>NC_091952.1:97566465-98231215 GCF_031021105.1 Erythrolamprus reginae | reverse complement strand
TAACAAACACAACAAACAAAACATATAACACTTAATGGAGCTACAGTCGCTCCGCTCAAGGTAGAAGTCTTCATATGAAAATAAAAAGTTTATCTGTAAAATACATATTGTTATATAGAATAAAAGTATCGATCTTAATATATAAATCTAAATCTGTATCAAAATTTATAAAGATATATATGAAAAAGAAAAAAGTTTTATGAAAAGACAAAGAGAAAAGAAAAGAAAAGAGATGAAAGAGATTTATATTTATACTAATACAGTAGTTACCGTCTTATACAATTCTAATACTAAATTCAAATATGCAAAATAATATAGCAACACGCTTATCTCTTATTCCTTGTTTCCCACCCAATATATACTTTCTGCCAGATATCATAAAATTCTGATTGTTCTTGATTATTTAACTGTCTCGTCATCATATCTAATTTGGCACAGTCTAAAATCTTCTTAAGAATATCTGTTTCTTTTGGAATCTCAATATCTTTCCAGATTTCAGAAGTTCTTTGTTATTGCTTGGTTCCCAGGTCTGAGGAAGGGTTGTGAATTCTAGTTTTATACCTAAGGCAGAACTAGAATTCACAGTCTCCCGGTTCCTAGCCTGTGGTTCTGCCTTAGCCACATCCTCAAAATTAAGTAGGGTGAAATTAACATACAACATTCATCCTTAACCTATAGATACTCAGGCCCCAAAGCCAGTGGGAAAGGATTAAGCATCAGTCGTTATATAAATGAAGCATTCCCACTGTGGAAATCCAAAAGCCTCCGGCAGAAAGGAATTCACCATCCAAGCCTCTGCACATTTACTCTGAAGTCATTGAGGCTTACTCTTGGCTTAGGGTGAATAAAATTAGACCAGTCTGTCCCAGAGACATGTGGCTTCTTCCAGTAAACCTCATCTAGGAAAAGTCATCTGCCGTAGCCCAGCCTTGGGAGGCTTTTGGAAGGATGCCAGTCACAGTACTATATATCCATCTGACTATAAGAGACTGGAAAATTAATTCGCCTGCTGGAAATTCAAATGGAATTTGAGCTGCACCCTCCAGGCAAAGGAGCTCTGCTTCATATTCCAGTGCAGAAGATACAGACTCTTCCAATTAGCTAGAAAACTAGAGGGGGTGGGGAGAAACAATTAGCAAGGAAAAGGAATAGAGAGAGAGGCATAAGGAGGTGGCACTGAAAGTATTTCTTCCTTTTAAGTGGAATCATAGGCCACTTTTCCATTAGGGACTTATAGCAATTTCAAGTGTCATTTCTCTCTCTCTCTCTCTCTCTCTCTCTCTCTCTCTCTCTCTCTCTCTCTCTCTCTCTCTCTCTCTCTCACCCCTGTCATCTGTGTATATGACTATCCACTCACCAAGCAACGCAGGGCCACTAACAAGAGCATCCAGCACAAAGATAACAATAATAAAATCTAATAATGCAAAACATACTACACATAAATGCACAACTCCATAGTCTACAGACAACGCATACCATTTCCTGGCCCAGAGCTTGGAGGGGAAAATCAGATGTCGAGGGCCTTGTTAAAGGCCAGCAGGGACAAGGCCAACCACATTACAAGGAAGAGGTTCTTCATCCTGAGGTACTTTGACAGAGAAGGCCTACTCTCTGGGTCTCATAAGGTGGCAGTGTTTATTTGATGGGAAACTGAGCATCCCAATCCTGTCATATCATGTTAGAAGAGTAGAGACTATCTATCTATCTATCTATCTATCTATCTATCTATCTATCTATCTATCTATCATCTATCTATCTATCATCTATCTATCTATCTATCTCTATCTATCTATCTATCAACTGTCTATCTATCTATCTATCTATCTATCTATCTATCTATCTATCTATCATCTATCTCTATCTATCTATCCACCATCTGTCTGTCTATCTATCTATCTATCTATCTATCTATCTATCTATCTATCTATCTATCTATCTATCTATCTATCTATCTGTTCAATTTTTATTCCGCCCTTCTCCTTAGACTCAGGGCAGCTTACAACATGTAACAGTAATAGCAATATTACTTTTTAACAGAGCCAGCATATTGCCCCCACAATCCGGGTCCTCATTTTACCCACCTCGGAAGGATGGAAGGCTAAGTCAACCTTGAGCCGGTGATGAGATTTGAACCGCTGACCTACAGATCTACAGTCAGCTTCAGTAGTCTGCAGTATAGCACTCTACCTGCTGCGCCACTCCAGCTCTTGAAATCTAATGGTCCCACAAATAACCAGGGTCACCAAAGGGCTTTATGAATGGAATGATACCAGAAGACCATCAATAACCACTGCAGCTCATTCAGATATTGGTATCACATGGACAGGCGGGGGTTGCTGGTAGTGCTGCCAGCGCTGCACTGTGTGTGCAGCTTTGGGTCTCTGGCATGTACGGGCAAGTGTCCCAGCGAGATTTGGCTCCTGCACAGGAAGCAAAATCTTGCGAAGGGACGCGCATGTGCTATTTCAGCATTTTTTTTGCTTCTACGGCTGCGCAGAAGCAAAAAAAATCACCAAAATCTCTCTCACAGGCACATCCCAACACGAGATTTTGCTTCCTGAGCATTTGCAGAAGCAAAATCCCGCTGAGATGCACGTGTGCGCAGGCCAGAGACCCAAAGCTGTACATACAGTTCAACTTTTATTACCCATGCGGCATTCTCATCCATACCGGTATAAACCCGCTATTGTGCATAGACATTTAAAGATGTGTCCATAACTATTCATGCCACTGCATTCTGGATCAGCCACAGCTTCTTCTTTTGGAAAAAATAAAGTTTTTATTGTTTTTCTCCACAATGCATTCATACATATACCTTAATTCTTAATTAAATACACCTAGTTATATGTTTCTATTTAACAGTACATGGACCAATATCTTAATTTGCACCTTTTATACATTAATTACCTTCCTGTTTCCCCTTTTATATCCCAGCGTTTCCCAACCAGTGTGCCGCTGCAAACTAGTGTGCCGCGAGACATGGTCAGGTGTGCCGCGAAGCTCCTAGGGAAGCTCCAGCTGGGCGGGGCGCTGCCGGTGCTGGTACCTCCGTCCTGGAGCTCCCACTCGCAGCTGTCCCCCAGCTACTGCCCGATGCTGCTGTTTCCGGCACTCTCCTGCTGGGCCCCAAAGAAGGAAGGCGGGAAAAAGGAGAGCTTCATTCTTCGCGCCTCCTTTTTCCCGCCTTCCTTCTTTGGGGCCCAGCAGGAGAGCACCGTAAACAGCGGCATCGGGCAGTAGCCAGGGGACAGGTGCGAGTGGGAGCTCCAGGTCGGAGGCACCGGCAGCGCCCCGCCCAGCTGGAGCTTCCCTGGTGTCTGCGGCAAGTGTCCTTTGGGGCCCGGCGGGAGGGCACTAGCAGTGGGAGCGGGAGGGTGCCAGCTGCAGTGGCCCTAGGCAGTCACGGGGAGATGGCGGCGGCGAGAGGGAGATGCAGGGTGGAGGCACCGGCAGCGCCCCGCCCAGCTGGAGCTTCTCTGGCGGGGGCGGCAACCAATGTCCTTTGAGGCCTAGCGGGAGGGCACTGGTGGTGGGAGCAGGAGGGTGCTGGCTGCAGCGGCCCCACGCAGGCGCGGGGAGATGGCGGTGGCGAGAGGGAGCTCCAGGGTGGAGGCACTGACGGTGGCGATTGGACGTGCTGCTGGAGACGTACATGCTGGTGCTGCGGGGCTGGCACTGGCTCGCTGGCTGGGCCAGAGGTGCCAGCCCCATGCCCAGTGCAGCGCCAGCATATACGGCGTCCAGCAGCACGTCCAGCTGCCGCCGTCAGGGCTACTGCTCGCAGTCAGCCGCTCTGCCACCACCCTTGGCTACTGCCCGATGCCGCTGTTGTCGGCATAGTGTAACAAGAGAGAAAGAGAGAGAGAGAAAGAGAGATAGCAAGAGAGAAAGAGAGAGAGAGAAAGAAAGAGAGACATAGCAAGAGAGGCAGAGAGACAGAGAGAGAAAGAAAGAGAGACATAGCAAGAGGGGCAGAGAGAGAGAGAGAAAGAAAGAAAGAAAGAGAGACATAGCAAGAGAGGCAGAGAGAGAGAAAGAAAGAAATTACAGCAGCCCCACCCAACCACAGGTGGCTCATTTTCTCTTGTAATAACCCTTCAGTTGTTGTCTCCTATGCATCACTCTACGCATGCGTGGATGTGTCATTAATTCTTGTTCAGAATCCAAGGATGATACAGATGATTGATCTCCTCCTGGGCTGTCTGCCAACCTCCCCTCTTCCCTGTCACTCACGCTTCCTTGGTCAGAGGAGGCTTCGTCGGCAGATTCCATCGGGAGCAAAACAGGCCTGCGGCATGTGGATGTTTCCCCCACATCCACCTGCACATTCCTTGAGGCAGGAGCTGGGCCAGAGCTAACCACAACACCTTCTCTACTTCCTTTTCTCTCTCTTAGCCTTTCCATGAATATATTTCTTCACAATACATCCTATAGTTAACTAGCAGGAAACCAATGCCCCTGATCCTTTAATTATATCGGTGCATCTCTTAAACTTATTTTTCCCCCAATATCCACATCTATGCTTAACTCTTATATTTTCCTAGGTATATTAACTACTAACTTAATGCTGCCTCCTCAACTGCCTAATTTTGTCACCTAGATCTACCACCTTCAATTTTTTTTTCATTTTCCTCCAGTTTGATCTGTATTACTTATCTTCTATACATATTCATTTTCTAACCAATCATAAAATTTCCCCCATACATTATAATATTCAGAATCTTCCTTATCTTTCATTTCTATTATCAATCTATTCATTTCCACACAATCCAATATTTTTTTAATTACCTCCCTTTCAGAAGAGGCTTTTGTCAGCCACAGCTTGAGTGGGCTTCATAGACAGTCCTATGTACAGTACAGCATATTTCACTAATCTAGGCCGAAAGTGACTAAAATATGAGTAACTATGCATAGTCCACCCACCCTCAGTCCAGGAATAGCTGTAATTGGTGCAAAGGATGGATTGTGCAAAGGTCATCTAGTCACAGCTGCTACTTGCTCTTCCAGCAGGAACCACATCTGAATTGTACACCATTTACATCTGAAGTAGTGCCACTCTGTTCATAATTATTGATGAAAGGTTTGAAAGATTATTGGCACCAGAACCCGTAGCTTTGTTTTCCTGTTGTTGAGACTAAGCCTGTTCCTCCCCATCTAGATGTTCATAGCCTCCAAAAAACTTGAGGGATAATCTAGTAGCATTGCTTGGTCAATCTGGGCTGAGATATATAACTGGATATTAAAAGCTTACGGATACCAGCTCCATGATGTTGGATAACCTTGCAAAAAGTTCTTTCCTCCTACCATCTCAATTGGCCCCAGAGGAAGAAGGAAAACCACTGCAACTCTGTCTGCAGAGCTATTGGATTAACCCTAAGTCCCTGAACGCAACCAGAAGGATACCAAGATTGATGGTATCAAAAATCTCCAAGAGATCGAGAAGGATCAGTACATAGGCACTACTATCAATGCTATTGCCAAGCTACGTCCAGTGCAGAAGCCTGACTAAAATGGGTACAAATAACCCAATTCATCCAGGACTTTTGGAAACCGAAGCCCAACTATCTCCTTGAGAATAATACAACATCATGGTTTCAGCAAATCCCACCTGTGATGGATACTTGATCAGGAAACAGAATATCACCTCTTCGAGGATGAATTTGCCCTGATTTGAACAAAGACAGCTGAAAGTAGGACGATTCCTGAACACATTCTTAGGATTATAAAACTTGATTGATGCTCCTGCCCTAACATCACGGGCTCATAGGGAACGTTAGATCTCTCCAAGGCAATTGTGATATACGTCCTTTAGAAACATGGTTCCTATGAAATCCGAAGGTCTCCGCTGGAAACCAAGAGAGTGTTTTCTTTTCTGCCCGGGATCATGAGAAGCAGATGTAGAAAATATGCTTTCCAGGAAGCCACAGGAGCTGGCAATCTTAGTAAGAAGCTGGGGAAGCAAGCAGAAAGCTACTGCCAGAGTAGTTTGTGCACCACATCAAGCTCCTTGTGTATATGCTAGTTCTGGCCCATCTCAGCAGTCACAAAGTCCTTCCATGTGAAGGCTCAAAAGCAGTTCCATACATCTGGGACCCCATGCCAGAAGCTCCCAGCTGCAAGGTAATATTTGAAAAGGTAAAACAATGCAGAATTTTTGAGGAGCCCCTTTTTCTCTGAGCCTTTACCTTCTGGTTTGATATTGAAAAGAATTCATATTCTCATTCATTCTCTCTCTGTCTTCCCTCCCTCTGTGTGTGTGTGTGTTTCTGTAGTGCAGGTGCAAAACTCCCAGCTGCGTGTGTATTTTCTATTATTTCAATGTATGTGTATTTATTTCCATTCCTTTTGTGTGGAGTGAAAGGATTGGTGTTACCTCCACAGAATCTAAGAGTGCCTTTACAATAGGTTCTGATTTCTGCACCATCCAAAATAAAATATGCATTTTGTTTAGAACTTGCCCCTTCTTTCTCCATTTCAGTTGCTCCTCCAATCTGCAGCTATGGTTAAAAGCACTCGGGACAATGCCTGGTGCAGAACTGTGGACACTTTATCATACCACCTTCAGGACTTGGGAGCCAGACAGCTTCACCCTGTTCCAAATTTTCAGAGGGGCGCGTGTGTTGTTCTTAAATGAATACAGCAGAAAGGTACTGAAAACCTGGACTGAGACAAGGCAACACTTTCTTTCTTTCTTTTCTTTTCTGGATGGAGTACAGCTAGCGGACTGTTACTGCTGCTGCTGTTGCTCAGGACTTGCAAATACAGTGATACCTCATCTTACGAACTTAATTGGTTCCGGGACGAGGTTTGTAAGGTGAAAAGTTTGTAAGACGAAACAATGTTTCCCATAGGAATCAATGGAAAAGCGATTAATGCCTGCAAGCCCAAAACTCACCCCTTTTGCCAGCTGAAGCGCCCTTTTTGCATTGCTGGGATTCCCCAGAGGCTCCCCTCCATGGGAAACCCCACCTCCAGACTTCTGTGTTTTTGTGATGCTGCAATTTCGCTGAGGCTCCCCTCGCTGGGAAACCCCACTTCCGGACTTCCATTGCCAGCGAAACGCCCGTTTTTGCGCTGCTGGGATTCCCCTGCAGCATCACAAAAACATGGAAGTCCGGAGGTGGTGTTTCCCATGTAAGGGAGCCTCAGTGGAATCCCAGTAGCACAAAAACAGGCGCTTCGCTGGCAACAGAAGTCCGAAGGCGGGGGATCCCAGTGGCGGTGGCTTGGGTTTGTAAGGTGAAAATAGTTTGGAAGAAGAGGCCAAAAAATCTTAAACCCCAGGTTTGTATCTCAAAAAGTTTGTATGACGAGGGGTTTGTAAGATGAGGTATCACTGTATACAGGTCATGGCACTGGTCCTTTTGTTGTTGTTGTTGCAGGTTTCTATTGGCCAACTGGAGAGCGAACACTGATTGGCCCACTGCATTACCAGTGCTTTGAGGTCTACAAGAGAGACAGGTCTGTTTCAAACTGTCTGAATAGCATCGATAAGCAGAAAAGAAAGGCCCATAATGACTGTCCTTGCACATCCTTCTCTTTTCTTGTACCCACAGAGGGTCCTGCTGTCCAAAAATATTTGGTTTGGGAATCTCATCTCCAGACGTGCACTCAGTTTTGGCAGTGATTGATGCACACCAGACAAGAAGACTGAATTTTGAATTAGGCTTAGCCCCAGAAAGCTTATGCATTCTTTCATTTCGAAGTATGAGCACAGACATCCCTGAATGTTCAAAGGTCTAAGAATTAATTGCAGAGAATATAATGCAGATGTTCTATGTCCGTATACTTTAGCTACTTGTCCTACCCTGTCCTTGTAGATGTCGCTAAGGCAGTGTTTCCCAACCTTGGCAACTTGAAGATATCTGGACTTCAACTCCCAGAATTCCCCAGCCAGCAAATGCTGGCTGGGGAATTCTGGGAGTTGAAGTCCAGATATCTTCAAGTTGCCAAGGTTGGGAAACACTGCGCTAAGGGATATGTGTGCTGATAAACAAGACATTACAGGCACAGGCAGTAGCATAAACTCCACTGTCCCCTTTTCCAAACATGCAAAGCATCTGAACAGGACCCCCCCCCCCCACCTGCAGGGTTTTGCAAAGAATCCACGCCTTTTTCAAAATATCAACTTATGTAATGCATTTCCACCTATCAACACATACTATAATCCTTTTTGGGGGGTGGAAACACACACTGTGGCAGACAAAGAATGGTTATCCACATATTGCAAGTGGAGAAGGGGAAATTGAGAGCCAAAAGAATAATACCCGCACCTTCAGGTGCGTTGGGAATTTAGCTCCCAGAATTCCCACCCATGCTGGCTAGGCATTCTGGAAGTCTAACATCTGAAAGGCACTGAGTTGAAAAAGATGTCAAAGCACATGGCCTATTAAACAAGACAGCTCTGGCTAACAATAGGTCATATTCTTAAACCCGGATGGGCACCAATGGTTTCGAAAGATCCTGGGATAGCCTTTTCTAAACAAACCAATGGAACCACAACAAATTCATGCTAAATCCTTCCCCAAATTGTGGCTTCCCTCTCCCAAGTTCTCTGTTTGGATATTTGAACACTCAGAACAATTCCACTACTGTTGTCACTTGGCTAGGAGAAAAGCGTTTGGGAACGAAGTTACCTACAGACAAACAAATGAGAGAGCCAGCTGGTGTAGAGGTTAGAACACCAGGCTACAAACTGGGACGCCCTGAGTTCTAGTCTTGCCTTAGGCACAAAACCAATTGGCTGACCTTGGGCTAGTTACTTTCTGTCTCTCAGCTCTAAGAAGTAGGAAATGGCACACCACTTCTGAAATCTCACTAAGAACATTGCAAGGCCTTGTCCAAGTGGCTACCTGGATTTGAGACCGATTTGGAGGCAACCCCCCACCTTCAAAGGGAGATAAAATTGATGAGGGACAAAACTGCAGCCTTCTCCTGTCCTCAAATATCCTCCTTTTTAATGTCTTGCCTTCATATGCACAGTTCCACACTTAACTGTTGAAGACTACATTCAAACTATAAAGACCTGCTTAAGAGCCTTGCTATATTCAAAGTGTTGGTTATGACCTACAAAGCCCTACATGGTTTAGGACCAGATTGTCTTCGGGACTGTCTTCTGCCTCATGTATCCCAGTGGCCAGTTAGGTCCCACAGACTCGGCCTTCTCCAGGCCCTGTTGGCCAGACAATGTCGACTGGCGGGGCCTAGGGGAAGAGCCTTCTCTGTGGCGGCCCCGGCCCTCTGGAACGAACTCCCTCCAGAGATAAGTACTGCCCCCTCCCTCTTGGTCTTCAGTAAAGCTTTAAAAACCTACCTTTGCGGGCGGGTATGGGGGCCGTGAGTGATGAGACCATCTTCGGCCGATACGAGATAATGATTGGACTGGATGAATGCGTGTGAGTTTACATGGGGTCTTTTAAAATGTTTTAGTAAACTTTCATATTTTGTAGTTATTAGATTCCTTATACAGTGATACCTCGTCTTACAAATGCCTTGTCATACAAACTTTTCGAGACACAAACCCGGGGTTTAAGATTTTTTTGCCTCTTCTTACAAACTATTTTCACCTTACAAACCCACCACCGCTGCTGGAATGGCCCGCCTCCGGACTTCCGTTGCCAGTGAAGCACCCGTTTTTGTGCTGCTGGGATTCCCCTGAGACTCCCCTTCATGGGAAACCCCACCTCCGGACTTCCATGTTTTTGTGATGCTGCAGGGGAATCCAGCAGCGCAAAAACGGGCGCTTCGCTGGCAACAAAAGTCTGGAGGTGGGATTTCCCAGCAAGGGGAGCCTCAGTGAAATCGCAGTATTGCAAAAACCAAAGGTCCAGAGATGCTGCGATTTCCCTGCAGCATCGCAAAAACACAGAAGTCCGGAAGTGGGGTTTCCCATGGAGGGGAACCTCAGGGGAATCCCAGCAGCGCAAAAACGGGCGCTTCGGCTGGCAAAAGGGGTGAATGTTGGGCTTGCATGCATTAATCTCTTTTCCATTGATTCCTATGGGAAACATTGTTTCATCTTACAAATGTTTCACCTTAAGAACCTCATCCCGGAACCAATTAAGTTTGTAAGACAAGGTATCACTGTATATTGTTATATTTAATGTTGTACGTTGCCCTGAGTCACCTCAAGAAAGGCGGCATAGAAATCTAGTAAGTAAATAAATATTCACAACTGTCTGATCTGGGAGCGGAGGCTCCACATTTGCGTCAAGGGCTTTCTAACCCGCGCGAGGTCTCATCACCTATATCCCTTTGCTGACAGCCGCTTTATTGCAGTTGCCATAAAAGCCCCATTGTTCTTCCAATCCTAGCAGCCTTTCCTTTGCATGTCCGAACCTATCCTTATGCTCAAGATTAATCCCCTCCGAAAACAAAGATGACAGCTGAGGTCAGACAATGTTAGCAGAAAGCACATGTGTGCAGTACGGATGAAGAAGAAGGGGGGGAGGAATCCCCAGGAAGCTTCACGTGTTCCCCAAGCTAGAACGATTGCTGCAAAGAGCAGATGGCTGGGTGGGTTGTGTTTTTTTGGTTTTTTTAATGGCTGCATTAATAAGTGTTGGCAAGAGAACCAAAACCTCACTCGTCCCCAGCACACATGTGAAGGCAGGGAATACACAGTGCTAGTGTGTGCCAAAATGCAGTATCTTAGCCTTTGAATAAAAAGGGAGGGAGGGGGACTACAGAGCTATTGTTTGCTTGGCGTGTGAGGTCACTTTGAAATCTTGAAAGGAACCTGCCAGGAGTACCCCCGGGTGGCGTTACTACAGGGTTAAAATCCTCGCTGTTGGCAATAACAAACAAGTCACTGTGTAGATGGATACTTCTGTGTCTCAGAATTGTTTGTGTGACAAAGATTAAAACTGGGGACAGGGGCTAAAGTGTTTCTTTCCCAGAGGTATAAACAGTGTAACCTAGTACAGTGATTTTCAACCTTTTTTGAGCCATGGCACATTTTTTACATTTACAAAACCCTGGGGCACATTGAGTTGGAGGGGGGCTAAAAAAAGTTTGGACAAAAGATTTTTCTCTCTCTTCCTCCCTTTCACTCTATTTCTCCCTCCCTCTTTCTCTCCCTTCTTTTTTCTCTCTCTCTATCCCTCTTTCTTTCTCTCTTCCTTCCTTCCTCTCTTTTTTGCTCTCTTTCTCCCTCCCTCCCTCTATGTCTTTCTCTCTCCCACCTTCCCTCCCTCTTTCTCTCTCTCTCTCTCTCTCTTGCTCTCTCCCTTGCTTTCTTTCTCTCTCTTGTTCTCTTTCTCTCTCTCTCTCTCTTTCTGGCTTTCTTTTTCTCTCTCTTGTTTTCTTTTTCTCTCTCTTGCTTTCTCTCTCTCTTTCTCTTGCTTTCTCTCTCTCTCTCTTGTTTTCTTTCTCTCTCTCTTTCTTTCTTTCTTTCTCCCTCTTTTGCTTTCTTTCTCTCTCTGAGCTTCGCGGCACACCTGACCATGTCTCACGGCACACTAGTGTGCCATGGCACACTGGTTGAAAAACACTGACCTAGAATATAGTACGAATAATTTTTCATTATTTATTGTATCTTCAGAGCAACAGAAAACAAGGCAAGTTTCTGGACTGTTGAGGTTAGTGTCTGTCTGTCTGAGTTTCAACAATTTTAATAGAAAGTCAATAATGTTCAATTGGCTCTACTGTATGGCTGTTCCTATCCATTCTTTGTCAATTAATGGGATTTTTGTTTGTATGCATTATTTGTTTCTAAGTTGAAACTACCGGTACATACTGCAGGATTATGTTGCTGAAGTGAGGTGGGGTGGGGGAAAGGCAATTTAAGCGGCACAATTTTTCTGCTGCAATTTAAGATTTTCAATAAGTACATCACCTACTTTAAAAAAGTCAGCTCCAATGACATCAGCCACTAGCTATCCATACCCTTCTGCTTCTTAGAAGCCAGCTAAGAAAATCTAATCCCTGGCCACAAATGTTTGCCCACCTCTCATTTTAGTATTTTGTGTGAATCATCTGTGGCTAATTCAATAAACTAGTTTTAAAAAGCCAAAGGCTAGCATAATTCCCTATGCCAGTGTTTCCCAACCTTGGCAACTTGGAGATATCTGGACTTCAACTCCCAGAATTTCCCAGCCAGCATTTGCTGGCTGGGGAATTCTGGGAGTTGAAGTCCAAATATCTTCAAGTTGCCAAGGTTGGGAAACACTGCCCTATGCCATGCATTTTTCTTATGTGGAACAGGATTGAGATCATGAAAACAGTCTACCACTATTTATTTCATTATCAGCTGCTTTGTTTGATGCAATACGCTCCTGGATTAAAGTGTAGCCTACTTGGGGGGAGGGGGAATCCCCATAACTCAACTTTTGGCTTGAGCAAATCACTACCATTGCAGGCATCTGCAAGGAGAGTCCCAGAGGTCCAGGGCCAATGGCTTTGTTAAAGCTGACAGATGCCTCCCATGCATTTTCATCAGAGAAACTTGGCTCCCTTTGAAAGCTCCACCCTTTTCCACTTCTGATTCCAGCTGTTTCCAGGCTAAAATCTGGCACACACTCTCCAAAGAAAGGAGGGATCTTGCTTTGGGATTCCAAATGTGCAATGCTCCATGTATTAAAAAAACAACAACCCAACCCACTCCCAACGTTCTTGAGCAATTTTTGAGAAGTTTACTCCATCTGATTCATATAGAATTGGAACTGACATAGGAACTATGGCAAAATCCAGATTTCTTGTTTAGCCAAACCAGAGTCATTTTCATTCTAATTTCAAGCAATGTCCTGGAAAAATAAGCACTTCTTTCCATTCTCTCTGCTCTACTCCTTTCTACCTGGCTCCCTACCTGGTTTCATGGCTCTTAAGCACGTGATCTCCGCTTCCATTTGTTCTGTTGGGCTCTCTGGTAGAATCCTCCCAAAAATTCAGAGGTACAAATTTCAGACACACACACACGTTTGAAAATTCAAAACAATGTTCTTTATCATGAAAATTCACTTAAAATAAGCCCTCTTTTGGTATAGCAAAGAGCACTAGTCTCCAAACAAACTGGTAATTTATACAAGTCCCTTATCAGTCCTGTGATACTTAGCTTGCAGCTGTGAGGCGATTCAAAGTCCTTTTTTCACAAAGTGAAACACACTTTGCTCTGGTTTAGGTTCAAAGCAGGGAAAAATCAGCACACAAAAAGTCAAAGTCAGTAACGCAGTCATGAAACACAACAAAGGATCAGATAATCCTCCACAATGGCCAAACCCACAGGCTGCTCTTTATAGCAGCCTCACTCATTACCACAGCCCCACCCAATCACAGGTTGCCTCATTTTCTTTGATAATAATCTCTCAGTTGTTGTTGCCTATGCATCGCTCTCCGCATGTGTGGCTGTATCATTAACTCTTGTTCTGAATCCAAGGAGGAGCTAGATAATTGATCTCCTTCTGAGCTGTCTGCCCCACTCTCCTCCTCCCTGTCACTCATGTCTTCTTGGTCAGAGGAGCCTTCATCACCAGATTCCACCGGGGGCAAAACAGGCCTGCAGCATGTGGACGTCTCCCACACATCCACAGTCCTTGGGGCTCTAGCTGGGCCAGAGCTAACCACAACACCACAGTTCAATCCTAGATTTCAATTCAGAATAAGTCCTGCTGAGTCTAACACATATCACTCCCTCCCGGAGAAATCTGTGGAGGATTTCATCCTTACTTGCCATATTTAGCAAATTGCTTTTCTTTTCTTTTTTGCAAATGAACAGCAGCTGGTTAGACAGAGGGGAAGATGGAAAACATTTTGACCTGCTCAGATTTCTGTTTCTCATTATGTTGCTTTGCAGCAGTGTATGGATTCTAAACTGTGAGAATAGGACTGAGATTACCAATCAGAAGCAAGGTACAATTTTCTTACTATGCTCAATCAGTGAGTCCACTACTCTTTCCTGGGTTGGTACACAGATTGGCCCTGTTTGTCTGACAGGAGCTTAATCCAGCATTCAATTTCAAAAGAAGAAAGTGTTTCCACACCCTGAATTGTTATAGAAAAGGGAGAAATTCAGTTAACAGATCTTGGAAGCTACTCCCTAATTTTCTGAAAAGCACAAAGGTCAAGAAAAATCTCCCATGACCACACTCGAGTGCTGTTCGAAGTACAAACATGTCCCTTAAAAATGGCAGATTAGTTCTATCATAAATCCCACCTCCTCTTCAGTAGTGAAGATGGGCCAGGGATGGTGTTAAAATCTAAAGTGCTCTGAATTTATCTGATCCCTCAGGGAACTCAAAGTATGTCCCATTGATAATAATGCAAAATAATTGCCACAAATTAGCATTCCTCCGGCAGGGAGGCAAACAGTATTAAGTTAATGAGTCAACACAATGATGGGTATCTCTATGGATGTAGTATGTAGACATCTACTGTACTACGTCTGGAAATCCCAGTGTGCTTTTAGCTAATTGGTTAGCTAAAATTCCCTAACCCTAATTTTTCTTGTATAAAATTGGCCTCAAGGTGATTAATAACAGGAACATACAAAATAAAAGTAAAATTAAGAAGACAATATTAAAACCATAGAATAAATACCTTTTGGAGCACATTTACCAAACTAACGTAAATTACTTAGAGATTAGAACTGCCCCCACCCTCCCTGTCTTTCGTAAACTACTCAAGACTCATTTATACCGCCAGGCATGTGGGAGTTGAGATAGCTCTTCCCACTAGGCCATTACATGTTATGCATGGTATGTTTGTGTGTATGTTTGGTTGTATAATAGGGGTTTTTAGTTGTTTTTTATTATTGGATTGTACATGTTGTGTTTATTATTGTTGTTAGCCGTCCCGAGTCTGCGGAAAGGGGTGGCATACAAATCCAATAAATTATTATTATTATTATTATTATTATTATTATTATTATTATTATTACTACTACTACTACTTGATGACATCAAGGACCCTTACAGCTAGTAGAATTTATCAGCTAGATTTTCCTCGGCAGGGAGTTCCAGGTCTTGGTAAGTTCCTTGAATTTTGCTTAATAATTACACAAAAGAGTCTTTTTTAAAGTCTTAAAATCTGGCTTGTATAAAACCATGATGGTGAACTTGTGGCACATAGAGTCATATCTGAGGGAACACAAGACGTTACCCTGTCAGCTCCAGCGTGCATGCACATGCTGACCAGCTGGTTTTCAGCCTTTTTTGGGACCATTTTGCTTCAGGAAAGCCTCCAGAATTCTGGGGATGGCGAAAAATGGCCCGACGGGCCAACATTGGCCATTTTTAGCTCTCTCCCGGTTTCAGGAGGTTTTCCTAAACCCTGAGGAGAGCGAAAATCAGACCAACGGGCGTACTGGAAGCCCGGAGGCTTCTTTTTTAAAAATAAAATAAAATAGACTTTATTTGAAAAATTAAAAACATACAAAGTTGACAGGATATTTACAATGATACAATTCAATGAATTACATTATAAATCAGTTGGGCAGATACAAATAGAAAAGGAAAGAAAGAAAGAAAGAAAAAAGAAAGAAAGGGAACTGTTTCTGTTGGCTCTTGAGGTTGAGCAAACTGTTCAAGAGTATTTTGTATGGTTAGCAAATTCTTGTTTTCCATACGTATTGTCATGAATTAAAAAGGAAAAATGTTTTATCGGAGATAGTGTATATGAGTGGGTGCATTCAAAGGTGAATTATGTTGATATGTAGTCTGCTGGTTTGTAATATAGAGTTCGTATTGAGTATGTTGTGGGTGATTTTGGGTTCCATTGATTAGTGGGGTAGCATGGTTATTTTATATATCTTCGGTGCTGAGATATTGTTTACATCTTTTAGGTTTTGCAAATATTTTTTCTGTTCTAACCATTTATACCAGTTTCCCCATGCACTATTAAAGTCAGATTTGTCTTTTTCTTGGAGTTCGACGGTCATTTTTGTCATCTCTGCACATACCGTGGTTTTAATTATTAAGGATAGAGGTGATGGGGAAGTCCGGAGGCTTCAGTGATGGGGGCTGAGCAGGGGGTTGTGCACATACACAGGGGCAGCATGGGGGTTGTGCGTATGCACGGGAGAGGGCATTGTATTATGGGTATGAGCACATGTGTGTGCGCTATTGCACACACACACGCGCACCCTTTTGGCACCAGAGCCAAAAAAAGGTTCGCCATTACTTGTATAGGAGAATATCTCAGGTTGAATAAAGGCAGTGATGGGATACCAAAATTTTTACTATCACACTGTGGGCGTGGCTTGTGCAAGATGCCCTGCATTTTGTTTCAACATCTTTCAGTGCAAATTGGGTGCCCTGGGGTGGAGCTCCATTTTCGCTACCCCACTGTGTTCCCCCCCAAATCCGGTCAGTAGCCCACCCCTGATTATGTAATATATAGTGTATGTACACTCACGCACGCACAGCTCTTCTAAAATTATACACATTCAACCTCATTTACTGCAATAGGAAAAACATAACCACAGACCAGAAGGGAAAAAAATAAAAAAATCAGAATTTTGCTACCGGTACTGTGTACCTGACCAAAAGTTTGCTACAGGTACTGCATACCTGACCGTACCCGTAGTAGCCCATCACTGCATTCAGGTCAAGACTAATCAATGGGGATGAAACCAAAGCCAGACAGAACTATATTGATCAGAGACATTTCTATTTTATGTGAATTAAGTTTCAGCTTGCTGTTATTCTACCAAAAGCACAAATTAATTTCAAACTTAAATCCTTGAATGGAAAGAAATGTTCCTGGCATTTTTGGAATGCTGCAAATATATTTGCTTTGGGGAACAAAAGGGATGCTAGAGACCAAAGTGAAAATATGCCAGCATTCCAATTTAATGTATTAACCTTGGACTGGATGGCAGTCTGTTGGGGCTTTGCATTCCTCCAAGGTCCCTTCCACCATTTACATTTTATGAGTCTAGGAACATCTGTTACCCTTAACCAGCACTGTGTCTGGATGATATCAGGCTGGGAAACTCCAGCCTACAGCATACATTAACCCTAATGCAGGCGCATGCAACACACTGTACATTTCTGGAGAAGACAAAGCTCTGGTGCCAAGCTATCTGAAATCCCAAAGAGAAGCAACTGTACTGCAAAATAGAGCTACACCGCAAAGTTTTATTGTCAGATCAGATTTAATCTCTTCGTTTCGAATGGCCAGAGAACCAAACTGAATCCTCTCCAGACAACCCCCGACTCTCCAGCTCACCAGTCAGAGTGGCAGCAACTTAACATTTAATCATGGCCACCAGATATGGCCACTTTCTTAACCCATCCACAGCTTTATGGTCGTTCTGGTACCTTTCACGTGGAAAGCCTCGTTTTTCAATAAACGGCATAAAGACTGCATAAGGAATGGAGGCCCCTAAAGTTTTGTTTTATTTTTTCTCTCAAAAGACTCGCAAAATTCCAGGCTGCTGAGATAAGCCAGAGAGATTTATATAGATCATGTTTGTATTTTCCCAAGCTGGTCATCCAAGGTCATGTCTTTCCCAATAATTATCCTTAAACACAGCTTAGCTACATTTTACATAATTCCTTGCTAATTTTCTAGCTTTGAACACTGGGGAAATGTGTGGGAGGTGAGGGGAGGGGAATGTTTATCCATTAAAGCTAGCTAGAGATACACTGCTTCTGAACATGGAAGTTCTGCCTGTGTAAAATTGATATGGGGGAACATTTTTCTTAAGGTAGGCTGCTGATTCATGAGGGAGGGAGGGAGGGAGGTTGAAGGCACAGCAAAAGCAAACCAAGAACCATTGAACCACTTGTGAAAAAAATCGATGGTTCCTCTCCATGCCAATCGCTCAACTTGAAAAATCAGAAAGCATTTATTTTTATTTATTTATTTTATTTATTAATTAGATTTGTATGCCGCCCCTCTCTTCAGACTCGGGGCGGCTAACAACAATAGTGAAACAACATATAACAAATCTAATATTTAAAATAATTTTAAAAACCCTAATTTAAAAAAACCAAACATACACACAAACGTACCATGCATAAATTGTATAGGTCTAGGGGGAAGGGCATATCTCAGTTCCCCCATGCCTGACGACGGAGGTGGGTTTTAAGGAGCTTGTGAAAGGCGAGGAGGGTGGGGGCAATTCTGATCTCTGGGGGGAGTTGGTTCCAGAGGGTCGGGGCCACCACAGAGAAGGCTCTTCCCCTGGGGCCCGCCAAATGACATTGTTTAGTCGACGGGACCCGGAGAAGGCCAACTCTGTGGGACCCAACTGGTCGCTGGGTCTCAACAATAACAGTATAACATGGGGAGTCTTCCCTTGCTTCACACATAAAAGAAAGACTGCTCAAAGTTACCAGGGCCCTTGATGACTATATGGATACACCCATGGATTTTTCTTGGTAACAGAGCCAGTTTGGCCTAGGTGCAGGAGAAGGCAAAGTTGGCTCTTCTATAGCATGATTGGCTCAGAAATTCTGGGAGTTGAAGTCCACAAGTCATAGAAGAGCCAACTTTGCCTACCCCAGAGATCATGAGTTCACACATCATCTTAGCCATAAAAGCTAGCTGGGTGACTTTGGGCCAGTCACTCATTCTCAGCCCAACCCACTTAACAAGATTGTTGTCATGGACAAAATAGCAGGAGGATACGTTGGATGTTTGCTACCTTGGGCTGATTTTAAAAATAAAGATAAATAAACAAACAAACCGCAATGAAACAATTTGCTTCTATTATTTTTAGGGACATTTACAGCTACTCATTTGAGTTTGTGGACAGATATGTCTTACTGGATTCCCAAGCACTAATCGTGATCTGTCCCTGTTTATCAGTCACCTGATCAGTACTAGCCTGTGCATAGTACACACTTATTTTGTTTGTCAAAAGTATTTTTAATCTACATTAGGCATTCAGGTCTTTTTGCAGTGAATAAGTAAGGTCTAGTTCAAAGATATGAAATTCGTCAAGTAGATTTTCCTAACACCAAAGATACTTAGGGTACTTCCAGACACAAAACCATCATAATAGAGAAGCTGAAATGGAAGAAATCACCCAGTCCAAGCTATTTTAGCCTTCAGTCACAATTTTTTTAAAAAGAAGTATAGGCAGGGCCCTTTTTATCTGAGGATATTTTTCTTAGCCTAGCCGCACTCTTATTTCTCCAAAAAGTAGGCTTGCTGTAATTAACCTGTAATTAACAATCATAATTTATTATTGTCGTTTTAATTTTACTCTAAGAGACTTTCTTTGTTCAGTTGCAATTCTGTTGATTTTGTTTACCTCTCATGTGGAAATAGTTTCTAGGTCATATTGTAATTAAAGATTCCTTTGCTGCTCCCCTTATATGTTATTCATAACAACCCTACTTTGATCTTAATCGAAATCAGTAACCTTTAAATAAAGGGTGTCATATCTTGGGAACTTTAAGACCTATGGACTTCAACTCCCACAATTTCTCCAGCCAGCCATTCTATGGGATAAAAACCATGGGTCACAGCATTCCCACCCATAATAACCAGGGATATTTTTGGTATCTAACATAACTGGAAGATAGCAGGTTAGGAAATGTTTCTCTGCCTTACAAAAAGAAATATTTTATTCCACAGCTGGAGGAAAATGTTCAAATCAAAGATCATTTTAGTAAAGTTGTAACATTCAAATTTACCTTATATATAATCTATTTCATTATTATATAATATGATATACTTTCTTATTGGACTAAATCAAAGACCATCTCCATCCATGGGTTTTCCAACGATATTGTATTATAGGTGATCCATAACCATAAGCACAATAATGAACCTGGGAGTGTCATTTGCCATTTGTCATAGGCAGATGAAGATAAAACTAAAAACAGTTTGGAGTCCAATATTAGCGTTATTAGTGCTATTTAGCTTTAACAATTTACATCCCCATATTTCAGCACATGCACATACAGATCAAAAGGTCAATTAGAACAACAGCAGCTAAACCTATTTTGGTTAAATGACATTTACTCTTAGTAATTGGGTGGACCCTTTTATTTCCTCAGTATCCTTGGTCATTTCCACAGAAGAGACTCCACCTTTCCCATAGTTATTGTTAGCCTCTTTTTTTCCATATTCATAGCTGAGTAAGAAATATGGATGAGAAACAGCTTAGCCCACTTCTCATCGAGGTGATTAACTAATATTCAACTACAGATGGGACTCTGCATGAAATTCCAGATCTCAACATTTTTAACTAGTCAATAAGGCATCCCTGAGAAAGCCAGCTAACCTCTCTTGTACCACTATTAAACAATAACACAAAAGTAGAACTTTAAAAGCAAATCATTGTATTGCAAACAATGTTCTTTTCTCCTCCAAAAACAAGACTGGGACTAAAGATGTCCCAAGATGTAAATTGCCATACCTACAAGTGTCCTTTCATTCAACCGTCTGTTTCAAAGCTAGTAAAATGGCAAATAGGCACGTTAAAACATCTTGCATTTACTTAATTATGCACATGGGTTTTTTGAAAGTAAACCTCCACAATATCAAACTCTTAGTACAGCTTTTCCCATACAGGTGCTGCCCAGAGGGTTTTGGATTACAAAATCAACTCAATTCCCAGCCAATCTGTCCATCAGCATGGTGGAATAAGATTTCTGGACATGATCTGGGATCCGGTATTGTTTCCACGATATTCTCTTTAACCAAAGCAGCAAGCATTCAACTTTTCTTTCTTTCCGGCTATTATGGAAAGAGTGTAAGTAAACCGCCTCCTACCGCACAAATCCCAGCGACCGTTAAGGTCCCACAGAGTTGGCCTTCTCCGGGTCCCGTTGACTAAACAATGTCATCTGGCGGGCCCCAGGAGAAGAGTCTTCTCTGTGGTGGCCCCGACCCTCTGGAATCAACTCCCCCCAGATATTAGAACTGCCCCCACCCTCCTTTTCTTTCGTAAAATACTTAAGACCCACCTATACCACCAGGCATGGGGGATTTGAGACACCTTTCCCCCAGGCTCTTTATACTTTATGTTTTGTATGTGTTGTCTCATTTTAATATGATAGGGTTTTATATATTTCTTTGTAATATTAGATTTGTTTCATTATAATACTGTTTTTTATCATTGTTGTGAGCCGCCCCGAGTCTTCGGAGAGGGGCGGCATACAAATCTAATTAATAATAATAATCCAAATGAAAAACAATTTACATTCTACTCTGCCCCACACAACTCTTTCTCTAGGATAGATATGGTATGGCTAAGTAAGAATATGCACAAAAAAATAAAATCTGTTGACATAGAACCAAATACGTGGGCTGACCATAACCCAATAACAATCACTTGGCAGGGGGAAAAGAAAGAATTTAGAAGATGGTCATTAAATACAAACCTACTTCGAGATGAAAAATATACAGAAATGCTAAACAAAGAAATAAAATTATTTCTAGAGGAAAATAAGAAACAACCCACCTCAACTCAAATACTATGGGACACACTGAAAGCATATACTAGGGGAGTTACTATATCATATACAGCTAAAAAACAAAAAGAAGAGAAGGCAGAATATAATCACTACGTAAATAAAATAGCCAACCTGGAAAAAACTCTTCAACAAAACCCAACAAACAAACAGACACAAATATCACTAAGGGAAGCTAAATCCAAAATAAATATATTAGAACAGCAAGAATTTATTAGAAATTTAAAACAAACGAAACAAAAATACTTTGAAACAGCTAACAAACCAGGTAGATGGCTTGCACAGAAAATCAAAAAAATGAGAAGCGAAAAATTAATTTATCAATTAGAGGATAAAGACGGGACAATACAACACATGGAACAACAGAAAAAGGAAATAATACAAGATTATTACAACAACCTATATAAAGAAGAACCAATCGAAATGGTAAAAATTACTAAATACATACAAGAAAATAATACCATACAAATTGAAGAACTCGATAAACAAATTTTAAATGAAAAAATTACTTTACAAGAAATCCAATTAGCATTAAAAAAACAAAAAAACAATAAAACCCCAGGGCCGGATGGACTCCCGGGGGAATTCTATAAAGGAAATAAAGATCTATTTGAACCCATATTACTGGAGACATACAATGAAATATTAGAACAAGCAAAAATTCCAGAATCCTGGAGAGAATCATACATAACGATGATACCAAAGGAGGGGTTAGACAAACAGAAAATAAAAAACTACAGACCAATTTCTCTGCTTAACGCGGATTATAAGATCTTTATGGTAATCTTAGCAGACAGAATAAAAGAAATATTAAATAAAATCATCAACACAGACCAAAATGGCTTTCTACCCTCCAGACAAATTTTCAACTGCACCAGGACAGTTTTAGACGTCTTAGAATATGGTGAAGCCCATCCAGGAAAACAAATAGCTCTTGTCTTCCTGGATGCCCAGAAGGCATTTGATAATGTTAATTGGCAATACTTAAATGAGTTAATTAGAGAATTAAAATTAGGTAACAGATTTGAAAACATTATCAAAAATATATATACCACCCAAAAGGCCAGAGCAATAATAAATGGAGACACTACAAAACCAATTTTGATAGAAAAAGGAGTCCGCCAAGGCTGCCCAATGTCACCCTTATTATTTATACTGACACAGGAACTACTACTAAATAAAATAAGAAATAATAAAAATATACAAGGAATTAAAATTAAAAAAGAAGAATACAAATTACAGGCATATGCGGACGACATGGTGTTCTTTTTAGAAGAACCAACCAGCTCTGGCCCAGAGCTAATTAAAGAAATTGAAATTTTTGGGGAATTTGCAGGTCTAAAAATAAATAAACAGAAAACAATGTTAATGACAAAAAACATGAGTATACGACAAATTAGGAAATTAGAAGAAACTACTACTACTACTACTACTAATAATAATAATAATAATAATAATAATAATAATACTTGCTCAGTTTGTAATAGAAAACATTTTGCATGCCTAATTTTCTAAGAGTTCTGCTGTTATTCTTTGTAATAAATATTAAATAAAAAATGAAATGTTCCCGAGACAGTTCCAAACTAGTCAATTTGCCTATTTTTTCTATAAAAGCAAGCCTACTCAAAACAAGCACTCTTTTCATGGCACATAGTTCAGGGAGGTGTAAAACTTTTCTAACTTGCAAGAATGGATTTCCTTTGGAATTTATCTCACTGAGGAAACCTGGGCGGTAGTGTTCCAAGCTTCAAATCCCTCAAGCAAAGATGATGATTAGTATGAACAGTATTCACCCTTTCAACTTATAGACAGGACAAAGCTTCATTGGTCACATTTTGGCTGATGCTGATAGCCTGCCTTGTGCCTAGTCAAAAGAGCTGCTCTAAGTTTGCAACTCTCAGACACGCTTCCTCAGGTATCCTAAATGAGAGAATACTTATGCTCTTCTTTACTCAAAGCTGTCCATGGTACCAACTTGGCCTTCATCCATATGTTATACCACAGATCAAGAAAGGATAGCCATTCTCTTGATATAAGTGAGAAACCAGCACCGATTAAAACAGCAATCTCATAAGGCAGGGGTCTTCAACCTTGGCAACTTCAAGTCTTGTGGACTTCAACTTCCAGAGTTCCTCAACCAGCAAAGCTGGCTGGGGATTTCTGGAAATTAATTAATTGATTGATTGATTTCTATGCTGCCCTATTCCTTGGACTCAGGGCGGCTCACAACAAAAATAAATACATAACATGAAGAAATCTAAATCTAAAAACATACTAAAACCTCAATTTCTTTAAAAAACCGCTCACTCACATTCAACCAGTCAGGTGACATTGACTAGCTGATGGGACCCGGAGAAGGCCAACACTGGGGACCTAACATGAGGCAGAGATGAAGTCCACAAATCTTAAAAGTTGCCAAGATTGGAGAGCCCTGCCATAAGGGACTTTTGATGTTGGATGCTGTGGATGGGGAACTCTGGGAGTTCAAGTCCACATATTTTCAGGCTGCCAGGATTGCAAAACATTACTTTGCAGTACCAGATTCTTCAGGGACAGAGATATCCAAAATAGCTTCTAATCAAAGCCAGATATAATTCCATCGCAAGGCGACTACTTGCATATATAATGAAGGCTTACCAGCAAATAAATTTATCACATTACACTCCAATGTAGGCAATTCAGTCAGCTTCAGTTATGGCTCCTGAAACATAATTCACATGCAGTTTTATTATTTGTTTATTTTTTCAGATTTGTGTGCTGCTCAACTCCCAAGGGATTCTGGGCAGCTAGTTTTCCCGCTGTCAGATTTGCAAAAGGGGCAACTTATCATTTTCCAACTCCCACCCTAAATTATCTTTTAGAAAAGTTTCATCCTAAATTGCTCTTTCCTAACTTGATGCTCTCTCCTGATGTGTGGGTGTCAACAATCCAATCAGTGCGTAGAAGTCTGCTCCAATCCTTGCCCAAACTCCCCCATCCCGGAAATTACAGACACACACAAGTGTAACATAACAATGTCAAAATATTTTAATACGTGTCACACACGCAGTTTACATTTTCATACAAAACACAACGGGGGGGGGGGGATTGACTGTACAAAAACATCCATCAAGAGCCACTTTTCTTTCCTTCAAGGGTCTTTATATAACTAAAGACCAGGAGCAAATAAAAGTCCCCGGGAACTCCAAACCCCATAGATTTTAACCCACCTCAGCAGCATCTCTCATTAACACAGGATATTATAGCAGGTTGGAGAAAACTCAGGTCCCAAATGTCATTTGAAGACTTTTGCAACTCACAGAGCATGCTCGGGTGGTGGCAGGATAGAACAACAGGTTTATAACAAGAGGTTTACTCTAACCTTGCCCAAAAGCTTGGAGGTGGAGAGAAAGGGGGGGAGAGGTTCTTGAGTAGGTAGAAACAAGCTGAAACAACTTTCATGCAGAATGAGACACTGGAAAAAAGAAAAAGCAGCGCGGGTCACTCTGATGGGAGTCCCATCACAACACAGCTGCTCCTTAAAGGAGGACAGCGCTTGGAGGGAGTGGAGGAGGCCGTGACGGGGAGCTCAGACGTCTCTATCCCCCCTTCCCAACGTCTGAATCAAAGCCGTGTCATATATCGTGTCGCCGGGACCCGTCGAGGGAAGAAGGAGGGGGGGAAAGTTCAGAAAGCCACGATGGCCGTGCTCCAAGGGTTGAGGTTCCGCAGCACCGATTCCTCGCAACAGATCTGCCCTGGCTCAGCCTCGGCCCCTCCTGCCTCCTCGTCCTCCTCTTTGTCTCGCCGCCTCCCCCGCAGGTTGCCGCCCTCCCTCCTCTCGCCCCCGCAGGACTTTTTGCCCAGCAGTCCCGAGAAACTGGAACCGAAGATGCTGATGAGATTGGCCACATTGCCCGTCTCCATGTCCTCCGCCTCCTCCTCCCCCCGGCGGAGCTTTTTCAGCGGAGACCTTTCCTCGGACGCGCCGTCGGGATGCAGAGCGGCGTTCCGCTTCCTGGAACAGTCGAGGGCGGCAGGAACGAACCCGGCCGGCCGTTTACCGGCTTCGCTGACGAGAGAAGAGGAGCAGCAGCAGCGTGGCGACCGTTGAACTTCCCAGTCCGGCGAGGGGAACTTCCGGCACCACCAGGGAGGCGTCCGGGGGTCGGACGGCGGCAGAAAGGCGCGAAGGGGAAGCGGCGGAGAGAAGCAAGGCAGCGGCGGGCGTCTTCCGTCCTCCACGCTGTCTCGGAGTGGATTCGGCGCGGGAGCAGCAGCAGCAGGCGAAGGGTAGCCATCGAGTTCACTCAGGTAGACCTGCCGGGCGCTGCGCAGGACGAGCGAGACGAGGAGGTTTTTGTGCAGTTTCACGCCGCCGCGTTGCCCTCGCGCGCTGTACATCTTGCCCAGCGAGATGCTGACGATGCGGTGAGCTTCCAATTTGCACTCCATGCCAGTGCGCGGCAGGGCAACTTCGCCGCGGGAGAATCGGCGAAGGAACCCGCCTCCCCCTTGAGGGTAGGTGGTGCTCGTGCACGCGCGGCCAAAACTCGGGAGCTTCGTTTCTTCGGTTTTGGTTAAATCAGCCCGAGGCAAACGCGCGGCACCATCGCAAGGCGGAATTCAACCCCACCGCACGCTCAACCCGCCTGCCTCTGCCGAATGCGAAGCCGCGTTCGGGACGCGCGCTTTTTATAGCGCCCCCTCTGCATTTTGACCAATCAGAACGCCCGTCCGTACCCGCCGTACTTGAATCGTCTTTTCCGCCAACCCCAGCCAAGCCTCCGGCGCGCGCCTTCTTTTTCTTTCTTTCTTTCTTTTTTTTTTTTT
Source organism: Erythrolamprus reginae (assembly GCF_031021105.1). Lineage (NCBI taxonomy): Eukaryota > Metazoa > Chordata > Lepidosauria > Squamata > Dipsadidae > Erythrolamprus > Erythrolamprus reginae. Next base: position 98,205,035 of record NC_091952.1, on the reverse strand, counting down.
TGCGCACGCGCCTAATCCCCCGACCTTCGGCCAATGAGGAATGTTTGCAAAAGGCAAAAAGGTTCCAGCGCTTGTCTGGCTTGTTTTTGTTTTTGCTTTTTTTAAAGAGCGACGCTTAAAAAAAACCCTCGTGGGTTCTTGAGAGACGTTGTCGTTCGCTCCCGTGGGGAATTGTGGCGAAACTGGGGTTTAAGCTGCACGCGAGGGTTTTCTTGGCGACGAAGAAAGATTCGTAAATGCCGCGGCTGTCAACCTTAAGAGTTATTTAATTAAGATTTCATGCATTGATTTGCACGGGGTGTTTTCCCCTCAAGCGTAAACACACTGAACAGGATCCAGAGTTTGTTTACCAATAAAGCGGTGTGGACGGACAGTTTAGGACAAAACTCTTCATAATTGCAGAATGATTACTGAAGGGTTTACCATGAAGCTAGCAGGACGTGCCTTTATTTTAGATACGCAGCGCTGCTTCTTTTTCTTGCTAGTCCAACCGCCGACGGCTTCCCTCGTCTCTGCTAGCAAGTTTTTGCTCCAAAGCCGCCTAGTGAATATGGAAGTGGCAAGTTAACCCTTTACTCTCATTGTAATACAAGAATTATTACTTTATTCACAAAAAACAGTGATACACAGCGAACGAGATTTATATGCTGGATTTCATATCACAATATCACAAGTCGAACACATTATTATCATTATCATGCATAAGTGCACTTACGCATAATAATAATGTGCATAGGTACACCAGTGTGCCTTCCGTTACCTGTCCTAATATTTCTCTCTTACTAGTATCAGGTATATAAACATATCTTTGTATACCACCAATATGTACTTGACAAAGCAAATAAATAAAAAAAAACCTTGTTGTTGATGTTTTTGGATAAATAATCCCAGATGTTATTCCGAAGAGTCATAGTGGTTTTGCATCATTCTAGGAAGAGCTTATTCAAAAAGGCTTAGAAAAAAAGAAAGAAAGAAAGAAAAGAGTAAGAAAAATTGAGGAATTCTGGGAATTGGAAGTCCACGACTCTTAAAAGTTGCCAAAGTTGGAGACCCCTGTTCCCAGACCTAGAGAGTTTCTGAATGCAGTTGTAAGGGGTGGATCTGTAGGATATTAGTTCCATGAAACAAGAAATTGGAGCTTTAACTTATCGTTGGTTGCAATCCTCTTTAAAGGAATAAAAGTCGAGTTTGGGGATTATTGTCCCTAAGGAACCATAGAAACATAGAAGATTGACGGCAGAAAAAGACCTCATGGTCTTTGTATTTTATCTTAGGATGGATATGCAGGTATGTTTATCCCAGGTATGTTTAAATTCAGTTACTGTGGATTTATCAACCACGTCTGCTGGAAGTTTGTTCCAAGCATCTACTACTCTCAGTCAAATAATATTTTCTCACATTACTTCTAATCTTTCTCCCAACTAACCTCAGATTGTTTCCCCTTGTTCTTGTGTTCACTTTCCTATTAAAAACACTTCTCTCCTGAACCTTTAACATATTTAAATGTTTCGATCATGTCCCCCCCCCCCTTTCCCTTCTATCCTCCAGACTATACAGATTGAGTTCATTAAGTCTTTCCTGATAGGTTTTATGCTTAAGACCTTCCACCATTCTTGAAGCCCATCTTTGGACCCGTTCAATTTTATCAATATATTTTTGTAGGTGAAGTCTCCAGAACTGAACACAGTATTCCAAATGTGGTCTCACTAGCGCTCTATACAGTGGGATCACAATCTCCCTCTTCCTGCTTGTTATACCTCTAGCTATGCAGCCAAGCATTCTACTTGCTTTCCCTAAGTGCCATAATGATAAAGAACACACTTTACTAGGTTCAGCTGAATCACCAGGACAAGAATAACTTAGCTCAAGGATCCTAGACAGCGATAACATCATGCCTCTATTCTTATCATAGTGTATGATGCTGTCTTTATATTTGGCCTGCAAAGCATAGCGCAAAATGCAGCATCGATATAATGAGGCAAGACAATAAAACTGCATTTCGTATCAATTTTGTACATTGCCTAGGGAAACACTCATGACCTAATTATACACACATATTCAAACAAAATTGATAAAAGTTTCCCTGTTTCAGTAATAAAGCAAACAATTTGCCAATGACTTAATGGACTTTACACCCAAACTCCCTCACAAAAGCCAGATCTTAACCTATTTTTAAAAAAGTGATCTTAAGCAGAATTTTTGCTTTTATCTGGAGGTGTATTTCACTGAAATCATACAACTATTTTTTTCTTATTAAATATTCCAATGCCATTTATAAAATTCAGCCTAACTACTTGCTGTCCAGATAATCCATTTTAAAAACCTATATGTATTTATCCAGAGATTCGGTGGCAATTAAATCCAATTATGTGAGCACAGAATTACACTCTAAACGGGATTTAGCTTTTGTCTTGGTGCCCAATACCGCATTTCCTTACACATATTGTTTTTTTTAGCTACAACATTGGGTTTTTTTTCTAGGCAGATTTTATTTCTGATTTGACAAAAGTACATAAACAACAGTAGTGAAGCTGCACATAACTTGAAAATAAGAACATAACTGAAGTCACTTCTGAGAAGAAACGTCACCTTAAGTTACTTATAAAAATAATAAAGTTTCATTTTAAAGCTTCCATTTAAATCCCTTCACCGACACTTAGAAGAATAATCATAAAAGGATTCCAGAAAGCAGGACACTATAAATTCTAACAATGAAAACTGGCTGGGTGACTTTAGGCCAGTCGCTCTCAGTTCAATCCACCTCACAGAGGTATTATTATTATTATTATTATTATTATTATTATTATTATTATTAATTAGATTTGTATGCCGCCCCTCTCCGTAGACTCGGGGCGGCTCACAACAATAACAAGAACTGTAAAAAACAAATCTAATAATTTAAAAAACACTAAAAACCTCATTATTAAAAGCAAACACACACACAAACATTCCATGTATAAACTGTATAGGCCTGGGGGAGATGTGTCAGTTCCCCCATGCCTGACGACAGAGATGGGTCTTAAGAACTTTACGAAAGGCAAGGAGGGTGGGGGCAACTCTGATATCTGGGGGGAGTTGGTTCCAAAGGGTCGGGGCCGCCACAGAGAAGGCTCTTCCCCTGAGTCCCGCCAAACAACATTGTTTAGTTGACGGGACCCGGAGAAGGCCAACTCTGTGGGACCTATTGTGGGGAAAACAGGAGGAGGAAGTTGTATTAGGTGTGTTCACTTATAAAAATAATAGAATGGGATAAAAATCTAATAAATTTCATTGGATTCATGAACCTGACATTAGAGAAAGTGGAGAATTGTAATGTTGATCCATTAGCAAGGACTGTTTCTTCATAACTGTTGCTGATACAGATGTCTGCATTCTGAATAGTTCAAAATAAAAACAAGCAATGAGAAGTGTTTATTTTAAGGCACAATACTTCTTTTCCCACACCAGATTCTGGATTCTTTGCATTAAACACGGCATAGACCCTTTCTCAAGAAAGCATGGAAATAACCCATCATGATATTTTCTACTGATTAAAAAAACAAAACCAATTCACTAAGAAAATTGAATAGAAATTGCTTTGCTAATACAGCAGTTTATAAGATAAATAAACTTAATGGAAAAATGTAATGACAGAGTGTGCTGTATTATATCAAATGTATTCAAGATGCGTTTTTATATGAACTGTATATTAAAAAACATAGTAGTACTGTAATCAAGAAACAAATTCAATTAAAATGGCAAAATGGAAACAGGTAGCATTGAAAAGACAGAAATGCCCCTGTATTGGTTCACTGTTTTCTTTGAAGCTATTGTAAATGGGAAAAAGTGAAACATTGATTAAAGGAACAAGATCCCAACTTGAATTTGATCTACACATAATCAGGAAATACTACAGACAGATAGACTGCATCCTAAAATAAAAGAGGGAAGTTGTTGGACGTAATGCTGTTACTTAACCTCTATTTTAAGGAGAATGAGCAAAATAGCCTCTCTTGTGGGTGGAGATGGCAAATATGCCTTTCTTCAAAAGTTGGGGAGGGAAGGAAACGCTTGGGAGATGTAGTAGAATACTCAATTTGGGTCCATAGTGGGGAAGATTCTACAAGAGGTGGAACTGTAAGCATCCTAGGGGTGTAGGGGGAAATGCAGTTACTGTATTATGAAAGATACTGTAATTATTAATATTTCTAAATAAATAGTATAAATGCTATTTGCCTAATTTATTTTTATTATAAATCACATGTGTTGATTTTAGCAAAGACGTAGGTGCTCTAATTAGCAAAATAGTTAACTCCAGTAGGTTGATTTGCATGTCTAGGTAACTTTAGAACTGACTGGAAATTGCATTGCAATACAGGAAAAAATGTTAATAGTGGAATCCAAAAAGTCAAAAACAAAGCAAAATGCAAAAAGTCTGTGACATCATACAATGTATATGCAAACTTTAAGCAATAAAGGCTTGGCTGCTTAAGGAGTTACATCCAGAGCCAGGGTGGCACAGCAGTTAGAGTGCTGTACTGCAGGCCACTGTAGCTGACTGTAGATCTGTAGGTCAGTGGTTCAAATCTCATCACCGGCTCAAGGTTGACTCAGCCTTCCATCCTTCTGAGGTGGCTAAAATGGGGACCAGGATTGTAGGGGCAATATATTGGCTCTGTTAAAAAGTGCTATTGCTAACATGTTGTAAGCCGCCCTGAGTCTGAGGAGAAGGGCGGCATTAAAAAATCGAATAAATAAATAAATAAAATAAATCCAGGTAATCCTGAAGTCCCCACCTATGTAAGTTTCTGCTTCTTGTAACAATCACCCTTATTTTCTGAGACTAAGAGACAATAGGCAAACTACTGTGACATACGCCAATGCGGCACCTTTCAGATGCATTAAAACTGAAATTATCTCTAGAAGGAAGTACTGTATGCTGAATATCTGATATACATTAAGTGCTCTGCACAGCCAAGGTTGGAGAAAGCAACGAAAAGAGAAGATAAATATTGCAGAAAGCAGGCAGTGGCATTACCCTTTTAAGAAGACAAATGTTTTTGTTCTACATCCCTCATTCTCCTCCTCCTCCCTCCCACTTCTCAGGCTGATGTAATTCTTTAGTAAATTTCGAACAGAGGCAGCCGGTCACATGGCTGCTTGTGAGGCCAACATTAGGTGGGTGCACTGCCTTCCTGCTTTCTTACCCCTGCACGAGAGCGACAACCTGCTTGGATTTCAAGGGTGTGCATTGAAAGGGTTGTGGTTGCAGGCACCCATGTGCCAGTGTTGCTCTTACACAGCGGCTATGATTGGTTGCGGACTGTTTTTTGTCTCTGTGCCACGATTGGTTGGGATGTCTTACCACACAAAGACCCACAAGGGAATGTTGGAAATGAGTAACCAGGCTGTTAATGTCATATGTTTCTCTTCCTGGTTGCTTTTGGGCTCTCTGGATTTGTGTATTTTGCCATAAAAATACATCCCCCTCGCTCCGCTCTTGCTCAGGTGGGGTCACAGAGGGATATAACATGGGGAGTGAGACGGTCCGTAAGAAAGGATGTACATGTATGTTAATCCAGCTGTTCTGAAACGGTTTGACAACAATAAACATCAGTCTTTCTCTCCAGCTGCTCATTCTGAAGACAGCTCCTTGGCAGAGGGAGGGAGGCAAATCAAAGCTGACTTAAGAGGCGGCTTTTACCTATTCGTTTTCAATTCCATTTGATTTTTAAGGGGTGACTGCAGAACAGGTGATGATGGAGAAGGGAAAACCTTTTCACGGATGGGCTACATCAAATCTGCAGAGAGCCATTCCCTGCTAGGAAAGGAAAACAGACAGCCCTGCAAAAAACAGGGAGCAGGAAACAGCTTGTGAAAGTCATTTACAATTGTCAAAGGTGTGCCTGCTTCCCATGGATGATTTTTGTTGTTCTGAGTTTATATTTATCAGACACTGGGAAAGCCCTGAGCATAACTATTAGGGAGTGGATAGGTTGTTTTTTTTTAAAAAAAATATGTTTTATTGGTTTTGTACATAAGGTTACATAAAACAAACATAAAACAGTGCACAGTGCATGTGCCCATCACCCGACTGACAATAACAATCACCACCACCACCAATTGTGGGGGGTTCAAATATTTACTAGATTATGTTCTTTCTTTTTCCCCCCTTAGCTCTAATTTGCATTTGTTTACTATTCAAAGAGTGATTGGAATTTATTTTTCAAATTTTCGTCACAAATTCTACTCAACATATAATCTTTCACCTTATTCCATCGTACCATCAGCTTCTCTAATTTATTTTCATCAAACTTGTGGATATGGCTTGATAGGACGGTGCAGGATCACATCCTGGATACTCAATAGCCAATGTTCACAGATAAAGCCTGTGGATTACAGCGAAAGGGTGGATGCACACTATAATTCAAAACAGGCAGTTCTAATCAGCAATCTGTTGGGTGCTTTATATACAAAGCTGCCTTGTATATAAAGTGTAGTAAATAAATAGTATACTTACACTGTTAGGACTGGATTTAAATTTCCACACTGATGAAGCCCAACAACGTGCTGCTCCATCTACTTACAAGTCAAACTTACAGGTTTATGAAGCTCAGATCTCTGAGTTGACGTAGTTGCTTTGGCCATGTCGCTCTCTTGGCAACAATACATAAATGATTTCACATACCTTCTGGGGTATATTTTCAATTTCCTTGTCTAGCTAATAATGTTGGTGGTTCTTAGTAGTCTCTCTCTTTCACAAGTCCTTTTACAGAGGTGATATTCAGCAGGTTCTGGCCATTTCTAGAGAACTGGTAGCGGAAATTTTGAGTAGTTCAGAGAAACAGTAAATACCACCTTGAGTACCCCTGCACCCATCTATTCTCTGACTCCTGAGTCCCAGCTGATATGGAGGAAATGGAGATTTTACAGCAACCTTCTCCTGCTACAGCCACGAAGCCATGGCCACAGAACCAGTAGTAAAAATGTTGAATCCCACCACTGTTTACCTATATACACAATTTACTGGGCTCAAGGTTGGCCATGTCCTGGGCAGCCTGCTCTCTCATACTATTCAGATTAGATCCTAATTCAGCTTGTTGAGATCAACCAAAGTTGGCTAAATGCTGGTACGAAGATTTAAAAAAAGGATGATTATAAGAGTTTTATAAAAATAAATTTTAAGTAGCCCTTCCAATGAGAGTGAAGGTAAAGAGGAGGACAATCATTGGCCAAAATAGTTTAGAATTCTAGGATCTTGCATGGAACTTCCTTAATCTTGCATGGAGGGTTACTTTCTTAATCTAAATTAGGACCCAACAACACTAAAGTCCCAGATTTTAAAAAAGCAGACTTCAACAAACTTAGAGAAAATCTGAGAGCGGTCCCTTGGACAGAAGTCCTAAAAGTAAAACCACACAAGGAGCTTGGGAGACTTTAAAAACCATGATTATTGAAGTCCAGTGCAACACCATCCCGATGAAAAAGAAATACATGAAATCCAAAAAGAAACCAGCATGGTTACACAAAAACGTCACAGACAAACTGAATGGGGGGAAAAAGACAAACACAAAAAATGGAAAAAAGGACACATAACCAAAGCCAGCCAGAATCTGCAAACAAAAAATCAGGACGGCAAAGGGACTGTATGAACTAAGCCTAGCAACAAAAGTCAAAGACAATAAAAAAAGTTTCTTTCAACACATAAACAGACCCCCCCCCCAAAGAAACAGTTGGTCCACTAAAAGGAGAATATGGGAAAGAAATAATATACAATAGGGATAAAGCAGAACTACTCAACACATTCTTTATCTTCACTCAAAAAAAAGCTGTAAACTAACAAACCTATAACCCAGGTGCAGGATATAGAATTGGAACTCAACTCCACATCAGCAAAAAGACAGTAAGAGACCACTTGTTAGAACTCAACATGTACAAGTCACCAGGACCAGATGGACTACATCCCAGAGTCCTAAAGGAACTAGCAGAGGTCATCGCCGAACCACTTTATCACATCTTCGAAAGATCAGGCTCACAGGAGAACTGCCAGACAATTGGAAACGAGCCAATGTGGTCCCCATCTATAAAAAAAGCCAAAAAACAGACCCAGGAAACTAAGGACTGATCAACCTCACGTCAATACCTGGGAAAATAGTCGAAAAAATAATCAAGAAACAGATCTGTCACCACCTAGAGATAAATAACATAATAACCAACAGCCAACAAGGGTTTGTCAGGAAAAAATCGTGCCAAACCCACCTATCTCTTTCTTCAATATCAATTGACCAGCATAATACAGTGGACTTAGTATATCAGGATTTCAGTAAAGCTTTCAACAAGGTTGACTACAATCTACTACTCCGCAAACTAGAGAAAAGTGGGATGGACAGCAACGCTACCAGGTAGATTGGCAACTGGCTGACCAACCACACGCAACAAGTAGTCCTAAATGGATCCATGTTCACATGGAAAGAAGTCAGTAGCAGGGTACCACAAGGTTCAATTCTAGGCCCAGTACTTTTTAACATATTCATCAATGACCTATATGAGGGAATAGAAGGGGAACTAATCAAATTTGCACACGGCACCAAACTGGTGGGAGTGGCCAACACCCCATAGGATAGGCTCAAGATACAAAGGGACCTAGACAGACTAGTGCTATAGGCCCAAACAAACAAAATAAAGTTCAATGCAGAGAAAAGTAGGATCCTATACCAAAACATACATACAAACTGGGCCAAAACACTCTCAACAGCAATGAATGTGTGAGAGATCTTGGAGTCTTAGTGGAGAACAAACTAAACATGAGCCAACAATGTACAGTGGCAGCTAAAAAAGCCAACACAATCTTGAGCTTCATAAACAAAGGAATACACTCCAAGGGAGGTGCTAATACCCTGTAATACCCTAGTTAGGCCACACCTAGAGTACTGCATTCAGTTTTGGTCACCACACTACAAAAAAGACATTGATAATCTAGAAAAAGTGCAGAAGAGAACAACCAGAATCATAAAGGGACTAGAAACTAAAACATATGAGGAAAGATTGCAGGAACTGGGCATCGATAGTCTAGCAAAGAGGAGGTCTAGGGTGGACATGATAGCAGTCTTCAAATACTTGAGAGGCTGCCACAGGGAGAAAGGGATTACATTATTTTCCAAAAGCAACAGAGCCAGACAAGGAGCAACAATTGGAAGCTGTCCAAGGAGAGATTCAACCTGGAAATAAGGAGGGACTTTCTGACTGTGAAAACGATTAACCAGTGGAATGGCTCCAACACTAGAGACTTTTAAGACTGCTATTGGACTAGTGTGATGTAGGGTCTCCTGCACCAGCAGGGGGTTGGACTAGATGACCTGCAAGATCCCTTCCAACTCTAATAATAAAATAAAATAAATTGACCACTCCCAAATATTTCTCTTTTTGCAGACATACATAAGGGGCGCACATAAGTGCACCAGTGTGCCTTTCGTCCCCTGTCCAATTTGTCTCCCGTTATCCCATATGTCATACATCTTTCTTCCCTTTCATATATCTTCTCCATTTCCATATCCTTTCCTTGTATGTAATACTTCATGCCCATTCCCCTCGATGTGTTTTGTGCATTGGACAAATAAATAAATAAAATAAAATAAAATAAAATAAAATAAAATACATGCAGGGGTGGGCTGCTGCCCAGACTGGGGGGAACACAGTAAATGAAAATGTAGCTCCACCCCAGAGCATCCAATTTGCACTGAAAGATGTTGAAAGAAAATGCAGAGCGTCCTGCATAAGCCGCACCCACATTGTGGTAATAAAAATTTTGGTAGCCCTTCACTGCATACATGTACATATCTGTCTTGTTGGAAAGTCCCAGTTACTTATTTATTTCTACTTAAATGGAGTCAAGTAAATGTTTTGCAATATCAGCAGTACTTTGCCCACAGTTTAAAAAGCTTTGGGATGGATAAGATGCAGCTCCATTGTATTCAGTCTTTTTCAGTGTGGTTGGATGATCTTTGGTGGGCCCAAGGATATTCTGGGGTTTAGATATCTTCATACTGATTTGCCTAAATTGTGAGGCTTTGTGTTGTGGCTTCCAATGCCAACTTCTAGGAAAAGATTGTTTGTGCATGGGTCAAAGCCCTATTAAATCAAAGATAGTTGGCTGGACTTATGACTGTACAGTATGATTTGGGATGGCCCAATTGTTGGACATCTCACCTATAGTACTTTATCTATACAGAAAACAAAATAATGCAATCTTCAAATTGCAGTGTGAGACTCATTGTTAATTTAAGTTGCTTTTAAAAATGGATTAAACTAGTTTGGATTTGCCAATACTTATTTTGCATGAATAATTGTCAGATTTTCATGTATTCTTAAATCTGTTTCACCTTGTTTCTACTCAGTCTGCCTTAAAATACAAAACACATGGGAATATCTTATCCTAAAATAAACATTTTTAAAGGGTGATCCTTAAACATGAATTTTTGTATGCCATTTGCATTCTCTTCCATATACATTAGTCAAGGAAACATAAATCAGATCAATCTACACTCGTAATAGCAACATGGAAAGAACAGTATTCTTTTATTGTTTACTAAAGCTGGGAGCAACATCAGTTCTTGCTTTTTTGCATTTTTTAGAAGCTTCTTCTTGGATGCTATTGATGGCAGAATATTATACTAGAGCACCTAACAGTTGAGCAGAATGAAAATTTTATGTCTGCAGGGGTTTCTTCTTGCGCTAAGATATCATGTTCTATCAAGACTAGAGCTACAACTACAATATTGTATCCAAGGAGTGTCAGTGATGTATTGATACCCACAAGGCCCAGAACAAAATCTACTTATAAATCTTCTCTCAAGGCTTGCACCATAGGTTTTTGGTTATTTGGTCAGCAGTTTTGAAATTTCAATTTATTGATGTTGCTGAAAAAATAGATCCTTCACGTCTCTCTATAAAAGCCATTACAATCAACCAGAAATTAAATATGTCTTAAAACCAGCATGAAGTGCATAACACCACAGTTAGTAGTTAAGATATATTGGATTTCAGTTCCTATAACTGCTGTCCTGAAGGCTTGTGGTTATTAAAAATAAATAAACCATGATTTATTGTATTGTTTTTGATATGTTGAGCTGATGTGGGTAAACTCGAAATTTTGAGCATTTGGAATCTTAACAAAGGGGACCCCTCACCAAATATTCTCTTAGGACCTGACTTCACAAATTCACTGTTGCAAATGTACTTCTCTGAGCCCATGGTTCTTTTTCCTCTTACATGCAGAGCACACAAGTCTTATTCAGAAAGATTGCCGATAGTTGAAATCTATGTCAGTCCTAGGCACTTCAGTCTGTCTAAAAAAAATAATGAACCCCTAATTATTGGTAAGATATTGGTATGGTAAGGCCACACTTGGAATACTGCATTCAGTTTTTGTCGCCACCATGTAAAAAGGATGTTGAGACTCTAGAAAGAGTGCAGAGAAGAGCAACAATGATGATTAGGGGATTGGAGGCTAAAACATATGAAAAGGTTGCAGGAACAGTGCATGTCTAGTTTAATGGAAAGAAGGACTAGGGGAGACATAATAACAGTACAGTGGTACCTCTACTTACGAACTTAATTCATTCCGTGACCAGATTCTTAAGTAGAAAAGTATAAGAAGAAGCAATTTTTCCCATAGGAATCAATGTAAAAGCAAATAATGCAGAGGCTCGGGTTTGTAAGTGGAAAGTGGTTCTTGAGAAGAGGCAAAAAAATCTTGAATACCCGGTTCTTATCTAGAAAAGTTTGTAAGTAGAGGTGTTTGTAGGTAAAGGTACCACTATATTCCAATATCTCAGGGGCTGCTACAAAGAAGAGGGAATCAAGCAATTCTCCAAATCACATGAGAGTAGAAACTATGTACAACCCTTGTTTTATTGATTGCATGTAATATTCTAATTTTCTAAGATGGTGGATTTGGGGTTTTCATGAGCTGTACACCATAATTATTACAATTATTTTTTAATTAATTTTTTATTGATTTTAAAATATAGAATATAAAACACACACACAACACACAACAAGTGCTCAGTGATTGGTGCCCACCACCAGATAAACATTCACGCCCCACCATTCTTATATATACCATTTTAACTCAATAGCAATATATCTATTTACATATTATAAAGTGATTCCAATTTATTCCTTGTAGCTTGGTCTCGGATTCTACTAACCACATATCATCTTAACTTGTCCCATCATCCCATCAGTTGTCGCAAATCAGTTTCATTAACCAAATTCATCCTTTTGTCCATAATCTCAAATTGAATATGATCCACCATGTACCGGTACCAATTTTGCATTGTCCATTTTGTCGCATCCTTCCAACCCAAGACTATTACCGCCTGAGCACTTTCTATTGCTGCTTGTTTTATTTCTCTAAATTCTCCCATCGCATTGCTTTTAACTAATACTGCCATTTCCTTAGTAATTATCCATCGAATATTTAACATTCTATTAATATCCTCTTACACTTTTTGCCAAAAGTTCTGCACTACCGGGCATTCCCAAAGCATGTGCATAAACACTCCTTTATCTTGATCATAATTATTGCAATTACATTATAACAAATCACAGCTTGAACTATCTTGGCTTGCATGCAATGATTCTCTCTCATATATTATGTTTCACCTTTTAAGTTGCATTACTGAAATAAATGAACATTTGCACGATATTCTAATTTTTTGAGTTTCACCTGTATGGGGAAGGTGAAATCTTTATCGCTATCCTGGGACAATTTTCTTTCTCCACAAAGACAAAGAAAATCTTTGCTGCCTAAAGCCACTTTGCAAAGAGAAGAGGCTGCCTTGTGGCTCAATGCAAAAAATCTATGCCCAACCAGTTGTAGTCAGCTGATAGAAGCTATTGCTTTGCAGTTCAAATGCCTTCTAACAAGCAACTTTGAATGATCAAGTCTGATTGCATGAGCTTGTGTGGGCTCCCGTGGTGTTTGTACATCTCTGAGAAGATGAAATAATTATCTCTGGCAATATGTCAACAAACAAGATCTTTCCTACCAATTTCCTTTCTGTAATAGGGGGAAAAAAAGTTTTAGAACTAGATCAGAGCAGCGAACATGATGCTCTTCTTGAACTGCTGCTAGGTTTTGTTGTCTCTCTCAGGAATGAGAAGAATCCTATTGCTCTGCAGCTTTACAGTGTGGTCATCCCTTAAAGGCGTATTGCAGTAATGAGCAGAAGCCCAAACAGAGGAGACGGGCTTTGGAAGATAAAGAAAGGAAGCAGGCAGGCAGTCCCCTTCTCTTTCAACTTTTACTAGGGAGGAAAAAACCTTAGTAACAGTTTCTGGACTGCTAACAACCTAGTGCTGGGTGACAATGGAATACCTGAGGGAGAGGACAGTGGGGCCCAAGCCTTGGGAATTCCGCTTCAATTCACACCAAAAGCAAATAGGTCAGGCAAAAATGTAACAAAAGAATCTAACAGAATAGACAGTGCCCTGTAAAACAAAGAAAAGTCCAGCAATTTTTATTTGTGGTTTTTTTAAGGCACAAAGGGACCATTTTAATTTTATGTCTCAAAATGCAATGACAGTGTAGCCTCCTAGTAAAAGTAGGAACCTCATTCAAGAAATCAGAGTTGCTTAATGGGAATGTGGACAGGTGGGGTAAGGGTGGAAACAGAGGAGAAAGTGAGTGAGAGGATCTTGGGAACCTCTTTCTGGCATGAACAAGAAACTGAGGCAGCCTTGATGCTGTATGGTGGAAGTCAACTGCAGAAAATACGGCTTCAGCAACAGAGTATTGCCCACAAGATCATATGCTGCAACGTCCTGTCTGCTGGCGACTACTTCAGCTTCAACCACAACAACACAAGAGCACACAACAGATTTAAACTTAATATTAACCGCTCCAAACTTGACTGTAAAAAATATGACTTCAGTAACCGAGTTGTCGAAGCGTGGAACTCATTACCAGACTCCATAGTGTCATCCCCAAACCCCCAACACTTTACCCTTAGATTATCTACGGTTGACCTATCCAGATTCCTAAGAGGTCAGTAAGGGGTGAGTACAAGTGCACTAGAGTGCCTTCCGTCCCCTGTCCTATTGATCTCCTATATCTCCTATACCTTTCTTCTATTCCTGTATCTCTTCTTCTGTTCTTTTATTGATATGTTCTATTACTATATCTTCTTTTCTATTATTTCTTAGATTTTTTTTACTATGAGTATCTTCTCTATAACCTTCATCGTGTATTTTACTATGTGTATATAGATATATACCCACTAAAACCCTCATTGTGTATTGGACTAAAGAAAGAAAGAAAGAAAGAAAGAAAGAAAGAAAGAAAGAAAGAAAGAAAGAAAGAAAGAAAGAAAGAAAGTGATCAATGCCTGGAATGCACTACCTGACTCTATGGTTTCTTCTCCAAACCCCAAAAACTTTAACCTTGTATCATCTACAGTTAACCTCTCCCCCTTTCTAAGAGGTCTGTAAGGGGCGTGCATAAGCGCACCACTGTGCTTACCGTCCCTGTCCTTCTGTCCTATTATCCAGATTTACCTGTATCTATTTTGCTTTTGTTTATGTTCATATCACTACCTGCTATCCTGTGCATGTTTTGACAAATAAATAAATGAAATGAAACGGCACCCTGATGCATATTTCATGACTGAAAAGTCCCTTTGATGTCAAGAGACAATGTATCTGTGCATTGGTAAAAGATGGGTATACAATCAAGACTGTATACTGACCTCCTTGATGAATGAGAGTAACAACATCTAGCAAGAGACAGCCCACTGTGTAACAGCGTGGTCCTTAGTTTTTATTGATAACAGAGAGATTGCAATATTAATTTTAGCAGACTAGATATATTTTGTCAGTGGGAAAGAGATGTGAAGCCCTGAGGCAGATTGCATTGTACCACTGGATTGAAGTGGATTCAGTATGGGATACAATTGAATAAGGCAATTTTTTATAATTTTATAGGTAGAACAGTCGGTCTTCTTTTTTTCCCTGAAGTGTATTTTATTTAGAGAGCCAGTATAGTATAGTGGTTAAGGCACCAGGCTAGAAACCAGGAGACTGTGAATTGTACAGTTAAATACAAAATCAACTAAATGACCTTGAGCCGGTCACTTTTTCTCAGCCCTGGGAAGAAGGCATTGGTAAGCCACTTCCTAAATGTTGTGAAAAAAACTGCAGGAATGTGCCATCACCAGAATCCAAAAACTGGCTCAAAAATGTGTTGTGTGCATGGAGAGGGAAGGGGGGAGAGAGAGAAAGAGAAAGATTTGTATGGCTGCAGTATCTTGATGGTATGAACTAGCTCTCATTATTGATAAGATGAATATAAGAAACGGCTGTCTGAGTCTGAATTGAAATTCTCTCCCTCCCCCCTCCAGCTCTATAGCAGCAATAGAGGTAGTTCAATTTGGAGAACTCCATTTCTGTCTCCATGTCCAAGTAGCATTGAAGTACATTTGGCTACTATAATTTGCCTGCTACCTCTCTGGGATAAGGTTGAATAGGCTAAAAAAAAAAATCACATTCTGGTTCAATTAAGTTTCTGCACTATTCTGGATGCTGTAGTTTTTACAATGTGCTCTGTAATTCTTCCTGAAGAAAAGCAATTGCCTTAACCTTACCTTAAATACATACCTTTGGATAGTTTAACTACTTGGACCTTTTAAACCACAGATTTAATACCAGCTATATGATAATATGTCCTCTAGCAGTTCTTTGACTTAGCTAACATAGTTAATAACATCTATGTTAGTACCATTTTCACCATTCTCAGAAGAAAATAACAAAATACAAAGGCCTACAACTAGGAACAGAATGACTGGGCAAAAACAAGCAACGGTAGTACCAATAGGTACCTTGGGTGATTTCCCACAACAACTGGGGCATTGCTTGAATATCATTGGCATTATCAAATTCAACATCAGTCAATTGCAGACAGTGGCTTTTCTTGGAACAACTTCCATCCTGCAATGATATCTGTAACACAATCAAACATCCTGATCTGCCTCTCCCAGGTCCTTGGTAAGGACTCAATAGGTAGACAAAAATGTCAAACCCATTCTGAACATCTGGCTGACAGTGCGATGATTATGATGTTTGATCATTGCACAGTCAGTCAGATGTTCAAACTGGGTTTGGCATTTTTGTCTACCCATAGAATCCTTACCAAGGACCTGGGATAGGCAGATCCGGATGTTTGATGGATGATGATGATTACCTCTTTTATTCATTAAACATGAAACTCAGTCAACTGAACATTTATAAATAAATGTGTCCCATATATCATTGATTGGTGGTAATGGTTGACAGGGGTTGCTGTCAACATCCTAGGTCTCAACCAAGTATCTTCTTAAAATATATGATGTTCCAAGTAGTGCAGTTTTTTGCAGTTCTGATGGAGTTATTGCAGGAAGCTGCAATTCTTTGATATGTTTGTGTTGTAAAAATGATGTGCTGTAAAATTCTTAGACATGGTACAAAGTGCCCCGAAGGTTACATGTTTCATCCATAGCCTTGAAGTTCCGATGGCCAGGATAGGATAGGATAGGATTGCTGCTCCAAGCCTTCGGAGAGGGGCGGCATATAAATCTAATAAATTATTAATTATTATTAGGATAGGATAGGATAGAATAGAATAGAATAGGAATTTCTCATTGGCCAAGTGTGATTGGACACACAAGGAATTTGACTCTGTGCATATGCTCTCAGTGTACGTAAAAGAAAGGATACATTTGTCAAGAATTATGAGGTACAACATTTAATGGTTGTCATAAGGTACAACTAAGCAATCAGGAAACAATCAATATTAACACAAATCGTAGATACAATCAACAAGTTACAATCATACAGTCATAAATGGGAGATGATGGGTGATAGGAATGATGTGAAGACTAATAATTAATAGTAAATAGTTTGACAGTGGTGAGGGAACGTTATTATTTTTGTTGTTGCAAGACAACTACTATTTTAGTGAGGAGGGAGGTGATGTTGTAAAAATTGCACAGGTGGGATTTATTTATTTAGTCTGTCAGTTAGTTGAAACATGTACAAGATAGCGGGTATTGGTATAAACATAAATAAAAGCAAAGTAGAAAGCAGGGTTGGATAAGTAAGGTTGTTGTTGTTGCATGCAACAATCCCTTTAGAAAAAGAACTTTCAGAAGCCTGCCCACCTCCATCAACTGAAATGAAAACAAGAGCCCCCTCCTCCCCTATACTATTGACAAAGTCCCTCCTTTCCCCCGGCGCATCTGATTTGGCCACGCTCTCAGACAGGAAGGCGGGGCTTCCCCTGTTACCTCATCACGTGGGGCGAGGTGGACGTCCTTCTGATCCAATGGGGAGTGTCGCTGTTGTCTTCTCACGTGAACGGGGAGGGGGCTGTTCCTCCGGGCAAGGACTGCTGAAACCCGCCGAGTGGGAAAGAAGAGCTAGCGGGGCGGAGGGCTGTTGCTGCTGCTGCCCCTCCAGCCCGTAGTGGGTGGGGAAAGGGCGAGCGGAGGGTTGCAAGCCGAGTCGGAAGGGAACGGGCGGCCCAACCTGGGAAGCTCTCGGCACGGCGTGGGGGACCAACTTGGAGCCAAGCCCGCACCCGGCGACGGGCGCCAGGCGTCGTCATGTCCATGGAGGACCCCTTCTTTGTGGTGAAAGGGTGGGTGGACAGCCCGCAAAGGGGAGGTCGGGGGAGGAGGAAGAGGAGGCCTTGCCAGGGTGTGTGGGTGGGTGGCATTCCCGGCCTAGTCCTCCCTGGCATGGTCAGCCCGTCTTAGCCGGAGAAAAATCCCCTCCTCTTCTTTGAAATGGTGCCACTTCTGGACCCGAACCCATTGTTCTGATTTCTCGGAGGGTTCTTCCTTTCTTCCCCTCCCTCCTCGTTCTTGAACAGGATCGTCTTCTGCGCCCTGGGGTCCTCCCCCCCCCCATTTCCACGTTTTGTTATATGGTTGCGGTGTAAATGTTGCGGTTTGTTAGCAGGAGGGTGGGAGAATGTTGTAAAAATGGCACAGGCAGGCTTGTTGGTTTCCTTGTTTTGTTGGTTGGTTGGTTTTGTACAAAACATGTATGAACATAAACAAAAGCAATCTAGAAAGTAGGGTTGGATAAGGTGTCACTTTCTTTCAGGTGGATTAGCTCCCTTGGCAGATGCAAACTATCTATCATGTATCTTCTATCTATCTTTCTGTCTGTCTGTCTATCTCTTTCTTTCTTTCTGTCTGTCTCTCTCTTTCTCTCTTTTTGTACGCCGCCCATCTCCCGAGGGAGTCTAGGCGGCTCACAACAAATATTAAAACATATAAATAATATTAAAATTAGAAAGTAGGTTTGGATAAGGTATCACTTTCTTTCAGGTGGATTAGCTCCCTTGGCAGAAGCAAACTTATCTATCTATCTATCTATCTATCTATCTATCTATCTATCTATCTATCTATCTATCTATCTCTTCTTCTTCAAATATTAAAACATATAAATAATATTAAAAGCTCTAAAAAAAAATCTAAAAACCAATTGAATCCCACATATCATACATACCATTTATGGACGGATCTTGATGGTATGCCATCTGATCAACCTTGGTCCTGGCTAAGCCAACTTCCCATTTCCATCTGGCAAACCCCTGGATAAAGTTACAGCCACAAATTTGTCTGCAGCAGTGGCAGCCAAAATCCTACAGGGAGATGGAGGGGAGGGGGGGCAGTGGATGGCTCTGTTTTCCTTGATCTGTTAGACTGCATTGGGAAGCGTGGAGGTGTGTGTATACGTACTCTCCTAAAGGTGATTTAAACAAGGAAATGGAATGGTGGGAACTGGTGGGGGGGTGGGATAATCTAAATGGGTGAGTTCTGTCAGTTAAACTGGGTAATAGTTCATCCAGGACATGTCGAGTTATTTTATTCGGTTTGATAACAGCAGTTAATTTTCCTAAAGAAAGCTGTTGGACATATGCAAGAAAGTTTTAGCAAGTATCCATTAGAGATAATAGCTAAATGGCAGTACTGTACTTGGAGACAGTATTTCAGAATGCCGCGCTGTAATGTATAAATTGATTTAAGAGAATTAAAAATAACCACTGCACCTCCTCCCAAATCTCCCTTAACTCCCAGAAAGAAAATCATGCTCCTGTGTCTATATCATAATTCCACTATTTCTCTTGTTCTCATCCTACCACATTGTGTGGCTTCTGAGCATTGTTACTGGTCATTGTGCTACAATGTTGTTTTTAGGCCAGGATTATGAGCTTTCCATTTGCCAAGCAAGATACTTTAATATCCTGATCGTTTGCAATAGTATGTACATAAACAACTTTAATGCATATACTGTATACTGCTCAAAAAAATAAAGGGAAGACTCAAATAACACATCCTAGATCTGAATGAATGAAATATTGTTGAATACTTTGTTCTGTACAAAGTTGAATGTGCACAACAGCATGTGAAATTGATTGTCAATCAGTGTTGCTTCCTAAGTGGACAGTTTGATTTCAC
The DNA here is from genome assembly GCF_031021105.1 of Erythrolamprus reginae. Classification (NCBI taxonomy): domain Eukaryota; kingdom Metazoa; phylum Chordata; class Lepidosauria; order Squamata; family Dipsadidae; genus Erythrolamprus; species Erythrolamprus reginae. The sequence continues at coordinate 98,185,551 of NC_091952.1, read as the reverse complement.
TGAAGTTTGATTTACTTGGAGTTATATTGTGTTGTTTAAGCGTTCCCCTTATTTTTTTGAGCAGTGTACAGTGGTACCTCTACTTACGAACGCCTCTACTGACAAACTTTTCAAGATACGAACCCAGTGTTTAAGGTTTTTTTGTCTCTACTTATGAACCATTTTCTCCTTATGAACCCAAGACATTGCCAGCCAAAGCACCTCCACTTTTGTCACTTTGAATCCCAGCGAGGGGAGGCTCAGGGGAATCCCAGCAGCAAAAGGACAGGCGCCTTGGCCGGCAACGGAAGTCCGGAGGCGGGGATTCCCAGCGGCGCAAGGCAAAAGGGGTGACTTTTGGGATGGGTTTGCACGCATTATTTGCTTTTACATTGATTCCTATGGGGAAAACTGCTTCTTCTTACAAACTTTTCTACTTACAAACCTGGTCACGGAATGAATTAAGTTCGTAAGTAGAAGTACCACTGTATATTTAAATATACATCTAAATATTTTTGCCCTAGGATGCTGTTATAGCTGAAGCATTCATACAAGCTACTGTAAGAAAGTAATATAGGTGCATTTAGAGTGCATTAAATGTGAATAGGCAGAAAGATTGCCTATTGTTCTGTTTTAATCAACCTTTCAAATATTTCTATTTTCTGTTACTATATTAAGCTTTCTTGACCTGATCCTCTCCAGATTTGTTGGATAGCAGCCCTCACCATCCCCAGCCAACATCAGGGTGTTGGTTGGGAATAATAAACATTATAATCTATCACGTCTGAAAGGCATTAGATTGAGGGAAAGCTAATCAAAAGCTTATGTGCAAGAATATAATAAGAGAAATAATATTTGGTAGAATGTTCATGTCATCTAAGCACCATAATCTTCCCTCTCATGAAATAAAGCAGTTTTTTCTGCTGAAGTAAAGGATGTGCTTCACATATACCCTAACATGCTGCGCATTCTATGAACTTGATAATGTCATAGTATAAATATACAGTTAACATGTTTTATTGCCTCTTCAAATTTACCTAATTCAGAAAATGCTACTTTCTCTGCCCATATTTTGAAATTATGTATTAATTTCCAGTTGAATAATATTTTTCAGGTGGAATTTTTTATGGCGCAGTAAAATATAGTAATTAGTGATTTGTTTTATGTTCAGCTGTATTTGGGAAAGTTATAATTGGTTGTGAAATGCTATTATTGTTCCATATTGAATGCACTATCATTTTGTTACTAAAAGATACTGTATCTTGTTTACTTATTTCACATGCCAAATTCATTACAGTGTGTGCATAACTGCCATAGCCTACTGTGTAAGTGGCATTCTTGGAACATTTTGCTAATTTTGAATGAGTCCTTGTGGAACTGAAAGCCCTGTGTTATAAACTGTTTGAAGAAGCCTTTTTTCTAATTTGTTACTAAGGTTTCTGTAGTCAAAGACATAAAGAAGGATATGTGTGAGAAAAGTCTATTTTGTTGATGGGAGAAAAAGACATCCTTTACTGTTTCTTTATTTTTCCTGCAACCAAGATAAATTGAGATTGATGAGAGTATTTAATAGTGCCAAGTTTTGAGCCATCTTTTCGGTTTTGCATGTTCTCAGAATTTCTTCCAGAATTAAAGTCCTTTCTTGGCATTCCTCTAGATCAGGGGTAGGCAAAGTTGGCTCTTCTATGACTTGTGGACTTCAACTCCCAGAATTCCTGAGCCCATCATGCTAGCTCAGGAATTCTGGGAATTGAAGTCCACAAGTCATAGAAGAGCCAACTTTTCCTACCCCTGCTCTAGATCAATGATGGTGAAACTATGGCGCGGGTGCCACAGGTGGCACGTGGAGCCATATCTGCTGGCACATGAGCCATTGCCCTAGTTCAGCTTCAATGTGCATGTATGTGCTAGCCAGCCCTTTTTTTGGCTTGCACAGAGGCTCTGGGAGGACGTTTTGGCTTCCAGAGAGCCTCCGGGGGTGGGGGAGGGTGTTTTCCCTTCTCCGGACTCCAGGGAAACCTTTGGAGCCTGGGGAGGGCGAAACATGAACCTACTGGGCCCACCAGAAGGCTACCAAAATTTTCACTACCATGCTGTGGGCGTGGCTTATGCATTTTCTTTCAACATCTTTCCGTGCAAATTGGGTGTTCTGGGGTGGAGCTCCATTTTTGCTACCCCACTGCGTTTCCTGCCACTCCCCAGTCCAGGCAGTAGCCCACCCCTGCTTCTATGTGAATACTCATGAGGATTTTCCTCCCTCTTTCACTTCCAGGGAAGTTCAGAAAGCAGTGAATACTGCTCAAGGGCTGTTCCAGAGATGGACAGAACTCCTGCAAGATCCATCAACAGCTACAAGAGAAGAAATTGACTGGACCACAAATGAGCTAAGGAACAACTTAAGGAGTATTGAGTGGGATCTTGAAGATTTAGATGAAACAATTAATATCTTTTTTTCTTGGGATGAATAAATTCACATAGTATCTAGGCAAGGAACCAAATGTTTTTTTTTCATAAAATTAATAAATAATATTTATAATATATTTATATTATAATATAATATGTATGTATAATAATATATATAGATATAGAATTATAGATAGATATATAGACATAGAATTAATAAATATATGATATTTATATTAATAAATATAATAAATAATAAACAAAAGTTCTCACCTAACATCTTTTGGAGCAGTTGTTGAACCAAAAAATATATAACTACTCTCCTTTATAAAAATATAAGACATACACTATAAGTGGACAGCTTTGTACATTTACAGGGTGTAAAGTTGTTATATATATGTCTGCTTTTCTTTATACAGTTTGTAATCACAAATGGAACATTGTTAGAGGAAGATACATTTAATGTGTCTCTAAGAAGTACCTAGCCAGCAAAAGACAATCAGAATTGAATTCTGTAGCATTGTTGATGATGGTTTTAGCCACGGATCTCACAAAACGGGGAAAAAGAAAGCAAGACATAAAACCATAGCAGTTCTGAAAATGCGATAGAATAGTTTTTCCTTGTGTACTGGCACTATTAACTTTTAAAGGTTTCATGAAAATATATAAGTAAAAATTGTATTTGAAATGCAATCCCTTAACTGATTATTCTAAACGCATTGTTGAAGCAAATCCTCGGAAATTCAACCTTGATGCCACAGAACTCGGTGTGAGAAAAGCCTTCATCACAAGCACTCGGCAAGTGGTCAGGGTAAGTTGCTTATATTTCTTGAGGAGTCAACATTATGATATAACACAAAAATGTTCTATCTATTTATTAGAGCATAAACAGTTTCTAATTCATCATTAAATTAAGTGGAAAATGAAGGTATCTTTCAAAATTGCTGTTCATGAACAAAAATATAATTCTGGTCATGCATTACAATGCTTCTGAGGGCAAGTCATTAAAAGACCTTACAATATTTATGTCTATTTTAATAAAACAGGATTTTATTTTATTAAAATAGAAATGTAGAAAATTGATTTTTTGTGATGGCAATCATCACTTCCTTCAATACTAGAAGTCAGAATTCATGAAAATACCAAAAGCAAAATGCCTTTATACCAGACATGGATATTTTTTGAGCACATTTTGGTCTCCAGATTGTGACATTACAGTAATTCTCAAGCTGCCTACTTTAAGCATTTTTTTAAAAAAAATATTTCTGGGTTCTCATATTTGTGGTGATTTGCTCATTGGTTAGTCATTTGACTCTATGTCGCCGTGAACATTATTTCTCCAAGATTGTTTTTAATAGCGATTGCTCCTTCAATTTCTTGTAAACGAAAGGTATCAGTGATAATAACTGGCCAGCTTGCTTTTCATCAACCTTTTTTTTAACCTGGCTTTGAGGCCTTTGAGAAGCCTTGTCAGGACAGAGATACCACAAGAAATGCTAGTGTTTTACTTTATTGATTTAAGCCATAATAACAGAATCTTGAAAGCCTGAGAGTGTTTCCCTTTTCTCCTTTAAATTAAAAAGAGACTCAAAAGAAGGGAGGGGGTTGAGTTCCTTTCCCTTAGTTCTTTGTTTTCCTGGCTCAACTGTTTTTGTAACAGTTACTGAATGTTGTAAACTGTTGTTGTATGATACTGCAAATGGCTATAAATACAGGCCAATTTCCAAGTGCCCCAAATGCAGTGACTTGGTGGTGGCTGGCAGCACGTTGGAACTGGATCATAATAACCTTTTGGGGAATTTGTCATAACTTTGATCAATCACTAAGCAACCAGTTATAAGTCAAGGACTACCTGTACTAATTGTATGTAGTATTGTATCTGTATCTTTATCATGTTGTAAGATTTTGAACAATTCTGTTTCTATTTCATTGACTTTAGTTACAGCTTTAGCATTAGAAATAGTCTTTAGAGTTCATTTAACTTTACTGACAAGAATGTCTTGATCAAGTTCCATGATCAAACCTTTAGACATATCAATTTCAAGGTTCCTTTTGTAAAAATTTTCTGTATTATCTCTTTTCTATGAATTTCATCTTTAATTTTTTATTCTATTTCTGGCTTTGCTTTGTACACCAAGGCCAAATTCTTCCATTATTAATCATTACGTGTTATACTTTATGATTCTTGACGAACATATTTTTTTTCTTTTATGTACCCTGAGAAGATATGGACCAAGACAAATTCCTTGTGTGTCCAATCACACTTGGCCAATAAAAAATTCAAAATATTTGCGACCTTTACAAGGCTTTTTGTTACTGAAACATTCCCAAAGAAAACAAAGCGAGAAAAAGACAATTGGGTTATATTTGTCACATAAATTATTTTATGGTAAATGAACTGCCGTATCAGTCAATTATACTAACTTACTATTTTTAAAAAAACAATAGGATATGAAGGATCAAATGTCAAATACTTCTGTTCAAGCTCTGGCAGAAAAGAAAAACAGGCAGGTCAGTATTGATACTGGATTACCTTGTATCTTGGATGCCAATTTTGTTAGTTGTGATTGGAGTGTTTGTATTAGGTGTTTAGTTATAATATTAGCCACCCACCTAAAAGGGAAGTACCCTTAGTTCAGGAAGCATACTTGACTTAGTTCATTTTTTCCTCCCTAAATTAATGGAAAGGACGGAATTATTGTTATGCTCACATTGATAATCCCCCAAGTAAGTGATTGTTGGGATGCTGAAGATAGAAACCATGAATTTCCAAATATAGACACAGCTTTGGTGGAAAATGAGTTTGTGTGGGGCAGCAGCACCACCTTTGTCTTGCTATAGGGAAGAAATGCCAGTGAGTTCCCTGAGCCTCTCCTGGACATGTTAATAGCTCAACACTGATTGGATTTCAAGTGAATGGACAACTATTTGTGTACTCTTTAAAGCTATATGAACAGAATATTATTCTTAAACATTGTACATGTTAAACTGTTCAGATATAATAATTAATAAATAAGCTTTTCTGAAAATTAATAGCTAAATCTTGCAGGTTCACATTGTTCTGAGTCTGACATAGCTGTGAAACAGCAACGTTAACATTTAAACGTAGATTAAAATAAGCAGTTTTTTCTTGGTGATTTATCATCACTATAGTTCAGCCTGTCTTTAACTACTTAGTTTCAAACTAGTACATTTTTTCTGTCGCCACTGTTCCTTTTTTGGCTGTTGTAGAAAGAAGGAGATTGTTTCTTAATAACCTGCATGAAAACTGAGCTGCAGCATCAGTATTGAAAATAGAAAATTATTGAGTCCTAAAAATCTGATTTTGGAAATATGATGAGATCAGTCTGGGTCATGAGATTTAAATGTTGTATTTGTCCATGTGCTTTACAGTTGTTGCATGCCACCATAATCCAATATATAGTCTGGAGGTTTCTAAATTAAAAACATACAATCAAAATAAGCAATAAACAGTTTAAGAGTTGGTTTATTTGTTTGTTTGTTTACAATATTAATAGTCCATCCTTCTTAGTAGAGTCTGAATGGAATACAACAGTCAAAAAAAATACACAACCCCACAATATTGAGAATGATTAAAAAGTGTCAGTGAACCAGCAAATAGCACTCCCCACTGATACCTGACACTGAAGCCAAATTTTCTGTTAAGCAATGCTACCTTAAAGGCTTTCTAAAAGAAAGCTAGGTGGTGGTTAATTAAATCATTTCTAGGAAATGTTATTCCAAAGATAAGGGCCTGCATAGAGAAATACTGTTTCTGTTTCTCTTCTGTTTCTTACATGAGGAGAATGTTAAAAAACCACCTTGAAATATATGGATGATGTTCCTTGAAGGAGAGACTCCTAGAGATACCAGGGAAGCATCTTATGTTTTATGTCAATGCTTCATGATATTTTAAAAGCAGCACTTTGAATTGTACCAAGAAGCCAATTGAAAGCCAGCGCAGTTTCTGTTGTGCAGCTATAGTAGATATTACTCTCACTTGTCAATATATGGGCCACCACCTTTTGCACCAGTTGCGGACTACAGTTATTATAGCATGTTGCAGTATAACCTAGAGGTGGTGAGAGCTTGAGTTATGGTCACCGAGACCTCCCACTCAAGATTCAGCCAGTGCATCAGTCAAAGCTGAGCCGAGATCCCCTCACCTTTACTCTCTTCCTGCAAATCCAGTGGATTCAGGAGAAGCCCCAAATATCACATCATTTGTGATTGAGTACTAGCCCATCTAAAATCAAATCTTGAGGGGACAAAGCAGCACCTACATCCTGCAAGATTTCAGTTTCAACATCATGCAAAAACTGACCATGTATTTCCTCTGCAGGTGCTTCTGGGAGAAAGTAGAACTCATAGCTGGAGCTCCAGGGGGGATAAATACAGCCGCTTGGATCGAGAACTGCAGTCTGCAAATTCACACTTCATTGAAGATCAGCAAGCACAGCAACAGGTAGTCTGGATCTTTCTGTCTGTGCAAAGATGCCATTATCTTTATATCGTGGTATGTTCTGCTAATTTACCCTGTTTGGATGAGTTAATGCTTCTGGATATCCAACTGGGTATGCTCATATAATATTTCCCTTTTATTTCTCCTCATACTAAATATAATGAATTCCTAATATAATGTTTCTGGAAAAACCTCTGTATTTTATTTCTCCCTTACCGTATAAATGTGTGCCAGCCTATCTGCAAGTTGTGTCCTTCCAGGATAAAAAGTCTTTGATTCCTTAATAAAATCCATTCTGTCATCCATGTCAATACTGTTGCATGGTAATAAATCTCCCGATTTGGAACTTTTTCTTCAAGGCAGTATCTGGATACTAAAGAGGCCAGAGTATTTTGCAGTTGTAGCCAATGATCTTTTCAGTGCATAATTTGAACTATGTAACTCTTTCTTGTCCCCTGATCCAACTCTATTCTGTGTTCCAGTTAATCGTTGATCAGCAGGATGAACAGTTGGAGCTGGTCTCTGGCAGTATTGGAGTACTAAAGAATATGTCCCAACGCATTGGAGGGGAATTGGATGAGCAAGCTGTGTGAGTATTGAGGAAATTGAATCCCTGTGCACATAATATAAATATACTATTATCAGCAGCCTTCTTGGCAGCTAAATCCCACTACTGTATTGACTTCTTCATGAACAATCATCCCTAGGATAGGGAGGGTCAGAAAGAAAGTTATTGAGTATGTGCATGATGGTATCTTTGTTGCAATTTGTAAATATTATTTTCTCACCCAGTGGAGTTTGGGCTAAAAAAATTGCCTTAGAAATGGTTAGCTTCCTTATGTAGAATTGAGTGTTTTAAATTATTTGTCATTTCCTGGAAATGCTAAGTATTTTGTCTCATTTACTTTGTATATTTATGAAATGGAATCAGCAGCATGCATTCTCATTTTGTCAAACCAAAACATAAAAGCAAAGTCATTTTGGCTTAACTTTCAGCAGCAAAGTCATTTTTGGCTTAACTTTCAGCAGCAAAGTCATTTTTGGCTTAACTTTCAGCATTAAAATACATTTTGGAATGAAAAAATGGAACTCAAACTACAGTGGTACCTCTATTTAAGAACTTAATTCGTTCCGTGACCAAGTTTGTAAGTAGAAGCAATTTTTCCCATAGGAATCAATGTAAAAGCAAACAATGTGTGCAAACCCATTAGAAAAGAAAAGAAGCTCGGAATTTGGGTGGGAGGAGGAAGTGGAAGAAGAGGACAGTCGCTGCCGAAGGAAGAAGGTGAGGGAAGGGGAACCCCCCCAAAAATCCAAAACTTTAAGGCTTAAAACCGCACCAGAGAGAAAAACCCATGGGGAATGGCAGGAAACTGGCAGGGCCTTCTTGCCTCTCTCAAATTTCCTAGGAAATTTTTTTGGGCTCGGGTTCTTAAGTAGAAAATGGTTCTTAAGAAGAGGCAAAAAAATCTTGAACATACGGTTCTTATCTAGAAAAGTTCTTAAGTAGAGGCATTCTTAGGTAGAGGTACCATTCAATGTGGTAGACACTGATAGAAAAGTAGTAATTCGCACAAAGCAGGGAATTTACTAACAGAATCTTCCATTTAGAATAATAAATTATTTTATTTCTATAGATGCTGTTTATCACAAATACACTCAAGCAATCAAATTGCTTGCTTCTTAAAGGGTTTCAGTACTTCATTATTGTGATTCTCCAAATACTGTCCAATTAACTTTAAGCTTAAAAAATAAGATTGCTGCTTTTTCTATTTCATATGAAAATGTTTGAAAACAAACAACGTACACTACTCCTCAATTTGTATTTTTGTAATGCCAGGTTTTTTCCAAATTAGACATTAAGTATATAAAGATTTTTTAGAAAATAAAAATAGTTATTTATTATTTATTATTTATTTATTACTTAGATTTGTATGCCGCCCCTCTCCGAAGACTCGGGGCGGCTCACAACACGTGGAAACAAATCATAAATAATCTAACAAATTTAAAATTAAAAGATTTAAAAGACCCCATATACTAACAGACATACACACAAGCATACCATATATAAATTAAACATGCCCAGGGGAAGATGTTTCAGTTCCCCCATGCCTGACGGATAGGATAGGAAGATGCTAATATGACCTAAGAAATTATTTCCCAGTTGAAATTATCCCTACCTTGTTGCTCTTATTCATCAGAAAGACAAAATATTTTTGAACACACCTTACCCCATAGTAATGAATAGACAGATGGCTAAAATCGTTACCATTGCTAATAAATACTGTTATCGTAGGAGACAATGATGAAAGTCTTAGGTAATTTCTAGTTGGGCCTTTTTGTAATAATTGATTTGGAAGGTTGTGATATAAGAAAATGTATATATAAGTGAAAGATCATATGAACTTTGTGTGTGAGAGAGATAAACTGAATAAATGAAGAAGGGAAAATTGTGGGGAAGATAATGACTGAAAGAGAAAAAAGAGGGAGAATAGCTACAATCGGGTCTCGTGAGGAAGGTAGACTCCAAGACACTTCCAAATTATATCTACTTTACAAAAAGTAAAACTTTTTGTAACAAACTCTTAGCTAACTTTTCTTATGGGAAGTTTCAACGCATAGGCCATTGCATCATAGGGACCTCAGTCATCTTCCAGTCAGTTCATGTTTATGCCATTACAGTATATCAGTAATGAGCATAGGAACAGTGTTAGGCGATGCTATAAAATGCTAGTGAAGAAACAACGAACGTCCAAAGCATAATCAATCCCCTATTCCTTCCTCTGCTTGCAGCATGTTAGACGACTTCTCTCATGAAGTGGACAGCACCCAATCCCGACTAGATAATGTTATGAAGAAACTCGCAAAAGTATCCCATATGACTAGTGGTAAGTAGCCTGAAATCTAACAAAATGTCATTTTTTCCATCATGAAAGGCGAGACAGTCTTAATTCAGCAGCTATAGCCTCTATATCAGTAGAGTGTCTCAAACCACTTGTTTCAAATCTGCTAAGTGCACTGAGAAAACAAAACTAGTGCAACCTTAAAGTAAAAATATTAAAAAATTAAAATAATAAAAAAGAGAATAATTTTGCACCTGACACTTTTGCCAAGCATGGAAGACCTGTATGTCTCCTTCAGAGCACCGGGGGGAGGGGGGGGTCCTAGGTTTAAGTTTGTTTGTTTGTTTGTTTGTTTGTTTGTTTATTTATTTATTTATTTATTTATTTATTTATTTATTTATTTATTTATTAGATTTGTATGCCGCCCCTCTCCGTAGACTCGGGGCGGCTCACAACAATAGAACAATTCATAACAAATCTAATAATTTAAAAACATTTTAAAAACCCCATTATTAATCAGACATACATACCATACATAAATTGTATAGGTTTGCCCAAGCCTTGCCTTCTGGATTTAGATTTATTGTTGATATCCATTATAGGCTTTTAGATTTTGTTGATAATGTTTTTTATAGTTTTTAATGTGTTGACATATACAATTCACTCTTTGATATATGCTCTGAAGGACATACGATTCTTCCATGCTTGGCAAAAGTGTCAGGTGCTAAATTAATCTCTTTTTTAATTATTGATGCTCAGTTTCATCTGTGAGATGAGTGGCAGTATAAAATGTATAATAAACAAAATACAGCTAATAAAAATGCTGCTAAAATGCTGCCATTGATTCAGGGAATTGATATATCAAGGAATGAGTTGTTTATGTTGCATACCATATTGATTGATGTATCCTAATGTGTAAGTGAATTATTCTACAAAAAGTCTCCCTTAACCCCATGCTTTATCTTATTGCTGTCTCTCTCCCCCTCCTCCACTCCCACCCCAAATTTAACTGTAGCACTGTTCTCAGTGAAAAGAGCTAGTTTCTCTGGAAAACATACCACTAATTTCTCTTCCTCTTGATTTTGTTTTTACTGGCAGATCGAAGACAGTGGTGTGCAATTATCATCCTCCTTGTTATCCTTGTGGTGGTGCTTATTCTGTTTTTTGTGCTGTGATAGTTTGGGGCTCGGATTCCTCTATGGGCTCCTTTTGTGCAGAAATCTTAGCACAGTTCCTGTCCACCAAAGGAAAGTCTTATCAAAAACACTTTAGGAGAGTTTGATACTGTGTTCTGCTGAGGATGGCTATCAGTGACATAACTCTCTGTCCTCATGGTTCTTCTTCTCACGATCCTCATTATCTTGCTCAAGGAAGAGATGGACCATTCACACAGACAGATACTGTTTACACTGGAGGTTGTTCCCCTGGGCTGAAGCGTTGGACCCTGCTCTACTATGGGACAGGTGGTTTAGACTGAAAGAAACCACTGTGGGATCATTTCCATCATATCATGTCAGATATAAGCCACCAGATGCCTTTTGTCTGCTTAACAGGACTCTCACCAATTTTAAACAAGTATAGGTATATGTGTGGATTCACACAACAAGCAGATCTTGCAGAAACGATTCCATCTACAAGATTCCTTTCACATGTTTTTTACATAGCCACTCCTGCCAAATAATCATGGATCTTTAAAGGAGGGAAATGGCCAGTAAGAGCAGCCACTGAACTCATACTGTGAATATTTGTTTTCCTCCAGAACAGAATTGTGCGCTTGAAAATGTCAAGGGCATGTAGTTCTGCACCCACTGTTGTAAGGTTAACTAATGTTAAATAGAACAATAGAACGTTACACGCAGAAAGCTGCAGGCCTGAATCTTAGCTGAAGTCAGACTCAGTACTCCTGAAAAGTAGGGGAAATGGCAAAAAGAGTCATAGCAAGTCTGGGCATTGGACTGGAATTCAGTTTTGCTTCAGGGAGGCAGACGGGTCCTAGCAGGATAATACGGTGCCGTAATCAAAATATATGTGCATGTTTGTGTTGTACATCAGACAGCTGTAGTGACTCTACTTTTCAGACCTGTAATCTCAAATTTTACTGCAGGGTAGACAAAGACAAAGTCAGTAGGCATACTGTGGTTGCTAAAATATTGTGATTTTGTGGCTTTGATTATCAGTTTTCGGAAAGAGAACTTTATATTTGAGTTCTGCTAATTTAAGAGATGCTTCTGCTGGATAGATGTCAAGATTTAAATGCAGGAATAGGAAATGGCAACGTGCCTCTTCCTTCTGTCTTGTGTTTACATCTTGGGGAGAATATGGACTCCCCTAGATGCACAAGCACACAAGGAAACAAAATTGCACAAATCCCTTAAATGTTTTCAGAACTTCAAAGTGTGTCGCAAAATGCACTCCAAAAGAATATATTTTGCCATTATTTTACTATGTTGATAGTTTGGTGGAATTAACTGCAGTCTAATAAATAGGATAGTGGTTGCTCCTGGATCTTAACCTCTGGACATTTTCCCACTATGGTCTGGTAACAGTAAGCTCCATTTCCATTGATTCTGTCATAAGGCGGTTTACTTGAACTCTACAAGCTTATGACTTACTATCTAAAATGTATCTGTTATGAAATTTTGGGATGCTATGTCCAGACATCATGATGACAAAAAAGGGGGACTATTTTGGATGATAATGTGTATTTCTTTGTTAACTTGGATGTGTGGGAAGCCTACTCTGCTGCTTTAGATGATTCCCTCATACTTATTCTGCTGGGAGTACAGATTTTGGATTTCCTCCAAAGCTACTTTAATTACGCATTAATATGTGTCATATGCACTCCTTTTCCGTTAAGAAACTCCATGCTAAAAGTTGTTAAGGCCCAGTACAATGATTGCTGTCAAAAGCTCAGTTTCATTTGCACCCAGTTCTCAACCAACAATGAGATTCGGATATTGCATTTCTATTATGACATCTGTAAGATCATAATTATCTGAAGATTTTTATCTGAGTCCATAGAGCCCATGGGTTCTTCTTTTTCTGTATTGCGATTGCTAAACAGACTTTGGTGGGGGAAAGTGGATTGAAAATACGTTTCTTCCAGCATTTGATTGAGAGAGGTTTTTTATCTCCCTATGTATTTCCCAATGTGAAAGTCTTAAAATCATGATGTGTGTGGGTCTACAGCTAGGAGCATTGCAGGTCATGTTTTCTATCTCTCAGTGATCTGGTGTACAGAAGCATGTGAAGAAGCCAGAATCTGATGTTTAGTTGATGTCCATATTCAACTTCTGAGGTCATCAGAAGTTGATTGAGGTTAATCCAGAATAGCTGCCTAATCATCTCTGCTCCCAGAAATTATCAGTAGAAACAACGAAATATTCTGAGCTGAGAATTTAAATCATCGTTTCTCAACTTTATCAGTTTTAAGTTGTGAATTCAATTCCCCAAATTCAAATTTGGTTGGGGAGTTCTGAGAGTTGAAGTCTATATATTTTAAGATTGCGAATGTGGAAAAGCATTGGTTTAATCTTAGACAGATGAGATAGCATTTATAGCTTGAAAAAAAAAGTAAGATATTTTGAAAGCCAATTGAGACATTTGAATGCAAATTTCTCTATTAATAGAGAAATAAAATCAAAAGAGTATCTATGATACTGTTCAGCAAAAATCCCAATTAAGTTAAAAACTTCCCCCTCCATTGCCAGCTAACAATCATATGGATTCTTGCAGGACCAAAATAGCACACCTATTGTCAAGCTTCCCTAGCAGCCATGAAGAATGTTCTCATTTAAGGAAACTCGCTTTAGGGGAGACTTTTTAAAGAGAGGAAGTCTGGTATTTTATTTATTTGTCATAATTTCCCCTTCACTCACATAATTTTAATTTCTCATTCTCAATTGCCCATGTGTTGCAGTAAATCTGTTTGGAAAGCAATGCTTTTAGACATGATCTCTTGAATGTTTTATAGGATTGGGTGTAAAATCCAAGAGTACTTGTTTAACTATTACTTAAAGATGTACAGCTAGTCCTCAACTTACGACAATTGGGACCAGAATTTTGGTCTTAAGCTATTGCGACCATAAGTCAACACACCAGTGACTGATCTGACTTTTTCCCCAGTGTAAAAATACCGGAAACTGGCCCCAAAACATTGCCTACTGTGGTCACATGACCATGGGATGCTGCAGCTGGTGGTAAATGTGAACCAGCTGCCAAGTACCCAAAATATGGTCATGTGACCGCAGGGAGGCATCGCGGCATTTCATGATGGATGGAAATGCTTTACAAGCTGTTAAACATCTTTTCCAAGGCCATGGTAACCTTGAATGGTGGTTACATGATCAGCCATATGTCGAGGACTATCTGTGTGTTTACACACTCACTTTTAGCCAATATAAGAATTGAACTTAGTTCAAAACTGTGTTTAATATTCTGCAGCATGTATCATCAGAATATTTTAATGCTTTTTAAAAAAAAAAAATGTAATGCTTAAGCTCTTAATATTTCCAGGGGAGTGCTGACACTCCATCATTCTGCAATGCTGTGCTTGTGTGAATTACTGTGGGTTTTGACTTGAAATCATGCTTGTATGCTCTCTTCTGCCCCACTCCCTTACACTTCTCTAAAGAGGGAAAGCATTGAGCTAACAAAAGTCTCTGTGTGAATGTCCTCCTTTGAATGGCTACCTTTTCAGTATCGCCATAACAAAGGCTATCTTTGTGTATCTGGACGATTCTGGCGCGGCTGCTACTTCAGAACAAGCTGGGTTTTTGTTTTGAACTAAATTCCATGAAATGACTATTTTGAGATACGAGACTAGAAGTGCTGCCTTGGGAAACAGCAAGAAGCGTCTTCACCCCAGGCCACTTCTACAGGAGGACAAAGCTCCGTTTCTCCAGGTGCTTCCAGGCAGAGGATGCAAACTGTTCATCCAGTCTGACAGCACACATGGACCCGCTCCGAAGAAAACGGTGGTTTTAATTTTCTATGTTTGGAGTTGAACAATGGATTGTACAGGGGGTGGAGGGGAAGACAACGTGCTTCAGAAAGAAGAACTCATTTCCAGGTTGTGTGCCAGGTCATTTAAAGATAACTTGCAGCAAGCACTACTAAATTGGAAGACTGACATCATTCCAGGCTTTGTGCTAACCTCTTTCACATCAACTCCCTAGGGACAGATTTTTCACAGGATTTTTACTCCAGGTGTGATTGTGTCATTCAGTCCTTTTCATTGCAGAGATGTGCCAGACTATTTGCAAAAGTAGCTGCCATCTTCATAGCTGCTGAAGGATCTGCTAGGGAAATGCCCTTTTCCATTAAAAATAAGGCAAAAAAATAAGGGCCTCTAACCCTGAAAAGGTGACTGTTTGATAGCTTACACATGTGAATACTTAAGAGCTATGTCATCCAATAGAACTTAGGGACAAACAGGAACATCCCAACAGCTTAATAATGTATGTCCATGCAGGTTTTCCAGAAATGTTAAGGGGCAGTTGGTGTATTAACATGCATTAAGCAGTCACTGGATGGGCAACTGCTTATTTATATTGTTAATATAAACAATATTCCCCTCCCCTCATTCTCTTCTCTTCCCATTACTCCCATCATTCATTTAGAACATTGCACCATTGTTTCATTTACTTTATATGTCAAAGGACTACTAGCAGTAATAGACAATAGCTGCTTATTCTGTGTGAAGCTTGTATGTTGTATTCTTGATTATAACAGAAAAAGCTTGTTCTTAGTGCCATAAGGCTGAATTGTGACTATGAGGTCCTCTTGCGAGGTGAAAGGTGTACAAAGCTGCTTAAACATTTTTATTACTCTTTGGCTTAAATTGGTAATTATGTTAAGCCAATTCATTACTGCCTTTGAGGATCCCACAGACCAGAGCAGAATTAACTTCTCATTCAGTTGGATTCAAGAAAAATTGACCAGATGGCCAGGAGCAGCTGAAGAGGCTGTGGGGGATGTTGCCTTGTTCTAGGTGTCTTGAATTCTGCTCAGCTATCTGGGCAGAAAATGTCAATAGAACGGAGTAAAGATCTCATGAAATTTTCAACAATTGTTGGCAAATGTGATTCCTTGATTTTGCCATACAGGAACCAGAAAAGCTACACATATGAAAGTTGCCTTAAGAGCTGGTGAAGCCCAGCAGGTAAAAGTTTGAAATGCCAGTTTGGGAGGACTCAACAATCTTGTAAGGGTTGTGATTTGCCCCTAAAAGTCAAAGTCAAGGTTGAGCTCTAGAGATTGAGCTCATTTGCCATTGCCTTTTTCCAGGATGTTTTGCAACCATTCAGATTGACCTGCAACCCTGGCATGTCTTCACATCCAAGTATTATATGGATCAAGGGTGACTAGGTACTACTGCTTCTATAGGCGGCTGTCAGGGAAAGAAGCCTCTCCTTTTTATATGCATAAACCGCCCTGACAAAATTCAATGGGACCTCCTAAGGTATCTAGACTGACCTCATACTTAGACCAAGGTACCTCTACTTAAGTAGAGTGGTACTTCTACTTAAGAACACCTCTACTTAAGAACTTTTGTAGATAAGAACCGGTGTTCAAGATTTTTTTGCCTCCTTAAGAACCATTTTCTACTTGAGAACCCAAGCCCGGAAAAAATTCCCAGGAAATTTGAGAGCGGCACAAAGGCCCAGCCAGTTTCCTGCCATTCCCCCTTTAATCACAGCCATCTCTGGCTTGAAATCTACCTTTCTGAAATCCAATACTGTACATGAAACTGACTTTGATAATCCTTCCCTTGTAATTGTGGAACTCAATGAAACATTCTTCCAAAGTTTCATTTGCTTTCCTTCCTGTTGGTTACATGCATGAATACATAGATTTATTTTAAATTTTTGATGCCAGCAAACTCCAACTTTGTTCTTTGTTTTTATGATGAGATTGTTACCTAAAAAGGATAGGAAATTGTTGGACATGATTCATCACAGATTTCTACCATCACCCTTATTATGTGTCTCTGAAATTTTGATCATCTGGCATAGAAAAGCTTTCTTCTGGTTTTCTATCTGGATAGCTTACAATAAGCTATTCATTTATCATTTTTATAACCCACCGCAATCCAAAGAGTCTGGGTTGAAACAACATATAAATATAAACAAACCCATTGGCCGCCAAAATATCCCACCGATAAAAGTTAAGCTCAATGAAAGAATTCCAGCATGACACTGCTTGAACTGGCCTGTTGCAATACTATTTTAAGCTTTGTAATTTGTATTCAGCTCTTTTATTTCAGCCCAAAGCTAATTGGTAACCAAATCAGTAACTTCAAAAGTAGCAGTGTTGCCAGCAATCTCGCCACTGCGTTCTGGACCAATCAAGGTACAGTGTTCCCTCGAGTTTCGCAGGTTCAAACTTCGCGAAAAGTCTATACCACGGTTTTTCAAAAATATTAATTAAAAAATACTTCGTGTTTTTTTCCCTATACCATGGTTTTTCCCACCCGATGATGTCATATATGTCATTGCCAAACTTTTGTCCGCCTTTAATAAAATTTTTTTTAATAAACTTTAATAAATAACCCTGGTGAGTAATAATCTAAATGGTTGCTAAGGGAATGGGAAATTGCAATTTAGGGGTTTCAAGTGTTAAGGGATGGCTTGTGATACTGTTCATAACCAAAAATAGTGTATTTACTTCCGCATTTCTACTTCGCGGAAATTCGACTTTCGCAGGCGGTCTTAGAACGCATCCCCCGCGAAAATCGAGGGAACACTGTATTCAAAAATTATTCCATGTACAGTATAAAATAGTAATGCAACCAAACCGTGATGAAAGCCTGAATAATCATTTTCAAAGTTCAGTCTGTTAGGATCACAATATTATCTGTGATAATATTGTTATCTCCCCCTGCATATCTTTGCTGGAAATATTGTAGACCACACTGTATTTATCCATTATATGGCAAGCTAATCAGGTATGCTGATTATAGCTGTGCAACTTACAGTATGTTTTGGCTAGCATGTGTTGATTCGAATTTACCACGCTGGGAACACATTTGTTCTTTTAATTGCTACTTAAGATTCACCCAAAAGTAACAGAAGCCTTCCATTTATCTACTTCAGTGTTTTTCAACCAGTGTGCCGTGGCACACTAGTGTGCCGCAAAACATGGTCAGGTGTGCCGCGAAGAAGGAAGCTCAGGTTCCTGTCTCGCAACTTTTTGCTGAGAGAGAGTGAGAGAGAGAGAGAGAAAGAGAGAGAAAGATAGCAAGAGAGAGAGAAAGAGTGAGAAAGCAAGAGAGAAAGAAGAGAGAAATAGAAAGCAAGAGAGAGAGAGAGAAAGAGAAAGAAAGAAAGCAAGAGAGAAAAGGAGAGGAAGGGAGAGAGAAATGAGCAAAAAGGGGAGGAAAAAATAGAAATGAGAAAATGATTGAGACAGAGAATAAGAGGAAAGAGAGAGAAACAAAAGAGGGAGAAGTGACTCTTAATTTAAAGCATATGATAAAAAGCACTCAAAGAATAAGAGAGAAAAAAACCCCAACCCTCACCTGTTTTTGGAAATGGTTCAAGAGTGTGTATACAGACACAAAGGTGGGGAGGAGACAGATGGAAAAAGAGAGGAGAGTGTCTTAGGGTGTCATTTTGGTTAGTGGTGTGCCCCAGGATTTTAAAATGTAAAAAATGTGCCGCAGCTCAAAAAAGGTTGAAATTTCTTAGCAGTGAATTCAAACATGGCAGAAGAAACATTTGCAGAGTTAAACTGTAGCCAACATTTCCAGTGGGAAAAACTGGGTCCAGTGGGAAAAACAGCCTAGTTATCTGCGGCGAAGACAGAATGCAGCGTAGCTTCACCTGACTTCTTAGGTGAAAGCATCGTGACATGTAGGCAAAGAAGCTGCTCCATAAATAGCACGATTCTGAAAGGTCAAGCCCTGATTCCTAGCCCGGCTGAGCAATAGGGTCATGGCTATATTAAAACCAAAACAATATTGCGCCAACATTTAAATGATTGACTTCTTGTGATTTCAACTGGCAGGCCTGTTGCAGCTGGTTGGAAAATGTGCTAGGGGCAGGTTTGCTCTTTTCATTTGCTCCAAGCACTTCAGGGGGGATGGACAATAGATAATAATAAATCCCTGACATTGTCACGTTATTTCAGAAATTAATATGGTTCTCTATTATTACTTTTGGAGTAGTACAGGCCATCATTTTCATGTTTTAAAAGATTTTCTTGCATCGCATGGGACGTGTTTCTGTGCCTCTTCATCATCTAATGGGAATTTGAATCTTCAGTTTACCTGGATATTATACCATGAAATGGATTCTCTTCAGAGCTGATCTCAAATGCAATTTATGCCAAGCAACGTTTGCACTCATTTGACACAAGATGATATGTTAGTTACCTGTTGTTCTGCCGGACTCTCTGCTAGGAGTCTCCCAAAAATTCAAAGGTACAAATTTCAGACACACACACGTTTCAAAATTCAAAACAATGTTCTTTATCACAAAATTCAAAATAAACTAAGCACTCTTTTTGTATTGCAAAGAGCACTCGTCCCAAAACAACCTGGTAGTTTGTACAAGTCCCTTATCAGTTCGTAAGTACTTAGCTTGCAGCTGTGAAGAAAGTCACAGCCCTTCTTCTTCCATGAAGTGAAACATACTTTGCTCTGCTTTGGTTTCAAAGTGGTGAAAAGTCAACAAACAAAGGCCGGAGTCAGCAAGACATTCATGAAACACAATGATCAGATAATTCTCCACAACGCCAAACCCACACGCTGCTATTTATAGTAGCAGCACTAATTACAGCAGCCCCACCCAACCACAGGTGGCCTCATTTTCTCTTGCAATAATCCTTCAGTTGTTGTCTCCTATGCGTTACTCTACGCATGCGTGGATGTGTCATTAATTTTTGTTCAGAATCCAGAGATGATACAGATGATTGATCTCCTGGGCTGTCTGCCAAACTCTCCTCCTCCCTGTCACTCAGGCCTCCTTGGTCAGAGGAGACTTCGTCAGCAGATTCCACTGGGTGCAAAACGCGTGCAGCATGTGGATGTCTCCCCCATATCCACCTCCACATTGCTTGGGGCAAGAGCTGGGCCAGAGCTAACTACAACACCTGAAAGGATTACAATCCTGAATTCAAGATAGCCAGCTCCCCAAAGCAGAGAAGAAAATGCAAACAAAAATCCTGGGCATTATTCCACTTTCCCCTTTTTTGTTAATTTTGGGTTGCCAGCTACAAAGAAAATCAATCCCAGAAGCTTCCCTCACAATCAAAGGTGTGTGTGTGGGACACATTCTTAATGCGCACCTATGTACTTGCCAGAAACCCCAAAAGCATGTACAGCCAGGCCAAAATAAAGCATTACCAATTAAAATTTATTTCCCAAAACGCAAAGCACCTCATTATTTCTTATCTGCACATTTTCCCCATCTGGTATAGACAAACTCTTATAATGTGCGTGACAGAAACATGGAGAGGAGCTGAGCAGCTGCCCTGTGAAGGTGAATGGGGAGCAAAAATGAATGGAGATGAGAAAAGGATAACTGAATTGGGGTGGGTGGTGGTGGAATCTTATAAAAAGGCTTGTATCTTACAGAAAGGTTTAACATTCAATAGACAAATAGCACTTATCAAGTCATAGTCAACCAGGCAGAAGCAGAGTCTGCATTCATTGGGCCATCCTGCCCATTTGTCATTTTTCTCAGGTGAGAGTCCCTTACCCTCACCATGCGTAATTGTTTTGTGGTGAAATAGCCTAATAAAGCCACCTTTCCCAAGTTTCCATTGTGTTGTTTTTATTGTTCATTTGTCTTGTTTTGGTGTTTGGATTTTTAGAGGATGTGTATTCATTGGGGAGAGCCATGATAAAACGTTTAGGAAACATTTTTTAAATGTCAAAGGGATGTCAAAGGGATTTTCTGGTACACACAAGGCACAGGTTAAATGCAATCCAATTGCTCACCCAATAACTGGGAAATTGAGTCCAATTCTAAAGTCCAGAGAGTCCACACACACAATCCCGAACAGCAAAAAACCACGATCTTGACGAAACAATGAATCAGATAAACTGCCATGAGGCTAACACACCAGGCTCCACTTTTATCTGTAGCACTAATTACAGCATCCCCAACCAACCACAGGTGGCCTCATTTTCTCTTGTAATAATCCTTCAGTTGTTGTCTCCTACGCATGCGTGGATGTGTCATTAATTCTTGTTCAGAATCCAGGGATGATACAGATGATTAACCTCCTCCTGGGCTGTCTGCCAAACTCCCCTCCTCCCTGTCACTCATGCCTCCTTAGTCAGAGGAGACTTCGTCGGCAGATTCCACTGGGAGCAAAACAGGCCTGCGGCATGTGGATGTTTCCTCCACATCCACCTGCACATTTCTTGGGGCATGAGCTGGGCCAGAGCTAACCACAACAGATGTGACACCACCAGGGATTGCTGTCTGTACACTGGACTGAAAAATTGGACAACCCTGCTTGCTGATGGCATTGATAATCTGATTCCACATTCCCAAGAAACCTACAAGTGAAGGGCTCTAGAATGTGTGGTCTATCAAAGCAGGTCTATCTCTTTGTGATTGGATTGGGTCACAGGCCAGAAGACAAAAAAAAACCCACCCTCTTTGCTCCCACTGAAAGATGACAATTGCTTTGCAAATTAGCAAAGTGAGTGAAACATTGCTTGGGCTGCTAAATTGTTTCCATAATGCAAATGATATGGCAGGGGCCTGTGGAGATCTCAAGGGGACGCCCACCCAGAAACAAAAGATCCATTGTAAAAAGAGCAATACTAGAAAGATTGTTTATGGGGGCAGTTTTGGTGAAGAGGAAAAAATTATATTGGGGCACAAGGCATTTGAAACAAGTAGTCTTACCAGACTAATGGGGGGGGGACATGTCTCAGAAGACCCTCAACCACTCAAGTTTACTTTTCTTATTTCTTTTTCTGCTTCACATTTCTCCCCTCTACGTATGAGCACTCCGTGCAAAGCATCTGAAGGAGGTGCTTCACAAAAATGCTAGGAGAACAGTGTTTCTCATTGTAATAAAACAGACCACTTCTGGAAGTGTGTCTGGAATTGCCAGCAAAGCACTCGTGGATAACCAGAACTCTCTTCGAAATGGCCAAACCAGCTTTCAAAATGTTCTGTCGAGCTCTCTGGTAGAATCCTCCTGAAAATGCACAGATACAAATTGCAGACGCACACACGTTTGCAAATTCAAAACAATGTTCTTTATACCGAAAATTCAAAGAAACTAAGCCCTCTTTTTGTATAGCAAAGAGCACTCGTCTCCAAACAAACTGGTAATTTGTGCAAGTCCCTTATCAGTTCTGTGATACTTAGCTTGCAGCTGTGAGGCAATTCACAGTCCTTCTTTCACAAAGTGAAACATACTTTGCTCTGGTTTAGTTTCAAAGCGGGGGAAAATCAGCACACAAAGGTCAAAGTCAGCAAGGCAGGCACAAAACACAATGATCAGATAATCCTCCACAATGGCCAAACCCACAGGCTGCTATTTATAGCAGCCTCACTAATTACCACAGCCACACCCAACCACAGGTGGCCTCATTTTCTTTGATAATAATCTCTCAGTTGTTGTTGCCTATGCATCGCTCTCCGCATGCGTGGCTGTATCATTAACTCTTGTTCCGAATCCAAAGAGGAGCTAGATAATTGATCTCCTTCTGAGCTGTCCGCCCCACTCTCCTCCTCCCTGTCACTCATGTCTTCTTGGTCAGAGGAGCCTTCATCATCAGATTCCACCGGGGACAAAACAGGCCTGCGGCATGTGGATGTCTTCCCCACCTCCACAGTCCTTGGGGCAGGAGCTGGGCCAGAGCTAACCACAACACAAAAGGGCAGGGATGCTTTATTGATTCAATGAGAACTGCTTCTTTTCTCATGTACACAAGTATTTTTGCAAAGCACCTCTTTCAAATTACTTGCACAGCTCTAATCTATATTAACGAAGGTCTCTGCAAAGTAAGAGACTTAGCAAATATATATATATATGCCGCTGCTGAATTTTGTAGTGTGATCTCGGAGCCCTTTGGAGAGCATGGATGTGAAGCGCAAGGCAACCTGAAGTCCACAGGATAACCAGACTATCCTGAATAGGTGATAAAGGGGAGGGTTACTCTATTTGCATTGATCCAGAGTCTTCCTAGCAAAATCTGACTGTCTGCTGCTTTTGTTGTTAAACTCCAACAGATCTGAAATGCCAGACAAAGAGGCAAGACTCATCATTTGGGTCCTTAAGCCTTTTCCTCTCTCCCTAGGTGTCTGAATGAGTCACACAATCCTACCTTTTCTATGTGGGCATCAAGAAGAAAGAGAATTTGAGGGGGGAGACAGCTGCTGGAGAGCAAGGGAGAAATAAGCCACCTTTTGTGAAATTAGCCATCGTTGGAAAGGAAACCGGGTTTAAAGAGCCGTTCGGGATTTTGGATTGTATCCCTCACCTTCGCCTTGTAATCAAGCCTTTGGGCAAGTTCTTTAGGTTTCAGCTCACCAATGAAGTGGAAATAGGCCACAGCAGTAGCCTCTAATGCAGTCTAAAATGGCAAACCCGCCCCCTCACTCTTTCTTCAAAGATAGTTAGAGGGTTTCAGTTCTCTACCCTCCTGGAGGTTTTCGCTTGGCAAAAGCCAAATGTCATTCAAGGGAAAAGTGGGAAGCAATTATGTGCCAGTTCACAAGCTCTGTTCCGAGAAGAAAAGCTCCCCAAGAAGCCAGAGGCAGTCCTGGGCTCTGCTTCCCCTCCACACACTATGCAGGCAAAAGGTCCAGACACACTGAAACAATTAGCATTGCAGGAACAAAAGGTGAAGTTACTCGTCCAGGGAACAGGAACCTTACTGGTGGGCTGGGGGGGGGGAGAGGGAGGCAGCTGGAAGAGCTAAAGCACAACTGGGGCTGGGCAGGTGGCTTCTTGGCTTGGCTGCCAGCCCAGAATTCTTGGCTGCGTCACAACTCTCTTTTGTGTTATTGGAAGCCTTTGGCAATTGCAGCAAGATGCTCGCCTGCCGTTGGGCCCTGCTGGGTGATGGAAGAGCTTTGAGAAAAGCCAGCCAAACTAGGCAAAGTGGGGGCAAGAAGAGAGAGAAGGTGCAAGCGAGAAACAGCAACTCAAATGGTGCTGCCAGAGGGGGCAACAAAAGAAAGAGAAAAAGAAAGGACACTATCTAAGAAACTTCCTAGCTTGTGGGGCGAGACTGTAGCAAGCCTGAGATCCCCTGCAGGCAGTTGGCTGCAATTCACTCACAAGAGAAGTCATAAAGCCATCTCGGAAGAAGCTGTTGCCAAGAAAGCTCCACTGTCGTCAATGCAAAGGGGAGTGTTGCAACAGGTTTCTCCAAAAATGTTGGGGGAAATGGAGAAGGCACCAACAGATGATTGGATAGGTAGCATACTTAGTCAGCATTGATTAAGATCTGATCACTTTTTGAGAACCTTGGAAAGAATTGAATGCACTGTAAAATATTTTGGACCAAATTGTATAAATAGAACCCTTTATATTTCAATGTTGTAAAAAAAAGCAGCTTTTTGTATTGATACTTCTAGTACCCCCTTAATTGCACCTGATACATTTGTACGGGTTTTTTTGTGACCAATGCTCCTCTCTCCAATTGTATATGTGCCTTTGAGTCAATGTTGTCTCCCAACAACTGGGCAAAGAATTCAGAAGTGGGTTACCCAACCATATGCCCAAAATGTGATTAGAACTCACAGTCTCCTGGTTTCTAATTTGATGCCATAACCACTACATCAATGGCTCACTAATGAACGTTGAAAGCAAAAACATTTGTTGCAGACTTTGATCTGATAGCAGGCAGGCAGGCAGGCAGGCAGGCAGGCAGGCAGGCAGGCAGGCAGGCAGGCAGGAAGGAAGGAAGGAAGGAAGGAAGGAAGGAAGGAAGGAAGGAAGGAAGGAAGGAAGGAAAAGATGCCCAGTTAAAGATGAGAGAAACCAGTGGTTCCTTGATCCTTCCAGAAACAGGCTATAAAGTTCCACTATTGAGAAATTATTTATTCAGTTCCCAGAAATATATTTATAAGTTTCTTATTAAGGGATTCAGCCTTCAATCCATTGAAAATAAGTAAAACATTGAATTCTGGGTGCATTCTACTCTTTATTTATAATTCTTACCTTTTAAAATATTCTCTTCCAAAAAAAGTGCAACTTTTTCACTTGTCCATCACATATGGAAAAAACAAATCCTTTCTCCTGATAACTCATCCAAAATTATTGTTATTAATTATTATTATTATTATTATTATTATTATTATTGAATAATGTGTGATATTTGCATTAGTTTTACTAGAGTTAAATGCCAAAAGCAGAAAATATTCATCTGCAACTCTTACATAAAGCTGATAAAACAACAGCCTGATTTCCACAATTTTTGCAATTTCACCTTGTCCTTTTGTCTCCCCATGTCCCAAAATTTACTTATGTCCTTTTTATTCAAAAGGTTTAAATGTAAATCAAGTGTTAACTCACAAACCAAAATAATGGGCAACTACCAATTTATGATCCAATCTCTTCCTTACTATGTAGCATATTATTATTATTATAAAAAATCTTTTGTTCCTTAAAAGCTGTGATTTCTTCAAGACTTCAGCTGAACATTGCTATATTTAATTTTAAAGTCCTAGATAGATCATTAAGGATTTTAGATGAAAGATAACCTCAGTGTTGCATATCAGTCTTCAAACCTGAAACATAGCCTTTGTGAATGTATTTATATTATTTTCTTGTACAGGCTCTATAGGCAAGAAAAATGATTTTGATATTTAGATTATTAAGCTGTTATATGGTTTCTATTTATAGCCATTGCCCTCCTGGATCTTTCCATATAAATGAAATAATATGGTCTCAAATATGCTACTTGATTATACAATTTTAGACTTAGAACCTGTTGTGATTCCGTCCGAGGCCCCTCAGGGAACGGCTGATCTTCTGTCGGTTTCCTGCTCAGAGGGGGAGGATGAGGAACAGGAGGTGCAGGCAGACAAGGAGGAGGAATCCCAGGCTGAGGAAGAGGGGGAACAGCCAGAGGCCCCCGAGAGGGAGCTCTCCCCAGCAAGCAGCCTGGATTCCTTAGAGGAAAATGCACAAGCAATAATCGATCTGCGACAGAGAAGAGCAACACAAAGAAGGGACCAATTAGCCAGGTACTTTCAGCACTAAAGAGGCAACAGCTGGGTTTGGGTGTGGTGCTCTCTGGAAAGGCTAAAAGGCAGACCCACCCTTCCTGGCTTGTGGAGTATTATCTTTGGGAGTCCTGGGACCTGGCTGTGATCTTTGGCGTCTTGGAATTCTGGTTTGTGACTTTGAATACAGAAACCTTGGGGGGAAAAGGTGGGGGTCTTATGCTCTACAGTGGTGGGTGTGCCAGCAAGAAGTTTGCTGTATTGTCTGGACATCAGGACTCTGCTGTAAAGTCTCCTAGCCTGCCTGTTGGGAAGAACAGGTTTTTCTCTGTGTTTATTTTTCAAGCTATAAAGTACTTTTGCTTTTACAAGCGTGTCTGGCTGTTTTTTCCAGTTGGTGTTGAGGTCTGGGGGAACCCAGACAGAACAGAACCTTGCATCCTTCTTGTTTCTCAGGCATTTAAAGAATCAATGAACTCTTAATTTTCTAATATTGATGCAAATGGCTTTGCTTTTTTCCTTTGTCATAGCATTAATAATTTATACAGATAGAATTGTAATTAAATAATTATAATTTTGAAAGAGTTCACCATTTTAACTGCTGCCGTTCATTCAATTCAATATTTAAATACTTCTTATTCCAGATAATTCCTTTTCTTTCTTCTTTTTACTCCAAACTGGAAAAAAGTTTTTGTTACTGCAATATTTATGCCTAGATAATTGCAATGTGTTTAAAGTTATGTCTCTCCGTATGTGTTAGGATGAATCCCAGCGGCTGATCAGGTCCCACAGAGTTGGCCTTCTCCAGGTCCCGTCAACCAGACAATGTCGTCTGGCGGGGCCAAGGGAAAGAGCCTTCTCGGTGGTGGCCCCGTTCCCCTGGAACCAGCTCCCTCTAGAGAGTCGGACTGCCCCCATCCTCCCAGCCTTTCGCAAGAGCCTTAAGACTTATCTATGTCGCCAGGCATGGGGCAACTAGCATATGCCCCCCCTTCTGAACATTAAAAGTTATGTGTGGGTATGATTGTAATATTGAGTGTTGATTGTGTATTACTGCTTGTTTTTTAAGATAATGGGTTTTTAGCCATAGTTTTAATTTATTAGATTTGTATTTATATTGTGTTATTGTTGTTGTGAGTCTAATAAATTATTATTATTAATTATGAGTATAGAAGAACATCAATTGTGACTTTCATTTAATCTGACATTTCTGCAAATTTTGGTAATGCCATTCGGACATGTTACTGAATTGCTGGAATTTGAAAAAAGGAAATATATTGTATGTGGTCTATTCTTAATAAATGCTAAGCAGCTAAAGAACTCTTCCTTAAAATTTTAATTAATATTGTTTCTTGATTGCTTATTTGACACCTATGACAATCATTAAGTGTTGTACCTCACGGTTCTTGACAAATGTATCTTTTCTTTTATGTACACTGAGAGCATATTCACCAAAGACAAATTCCTTGCGTGGCCCATCACACTTGGCCAATAAAGAATTCTATTCTATTCTGTTCTGTTCTATTCTATTCAGGGCGCTATTGACTTGAGGTTGCAACAGGCTATGGGAAGGCCTATGCCTCTCCAGATTGACCACCAGGAAGTGGAGACAAGGTCTGGTTGTATTTTTCAGTTACAAGAAAAGTATTTTCTTAGGAAAAGAGATGGTAGCAAATACCAGTTGAAAGGCAACTAAATGTTATTCTGATTGGATAGGCAGATCTAGTACTTAACAGAATCTAATAGATTTCAGGAGGGGAAAAATCTGGCTTTAAAGCACCACCTCTTTATTAGAAACTATGCTTCTCATTCCAGGAAGTGACATCAGCTAATCGTTAGAAGTATAACATAAGATTGTTCCTTACTTCTTGATAAAATGAAAAAAACTATAGGTACACTTAAAAGTTATACTCCCTATCTAGGAATTCTTCCCTATGACTTCTTACTATAGTCTCATAGTGAAGTCTTGCCTGTTTCAATGCAGAAATAATATTTCAGGTCTAGGACATGTTTACGCAATGTTCTTGTTTGCCAGGACCTCAAATTCTGATACCATCAGAATTGAAAAAAATCCAGCAGAGGGAAAGATCACCTTAGTTTTGGGGGGGAGGAAAATAAGGAGAAAAAAAATTCTGCCTCTGCCTACCAGCATCCTTAGCCTGGTCAGCTTCAGCACATTCGTTAGCTGGTGGTGAGCGCATATGCGTGCATGCTTGCTTCGCTCGCATGCGTCTTGTTGGGGCGGCAAAGCAGCTTCAATAACACAGCTAATTGTTGGAGGGACATTGAACTCATTAAGTCTTTCCTGATATGTTTTATGCTTAAGACCTTCCACCATTTTTGTAGCCTGTCTTTGGACCTGTTCAATTTTATCAATATCTTCACACTGACATCACACTGATCGCTGTGAAAGACCAAAAACGGGGCGTACAGAGGTCTAAAATATGATGTGCAGAAGCCAAAAACGCAATGTGCAGAGGCCGCAATCAGCAGTGACGTGCTTTGGCGATCCCTGCAACCATTGTTTCTGGCAATCTCTGCAGCCAGGAAGAGAACACGGGGAGGCTGAATGGCGGGAGTTGGTAGGTGGGTGTGGCTACATTTGGAGTATAAGACACACCCAAATTTTCAACCTCATTTTCTGGGGGGCGGGAAGTGCACCATATATACCCAAAAATATGTTAATTTATCAAGAATTCACAATTATGTAGCTGCAGTAGCATCTCTGATGATCCAATTAATTCAATTAACTCACCAGTGAAATAATTTGGGTGATTTGTGCCAGTCACTGTCTCTTAGTGTTTATACCAAGCTGCTCAACAATTAATTGAAAATTTTCACTAATGTGTCCATTGTCTATTTATCCCCCTGTTATATTGGATATGACAAGGACTGTATTCTTGTTCAAAAGAACCCCTAGTCAACCCATAATAGAGCAAGAGTTGTAATATAATACTTGGCTTTTTTATATTTGTAAGGTTAATCACCCCACGCAATTTGAAAATCTGAACTATCAAGGTTTCTATTTACTATAAAAGTTACAATAA
Organism: Erythrolamprus reginae; assembly: GCF_031021105.1. Classification (NCBI taxonomy): domain Eukaryota; kingdom Metazoa; phylum Chordata; class Lepidosauria; order Squamata; family Dipsadidae; genus Erythrolamprus; species Erythrolamprus reginae. Next base: position 98,156,666 of record NC_091952.1, on the reverse strand, counting down.
ATCTGTAATTTTAAAATAACACACAATCTCACTGAATTTGATGAAATCTGCATAAGCAGTAAACCCTTCTGTAAAGACAATCTTGGCAAATTTTAGGTAAATTTACATGTGGGACAGGGTGTTCAAGATTCCTTTCTTTATAACTATTATCTGTCAAAATTGGATAAAATTTGCAGATATGGTTGGTCACTATAAAATAAAGATTGTAAACAGTCTTCTACAAGCAAGAGCTAGGCTTATAGTTCAGGGATGGCTTTTAAAAAAAGTTAACAAATCCCTCCCTCTAGTGTTTGAAGAATAATTTCTGTTAAAGCCCTGCACATTTTATTCAACAAATTACAAGGGGAGTGCATGGCTTTAGAGGTAGGCACATAAATTGCTTTTGCAGCTGGAAGCTAAAAAAAGGACTTAATGCTCATTACATCACTTTGTTCTGTAATGGAGGGCATGCAGCCAAGTTGTGTGACAACTTGAGACAAATCAAACAAATACCAGCAGGAATAATTGAACTTCTAAAAAACAAATTAAGAAATGAATGAATGGAGTAGAACAGAAAAGGAAGTTAGAGAAAGGATTGGTGTGAACTTCTAAAACAGGATGATAATAATTTAGGGCTTAGAGTTGTATTCTGTGCAGCACTCCCAGAAGAAACTGGGCAGGTTCAGAACTAATGATTAATTGATTACGTGCCATCAAGTTGTTGACAACTGTTATCAACAACATAACACTTTTTCTATGAGGATCTATCCCTAATCTTTTCTGTCAAGTCTCTCAACAGTATGCTCATCACCACTGCAACTGAATCCACCTGTCTTGCTTCTGGTCATCCTCGTCTCTTTCCTTCCATCTTTCCCAACATTGAAGCTTTTCCCAATCTTTACATACTGTGTCCCAAAGTGTCTGGATTGCAATGGATTAAATATCTGAATACCTTGATTTCCTTGATTTCAGATATACCTTGATTTCCTCTAAATCATGTTGAAGGCCACAGGATTTGAATTGATCTGCCCGGGAAAGCACATTCAAGTTGGACATGAAGTAAACAATGGGTCGAAGCCAAGGCTAAATGGATTGGACCATCACGTGGGACCACAAGGCACTCTTGAAATTAGTTGGGGTGGCAACCACCTAAAATGAAGCCATCCTGATTTTATATAACCATACATGACCACAAATCAGCTATCCCATCGTAGATTCAAGCCAAGAGTCCAAAATTGCTTTTAATAAATAATTTAATCAGAGAAATACAGTAAAACAAGGTAGAGAGGCTTTCCAGTGTTGTCAAAAGCAGCCCATGGTTGTGGGTCAGAGCTGAATATTGATAATCATCAAAAGGAGGAGCCTCTCCTGTCACAATCATATTCTGGGTACAAAGCTCATGAGATAACCTGGTTTTTGCAGCTATAGAGACTAGAAGATGGCTCTAAGACAGACAAAAAAGAAGATCAGTGGTGACAAACCTGGCTATGAACTCTACCATTTCAGATTGCAGCTAGAAATTGATTAACTGAATATTCCTACAAACAATCAAAACGAAGATCATTTTATCTTGTGAACGCCATGTGCATTCTAGAATAGTACATTCCAAGCCCAGGACTACCACTTCTTGAGAAGCAAGTTTTGAAAGAGAGCTGAACATAAGAGATACAGGATTATAAAGTTCAGACTGACTTGTGAAATTGCAAGTTGGAGAATTTCTCTGGTAGAAACTGAGAAGACTTTCTCCAAAAATTAAGTATTTTGAAGAAGCTATGGGAATCTGCAAACATTAGGAATTCTCAGATCTGGCCTGTTGAAAGAGCAAAAACTCCAAGATCAAAAAGCTTTCAGTGCAACCATAAGACATCTAAAATAGAACAATTAGACAGAATTGTCTACCGATACTGTGGCATGAGTGAGTTTGGCCATGTATATAATAGTGCATAAACTGATCAAGAATGGATATTTTTGTGGATGCCTGTAAAGACTCTTAAGCAACTGTAGATTTTCTGGTAAGAGATCTAACTTCTTTAAAAACTCCCGAATCATAGAATCTTTCCTTGTAAATAAAGGGTGTAGAGGGGGAGAGATAAGACTTCCACAATAGGGAATCACTTAATGCTTTAGCAATTAAGTCAAAAACCTCTGCATTTCTAGACAAATTATTAGCTTTGAATATTTTTTTTAATGTTTTTATAAACACACCCAACTTGTTATGGGTACTTTAGTACAAAATAAAGAATTTAAGATGATCCGGCGTTCTCCAATTTTTAGATAGTTTGTGGGGATGTTGGTGTTTAAAAGGTAAATCTTTATTCACAAATTGTTACCTGATACCTCCTTCCCCCTCTGCCCCGAATCTTTGTACAGAGAGATGCCAGATAACTAATTCCTATTTCTTGGTGATGGACAGAGTCCACATTGCACAATTAATCTTTGCATAAATTAAATATTCAATAGATACCAGGTTCCATTACAGAATAACCCATGGGGTTGATTTGTGCCTCCATCCACATCCAAGTCATAAAAGCACTGAGACAAGTCTCAGGTATGCTTAAAAAGCACCAGAACTGCTATGCTCTGTTCACAAGGCAAGATGCCCACCCATTCAAGGTGCCCTCGCAAGGATCTCCTCTTCTGCTACTGCCGAACTGGTCTCTGTTTCAGCACTCGAAGGGAGAGTGTCTCTGCCCACAAGAACAGTTCATTGATCCGGGCTAGGCCCAGCCCAGCAACTTTGGCACCGTTTACTTCAAGTATCTCATCCCCAACTTCTAGGAGTCCAGCATAGAGTTTAGCTGTACTGGTGTCTGCCATCTCCTGGACGTAGATACCTGTTAAGAAGAGAAAAGTAACATAAAATTGTATGTCGTGTAACAACTATGGAGTGAGTAAAATGTTTCTCCTGAAAAATCAAGAAAGTTTTAGGAAAAAAGTGAGAAACATATAACACTTTTTCACTGAACCTATGCTTATTAAACCTTCATTAATCATGCAGAACTTGCTATAGAAAAACACATGTTTCCCTGCTTTGTATGAATCCTCTTTTATGCATTTCAGCATTTTCATTCAATGATCTTTTGGATTTCTTTACAACAAAATGCTCCAAAACTGTCACTATGTTTGTGTAAGCTTGCACCAAAAATTTGGAAGCATTCCAAAACTTTTTGCCATCAAAACCACTTGAATGTTTTCCCATCAAAACCTTTTCTGCCTTCATGCTTTTACCGCTGTACTGTGCAATTTACTATTACCATTTCTACTCTTTTGATGCATTTATAAATGATTTAGATGAAGAAATAAAGAGGAACTCATCAAATTTACAGATGATACTAAGCTGGCAGGAACAGCCAACACCACAGAAGACAAACTTAGGATCCAAAAAGATCTTGACAAACTTGAACAATGGGCCGTATCCAACAAAATGAATTCTAATGTGGAGAAAAGCAAAGCTTTGCATTTAGGCAGGAAAAATCAAAGGTAAAGGTACAGATTAGGGTGCACTATATTAGCTATTTTATAGCTAGTTATGAGCAATTTATAAATGAGGACTCTAGCGGAAGAAAAAAAAATGCACTCAAAAAAACAGCACAATGGCTAAGAAAAAAAATCACCTAAATAAATTTGTTAAATCTAGTAAATAGTTATTCACGTCTTCCTGGGAGGGGTAGCTCAGAACAAGAAATTGTTTAATTGAGATGAATCTCAATTTATTTTGAATGGTTTTTTAGGATGGAGGTGTAATGGAAACAGTATATTCCTGGAATCAGAGCGCTTAATGCCAGGACAAGCTTTTGTCAACTCGGTCATAAATGTTGCAACATTCCCAGGAGCTTGCCTGGGGGAAAAAATACCCTTCAGAACACATGTTCCAAATTATTCCTGCCATTTGACCTATTTTAGACAGTCCTTCTCTTAAGAAGAAAAACAGAAAACATAAAAACATCAGAGTGAGATTCTACCATTACCAAATATTTGATTGTGCTTTGGAGCCTACTTTTAAGTAGTGCTGTACAGCAGGATATCAAAGCAGATTTGTAGCCTAGTGGAGGAACAGGTATGTAGGTGAATATTTCAAATGTATTTCTTCAGAAACAAAGAATAATAGGGAAATGACTGCAGTGAAGAAAGCAGTAATACACATGCACCAAACAATATAACTAAGTGGTTCTTGATCTATGGTCCACAAACACCTGGGGGGATCACAATGTCATTACATGGGATCCACAAAGGAGAAGAAATGTTATGATTTTAAAACTTGAGTTAAGCCTTAGAGGTCCATGGCCAAAGTCCATGACCACAAAAGGTATTAAAAATATTAACCTCTCTTTGTGGGGTTCCTCAGGGATCGGTCCTCTCACCCCTGCTGTTTAATATCTACATGAAACCACTAGGTGAGATCATCCAAGGGCACCGGGTGAGTTGCCATCAGTATGCTGATGATACTCAGCTGTATACATCTCCACCCATGTCCACTCAGTGAAGCAGTGGAAGTAATGTGCCGGTGTTTGGAGCCTGTTAGGGTCTGGATGGGCGTTAATAGGCTCAGACTCAACCCCAACAAGACAGAGTAGCTGTGAGTTTTGCCTCCCAGGGACAATACCTTCTGTCCATCCATTACCCTGGAGTCTTTGCCCATCTGAGAGAGGGTCCGCAATTTGGGCGTCCACCTCAATCCACAGCTGAGCTCAGAAGATCATCTCTCGGCTGTGGCAAGGGGGGCATTCGCATGGGTATGCGTTGTGCACCAGTTGTGGCCCTATCTGGACAGGGGGTCATTTCTCACAGCCACTCAGGCCCTTATCACCTTGAGGTTCGATTACTGCAATGCTCTCTACGTGGGGCTGCCTCTGCAGTGTTCAGAGACTACAAATTGTGCAAAATGCAGCCGCGCGAGCTATAGAGGGGCTACCAAGATCTGCCCACATTTCAACATCATTCCATGAGCTGCACTGGTTGCCAATTGGTCTCCGGGCACAATTCAAAGTGCTGGTTATGACCTATAAAGCACAATATGGCTTAGGACCAGATTACCTTCAGGACCGTCTTCTGCCTCATGTATTCCAGTGGCTGGTTAGGTCCCCCAGAGTCAGCCTTCTCCAGGTGCCATAGGCCAGACAATGTGACCTGGCGAGACCTAGGGGAAGAGCCTTCTCTGTGGTGGCCCAGGCCTTCTGGAACGCACTCCCTTCAGAGATATGTACTGGCCCCTTCCTCCCGGTCTTTCATAAAGCTCTCAAGACCTACCTCTGCCAATAGGCATGGGGGCCATGAGTGATGAAATTGCCTCCGGCCGATACTATGTATGACTGAATTGGATGTGTATGTCTGTATATGGGGTTTTTAATACTTTTTAAGTAATTAGTATAATTCTTTTGTAGTAATTTAGATTTCTTTACATATTGTTGTATTTATAATGTTATACCTCAAGAAGGGCGGCATAAAATCAAATAAATGAATAAACAAACAAATAAAATAAATAAATAAATAAATGGGGGTGCAGGGTGAAGAAAAGGTTAAGAACCACTGGTATAACTGAAACAGGCAAACCTGGTTTTGAACAACAGGGCTGCTTTTACCTTCCATTTGTGTAGCATTCCCATTTTTTGGTATGGTTCTGGTTTCCTTAGAATACACATGGTTTTTCAATTACTAAACCAAACCATAATTAACAAGGAACACATGGGATCATGTAGCCATGTCAGTGCAGATAATGCCATTTTAAAAAAATGATATGTTTTTGAGAGGATGCTGTTCGAAGTTCTGGATCTTCTTTAAAAAAATGAATCAGGTTTGCAGATTGCTTTTGCACACCTGTTTTATTGGAAAGAGTAACATCGCTGTATTGCTCTAACTCAGACAAATTATGTAAAGATAAAACTGGGCATTACAAAAACAGTACTTGGGTGCATATATCCTGTGGCTAGTTTGTGATTAGGAAGTTACCATCCTTGGTTTTGTGGGCAAAGCATTTGTAAAAGGAACAACAATATTATAATTGGCATAAGACCTGGCTGTAGAAGTCCATGAGCAAAATAAAACAAAATAACTTCCAGGTCCAGAAGAAGGTTTTAAGACTAAATTAACTTAGAACACACAGATCAATGAAGAGGCTAGACTGAAACTGGTTATTTAAGCTTGCCTCTGAATGAGCTTGTCCCTTGTTTTTCTATCTATAATATAAAAATGAAGAAGGCAAAGCGAAAGGAAAGAAAATCTATCACAAGGAAAAACCTCTCTCTGATGTTCAGAATCCTGAGCAAATTTTCCTCTGGAACATATTATAAGGAGCAGGGAATGATATATATAGGACTTGCTTTAGGCAAATGAGTTTCCAGAGATTATTGACAGTCCTTTTAGACTGGTTCTTTGGCTTGTAGTTGTGATCGAGACATAGAATTCCTATTTCAAAATCCTATGTTCAGCAAATAGTAGACACTGATAAAGAAGAACAGGCAATTCTTACTCTATGGTGTCATAGCGTGTTCACAAATGTTATGAAAATATGCCAGAGAGAAGGAATTAAACTCGGGAATTAAACCAAAAGGCCCTAAAAACACAACTTTGCTGGTAGGCCTGGGAGGGCCATTGAGTACCAACACCATGCTCCAGCCTAAATGCTGAATAATTGACGGTTGAATGTTTTCTTTAATGGAGTTTCAACTTTTGTATTTTATTTCATTGTTGTTTGCTGCCCTGAGTCCACAAGGATATAAATATATAAATATAACTAACTAACTAAATAAATAAATAGATGCAAAAGAATTTTATAAGGTTATATAATTCCAAGAATTATATAGTTCCCTTCTATCACCCAAACCAGCTGAAGGCCAAAAATAGATAAAGTATTATATATCTTGCTTCCTTTATCTGGAAAGGTACAGTGGATAAAGACAAAATATTTTGACTATTCCTTCAGTTAAATACATGGTTTCTTTATACTAAAAATATATAAAGCTAGATTTTAAATTTATAATGTTTTTGTTTCTCAAACTGAAAAATTATGGATACAAATTGTAAAATAAAGCAAATGTAAACTAGCAACCTTTCCCCATCCCACTCCCTGCAAAGAAAAAAAAGTGTACAATTTTAAAAATCATAGAGATACTCCAATACCATAGTTATAAAAAGAAAGCCAGGGGTCCACTTAGTCAAGGTTTCAGGCCATTGGTTACCAAACTCATACCTGTATCAGGACGACCATTCCCTGAAGAAACACGAAACCCAAAGTTGCCTTGTTGGGACCGCTGCAATTCTAATTGACTAGTTCCATCTGGAAAAACTGCTACCACCCGCCCAACGGTTCTGGCCAAGTTAGGGGACCCAATGTCCTCCACACTGAGGGATCTTTTATGCTGAGTCCTGGTTTTCCTAAGAATGGAGAAAATATTATCATATCATACCCCAAAAGATGTGAAATCTGAAGTATGTATAAAAAGTAGAGGATAGTTGTTGTTTCACTTATTGTCTAATCTAACTTCTTTATAACATCTTGATTTTTAATGAACAGAGTTACAGCTCACATTTTAGATGCATTTGATTGTAAAAATCAAAGTATATAGTTGTTCTAGCAATTGTGTTCTGCTTAGGGATCTCTGAGAGGCCAACTTTTTGAATTTCCAATATAATTTAATTTCAGTTGCATAACCAGCAACACAAGGAAATAAGACTTCAGTTAGCCCCTAGGCTTCACATTCTCAAATACTCTGATATATACTTCAAGAGTGGGGAAAATATATATTAAGACACACCTTTTCAGACAAATCCACATATGGATTTGTTCAGACATAATGCATGTTCACATTGAATTATGTAGCATTACATAATTTTCTTCTTCCCAGCTTTTTCTCATAAAGCAATCTTAATGTCTGATATGGATGCTATAATTATGACAGAGCAAAATAAAGCAATTTCACTCTGTTTATGAAAACTGATAATTTCCTATAAATCAAAATTAGTATTAATAATTCAAGATTCACTTTGAATTCACAAAGTTACTATTAAATAGTACAATATTACTGTTAAAATGTAAGATTTAGATGTAATGAACTTGAACTTGAAAATTAAACAACAGTTTCCATAACCTTATTTACATCTGCATCAGAAATTAAGCACAGCACCCCACATTCTGTGCATAGAACACTAGACCATAGGTTAATGTTAAGGTCAGGTATAGAAACATAGAAACATAGAAGACTGACGGCAGAAAAAGACCTCATGGTCTATCTAGTCTGCCCTTATACTATTTTCTGTATTTTATCTTAGGATGGATATATGTTTATCCCAGGCATGCTTAAATTCAGTTACTGTGGATTTACCAACCACGTCTGCTGGAAGTTTGTTCCAAGGATCTACTACTCTTTCAGTAAAATAATATTTTCTCATGTTGCTTTTGATCTTTCCCCCAAATAACTTCAGATTGTGCCCCCTTGTTCTTGTGTTCACTTTCCTATTAAAAACACTTCCCTCCTGGACCTTATTTAACCCTTTAACATATTTAAATGTTTCGATCATGTCCCCCCTTTTCCTTCTGTCCTCCAAACTATACAGATTGAGTTCATGAAGTATGGATTAATTCTGTGCATTAAAATGAAAACAAGATGAAGCTGACTTTATGACAAATCGCATACAATAGAAATCTAACTACTGTATTTAAAAACTCTGAATTTCTCCTGCGAAACAGCAGTTAGGGACAGGATTGGATCTGGATTCATGTCTCTTTCAGAAAAGCTAGCCACTGTTAATCAAATACAGAAAGATCCTGCAGGATGCAAACAGAGGTGAGTTGCTGCAGTCAGTGTCTAAAAACAGATTAAGTGATTATTTATTTATTAGATTTGTATGCCGCCCCTCTCCGCAGACTCTGGGAGGCATACAATTATCCACCATCCAACACATAAAAAGAACCATTTAGGACAGCGGTCCCCAAACTACAGCCCGGGGGCCGGATGCGGCCCGCTGAGGTCTTTTAACCGGCCCGCGACAGCACACGAGATTTTACCGATCAATATAATAAGAGGGGAAAATAGAGAGGGAGAGAGAAATGAAGAGGAGAGATAGAAAGGGAGAGAGAGAAAGGGAAAAATAGAGAGAGGGGGAGAGAGAGAAAGTGTGAGAGATACAAAGAGGGAGAGTTAGAAAGAGAGTGAGTGAGAGAGAGAGAAGAGAGAGAGAAAGAAAGAGAAAGAGGGAGAGAGAAAGGAAGAGGGAGAGATGGAAAGAGAGAGAGAGAAAGAACGAGGGAGAGGAAAATGAAACAAATGAAAGAAAAGGAAGAGGGAAGAGAGAAGTGGAGAGGAAGGAGGGAAGGAAGGAAGGAAGGAAGGAAGGAGAAATGGAGTTTGCTGATTTAAGTTTAAATTTACTTGTTCATAAAGAAGTATAAATTACTTTATTACTTAATTATTAATTACTTAATTACTTATTACTTCTTCTTTATTTTAAATATTGTATTTGTTCCCATTTTGTTTTTTACTTTAAATAAGGTATGTGCAGTGTGCTTAGGGATTTGTTCATAGGTTTTTTTAATAGTCCGGCCCTCCAACAGTCTGAGGGACAGTGAACTGGCCCCCTGTGTAAAAAGTTTGGGGACCCCTGATTTAGGATATGATCACAATAGTCACCTGACATATTCCAACTCTCACCTGTTAGAAGAAGTTTCTTCATCCTTAAATTCCTCCACCATGTAAACATTGGACCGATTATTCTTGCCCAAAAAAGAATGCAGATTTTGAACAGAAGAGGCTTTCCTTGGTTTGCAGAAAGATGACACCTAGTGGGAAGAAATACTGAAAATCAGAAAGAGTATTGAAGAATCAAACTGCAGATGTATTGGACAAAGAGGAATAAAGTTTTCTGACCGCAAGCTTGGATTATCTTTATCCTTCTGGAAACCAAAATAAGTAAAAACAAAACAAAAAAGAGGAGTGGCAATGTTACTAGATTTGCTTTCATTAAGTTAACTTATTAAACATGTTTCAAAAATCTAAATTCTGATGCTTCAAGAGTTGCGCATTGTCACAGCATAATCACGTTATTAAATATTATGTACATGCACTTATGAAATTTTTACTTTTGCTAAATAGTAGATATTTAGTAGGGATCAATAACTCAGTGGTTTTTTTCACATTTTATAATAATTTTAATCAGATATTATATTATGCAAATTATCTAACACAAAGCATGAAAGAAATAAAAACTGCAATAAAGAAAAATAAAATGAGAACGAATAAAAAATAACTTCCCCCTTTGTCTCAGCATGTACAAACAATTTTAACAACTTATCAACATCTCTTAAAATAGAACACTCTTCATCCCATATCTCATTTTATTTGTTACAAACAAATCTTTAAAACCTCACCACCCATTGTAATCAGCAGATGTCTATTAAGGATTACCCAAAATAATACCCTATTTATTATAACCTTGATTTCTTCCTTTTAAGTTATGTCTATTTTTCTACAATAATTCAAAACCCCCAAACTCATCATTCAAATCTAGAATACACTAAAGACACCAAATAATATAACTGTTTTAATCTTAATCAGATAAATTTAAAATGCATCCAATAACATTTCTCCCATATAACCTTTAACTGTAAACAAAACCTTAAAACAGTGGTGGTGGACCTTTTTGTCCTCGAGTGCCAAAAGAGCGTGGGCGTGCAACATCACGCATGTGCGAGTGCCCACACCCATAATTCAATGCCCAGGGAGGACATTAGCCTCTGGAGGCTGGAAATGGCCTGTTTCCCAACTTCTGGTAGGCCCAGTAGGTTTGTGTTTAACCATCCTCAGGCTCCAAAGGTTTCCCTGGAGCTGGGGGAGAGTAAAGATGACCTCCCCTATCCCCCTGGAGGATCTCTGGAAGCCAAAAATGCCCTTCAAGAGCCTCTGTGCCAAAAGCCAAAAATCAGCACACACATTCATGGAGCTGAACAAGGCAATGGCTCGCGTGCCAGCAGGTATGGCTCCACATGCCACCTTTGGCACCCATGCCATAGGTTCGTCATCACTGCCTTAATACATCATTATCAGGTCCTGGTCAGAAAAATAAAAATTCATTAAAATTTCCAGGAATAGTAACCAATCTATTTTAACCCTGATCAGATAAACCAGTACCACTTTTATACAGTGCCACTAGAACAGCCTAACAAATCACATCAATGTAATCCAGCAAACAACCATAAATTTGTCTATTCTTCCCTTTTCATTTGCCAATTGAAGTATTTTTCCTACTTGGTAATTCTGAGTATTATTGTTTTGACATACAAAACTTCAGCAGCACTTTAATAATCCTTAGAGATTAAAACATTTCCTATTGGAGTGGATTCTTGCTGTGCCTTATATGCCCATGTATTTATTCATGGTCAGCTAGGCTTGGAAAATGAAATGAGTTCATTTTCTGTAAAATTCATTTGATTTGATAGAAAAAAAATAACTGAATTCCAGTGTTTGAGATTTGAAAAGCAGGAACTACAGAAAAGTAGAGTATCAATATATGTAATGTTTGAATCAGTGAATAACTAGGACTGTTGGGCTTCATCATTGCCTCAAAGAACAGGAAGCATTACAAACTAAGATGCTCTAAATAGGATGGATTTCAATGGTGTCATCATATTGTAAAAAATGAAATGGCTTTCTAGATGCTTACTGGGCTTACAGGTGGACTTCAGGGTTTAAAATGTTTAAACATGCATGATGCTGTTTAATGCTAAATACATTGAATAACAAAAACAGTTTTATTGATAATATATCATCACTGTAAGGCTAATATTTTTCTGGAAAATAGTTTTAAATTTGTACCATAAAAATTAAGCTAGTTTACTGCTATTTAATTCATAAAACAGGTGGGCAATTAATATTCCTAGAGGGACACGTGAGAAACACAGATTGTTGTGAATGACCACCTCCAGTGCCCGGCCCCTGAAGCCATGCTGCCCCCTCCAGCGATGCTGTCCAAAGCCCCAACTCCTGCCACTAATGCTGCCAATACCATGGGCTGGACTGGGACCAGCCATGGGTCAGATAAGGTCCACAGGCTGTAAAATTCTAGGTCTGTCATAAAATTTAATCAAAACACGATTTCAACTCACCCTCTGCAAAGATTGTAAAGAAGGTACTTTCTTCATTTTTGGAGAACAAATGATATCTGGACCAGTTTCTATATTGGGCTTGTCAGTTCCTGATTCTAGCATAGAAATCTGTTCCACGCTATAACATCGGGATTTGCCCAATCTTTGTTTGGTGCTCTGAGTCAGAGTGGTGAAGAATTTTTTAAAACCTGATGTAGAAGAGACTTCTTTCTTGGTGGATTGCTGTTTCTTTGGCTGCGAGTAGACTTCTAAGTGTTTGCTGAAAAGCAAAACAACCCGCCAAGAGAATTATAAAAATCAAAAGTACCTTCAACTTTATTTACAATTTGGAGTGCCCCAATGAATTAGTTTGGTGTAGCAGTTAGTAGGCATCACACTAGAAACTAGGAGAGATTTTAAGTTTCAATTCTGCCTTAGGCGACTTTGGGCCAGTCAGTCTCTCTCAGCCTTAGGAAAAAGGCAACAGGCAATCACTTCCAAAAATCTTGCCTGACTTGAAGGCACACATAAAAACCCAAGGACAATAAATGATAAAAGGATTTTGAAAGGATTTACAAATATACAAACTAGACACATTTACCTATATTGTCAAATTAACCACATTAATACCCAAGGAACAGAGAAACTACTATTATAACTATATTCCACAATTCTAATCTAAAAAACCCTTCTCTAGCTAATATTATTTTATTTTATTTTATTTATACCCAACTTTTGCTTTGTTTTTTTTTAAAGTATAGAGAAAAATTCTTTAAGTGGAGAATTGTAGCTTATTTTTCTGTGAAGTTTACTTTTTGAGTAATTAAATTTTTCCTCTTACTATGACTAGGATTTTTCCATTTCAAACTGCAGACCTAGAATTGCATATATGAGGTATTGAAAAGTGTAAGGGCATTGGTCTCTAATCTTATCACTATTTTGACTAAGTGAAACAGAGCAGCTGTACTCTACTGTATCTCTAGTAAACAAGGGAGCTTCACAAATCTGGATTCCACGGAAGAGTTGCAATCAGGAAACCTCTGCTCTCAAAGACAAATGTTTTAAAGCATTTAGAGTGGTGCAGAAACCACCAGAAATGGTCCCTCGGGCAGTGGCAAAATGTGATTTTCTCTGACGAATAATCATTTACCCTTTTTCCGACCTCCGACCGTGTTTACGTCTGGAGACAGCCAAAAGAATCATTTCATCCAGACTGCCTTCTCCCAACCGTCAAACATGGCAGGGGTTCAGTGATGATCTGGGGTGCTATTTCTTGGTAATCCGCCGGGCCAATGATTTCCCTTCATGGAAGAATTAACAGCCATCACTATTTAGGAATTTCGGCTGACCAAATTCATCCTATGGTTCAAGAACTGTTTCCAGAGGGGGATGCCATCTTTCAAGATGATAATGCACCAATCCATAGAGCAAGAAGTGTTAAAGAATGGCACGAGGAACATTCTAATGAAGTTCAGCATCTCATCTGGCCACCACAATCACCAGACCTCAATGTTATTGAGCATTTATGGTCGATTTTAGAGATTCAAGTAAGAAGTCGATTTCCACCACCATAATCTCCAAAAGAACTGGAGGGTGCTTTAACTGAAGAATGGGCTAAAATTCCTTTGGAAACAACTCACAATTTTTATGAATCAATGCCTCGGAGAATTGAGGCTGTATTTGCCGTAAAATGTGGACCAACACCATATTAAAAGATATTTTGATGATTTTTCAAGGTGTTTCCGGTTTTTTGTCCACCCCCTGGAGGTCAAGGATAGAGGTATACCCCAAAGAGCTTACAATGTAAGCAGCTTGAAAATAAGAAGCGATTGAAATTCTGAATGAGCAGAGAATGTAAATTTCCCAAATTTATGTTTTATGTTTTTCTTTGTTTTGTTTGTCATTGTTATGTTTGTGTGTACAGTATATAAAAAATAATAAATATATATAATAAAGAAAATAGGAAAAAGCGAAAGAAATAAAACAAGGTATTATCAATAAATGAATATGCTTCACTCAGAAATTTGAAGGTAAAGAGACAGAGAAAGGGGTACAACATCAAACAGATATTTTGAAAGAGTTTAAGCTTTAACTGGGGCTCTTTTTTATATAAGTGATATCTCATTTATTCTGGTACATCACTGTGATCTTTGAAGTAGGAAGGAGTAAAAAGCCCAAATAGCCCAGGAAAGCTTTAATATACTGTTCTTTCTATTTGCTCCTGTTATAGCAATCTTTCCGCTTTCTGACAATCCAACGTTGCATTCAATCCAATGAGAGCTGAAAACCAAGTAGATCCAACTGATATCTGTAACTGCTACATAGTGCTATTAGTTAACATGACAAATGACTTGCAAACCCAATAAATAAATGAATAAATAATAATAAATGTGTTTCTTTATATCACCCTGCCCGAATTCTGTTTCTTTAATTCTTGAAAACTCAGATTTGATCATTCCCGTCTATATATAGTACTGTACTTTTCTCAGATTTGTAAATCGGTTCTTATAAAATATTTCCTAAATATCACATTTTTCGGTGTATAAGACGCACCAGTGTATAAGACGCAACTAGATTTTAGAGGGGGAAACCAAGGAAAAAAGTATTCTGAACCAAATGGTGTAGTATTACTGTATATTGTTTAGTAAATACGGTAGCTACTTCTATAAAGATACGTGACACTATGTCATGGATGAACAGAGCAAAACTGTCCCCAAAGACAAGAGTTTATTCTCTGCCTTCTGTAAGAGAAAATTATAGACACTTAGCCATCAGAGTGACAACACTTAAGAGTCATCACTGGCGTAAGAGATGCTATTGAGAGTCAAACTTCACCCTTTCATCCCTGGTTAGTAAAGAAATGACAACTGTTCAACCAAATTGTACAAACACTGACCAGAAAGAAATAAGCACATTATATTAAATTATGCTTTTTAATAAAAAATATAGAACGTTGTGCCTTTTGTGTACAAAATACTTTTTGTCCAGCACAAAGCCATCTGGAACATGTCAGGCAGTTGCCATAAACCTGACTTCAAGGCACACACACACACACCAAAAAAAAAAAGGGGGGTGAGGGGGAGAAAACAAAATAGGCGTTGATTGCTTACCTGAACGCCTCTTCTCGTACGGTGAGCGGGTACAGCAGTCACATGGGTTGCTCATGTCCAATCCGGTGGAACTGAGCCTAGTGTTAAAAAAGCTTGCCGGATCCGCCCCTTCCCCAGAATTCGCGAATCCATAGACTAGGCTCAGCTGTGAAGCTCTGTAGTGTTCAACTCTCATAGTTAGAGGAAGAAAGTTATAGGAAAGTAAAGAAGACACATACAAGGGCGGGAAGTGACTGCTGTACCCGCTCACCGTACGAGAAGAGGCGTTCAGGTAAGCAATCAACGCCTATTCTCCGTACTGAAGGAGCGGGTCCAGCAGTCACATGGGACATACCCAATAGATGGTCCCTAGGGTGGGATTAGATTGCTATCGTGAGAGATAACGGATTGGAGTACCCTTCTGCCGAAGGCAGCGTCCGCTGAAGCGTATGAATCAATCTTGTAGTGCCTGATGAAGGAATTTGGCGAGGCCCAAGTGGCTGCTTTGCAGACCTCCTCCAACGGGGCTTGAGTTGCCCAAGCGGCCGAAGTGGCTGCGCTCCTGGTGGAATGCGCTGTGATGTTCCTTGGAACTGAGAGGGAGGCCGACTCATAGGCCTTAGATATAGTCCCTCTGATCCAACGGCCTATCACTGTTGAAGACACTTTGGCACCCATGACTCTGGGGTGATAGGCTATAAAAAGTGCTTCTGACCTCCGAAAGGGTCCTGTGCGTTGGATGTAGATTCTCAGCGCTCTAATGAGATCCAGGGTGTGCCATCTAATTGCCAAGGGATGGTCTCGTTGGAGGCAGAAGGAAGGTAGGACAATATCCTGAGTTCTGTGGAACATGGAACTGACCTTGGGTAAGAAGGTGGGGTCCAGTCGCAAGACTACCTTGTCCTGATGGAATTGACAAAGGTCCTGTCTGATTGAGAGGGCAGCCAGCTCCGAAATGCGTCGGGCAGAGGTAATAGCCACCAGAAATGCTACTTTAAAGGATAGGTATCTGAGGGATGCCGATTTTAGGGGTTCGTATGGTGCCTGCGTGAGGGAGTGGAGAACCCGTGGCAAATCCCAGGATGGATACCTGTGGACCTTGGAAGGTCTAAGGTTGGCTATGCCCTTGAGGAATTCCTGAACCTCTGGGAAGGATCGGAGAGGCTGTCTGCGGGGGCCCCCCAGGACAGAGGAAATTGCCGCCAGATGACGCCGGAGGGTGCTGGTGGAGAGTCCTTTATGGAAACCTTGCATAAGGAAGGAAATGATTCTGTGTATGGGAATGCACAGGGGAGAAAGGCCTTCCTGTAGACACCACTGGTGAAACTTGGACCACGTGTGGTCGTAGATTCGATTGGTCGAACCCCTTCTGGCCTTTAAAATGACCTCCACTGTATCGGGGTCGTGACCACGCAGTTCTAAGTCTCTCCTGATAACAGCCAGGCGGTGAGGTGGAACCACTCCGGGTCTGGATGGAATGAGGCCCCCTGCCGCAGCATATCCCCCGAAACGGGGAGTCGCCAAGGGTCCTGGACGGACAACTGTTGGAGATCCGCGAACCAAGGCCGGCGGGGCCAATGAGGGGCGATTAAGATTACTCGGGCCCTCTCGGTGAGGACCTTGTGAATCACATCCGGGAGAATTGGAATTGGAGGGAATGCGTAGAGTAGGCCTGGAGGCCATGGGCTCCGGAGGGCATTGATTGCTTCCGCTCCCGGGGATGGAAATCTGGAAAAGAAGCGAGGGAGTTGGGCGTTCGCATTGGTCGCGAAGAGATCCAGGACTGGTAGGCCGAATCTGAGGCTGATTTGATGGAACAGGTCCTGATGGAGGTTCCACTCTCCTGGGTCTATCGTTGCTCGAGATAGCCAATCCGCCTGGACGTTGAGGCTCCCCGAGATGTGGTCGGCTAGGAGCGACCGAAGATGTTTTTCCGCCCAAAGGCCTAACTTGAGGGCCTCCCTCATGAGGGCTTTTGATCTCGTGCCCCCCTGTCTGCAGATATGGCTTTTTGTGGCAATGTTGTCGGTGAGAATGAGAACGTGCCGGTTGGGAATGCGAGGAGAGAAATGCTTCAGGGCCAGGAAAACGGCTCTTAACTCTAGCCAATTGATTGGCTTGGAAGCTTCCTCCGGGGACCACGTGCCCTGGGCTATCATCCCCTGGGCGTGGGCGCCCCATCCCGATAGACTGGCATCTGTGGTGATGACAAATTGATCCGGGCACCTGAACGGGGATCCTTTGTCCATGGCCGGAGACTTCCACCACTTGAAGGATCTGCGAACCATTGGAGGGATGACAATGCGACGATTTGAGTTGCTGTGCCCCGATCTCTGAAAGGGTAATAGGAGCCACTGTAGTTCCCTAGCATGAAGGCGAGCCCAGGGAATGATGCCTATGCATGACACCATCTTCCCCAAAAGGGAAGACAGGGATACTATGGATACTGAAGGTTTAGATAGAATGCAAGAAATTAACTCCCCTATACTGAATTTTCTCTCGGGAGAGAGAAAGACCTGGGAGGATTCTGAATTAATAATGGACCCCAGGTGTAAAATAGATGTGGAAGGTTGGAGATGACTTTTATCAAAGTTGATGGAAAATCCATGGTCCTGAAGGACTGACATGGTGACAGAAAGGTCTGTTTTCACTTTCTCTAGGGAGTTCCCATGAATCAAAATATCATCAAGATAACATAAAATGTGAATGGGAGACGCCCGGATATAGGCCGCCAGGGACCCCAAGAGCTTTGTAAAAACCCGAGGGGCCGAGGAAAGGCCAAATGGCATCGCCCTATACTGGAAATGCCTGCCTTGAAAGGAGAAACGCAAAAATTTTCTGTGGCATTTGGCTATAGGAATGTGGAGGTAAGCCTCAGTAAGGTCTAAAGAGACCATGAAATCTCCCGTGTGGATGGCGGCCAAAATAGATGATAAGGAGTGCATCTTAAACTTCCTATATTTGATGAATAGGTTCAGCTTCTTTAAATCCAAAATAGCTCTCCAACCTCCGGAGGATTTTGGAACCATAAATAGGATGGAGTAAAAACCTAGACCCTTCTGGCCGGGAGGAACCGGTTGGATGGCTCTGATGGACAATAAGTGGGAAATGGCCTCCTCCATACGGTTACAATCTGAGGAGGACCTGGGAGAAGGGCAGGAAATGAAACGTTTCGGGGGGGGGGAGAGATAAATTCTAAAAGAAGGCCTGTTTGAACAGTGTCAATGACCCAGGGGTCCTTGGAGGTGAGACGCCAATTAGAGGCGAAATGGGCCAGGCGACCACCTATGGGAATTGAGGAAAAATTACCATCTAGGTTTCTTTGAAGCCCTGTTAGAGGACGCTCCCCTTTGGAAGCGAAACCCTCTGCCCCTGGAGTTCCTACCTTGGGAACGAAAACGGGGGGAATACTGACCTGGAGATCTCTGATAGGAAGCCGCTTGGTCTTGCTGACGCCCTGGGCGACGAAAGGACTGCGTTTTGGTAGCCTTTTTGGTGGTTGGACCCAAAACTTTCTTCTTGTCCGTGGTTTCCGTGAGGAGTGGATCCAGAAGATCACCGAAAAGAAGGTCGCGCTTTAAGGGTCCCAGGGATAACTGCCACTTCTGGCATACTCCCGCTTGCCAAGGGCGAATCCATAGGAGTCTTCTTGCCGTTGTAGAAGCTGCAATAGACTTAGCAGAAAATCTAGTAGATTTGTAAAGTGGCATCAGCCACGTACTGAGCAGCTGCAAAGACCTTGTTGAAGTCTTGTTGACCTCTCAAGTCATCGGGAGGAATATGCTGTTGAAGTTGGCGAAGCCAGAGAAGCATGGCTCTGGAGAAAAAGGAAGCCGCTGCAGAACTTTTAATGGCCCAGGAATCTGCGGTGAATCCTCTTTTGAGCATTTGTTCAATCCGCTTGTCCTCTGGGCGGAGGACTTCCTCTGCTTCGCCTGGCACAGCAGCCGCCGAGTGAAGGATCTTGACCGGTTCATCCGGTTTTGGAAAAGATAGGAGCTCCTCATAGGAAGAGGAAAGTTTGTACAATTTTCTATCCTTGGTTGAGGGATTAAGCCCAGAGGCTGGGAAATCCCACTGTTTAAGTAAGGCATCTTTAAACAATTTAGGCATAGGAATTACCTCGTTATCCTCCTGTTCCTCTGTGAAGTAAGGTAAGTTCTCCTCCGGGGGGTCAGTGGATGTGGAGGCCTGTTTCTCCTGGGCCGCCAATCCCGTAGAAATTCTAGCTTTGAGGAGGAGAGATTTGAACAATTGAGAAGGAAAAATAGTAATTGGAGAAGGCACCTTTATTTGGGATTCCTCATCATCTGAGAGGCCTTGAAAGGGATCCTCATCCTCCTCCATATCCTCATATTCGTCCTGAGAGGAATCTGAATCATCCTGAATAGGAGCTCTAACCGCTGGGGAAGAACCCAAGGGGCGGGAGGGACGAGGAGGAGGAGGAGGTAAGGGAAGCTCATTGATGGAAGAGAGTTTAGCATCAATGGCCTTGGACAACACAGAAAAAATAGATTGGAATTCAGGAGGTAAACTAGAAATATCAGCAGGAATGGCAGAAGAATCCCTGAAGGCCTGGGAGGATCCTGGCTGGGGGGAATCTTCAATAATATCTGGTTCCTCTGGACCTATTCCCCATAGGTTAGGTTGGGGTCTGTCTAGGTTTGGCTCATCCAGAGATAACACAGGGACCCCAGAAGGAGGCAGACTAGAAGCCTCTGGGGGGTCTTGACTACTGAGTACTTGGGCCTGTACTTTCAAACGCTTTGCTGATTTATCATGGATTCTTTGTAGGGCTAGGTCCCTTCTCTTCTCAGCCCTGGTGACCTTGGTCGAGGGGCGGGCCCCTGAAGAAGAGGAGGTCGAGGCCTGGGGGATACTGGTAATCTCATCGCCTGTAGGCCTGGCCTCTCTGGGACCTTTAGTTGTGCCTCTCTTGGGAAAGGTAGCCATAGTCTGACAATTAGCAGAAGACCAGGCTGAGCCAAATAACTGAATAATTAGGGAGAAGAATTTCAAAGGCTTCCCAAGAGGAATGGATCCTGCTCCGAGGCCTCGGAGCTGCTGAGACTTGAGGACAATCTGGGCAAACCCAGAGTTCGTGCCCCCAAATACAGCGTGGCCAGCCTCCCTAAACTTTAATTAAAGTAACCAAGGCACTCTGGTTGGAGGCTTAGCCGGTGGAGAATTAAGCCTGAGCGTCCCAAAGCCCACTCCGGGATCCACGCGGTGGACTGAGGCCTACGCGGCTGGCAGGAGGCCAACACGAGAGACCTAATTTTAAAAAGGGCGCGAAGGCCTTCGCGCCGAAAAATCGCTCCGTAATGGAAGTTCTTAAAGGGGAAGCGATCGACTAAGTCCAGGAGACTAGAACAAGCGTCTCACTCCGCAGGAGGTATTTCTTAAGCCCTTTATCAATAATACAATAATTTAGCAATGAATCAATACTTGCACCAAGACCTCCAGGCCAAAGGATTAAAAGAATCCACAAGCGGCAGCGGGGATCGTACACGGCAAGACAGCCGGGGGAAAACGAAACCGCAACTTCTCCCAAGAAAAAAAGCCGAGCCACAAACGGCTGGCGCTATTAGTGCAAGTAAATAAATAAGAACAAATAAATCTTACTACTTTTGAAGGGAAAGATCGAAGGGAAGGTGTTAGAATGTTGAACGAGCTATCACAATACAACCGCAGGATATGCGAACTGAGCGAATTCTGGGGAAGGGGCGGATCCAGCAAGCTTTTTTAACACTAGGCTCAGTTCCACCGGATTGGACATGAGCAACCCATGTGACTGCTGGACCCGCTCCTTCAGTACGGAGAAAAGACTCAGAGTCAAAAGCTTTTCTTACTTCTCCTATTTGTCCTTTCCAAATGTATCTCCTGCCTACTTCCTTGAGCCTCATTTCAAGTGTATTCTGAGAATCGTCTCAGCTTGAGCATCTCTATTCTCAACCTACTTTTCAGTAAATCTGCCAAGCTTGTGCTGGCTTAGATTAATTTGTTTCTGGCAACGCTGGACAGAATTTCATCGGACCAAATTATTTTATTTATCTGGTTAACTAATCAGACAGCAGTAGAATCCAAACTAAACACATTGTTGACATTGCTAAACATTGCAGCTACCAGAGTGATCAATATGGATTTTAGATGTATTGAGGAAACCAATAATATGCCATTTTTGTATTTTAGATATAATTCCTGGATTAGAAAGAAGAGGCTTAATTTCTGTGAATCGAGGTATCCAGCCATAACAAGAACTTTCTGGGGATTTGGGCAGGAAGGGAGAAGTAGGTCAAAGCAGATTTCAGAGCTAAGAGGGAGGGGAAAACAGCAGGGAAGGCAACGGGGGCTCTAAGCCTGCTGGCAGCACCAACAAGGCAGTACTTGCCTGCTGTGAGAGTGAAAAGCCAAGCCTGAAAAAGCAGAAAGCACCTGTGGGGAGAACTGCAGCAGATCTCAAGGGAGTTCAGCAGAGGAAAGACTGTATCACAGACAGCTGAAAGCAGACATGCGGGAAGCATTTGTTGCTAACAAACTGAAAGAGATCTTCAATATGTACTGCTGCTGCTTTCCCTGGGAGAAAAAATGGTTTTAAGAAGAGATTGGACAGCCATTTGTCCAGAGTGGTATCGGGCCTCCTGCTTGTGCAGAGGTTGGACTAGAAGGTCCCTTCCACAATGAATTAGGGCAGTGTTTCCCAACCTTGGCAACTCGAAGATATCTGGACTTCAATTCCCAGAATTCCCCAGCCAGCATTCGCTGGCTGGGGAATTCTGGGAGTTGAAGTCCAAATATCTTCAAGTTGCCAAGGTTGGGAAACACTGAATTAGGGGACAGAGCCCAGGAGCCTTACAAACATTTGAGGTTCACTCTCACTGAATGTATATAAATAGATCTTCTATGAGATGATGTGTCTCTAAAATAGTCCTTCACTGATGCACCCATCACCCCTGTAATGTTTGATGCTGATCACTCTTCCCTTTCTTTCAACTTTTCAACCCAACTCTAGTCTTTGTAAGAGAGCCAGGTCTTTGCATAATGTGTCGAAAATATGATAAATTGATCTTCTAGTCCATTTTATTAATTTAAAATTTATTTATTTAATTGTTATATCTGGATACATAGATAACATTTGGTTGCTTAAGATTAGAGATTAGAACAGCCCCCACCCTCCTTGTCTTTCGCAAATTACTCAAGACCCACCTATATCGCCAGGCATGGGGGAACTGAGATACCTCCCCCAGGCTTTTATATTTTATGTTTGGTATGTATGTGTTGTATGGTTTTAATTGTTTGGGTTTTATATATCTTTTCTTTTAATATTAGATTTGTTTACTGTTATATTGTTTTTTATTATTGTTGTGAGCCGCCCCGAATCTTCGGAGAGGGGCGGCATACAAATCTAATAAATTGAATTGAAATTGAAATTGAATTAAAGACTGAGTAGTAATTCAGAAATAATTAGAAGAAACTGACAAATTATTCTCCTTCTTCTTTTCCCATTCCCCCCTGCTTACTGAACTGGGAGCAATAGCCAGTTGGCCACACTCCCAAACCATCTGTAATGACAGCACCTACATCTTGTTTTTGGCTTTTGTGCATGCACAGAAGCTTGGTTTTCAGTTCTGGCATGCAAATGGCCTTCACGGCGCAGGAGGAAGCAAACCGGCAGCGAGCTAAGTTAGAACCCGAACTAAGTTAAAACCCAT
This sequence comes from Erythrolamprus reginae, assembly GCF_031021105.1. Classification (NCBI taxonomy): domain Eukaryota; kingdom Metazoa; phylum Chordata; class Lepidosauria; order Squamata; family Dipsadidae; genus Erythrolamprus; species Erythrolamprus reginae. The sequence goes on along the minus strand of NC_091952.1, from coordinate 98,133,813 downwards.
CCCTGTCCCTGTTTGCTGCTCCGAGTCCTCGGAGAGAGGCAGCATACAAATCTAATAAATTATTATTGTTGTTATTGTTGATACTGTTGTTGTTGTTGTTATTATTATTATTATTATTATTTATTGCTTTATTGGTTTAAAAGTCTTGGGTAACCCTGATGGGAGTGATTACTTTTGGCGTACATTCCCAGCATTGTTTGTTCATCTCTCCTAGGAGCACCTCCCACCATATGAGACAACATAGCAGGACAAACAATCCACTCTACCAATTAACTGAAAATATCCAGGTTCCTTTTGAAGGCAAACATCTATCCTGCATAGAAAGTATATTTTTCACAAATAATGTTCACGTGCTATGTAGTCTTGAAGAAGTACCTCATATCCTAAACCTACTTTGCAATTGTTCCAAAGATAAAATGGAAAAATACAAATTAAGAGGGGTGGCACACAAATCTAATAAATTAAATTATTATTATTATTATTATTAATTGTTTTGTTAAGCTTCCTGGCTATACCAAATATTAGGATTACTTTCCTCCTGGCAACCTTTTCCACTTCTGACAAATTGATATCCTGGAGGACTTTCCTTTAAAAAAGGAGGGAGATATTATGAGGGTGGAGTGAGGTGAGGGGCTCTAAATTAACTAGCTGCTGCTTATTTGCGTCAGTATATTTCTTATATAGTTCCTCTATTTAATTGTGTCTGATTCTTGAAGACTGCATGGAGAAATCCCTCCAGTTTTCTTAGCAAGGTTTTTCAGAAGTGGTTTGCCATTGCTTTTTTCCTAGGTCTGAGATTGATTTGCCATGACCACCCAGCCAACTTTATGCCTAAGGCAGGACTATAACATACAATCTCCTGGTTTCTAGCCTGGTGCCTTAATCACTACACCAATCTGGCTTTTTTAGTATATACCATTGCAAAGAAAGAGATCATAGTAGGGAAAAAAAAACCCAAAACACATTTTTGCTTAAACTGTGTTTTGGTCATCAGAAACCAGTTTTGATTAACCTTCATCAGAAGAAAATGGCAGTACACCTCCCTCATAAGAACACAAGAAGAGCCATGCTGAATCAGGCCAAAGCCCATCGAATCCAGCATTCTGCGTCACACAGTGGCCCACCAATTGTCCATGGGAATCTTGAGCAGAAAGAGAAGGCAAGAGCCTCCCTTTCCCTTTACCCCCAACAAGTGGTATTCAGGGGAATCCTGCCTGCCTCAACCAACATAGAGGCAGCACTTGGACATCCATTTCAATAACCATCTATATTCTTGGTATCCATGAATCTGTCTAATCCTGCCTTGAAGCTATCAAGGCTGACAGCTGTCACGACCTCTTCTGGAAGTGAATTCCATAAACCAACGACCCTCTGGGTGACAAAATATTTCCCTTGATTTGTCCTCACTTTCTTACCTATGAGCTTTAGGGAGTGTCCCCTTGTCCTAGTATTGTGTGATAGAGAAAAGAATTTTTCTCTATCCACCTTTTCTACCTCATGCATGATTTTATACACTTCGATCAAGTCACCCCTTAAACGCCATCTTTCAAGGCTGAAGAGACCAAGACGTTGTAACCTGGTATCATAAGGGAGGTGCTCCATTTCCTTTATCATTCTTGTTGCCCTTTTTTGCACCTTTTCCAGTTCCATTATATCCTTCAGTACTCCAAGTGTGGTCTCACCATCGATTTGTACAGAGGTCATCACCATCATTTGCCACACAGGTGGGGGATTAAGGGAAATGAAGTTCAGGTAATTTAGAGAATATCAAGTTAGTAAGGCTGATGGACAAGACCCCTCAGTAGCAGATCATTTGGGCATGCTGGCTGAGGGATTAATTTGGGAATTAATTAATTTGTTTTAGCTTTAGAAAAATCTTATGATCTTATAAACAGCCCTGCTCTATGACATTCCCACCTAAACTTTCTAACAACGTGATATATTTCTACTCACCGTTGAATAATATTTGCTTGCCCGGGTTTTATCTTCTGCATATCTGCTACTGGAGTTTCTCTGCTGATTGATTGAGTGGAGATTGTGAAGTTGGTCTCTTCAGTTGTCTGGGAGAGGTTAATAGCAGTGGAACTGATGACATTGGGAGCAACAGGGGGAACACCACATGTTGAAGATGATGGACCTACTGCAACGATACAGATACGTCCAATTGCTGTTCTTAGAACACCTTTGGGGTGGACTTCCACCTTCAGCTAGTATGACAGGACATAACAAGTAATTGTGGCTTAGCACATAATGTCTGATATACATTCTCTTATCAAAGAAAATGTTCTTAAAACATATCAGATGCCACCCTGTACAGTGGCACAATCCAAATAGGAAAATCTTAGAAGAGATCTTATATTTATACATACTGTTCCTCTTTCCCCCAACACAAAACTACGAAACAGAAGTTCTTTGAAGATACTGAGAATTTCATTCAATCCTTCTGAATTCTCTACAATCTTTAGAAATGTAATAATAATTCATCCAATTTAACAATAATATAGGCATAGCATTAAATTGTCACACAAACATTCTGGCTTTTTGATTTCCAGATTGCTCTAGAAACAAACTTAAAATGGACTTGTTATATAGAAGGCCAGAACAAGCAAAAGAAGTCACAGTGAGCTAGTACTGATGATGTTACTTAATTTGATAATGATATCTGCAAGAAAACAGTAAATAAGTCATTTTATTGTAACATATTCTTAATTTTCACCAACAGCTCCCAAATCAAGATTTCTTTAAGATATAATGCTAATTTTCGTATCAGAAGTTAGTAACTTAACTAGGGTATTACAATAGTTTAAGAATTCTCCTGCTTATAAAACCTATGCAAACTATATAACCAGCCAGCAGTATCATCACAATACACATAACAGTTGTGACGTTCAGACTGATAATATAAACAACCTACAGGTTGTAGAGTATTCTCTTCCATGCAATAAAGGAGTAATAAGCCTGAAGAAAAAGTACGTGCCAAAAAAAATCCCAATTAAAATGTTTCCAGCTGAAGTTTATTTTTAAAATTCTTTGAAAAAATTGGGAAATAAGTCCATCCTGATTCAAGATTGCAGACTGAGAGATGCCTAAATGCAAGAAATTTATGACTGAAGCAAATTGGACAATTCATTTTACAGTTTGGCAAGTGTAAAAAATATATATAGAAAATATTAGTATACAAAAATTTATTGATTTCTTTAAAAAATGAGATTATGTTTTGCATCGGTTTAGCCTAAGGAGAAGAATGGGGGGAAATCCCATTACCATTTGTGGGGCCTCATAGAATATAATCCGGGCTGGTTTTCTCTGGGAGGAAACCTCTTCTCTTGATTTAGAATTCAGATCATCCAATTTTGAAAATATGTACAAATCCTACACACTCAAGTAGAAAAGGTTTGCTTTGCAAAATTTCAACCCAAACAAATGGAATAAGCAGAAATAGCAGGGTGGTTTATTTATTGATTCAATTTGTACAGCCACCCTTCTGAAACTAGTGACACTGGGCAGCAAACAATCATAAAACTGATAAATTAAACATGGATTGAACTGAAACATGATAACAGAATGTAGGCGAGGGAAGTAAATACAGATAGTCTCAATTTATGACCACAATTGGCCCTGGAATTTTGATTTTAATCATGGTGGTTATTAAGCAAGATGCCCAGGTGAGAGCTTCACTCAACAATGACAATCCCAGCTCTCTCAGTTGCAGTTGTTAAAGTGGGCGGAGGAAAATGTGCAATTTCCCTCTATGCACAGAACGGAATTCCTGCACTGGGCTGTAGAAAAGAAGCTCAGATCTTTGTGATCTAAGTTTTGTTTCTCCAGTCCACTCCTGAAGTTTCCCTCCCTTTAATGCACAGAAGGGAACTCCAGCACTGGGCTGGAGAAAAGAAAGTTGGGATCTTTTAGATCTAAACTTTGTTTCTCCAACCCCCTATAGCAGAGGTCTTCAAACTGCCTGGAGAATTCTGGGAGTTGAAGTCCGCAAGACTTAAAGTTGCCAAGTTTGGGGATCCCTGCCCTATAGGCTCTTCCCCTTTCTTTTGGGTGCAGAAGCTGCTATGCTGGGCTAGAAAAAGGAAGCTCAGATCTTCAGAATACAATCTTCCTTTCTCTAGCCCGCTCCAGGGGTCTCCCTCTCCTCCGTGTGCTATTCTTTCTACCCTTCAAAAAAAATCCCATTGGTTGTTTTCTGGCTTAGAAAACTAGGGAAAGCAATGTTTCTGAAGAGTAGAAAGGCTTTTCTAGCCTTCACAAACATTGTGTTCATTAGCTGCTTGTTAGCAGCCACACAAAAAGGCAAAGGTACCATTTCCCTCAACATAAGACATCTCCTGATAATAAACCCAATCGTATTTTTGAGCACATGGCAATAAGGCCAAGTGCTTATTTCAGGGTTCAAAAAAATATAAGACAGAGTCTTGTCTTCAGGGAAATATGGTATGGGGACCTGGGCATGGTGGGGCATAGAGAAGGCCAGGGTCTTCCGAATCTGGTGAGATAGAGAGAAATAGGTAGGGAGCGGGCTGAAACCTCCGGAGCAGCCCTTTGCCTATGCGAAGGGGGGAGGGGTCAAGTGGGCAGCTGAGATGTGGGGCAGAGATAGGTAGGGAAGAGCTGAAACACCCCTAAGTATAAAGGACCATTATGCTGCCAAGGACCCAAATTTTGATCATGTGGCTGCAGGCAAATTGCAATGGCTGTAACTTCAGGCAGGGGTTGTAATTCTTTTTGTTCAGTGCTGCCATAATTTTGAATGGTCACTGGATGGATGGCCGTAAACTGAGAACTACTTATATTTGAATATCTCTATTATTTTTCATTTTGAGGAAAACATAACATTGATTGAATTATTGTATAACTGCAAATTAGGGTTATTGCTTTTTGGTGGTGATAGTACCTTTTCCCTGAAAATATTACCTATCCCGTAAGTAAGATCTAATATTTTTTTTAATGTGTGCATCTAATATAAGCCCTAGCCCCCAAAATAAGCCCTTCTTAAGAGCCTGTGCAGCCAGCCAGCCACCATTCTGTCTGGTTACTCACAATGGCATGGCCTGAGGTGAGGTGCAGGGGGTGGAGCTGCCCGACATCCTCCGGGATTATCTGAGGGCCCCAGCAGCCTGATCACCCACACCCCAAAACGTGCCTCACGGTGGCAGCACCGAGAGCCAAGGGCAGCAGGAGCCACATGATTAGCAGGCCACTTCTTCTGCTCGCTCACAGTCACAATGGCGCAATAGGCTGAGTGGTGTAGTGGTGCCGTGGCCGGGAGGCAAGGTGTATGGATGGCCTGTTGCAGGAGCCCAGGGGTAAGTCAGTGTGGGTTGCATGGGGCAGCTCTACCCACCCACCTCATCTTGTGATCGTGGTATCAGTGTGTCACTTGGCCTCCTGCATTGCGGCTGCGAGCAAGCAGTAGAGGCTGCCAACCATATGGGGTTCTGCTGGATAGGACTGCTAGAGCTGCCACCATGAGGCAAAGCAAGTACAATAAGGTTTTTTAACTTGTTTTAGTATTGGATTTACATGCTGTTTTTGTTTTGTTTTGTTACTGTTGTTAGCTGCCCCGAGTCTACGGAGAGGGGCGGCATACAAATCCAATCAATCAATCAATAAAATAATAAAATAAAATAAAATAAATAAAATAAATAAAATAAATAGAATAGAATAAAATAAATAAAATAATAAAATAAAATAAAATAAAATAAAATAAAATAAAATAAAATAAAATAAAATAAATAAAATAAATAAAATAAATAAATAGAATAGAATAGAATAGAATAGAATAAAATAAATAAAATAATAAAATAAAATAAAATAAATAAAATAAAATAAAATAATAAATAAAATAAAATAAAATAAATAAAATAAATAAATAGAATAGAATAAAATAAATAAAATAATAAAATAAAATAAAATAAAATAAATAGAATAAAATAATAAATAAAATAAATAAAACAAAACAAAACAAAACAAACAAATAAATAAATAAGTGTCAGGGCATGGTGACCTGGATGCATTGCATTTATAATCCATGAAAAGATAATCTTTTGATTAGATTAATAATCATTTAATCTTTAAGGACCTTCAATATTCTTTCCTTTTGCTACATCAGACTGATGCTACTAATTACCTCTCTCAAAATGTACTGTAGTTAGCTCTTATTCTTTGATTAGTGATGAATGATTAGCTTTCTAATAATTTTGATTGCAATAATAAAATTGTGAAACTATCAAAATACACACTAAAACTGCATTGTTTAATGTACCTGCATAGTGCATGTAGTGCATAATTATATAACGGTATGTTACGACAAGAATTAACAATTAGCAAATTGCACAAATTAAGGGAGAAGATGACTATCAATGGCTATCATTGTAATATCATCTTCAGAATCCAGCTGCATGCCTCAGCATCTTGGAAATCAACCAGGGGGAAAAGTTACAGCTCTCATGTCTTGCTTTTGGGCATTCTCGAGACTTTGTTTATCTAGTTTGAAAAACAGATGTTAATTATATATGGGGTTTACATTCTTTTAGATGTTCTTCTAACTGCTCTAAAAATGTCCTATTCACTTTGTTTTCTCACTGTTGCTTATACCATCACTATTTCTTCCTATACAAATTTGTGTGAATATCCCCAATATTCCCATTCAGGCCACATAGCTACCTTTCAATAAAACAATGTTAATTTAGCACACATTTTTTATGTCCTTGTTGGAGAGATTCCCTTTTTTACAGCGAACTCAACATGATGTCTTACCTTGATTTTTTCCTATCTTCTCACTCTCCTGAAGTTGCTCATCTCTGCCAGATTTTATGGTTTTGGGCTCTGGTTTGGTTGTTACGTTATTGTGATTATTGGAGGATAAAGCCAAATGTTTGGAGAATATCCCTGGATTCTGCTGGACATTATGCTCCTCTAGCCCAGGTACACCCCCATCCTGGAAGTCAGAATAGGCAGCTGAAACTGACAGCTCATTGGTTTTATTTATATGCCCAGAATCCTGTTTGATCAATGTGGTGCTGCCTGTTGAAACAGCTCTCCTATAAGACATTGGGGAGCAGTGAACTTTTCCAGTAGCAGGAGGTGCTGGAATTAGATTCATTAAATTGTTGGCAGTGGCCACCTGCTTTGTATGCGGCTTGGTTTGGCATAAATGATTAACTGGCCTGTTCATAGGAATTTTTATACCATCTTGGAAAACCAGCTGCTGAGAATAGATGGGAGATACAGGTTCTCTCAACTGGGTGCCAGGTACCTTTGTTTGTGCTTTGTCTTTGTCTTCCTTCTCCATCTGATTCATTACCTGTTTGCTTCTTGGAATGGCTGCCTGAGTCTCCTGATCTTTTACCCCGGAGCCCCCCTGCAAGCTACAGATTTGTGCTTCCTCTGTACGTGACCCAGTTTCCAATCTGCTTACGCTAGGAATGTTACCTGAGACAGTTTTGCAGCTGCCATTTCCCCATTGCCCATCCCTGATAACAGTGTTGGCTTTCTTCTCTGAGGAACCCAATGGTCTAGGGACACCATGACGATTTTGGATTGCAAACTGCAGACTGTTGATGCCAGCTTCTTCACTGTCCGTTCTGTAGCTGTCTGATGTGTCAGTGGTGCTGCCTAAAGCCGAGTCCACATCTTCGGTGCTAGTAACTTCACCAATATATGTCTTCCTGATGCATTCTGAAAAAACACGCTGCCGAGATGGAAGGATCCATAATGGAGTCCCCTTAGGACCTAGGGGCTTTGTCCGAGAGTTCTCCTGGGAAGGTCCACGCTCTTTGTTTTCATTAGTGTGAACAGTATCACTGCCTCCAGGAAGGACATTGGCTAATTCTTGTTTGCTGTTCCCAGTTTGGTTGACTCTAGTGCCTACTGAATTGTTGATATAAGATCCACAGGCACTACATTGGCTTTCTTTATTGACTTGAGTAGGAGGCCCTTTTTCAGAGCATCCTCCATTGTTCTGGCGAGTATGCATTTTGGCTCCCTGTCCCATGCGTTGATGTTCCCAGATAGGTTTGTTGATGCTATTCTCTTTACGCTGGAGGTCACCATTTATATAGCCAGCAAGATCTGGTTTGGAGAGCAGTGGGCCTTGGCCAAGAGATAACAGAACTGAATCTAAGGGCCGTTTCTGACGTTGCTGCAGGCGTTCCAAGTAGCGAACTTCCGCGTCCCTTGCAGATTCATCTTCAAAACGCACCCGAGAAGAAGATGGTCCTTGCTTCCTCTGCTGCCCATAGCTGGAGTCACCACTAGATGAATCACTCTGGTTTCCACTAGTGTGGATGTTTCCATCCTTCAAAACTAAGTCTTTTGCGTCTGCATCAGAGGATCTACAGGCACCCCTAATGAATCAAAGAAAAGATTATTTTTTATTACTTGGTGAAACTATCCACTTTGCTACTCTTTTCATCTACTATATTTACAAGCCTTTAACAGAAGTAACTGTTAGCCTTAATGGCCACCTATTGCACCCTAATGAAGAACAAAGCCTTCTATAATATCGCTCAGATCTTTGCTGCTTAAACTCATTTAGCCAGTGATCAAAAATAAAAGGTAATATGATTTAGCTTCTTAGTCATCAGAACAACAAGAGATCTAGCATTTTATTACAGTCCTAGCGTGTAACAAATCAGCAAGATGAATGTATACTTATAAATAAAGAATAACACAGGACTGGAAAACAACAGGGATATGCTGTGGAAAGTTGAAATTGCTTGGAGATAATATAAAACAAGACATAATCAGATAATATCTGAGGACAAAATGTAGCTGCAAACCAAATTCAGATCTATTTATTTTTATAGGCAAAAGCAAACCATCAACAGACTATGGTAGTATATATGTTACAACGGTGAAAGGCAATGCTTATGAAAACATTTAAAGAAGTGTTTTACAGCTATATATTGATTTATTTTTTACAATTAGCTGGGCTCCAAAATACTTTTTCCAGGAATTGAAGTGTTCTATTTTTAAAGAAGGGGAAGGGGGGGGTATAGAAACCAATTCTTTTACTAGCTTTCTTGTCATTGTAGAATATCCATATAACCTCCCCCTTCTGTAGATGTTTTTAAGTATTAGCATTTGGAGTTGTTAAGATATGCAACAAGGATTATCTCTAGTATTTGTTTTTGCCATTTCCTTAGCTTTACATTATTGCGGTAATTATGTCACAATGTTTTTACTTAGATGATAGTTGCCCAGGGTCTCTGAAATTAAATAAGTATTAGCAAATAAATATTTATTTTGTTTGTGTTAATAATAATCTTGATGCATTTGGTGTATGAAAAAGTTTGTGCAGAAAGAAAATAGAAGCATTAAATACAAATAGCAATTTTTATAAAGTTAAACTGTCCACTATTTTTGAAAAACTGCATTTTATAAAACTACTGTGATGTCAGAAAACATTTAAATCTTATGCATCCTCACCATTGAATATTTTATTGCAAAGAACATCAAGCCATGGCAAATAATTTCATTTGAATCTCACTCTATATTCACTCTATTATATAGCATTATTTGAATTAAATGTTTAAGTTTTACTTTCACTGTTTCCTTCAGGTCCATATTTTTTGTGCTCTAAATCAAAGTACATACATTTCTTTTTTTATTCTTGTAGAGCATTTTATTTGTAAGCTGAAAACTTTAAAAGGTTACAGATGTGAAGATCAAAAAGAAAAATAACCCACGCACTCTTCTTAACTAGTTCCTCCCTTCTCATGCCAATCCCTCCAGAATCTCAAGGCTACCACATGGAAATGACCAAGCTTACCTCTTGTCTGGGGAGGCAGTAAGCAGGATGTTATGGCTAGCTCGAAGCGGGTTTGTCCTGGCCTTCATACGAGCTCTCTGTAGCAGTTGTTTGGCCTGTTCATGCCTGGGGCTCAGCTCCAGCTTTTGGTTAGGAACAAAGACCCTGCAGGCAAAGCAACAGGGAACAAACAATGCTGGATTAGTGGGGAGGGGGGAAAATAGGGATTAAGAGTGGTTTAATGATGAGAGTGGCAGTACAGTGGAGAGGCACCATAATTGTAGAGGCTGGATTGAAGCTTCCACTGTAGCCTAACTTAAAATAGAATAGATGGTATTTTTCGTGGCTAATATATTCTCAAACAGACTAATCATCAAACAGCAGGGTAGCCAGAATATCAACAATAAGAAGGCAGTAGCAATGCTAAAGTGTTCAAGAAAGATATATGACTAACGTTCATAAAATAAACTTAAAAGCAGGCATTTGTTCATGTAAGAGTAAAGGGATGCATGATAGTAAAAAGTTATTTATTCTATGTTAAAAAGTAGAGGTAAAGATGGCCCAAAATTGGCTTTGTTTCCTTGTGAAAGCATTGGTGCAGCTTTTCTGGCATGCAGAACTCAAAGGACGACTAGATCTAGGTGAAACAAAGTTATACAGAGATTATTGTGTTGAGCGCATCAAAAACAAGACCCACAATCCATCCCACAACATCCTCCATTCCACAACAACAAAACAACATCTCACACACTACTAACCAAGACTAGGTAAGTGTGGCCCTTATTTCCTCAATCCAATCCAATACTAATCTCAAATGCAAACTGATCAATGCAAGAAGCATAGGTAACAAAATGCTTGAATTAGTCCTCCTATTAAACACTGACACCTTTGACATTATTTTTGTCTGCAAAACATGGCTAAATCCATCCCTCCCTGACTGCATCATCACACAATAAACTACCTTGTCTTCCGGCCTGACTGAATCCTGCAGAAGAGGTGGATTAGCTATATTCTACAAAAAGACACTAAACCTAAAAAATATCCAAGTTACACATAATCTCGCCCTTCCTGAAACCATCATCTATGATCTGTCCTTAAATACCACACTTTTGCTTCCCACTTTGTTACAGAGCCACAGACTACGATATCACACAAATTAGCCTCCTGCCCATACCCCCTTACCTTTCTTGGAGACCTCAATCTGCTTCTCATTAGCTGGACTCTAAATGAATGCATGATTGAATCCATCCATCCAACCCTATTCAACACTGTTACCAATCCAGGACTCGACCAACTAGTAACAAACAATACTAGACTCAACAACTGCCTTGACCTCATATTCTGCAACAGCAAAAGTGCAATTTATGGACTACAAATAAAAGAACCCTTTTCCAACAGCGACCACAATATGGTAGATTTCAGCTTCAATCTACACCATTGCAAGAATCACCTTAATAATGGGACACCCAAGCATAGTTCCCTCTAAGCTGAGCAGTGAGCAATCGCTCACTTAAAAATCATAATCAACTCAGAGTTTTCCAAACCTGCCCAGAAGCCGAGAGGGAAAGAGTGAGAGGGAAGGAGAGAGAGAGGAAGAGAGGAAGAGAGAGAAACAGATAGAAAAAAGAGAGGAAGGAAAAGAGAAAGAAAAAGAATGGGAGTAAGGAAGAGAGAAAGAAAATCAAAATCTAGTTTGAAACTAGCTCAACTATTTAAGTGGCATTTTGATATTGATAGAGTTGCCCTATTATGAGCTCACTGTTATAGACACACAGTACAGTATTTTATTTTGAAATTCTCTGAGGCAAAACAGGGTGGGTTTTTTATTTGTTTGTTTGTTTGTTTATTAATTAATTAATTATTTCTGTTGCTGCCCAGTCCCGAAGGGACTGCCGCTCAGACACTATACTTTTCCGCCCACCCCCCAAAAAAATTAGAGGGAACACTGCACCCAAGTACAAATTTTAAAGAGCCAACTATGAACTCATAGATGCCGACCTCTCAACTCTTGACTGGCAAACTCTATTCTCTGGCTGTAACATTGCTGATGACCTCTATAACATCTTCCTTGAAGGCAAAAGAACCATGAGATTACATGTTCCCCTAATAACCACCATAACCAAGAAAAACAAACTACCCATATCAATAAGGAAGCTACAATCCAAAAAAATTCCCTCTGGCGAAAAAACAAAGCAGCTATGTAGCTAACTTCAAAAATCGCTACAAAACTAAATGCCATCAAGTAAAGATGGAATGCTCCAACTATCTCAGCAAAAAAGAGGAAAGAGGAAAAGCTTCTGTGCACAAAATCCAACGGCACCTTCTACAACTTTGTAAATAGTAAACTCAAGAACTCGAGACCTCTCCCACCACTAAAAGGACTCAACAACAAAAATGCTATGATGAAACAGTCAAAGCTAACCTCTTCAACACATTCTTTGGCTCAGTCTTTGTGGCCAAAACTCCCTAGACATACCACAAATTCAATGATTTAACACAAATAGACTTCACTGAAGACAATGTTGAAAAAGCTTCTCTGTCAATTGCACCTCATGGACTATGTGCATTCTTCCTAAAAAAGCTCTCCACAGCCATAGCTGGACCACTAAACATAATCTTTCAAAAATCCTACAGGACCAGTTCCCTACCAAACCTATGGTTACTAGCCATGGTCATCCCCATCTTCAAAAAGGGAGATCCCAGTCTAGTAGAAAATTACAGACCAATCTCTTTATGATGCGTCACATGCAAAGTCATAGAATCAATCATAAACCAATGCATTACCCTCCACCTTATAAACTAACAACCTACTTTCAAACAAGCAATTCGGTTTCAGGGGAAAAATTATCCTGCAATCTACAACTAATACACTGCAAAAACATATGGACTTCAAAACTTGTCCAGGGCAAAACAATAGACACAATTTATGTAGACTTCTGTAAAGCCTTCAATTCAGTAGTTCATGATAAACTACTTCTGAAACTGAAATCCTATGGTATATCTGGACCTCTATATGACTGCATTTCTGTCAAACAGACAAGTGGTCAAAATAGGGAGTACCCTATCCTGTTAACAGAGGTGTATCCCAAGGCAGTGTACTAGGACCATCACTCTTTATCCTCTATATAAATGACCTTTGTGCTCACATTACAAACAACTGCGTTCTCTTCACTGATGATGTAAAACTCTTCAACACCAACAACAACACTACTACCTTCTAAAAAGACCTTGACTCTGTGTCAGAATGGTCAAACTTCTGGCAACTCCAAATCTCAACCAACAAATGCTCTGTCCTGCACATTGGCGAAAAGAATCAGAACATCAATACAAGCTGAATAAACAATAGACAGATGACCCTCACTCTGTCAAAGATTTTGGAATACTCATATCAAATTACCTAAGTGTCAAAACCCACTGCAACAACATCGCCAAAAAGGCTTCAAGAGTTGTTAACCTAATCTTACGTAGCTTCTTGTCCAGTAATATCACACTATTAACCAGAGCATACAAAACATTTCCAAACCAATACAGCTAATCTGTTTGGAACCCACACCGCATATTGGACATAAATACATTAGAAAACATCCTGAGATACTTTACTACAAGAGCCCTCCACTCCTCTATTTGCAACAGAATACCTTACACAACCAGACTTGAAATCCTGGGCTTAGAAAGCTTAGAACTATGTCGCCTTCGGCATAACCTAAGCATAACTCATAAAATTATCTGATACATTGTCCTACCTGTCAACGACTACTTCAGCTTCAACCACAACAATATATAAGCACACAACAGATAAAAACTCAAAGTGAATTGCCCCAAACTTGACTATAGTAATACGATTTTAGCAAGAGTGGTTAATGCCTGCAATTCACTACTTGATTCTGTGGTTTTGTCACCAAACCCCCAAAACCTTACCCTTAGACCATCCACTATTGACCTCACCTGATTCCTAAGGGGTCAGTAAGGGGCATGCATAAGCACATCATCGTGCCTACCATCTCTGTCCAATTGTTCCCTCTTATCATTACCCATCTTATGTAGTCTCCGAGTCTACGGAGAGGGGTGGCATACAAATCTAATAAATAATAATAATAATAATAATAATTAATAATAATAATAATAATGTATAAAAACAAGGTTATATCTATGTATATTACAAATATGTACTTGATTAAATAAATAAGTAAGTAAGTAAGTAAATAAGTAAATAAATAAATTGCTGGAAACTGGCGTTCCAATTTCCTGCAAAAATTGCCACATAGCAAACAATGGATTAGTTTAACAACTGTGGTGTCAAGGCTTTAAAATATTAAATGACCTAAGTGCCAAAGTCCACTGCAACAAAAAAGGCCTTAAAATTAGCCTGGTCATAAGATAGGCCACTTTATCATTATTACAATCATTATTGCAAGCTCAATTATGCATAGAAATATTCTTTAGCAGGTAATTTGCAGACATATGAGCCCACAACAACCAAAGCAACAACTGAACAGAATATGTACTTCTGAGATCTCTTAAAAGAATAAATATAAAATAGTGGATAAAACTGAAAAACAAATGGTTTTCTCACAGATAAAATGAAAAGTGAACTTCTGAATATTAATTAATTCTTGCCCTATTAATATTACATCTGCTTCTCATTATTCCTAAAACATACACCAATAGAAGCTGATATTGCTGTCTCTGCCCTATTGTGGTTTTCTCCCCTACAGAGCTTACCCACACACTCAGACATTTCCTATTTGTCTTGATCATAATCTTTTCAATTACTTTAATCAGCTTAGTGAGTCATTTTGGCTGATCCAAGTTTAACTCTTTCAGCCTAGAATGTAATTGCACACAGAGGCTAGTAATATGCATATATCTTATTTTTGCAGTTCTCTTTCAGACATTGAAATGATAAAACAAGTCTCCAATGATGTTTGGAACCTATTTGAAATATCATACTTCCTTTAAAATTCTTGACACTGAGCTTAAAGAGGCCCCTCCAACGAGATACATTATGCTTCCAGGAGTGCTTGCTTAGCTATGTATATTTATTTAATATTTAGCCTTTTATTCAGCAGCTCAAGGTAGAATACATCCCTCTCCTAGGATATAAATCATGCTAAGAGACAGAATGGCCCTAAAACATGTAATTCTATCTTCCAGAAGGTTAACTAGGTAGGAGCCTTATCATCCCAAATAACACTATTCTGATAAAGAAAATTCTTTAGAAAATAAAATATACGACAAATTTTTCTGCAAAATACTTTACTTCAAGCACTTGTATCTCTCTCTCTCCCCCCCCTCTCTCTCACACAGAGTATATAGTACAAGAGACTCTAGGTCATATTATGACTTGATTTGTAGTCTCATTTGTATTATCCCGGCCTCCAACCTTCTTGAAGTATAACTTCAGAAAGCTTCATTTTGAAAAGTTCATCTTTAGAATCACATATACTACCCACCTGCCTTTTTGTAATCTCTCAAACTATACTGAAGTCACATATGTCATGCCATTGTTTTATGGTGTACCTTATCAGGTGGTTTACTTATGCTATTCACTAGGAGGCAGCACATGATAGCTATTGTTCTTACTTGGGACTCCTCAGGCATACCTAGCCATGGATATATCTATGGGGCTTAAATCGTCTGTCAGGAATTGAAGTCATGGTGCACTGTAGATTACTACCTTGTAGGGAGTCAGAGAAAACAGAAAGGACCAACATCTCTCCAAAGAAACACCCAATCTCTGCAGCACTGTACTGCTGCTATGTATGCCCTATTAATCTTGAATTAGGTTTAGAGCAGGGGTGGGTTCCACTTACCTTCGCCACTTCTTCATATCATGAAGGTTCACACAGCCCTGCTCACGAGTGCAACCCCTTGTGCGAATTCACTTTTACACATGCTCAGAAGGTGGTTTCAGCTCAAAACACAGCTGAGCAGATGCTCAGCTGTGCTTTGGGTGAAGAAATAAAGATTGCTATTAAGCTAGGGGCAGATGGGAGGGCTTTTTTCAAAGCAGAGGATGAGGAGAAGCCCTGCAAATACTGACAAAATCACTGAAAATTCTGAAAATACAGATGGCGCTCATGGACCGGCACAGACGGAACCGGATCCGTGATGCCATCTTCACATCACTAGCTCAGTGGTTCATGATAACTAACCGTTTGGGCAATCTGGCCCGAACTGGGAGGAAGTCACCCCTGGTTTAGAGAGAAGAGGAAGAACAAACAATTTGATCAAATGTTTGGAATTGTTCTCTACATGAAATGAATTACCAGAGCTCTTTTTCCATCTCCTTTTTCTTTTAAAAATATATTTAGATATTATTTTATTAGCTCTGCTTAGTTCTCTTTATTTGGTTTGGCACAATCAACTATTTGTAAAAGTTTGTATCTACTAAGCATCTTGGCCCTGCCTTTGAATCAGTGTTCACTCCTAGCAACTAATGCCTGGACTAATCCTTGCAGTTTACTTGGTTCCCCCCCCCCCCCCCCCCCCCCCCCCCCCCCCCCCCCAGAAGTGGTTTGCCATTATCTGCTTTCTAGGGCTGAGAGAAAATGACTGGCTTGCGATCTCTCAGCTTACTTCATCCTTAAGCAGAAACAGAACTCAGTTTCCCAATTTCTAACCCATTGTCTTAGCCAGTACACAAAACTAGTCCTGATTAAACATTTAGGATGAACTTTATATAAGATAAAGTCAAATTCCAGAAATATTTTCAAACTACCTTTTCTGCTTTTCAAGTTGGACATTTTCATTTTTTTTCAAAATCCCTATGATGACAAATAAAATGTTTGTTTTGTATTTTGAATTATATGCTTCAGTTATATGTAATACATAGAAACATACTGACCTCTGTACTAAGAATTTTATGCATTTTTCTGGATGATTTGGGAGCATCAAAATAATTACGTTTATTACATATTAATTTCTAACTTGTACTCTTTGCCTTACTGTTTTTCCCTTCTAGCCCAGTTTTGCCCTGGTGATTTTTGAATAGGGCCTATGATATATTATGCAAAAAAGAACACAACCAATGACTAGCAATCACAGAATGTGACTACTACTACTACTAGCATGAGAAGAATGGGGCAAGTGATTAAATCTATTTTGCAATGTTACATTACAAGTGCAAAAGGGCGAAGCTTGTACTATAATAAAACAACAAAGATCTTGTTATTCCTGCATCATTGTGTTTACGAATGGACAACTATGCATAACTCTACACAAAAAGCTTGCTTCGTTCAGGCCTACCAAATGATTTATCATTAGAGTTGATGGAGCATAATAATTCAAGAAGTCTTGATTGAAATTTTGCTTTGGCCATAAATCGTCCATTGTGGCTCATTGCTTCTAGCCTCAACTCTCCATAATAATAATTTTTGGATAAAATGCTGACCTAGAGCTATCTACAATATTACATACTGAAAAGATCTGCACTTGCAAAGTTACATAATTATCAGAGACGATTTAAAGACTAAATGGGCCTCTGAAATGAAGTCATTTATGCATTTTCAAAATTGTTCTCTAGAACTGGTAAAGGGCCTATTCTGTCTTCAAGGTCCTTTCTGGACAATAGGAGTAATCTAGCATATGGACTGTGTAAATGTCATTCCAACTAGATTTATTTATTCTGAATGCAGTTAGTGACCACTCTGATCAATTCTCATCCTACTCAAATGATAAATTATATAGTGCATTCTCCAAGTCTATCCGTCCATAAATTTTAGCCAGGTCTGAGAGTGATCATTTACTTTTACTAACAAAATGTAGTTCCCAAATGGTACCACATGAATCTCTGAGATACCATGTACTCTCTCATGTAATCTCTGAGACACCATGCTGCTCCGAGTCTCCGGAGAAGGGTGGCATACAAATCTAATAAATAATAATAAATAATAATGTACATGGAAGCCAGCCCAAGGGGTTGTGCATGCATGTGGGGGGAGGAAGGCATTGCATTATGGGTGTGAACACACATGCGTGTGCTATTGCACATGCAACACACCCTTTTGGCACCCGAGCAAAAAAAAATTGCCATCACTGATCTAACCTTAACCCTCAACCTTAAGGGAAGATAGTGGGTTGATATTACAAGTCAAATTATTATTAATAAAAAAACTGAAATAATCAGGAATGCTAGATGACATCCCAGGGAGTTAGATGCTCATGAAAAGGCAACTTAACAGCTCATAGCGATGCTAGTATTTTGGGCTTGCCAATGATATGAGGAGGCAAATCTATAACATGCTCTCAAAATTCTGGACATGCTTTTTAATATCGAAGCTTTGCTTATAGCTGTTCTGTGGTGCTACTTTGCAAACATTTTCTCTCATTTCTCAATTATTTCAATTCAGTCAACTTATTACAGGCTGAAAGAGGTACAATGTACCTACTGTATGCGCATTTTGTGAGTACTTATAAATTTATCTTGGGAGACAATGTATACATTTTAAGACAAAATTAAAATACATCTATAAAACAACTTACTAGAATCCATGAGCAAAGTCGAAAAGGAGTGATTTATGTTTAGATTTTAAGGAAGTTAACATATAAAATGTGGTAACATCTAAAATTAGAAAAATATGATGGTATCTAAACTCCATGTAAAATTACATAAAACATGATAAAATCTAAGACCATACAAAACACATCTGTGTTGAAGGAACTTGGCACAGCAGGTTCCAGCAGATGTTGTATGCTGCTACACAAAACTAGCCCCATGCTCTGTAATAAAAGAGTTCTATCAGCAGCATCTGGACATAGGTCAAGTCTGAATGACCAGGATATCTGCTGATCAGAGAGAGGAGAAATCTGGTACACGTGTCTCTATTAAAGGAGCAATGAGGAAGGACATGTTAAGTGGCTTCCACCTTCCAGAATCACAGGAACAAAGCCTTTCAGCTCTGAAGTAACATACACAATTTTGATTCCCCCCCCCCCCAGGATTAGGTAAACCAGGGGTCCCCAAACTTTTTACACAGGGGGCCAATTCACTGTCAGGGAGGGCCGGACTATAAAAAAATTCTCTCTCTTTCTCCCCCCCCCTTTCTCTCTCTCTCTCTCTCTTTTTCTCACTTTCTCTCTCCCTCTCTTTCTTTCTATCTCGCTCTCTGTGTTTCTCTCTCTCTCTCTCTCTTGTTCTCTCTCTCTCTTCCTTTCTTCTCTGTGGAGGTTGGCAAAGGTTTTTCTTATTTTGAATGGGGGGCGGGAAGTCTCACATCCGCGGTGGGTGGGGGCGGCCGCAGCTCCCTTTCCTTCTCCCATCGCCTATGTCTACTGCCGCTGGCCATCGCCGCGGGTTCCTCGGGTGGGAGCTGCCACTTCCCTCTGGGCAGCCCAGCCAGGCGGCTGTAGAAAGTGCAATAATTTCTGCACTTTCTACGGCCACCTGGCTGGGCTGCCCGGAGGGAAGTGGCAGCTCCTGCCCGATGAACCTGTGGCGCCGGCCGCCGGCAGTAGACATAGGCAGTGGGAGAAGGAAAGGGAGCTGCGGCCGCCCCTGCCCCCACCCGCCATGGATGGGCGGGTGCCAAGATTCTTGGTTGTGGCCTCCCCTCACCCCCGCAGGCTGGCAGGGGGATGGGGAGCGCACGCGTGCGTGCACGCAACATTTAAAATAAGAAAAACCTTCGCCGGCCTCCGCACTCTCGTCGCTCCCCGCCCCCAACTCCAGGCTCCATTGCGTGGCCTTGGAAAAGGCTGTGCAGGGGATTGTTTTTGTGCGTGCAGCCGTGCGCCTTAGAGAGAACATTGCTCTCCACCTCCTCCTCCTTGCCCGTCCATTCACTGCGGTCTGCTGCTGAGCGTCTGCCGGCTCAGCAGCAGACCGCGGTGAATAGACGGGAGATTCAGGAGCTTATTATCAGAGAGGGGCGGCATACAAATCTAAAAATAAATATCTAGTTGTAAAATCTCATGCGCTGCCGCGGGCCAGATAAATGGCCTCAGCGGGCCGTATGCATCCCGCGGGCCGTAGTTTGGGGACCGCTGAGGTAAACCATCAAAGGAGGGGTGAAACATTAGAAAACAACTATATTATGCCCTTTGGATAGACAAGTATTCTCTCATTTTTCAGAATCCCTAATGGAACCTGAAAGAAATTAGACATTTTTTTTCCTGCATGTAGTTTGATAAATGTATATTCAGAGCAAATGCCAAGTTTTAAGATATTGCAGGATCCAATCTGAGTCAGTCACCTGGACAAAAGGTTTAGTTTTCCAAGCTTTCAGACTCCTGGTGGCCATACATCCTGATGGGAGAGAAGTTCCTGTTGGATTAGATCCTGCAATATTAACCTGAGATACATATATTTGCCTTCACTCGTGAATTTTAGGATATATTGTAGTAATGGCCATTATCATTTAGGGAAAAATAATCAATGAATCATTTAACAAATCAATCCAGATTTCTCATTCAAGGCATCAATGACCAGCATCAAATTATCCTATTCTGGATACATTATGCAAAGACTGTAAAAGGCTCTAATGTTGGGGAAGGTGGAAGAAACAAAACAAAAAGGGCAAGCAGTAGGATGGATAGACTTAATTGCAAAGACAATGAATACACTATTGCACAGGTGTCAAACTTGTGGAAACATGTTGCCATCACATGATGTTTTGTGATCCCCCCCCCCCTTTGTGGACCTGGGCTGGGCATGGCTTGCATATGATGCATCTGGCCCATGGGCTGCCATTGTTACACTCCTGCTTATTGGAAGACCTGAATGACCATGTTTGATACAGCCCTTCATATTGAAAATCCACATGGTCACCAGGAGTCAAAAATGACTTGATGTCATATAATCAAACAAACAACCTTAGTTTAGTAGCTCTGTAATCTTACCGATAGCCTTCAGAATCCTGTAAGGAGACATTAGAATCCCAGGCTCCATCATTTGGCACAATCTCTGTTATAAATGTGATAAAAGTAGCATTTAATTAATTTTGTTCATTTTAGTCACAAGAAACATAGCAGGACATTAAAAAGATGCCTTTTGCTTCAGTATTCTTCAATGATAATTTTATCCATTTTTTTCATGTGAATGTGGATCTGCTGATCTTTTTGGTCATCCACACTCAATAATTTCCCTACAAAGAAGGTATCTGCTACCAGCA
Organism: Erythrolamprus reginae; assembly: GCF_031021105.1. Lineage (NCBI taxonomy): Eukaryota > Metazoa > Chordata > Lepidosauria > Squamata > Dipsadidae > Erythrolamprus > Erythrolamprus reginae. The sequence continues at coordinate 98,112,939 of NC_091952.1, read as the reverse complement.
ATAATTATTTAAAATATTTGCTTATTTACATTAAGATTTTTTAAGATAAGAAGGGGCGGGGAAATAAAGTACAAAGTAGATAAATGTGGAATGTCTAAATTTCCTAGGATTAGGTTACCCAAGTACCCAATTATTTCATTAATTAAAATTGTTAAAATGAGGTACTATAGGAATACCAATAGTATAGTCCCATGATGGCGAACCTATGGCACATGGATCCATATCGGAGGGCAAGTGTGGCATTGCCCTATGTCAGTTCCAGCATGCATGTGTGCGCTAGCCAGCTGATTTTTCAGCCTTGGGGAAGGCCGTTTCGCCCTGCAGAGACTTCAGGGAGTGCAAAAAACTGCCGAACGGGCAAACTGGAAGTTCGGAAAACAGACTTCCAGTTATCCCCTTGTGCTGCTTTTCTCTGTTTATTTTTTTATTTTTGGCTGTTTATTTACTTCTCTTAGAGATCCAGAGAAAGGATTAAACTCAAAGTTTAGATCAAAACCCAACAGTGGGATAACCTAAAATATGAACTGTGCAAAACAAATGGAGAAGGTGCTGCAGAAATGTGGTTATGTTATATTTTCTCTACTGTAATAGTTTCTTTTTTTAATATAATTTTTATTGATTTTTATAGGTTTACAAAAAACAAACATATAACAGTGCACAGTGCTTGTGCCCATCACCAAACAACACACACACCCCGTCACCCCCACCACCCCTACAGGAGGATTCAAAGAGGTTTCACTTGTTTATCTATCTATTAATCCTTGGCTCTATCTTGAGCAAATTTTACTAAAAGAGTGATTGTAGTTTATTTTTCGTATTTACATCACAGATTTTACTTAACATATAATCTTTTACCTTGTTCCATCGCACCATCAGCTTCTCTAATTTATTCTCATCAAAATTATTTAATGTAATAGTTTCTGAGGCATTTTATCACCTATTCAAATTACAAAGATATTTCAGTTTTTATAACGTCATTTTCATCACATAAACCTACCATTATTAGGCCCAAGGTCTTGAGTTTCCTTCTGGTAAGTATCCAAAGTATGATGTTCCTGCAAATAACTTCTGTTCAGCTGTGACGTGCTCAGCATCTCCTGCAACTTAGTACGGTTTCTTTCCACTCTCTCTGCTAAAGACAAAGTACTGACATTGCTGCTGCTACTGCCAAGACTGTCCCAGCTCTCTGTTCTCCAAATCCTCCCAACTGACGCCACCTCAGGGCTGTCATTCTTTTTCATAGAATTGCTATCAAACTCCTTGGGCCGAATTAGATGGTCTTCTCTACCATCTGTTTCTTCAAAATATGCTGGGATAAAGGAAAGGTCTTTTAAAGAGCCATTTCCAGAGTTGGCACTTAAGGGTACCTTTTTCGGGGAGTTTCCTAAAGAACTCTTTTTATCTGGTATGTTTCTTCCTGGGAGCCTCCTGGATTCCTTTGGTGGGCTCATGCTTGTGGGCTCTCTCGTTGTCATAGATAGTGTTTCAAAATCATTGTTGTGTGGATCTGGAAGGTTTGTTCCTTGGAATTGCTCCTGCATCTGATGTGGATATTCAGTGCTATCCAGCAGCACATCTGTCAAGTAAGTGCGGATTTGAGCTTGTGGCTCCACTACAGTGTTCTGAAGAATAGGGTCTGTTGATAGTTTTCCCTTCCATGCTTTAAGCTTCCTTAGAGACTCCTCTTCCTGCGATGTTGCTTCAGTTCGCTTGTTTATCAGGTTCTTTTTCTCTTTAAGAGCTTTAACCTTGGACTGCCAAACAGTGGTGGACTTACTTACAGACCCTTTCTGTCCCACTGGAATCCAAGTTGGCCCACTAAGAGAAAAATTATTTACATGTTCAGAGCACTTGTCAGGCTGTTTGGGTCTAGGAGTATTTTTAGCACATTGTTTTATGCTGCCTATTCTTTTTTCAATAGAGAAATTGTCCTCCATGGTCTCATGTCCAGCTAGTAACAAGCCTCCTGGGGGAAAAACAAAAATTGTTTGAGCAAATCTGCTTGCTTTGCTTGGGAGCATTTTCCAAAGTTAATATCTTTTAGAATGGGCAGACAGCTTCTCTCTGGGGAAAGACCTTTGTACAGAGCTGTATACTACAAATACTAGCACTCCACAAAGTATGCAAAATTCTGTACAATATAATCTGACCTCCAGCAAATTCACATTCCATTAATTATGTAGACTATATTCTATTTTCCTTACAGGGGAAAGAACCTCTGGTGCACTAAAGCCCTTTCTCATTACTGCTGACAATAAAGCTTCTATTACATGCTAAAATATTTAAATAACTACATTAACATTACACTATATTTTTGCCAAAAAACCCACCCTGAATTGTACAACCTGTACAGCTTATATAAATTAAAAATTTCCAGTTTTGTTATTTTGTATATTAAGATTTTACTTAGTCTGCTCTTGTTCTGCTATTGATTTGGAAGGCTCTATTATTTTTCAAGGTCCTACACTTTTCTCTTATTCAATTCCTACACTTCACATCCCAGCAGATAGCCATGGTTCTAAGTATATATCTATACGTATTGAAACAAGTTTATATGTGATGTTATTACATCACAAAAGCTTGTTCTGGCCATTATGGACACTATGCCCTGGACCACCATATTATAAGGTTATAAGCAGTGATGGGCTCCTATGGGAACGGTCAAGAATGCAGTTCCAGTAGCAAAATTTGGAGCTCTACCCCAGAGCACCCAATTTGCACTGAAAGATGTTGAAACAAAATGCATAAGCCACGCCCACAGTGTGGTAGTAAATTTTTTGGTAGCCCATCACTGGTTATAAGGTTACTATAAGGTAATTAAAATAGATTCCTTCAAAGGTAGAGGGGCTTGGGAGACATTTAGATTCCTTGACATTAAATCCATTTATCACCTTAAAAAGGAATGTTACTGGGGGAAAAGTTAAAGGAAGTGTGCTCTCAGGCATATTACAGGAGCAAGATGTGAAAAAGTGTGGAATTGAAGCTGAGGAGCAATGCAAAAGAGAGGACCTTTCTACTTCATGAGTAGAATTAAGTGTCGAACTCTTGAAAATATTGGACATGGCCCAGTAATAATTTCAACAACTCTGTCTCTGGGACCAGGCTGTCTTCCAAAGAAGTTATAGAGGAAATTTGCCTACACCCAAACTATGAAAAGTGTCAACTCCCTCACACTAGAAAGACTCCCTTTTATATAGAACAAAATTATTAACAGTCATCCCCTTTTGATTAGGGACCTCATTGAACTCAAATCCTTACATTTATGTATTTTATTTATTTATTTGTCAAACCTGTATAAGGTAGTAGTAGTTTGTGTAAACGTAAGTAAAATGTAACAATAAAAGAGGACAATAGGATATAAATATATCATGTGTGTGTGTGTGTGTGACATTTTTGCTGATAATGAAAAGGGAGACTACTATAGGTCTATTTTGACAAAATTATGTACATTATATATATATAAATATACACGTTCATACACATACATACACAAACGCACAAACACACACAATATAAAATATACAATAGGATATAAATATAAAACTTATGGGGCATTCTCCTTCCAGTCCTTGCCCAGATTGTAACTAGGGGAAACTTTTTCCATGCACTTAAGAAAAGAGCAGCAGATGAAAAAAGTTTCCTCGGAAGAGCAACAACGTTACCAATCTCCTAAGGAGACAAAGATACTCACCCAACTTTGGGAAAGGAAAGGGGGGGAAACTCACCTTCTTGGGAAGACGTTGCTCCTAAGTCCATCTAAGCCATAAAGGTTTGCGAGAACGGCAGCCCATTTCTTCTCAGCTACCGAAGAAAGGAGGCCCTATATTAACTCTTTAAAAAAAGTGGGAGAGAGAAAGAGAGAGAGAAGACTTTCTTCTAGCTTGTTCCTTCCAGCATTCCGAGGTGGGGAATCATCTTTTCAAATGAATATTGCCGATATTTTCTCGCTTTCTGGCGGCCCCCGCTACGATCGCTCTGGGTGTCCATTTGCTGTGTGTGTGGTGTGTGTGTGTGTGTGTGCTTTATTGTGACCCTGGCGAGAGGCCTCAGAGCGGCATTTGGAGCCGAGAACAAGCGAGCGAGCGAGAGAGAGAGAGAGAGAGCAGCTTAAGCCTCCAATCCTCCTCGGGGATGGCGGGCGGGCGGGAATTGAGCTCTCCGGCTCTGCCAAAGTTCAGCTGAAGTGAAGCAGGAGAAGCCCCCCTTAGGCCTCAGCCGGTCTGAAGGAGCAGAAACGCCGCTTCCGGCGGGGGGCTTTCAGCGCCTCGCCTCTCTTCAAAGCAGGCGAGATACGAAGACAGGCGAAAGAGTGTGGAGGGGGGGGGCGCCTCCTCCTCCTCGGCTGGAGTTGGAATAACTCTTCTCTCAGCGGCGCTATGACTTCTCCTCCCACTTTTCTCCCCCCTTCCTCCTCCTCGCCCTCTGCTTCTTCCAGCCAGCTGTGTACAAGGAAAGCCTTTGCCTTTGGAGACAGGACGGGCTTTTTTGGCTGCTGGAAGCTGCATACCAGGGAATCCAACCAACAATCCTTCCCGCTAACCGCAAGAACGGGCTGCTCCCAAAGCCTTTTTTTGCCTGTTTAGCAGGGCTCTCTGGAGTTGCCATGGAGACGGCTCAGCGGAGTCGTCCAGCGGGAAGGAGGGAGGGCCGGCGGGGTGGGAGAAAGAGAAGTGCCCAATGTGGCCCAGGGAATTTCATTCAAATATTTCCCCTTGACGGGCCCGAGAATCCTCTTAACAAATTTACTGTCTGTAACTCTACACTTCAAGGCCAGCTTCCCCCCCCCCATCGTAGTCTACAGAAGAGCATTTTGAGGCAGAACATGAGGGAAGATCAGTCCCCCCCCCCCAAACGCCATCACTCTACTATACAAATAATTCCCTCAACACTGTCAAACTATTTACTAAGTCTGCACTACTATTACCACCAATTTTTTCTTATCAATCCTATCACCCTTCTCCTCTCACTTATGACTGTATGACTGTAACTTGTTGCTTGTATCCTTAAGATTTTTATTGTTGCCTGATAGCTTATTTGAGCCCTATGACAATCATTAAGTGTTGTACCACATGATTCTTGACAAATGTATATTTTCTTTTATGTACACTGAAAGCATATGCACCAAAGACAAATTCCTTGTGTCCAATCATATTTGGCCAATAAAGAATTCTATTCTATTCTATTTATTATATTATATTATATTATATTACATTATATTAATTATATTATATTATAAGTGATGTGCCGGTGCCTGGAGGCTGTTGGGGCCTGGATGGGTGTCAACAGACTCAAGCTCAACCCGGATAAGACGGAGTGGCTGTGGGTTCTGCCTCCCAAGGACAATCCCATCTGTCCGTCCATCACCCTGGGGGGGGAATTATTGACCCCCTCAGAGAGGGTCCGCAACTTGGGCGTCCTCCTCGATCCACAGCTCACATTAGAACAACATCTTTCAGCTGTGGCGAGGGGGGCGTTTGCCCAGGTTCGCCTGGTGCACCAGTTGCGGCCCTATCTGGACCGGGACTCATTGCTCACAGTCACTCATGCCCTCATCACCTCGAGGTTCGACTACTGTAATGCTCTCTACATGGGGCTACCTTTGAAAAGTGTTCGGAAACTCCAGATCGTGCAGAATGCAGCTGCGAGAGCTTCCCATTTTCTTTTGTTTTTTTACACCTGGCTAGAGTTTTAAGAGCCTAATGCTGGGAACCATTGAGGGCAAAAGAAGGAGGGGGCAGCAGAGAATGAGATGGCTGGATGGAGTCACTGAAGTGGGTGGATTGGGGAGGATGGTAGAGAACAAGAAGGCCTAGAGGAATGTTGATGGGGTGGTGATGGACGTGACTTCACAACTAACAAGAATTTTAAATGTATTTCAAAATTCAAAGATTTTAAAAAACAAAATGACGTAAAGGCAGTTTTGCAGGGAGAAAAGTGAACCTAATAGATGTAAGTCGCCTAATACATGTGTTTAATTAATATTCATTATATATCATGAGATATGATGAGAAGTAGAGGAAATGGACATTAAAATTGGTGAGAGAAATCCACATATGCCATTGCCACTTATAGAACTCTTCTGAAAGGTAAAAGAATAGAGGCAAAAGACAATGTGTTAATCAACATAAATAAATCTCTAAGGCTGTGATGGTGAACCTATGACACACATGCCAGAGGTGGCATGAAGTGCCCATTATGTGGGCATGCACACTTTCACTCCAGCTCAGCCGGCTAGTTGTCAGGTTTCTGAGGTGCACTTGCACACCAACCAGCTGTCATTGGGTTCCTGGTACTCTGGCGCGCACACATGCAGATGCGCCTTCCAGTTTGGGCACTCTGTGCCTAAATGATTCGACATCATTGCTCTAAGGCAATGTCAATGGACAATGCCAATCCAGTGTAAATAGAAGTAGTTGAAGTGGTAACACATTTATTTTTTGAGGCTAAAAGATTCAACAGGGATAGTAACTGTAGTCAGAAAGTGAACAAATGTCTATTATTTCTCAACAGACTGTGTTAGCCCTGATACTCTTTAATAACTTTCTCAATGATTTAAATGAAGTGATAAAAGAGAAACTCATCAAATTTGCAGATGACACTAAGTTGGCAGGAATAGCCAACACACCAGAATATAGGCTCAAGATATAGAAGGATCTTGACAGACTTGGCATTATCTAAAAAAATGAAAATCAATGAAGAAACAAGTAATGTTCATCTATACCAAATGCTTAGGTACAGTATAGGTGGTGCCTGGCTCAATAGTAGTAATTGTGAGATGGATCTTGGGAGTCCTAGGGGACAATCACTCAATATGAGTGTGCTGCAGCTGCCAAAAAAGCCAACACAGAAAGATAAAATCAAGATAATGTGAAGTATTAATTCCATTTTAAAATGCCTTAGTAAGGCCACACTTGGAATATTACATCCAGTTTTGGATGCAACACCAAATAAAAAAGTTGTTGAAACTTTTAAAAAAAGTGTACAGAAGAGCAAAAAATATGATTAGGGGACTAGAAGCTAAAACACACAAAGAATGGTTACAGGAATTGGATGTGTCTAGTTTAATGAAAAGAAGGTCTAGAAGTGGCATAATAGCAGTGTTCCAATATTTGAGGGGTTGCTACAAAGAAAGTGGAATCAACCTATTTTCCAAAACACCAGGAGGTAGAACAAGAAGCAGTGGATGGAAACTAATCAAGGAGAAAGTAACTTAAAACTAAGAAGAAATTTCCTGAAAGAACAATCAGCGGAATGATTCGCCTCCAGAGGTTGTGGATTCTCAGACACTAGAGGTTTTTAAGAAGAGACGGAATTTATCTGAAATGGTAAAGGGTTTCCTGCTTTGAACATAGAGTTGCACTAGAAGATGTCCAATTTCCCTTTAAACTCTGCTATTCTATTATTCTGCTACATATTAAAGTACAGATATATCGCATCAATAAGGATACATAAGGCAGTCCTTGACTTATAACCAATCACTCAGTGACCATTGAGACATATGACACATCCCCCACCACTGAAAGCAACTTACCACCTGGTTTCAAAGATATGCCTACTTTCTCAAAGCCTTGGTTGGAGTGATTTGGGTCTGTTGGGGAAGGGAGAATGGTGGTGGTTTCTCCCCAGTGACTTCCTTTACTCCCCACTTGGGCTAGAAAGAAAGCCTTCAAATTATGGCTATTCCAAAATGGCATTCACTTACAGAATGAAGCAATGTAGCCAAGTGATGGAGCAGCTTACTCTCCTTTTCCAACATGGGCTCTGGAGCTTCCAAGTGAGAGAGATTGGTGACAGGGATGGGGAAGAGTTTGTGGTACCTCAGAGAAGATCCTTGTGGGAATTCTGAAGGGAGGAAACTGGAGCGCCCTGGTTCCTCAGGGTGAACAACTCCTTGTAAGGCAAGGATTGCACTAGACATCACAGGGCCTCCCCTACTTTGAGGCACCGTAAGCCATTTAAAAGGCTGCATTGGGGAGAAGAGGAATGTAGAAATCTTAAAGCTAGACGATTGTGTGAGAACTCGTTTAACAGCCATTTTGTGACCCTAATGGGCAGCCTCCATTATGATTGTCCACCAAGGACTATTTGTATTAGCAAGACTATGGTTTTCCAGTTGTAGCATAAGACAAAGCTGGATAGACTTGAGAGAGAAGAAATTTTGAACTAAAGTTTGTGACAGAATGAAGAACTGTCAAATAGACCGACTCTTTGAAATATCTTTCTGGACAAAAAGAGGACTTGGGATTGCCCACAATGCTCCAGACAAATGTTTCTTGTGAGGGGACTGCAAGACACGTGCAAATCTTCAGTGAGTTTAGAGGTCTTGGAAATGAACAGTTTCTGCCCAAATCATGGTTGGAACTTCTATGGACACAGAGTTTACATATTTCCTTTGACAATCACTTTTAGAAATTGCTTGCTAATTGCTTTTCAGATATTAAGAATCCTCAGAAAGATAACTTCCTTAAAATTGGTGTTTCTTTTCATCTTAAATGAAAGAAGCTTTAAAGACAAATTTAAGGATTAAAAAAAATCTTATTTAGAATAAAGAGCAAATGGTGACAAGAATTTTGATTTTGGAAAAGATTTTGTTTGTTTTGATTTCTTAAAAAGTGATTGAATGAGAGTTTAAAGGTTGGATACTAGCAGGAACCAGAAGGAACTAAATATTACATCTAAAAGAGAAGTACACTTATATTTGACTAATGGAGCAAAACACTTCCATGTTGGAGGATATTTGTAACCAATGGACTTACCTTTTAGTTTTAAGAATCTCTGCCAGTCAGTAGAGTATTTTAAAAATGATATGGAAGAAAAGCAAGTTTTACCAGTCAAGACTGAGACTGATTTAAATATGAATTTAAAAATAATAGTCTACTAGAATGATAAGGAAAAAATGCTACACAGGATATGCAAATGAAATCAGCTGTTGTTTTCATAATAAGGGATATACAAATAACACCCCAAAAGAGTGACCTGAATAACTTTCCCATACTGGATTTACAGGGCGTGAAGTTGGTTCACCATCTGTGGACGGAAAGGTAGCAGTTTCAGCAAGGGATGCATTTGCTAACAATAAGACTCAGCAACAGACATCCTTGTCACCCATTTTGTTTTGTTAGGTTTTTACCTGTTGATTTAATGCTGCTGTTTTTAATTGCATTTGTTTTACTGTGGGGGGTTGTTGTTTTTTATTAAGCATTTTTAAAAGTCACTTGACTTATAGAAAAAAGGTGGGCTGTAAATCAATCGTTTAATGTCTCAATATCTTCTTCCTAATAAAGCCCTAATAAGAGGTTTCAGTACTGCAAGTAACTCTGATGAGGACATATCTTACAACAACTAAAGGGGTTTTTTAAAGTGTTTCTTCTATTTCTTCTCTTTTTTTTGAATTTTTTCATTTTCTCCCCTCCACCATTTTAAGGGCAGTTGCAGCTCAATAGACAGTATCATATTCACATTAGGCAAAAGGGTACAAATAATGCTCAAATTTATTTATTTTTTTGTTTAAGTTGTAATGACCAGCTGAGGCTACTTTGCATTTACCCTCTTTAACTCAATTTGGCATTTTCATCTTCTTACTGTACAGTGTTTTTCTCCTTTAGAAAAGTACACTACAAGTAAGGTTTTTAAAAATAGTAGGCGGCTGAAACATTTATGTAAGACAACATTTAACATGGTGGTCTATAAAAATATGTGTGTCAGTGATCAATTAACATGCTGTAATGTGGAAGCCATATTTTGAGTTGTAATGCCTAGATTATTCTTAACAAGTATATAAACATAACCCCAATACTGAGATAAACTACTTACTCTTTAGACTTGGTATATAGATATTTTGCTTGTATCAGTGGCAAATGCTTTGCCATAACAGATAACAAAAACCACTCTCCATGGAATGGTTTAATTTCCTAAATCCTAAATGTAAAACAATTCTACAAGCAATGTTCATTTCTTACTTTGGTTTTGCTGTAAGCAGAACAATGTAAAAATTTAAAGTGCCTTACCTGGATATCATCAGCTACCTCAGTTAAATCCAGTAACCCTCAAACTGTTATGAATTCAAACGAAGAATCTCACTAAATAAAATGGAGAATAGCTATTCATTCTTGCCCTACTGATTCCTTTGTCTCCTACATCCATCACTATAAAGCATATGTCCCAAGAGGCTGGTTTAAGCTGTTGTTTTTGATATTCATGATTGGTTTCATAATCCTGATAAAAAAGAAAATCACTAGGATTATGAAATTGTTTTAATCCACTCCTGACCCCTCCATGACTGTTGCCTTCCATGCGCAGGGAATGCTACAATAAATGTTGCCAATCAGCTTTCCTTTCTAAAAACATGCCTGCCTGATAACCTGTTAAATTGTGCTAAATGTAAGGTCTTTTCTTCCATTCATTAATTCGAAAAAATTGCTTCAATTTCCAGTATTATCCCCATTTCCAAGTACAGTGGAACCCCGACATAAGAGCTGCTCTACTTAAGAGCAACTCGAGATAAGAGCTGGGAGGGGAGAGATATTTTTGTTCTACTTACAAGCCCAAATTCGAGATACAAGCGCCAAGGAGCTGTCTCCTGAAGCCAAACGCTAACTTCCGCGTTCGGCTTCAGGAGACAGCTGCGAAGCGGCGCGCGTGTTTTAAAAGGTTGCAGCCGGCCTGGGGGGCTCGGGGGGGTGCTTGCAGCTTTCTTTCTTGCTCTTTTTCTTTCTCTCTTTTACCTTCCCTTCCTCTATTTCTTCTTTTCTTTCTCCTTCCCACCTTCTTCCCTCCCTCCCTCCCTTCACTCATTCCTCTCTTGCTCTCCCCTTTCATAAGTTTCCTTGCTTCCTTCCTCTGTTCCTGTCCCTTCCCCCTTTCTTTCTTTCTTTCTTGCTCTTTTTCTTTCTCTCTTTTACCTTCCCTTCCTCTATTTCTTCTTTTCTTTCTCCTTCCCACCTTCTTCCCTCCCTCCCTCCCTTCACTCATTCCTCTCTTACTCTCCCCTTTCATAAGTTTCCTTGCTTCCTTCCTCTGTTCCTGTCCCTTCCCCCTTTCTTTCTTTCTTTCTTTCTTTCTTTCTTTCTTTCTCTTTTTCTTTCTCTCTTTTACCTTCCCTTCCTCTATTTCTTCTTTTCTTTCTCCTTCCCACCTTCTTCCCTCCCTCCCTTCACTCATTCCTCTCTTACTCTCCCCTTTCATAAGTTTCCTTGCTTCCTTCCTCTGTTCCTGTCCCTTCCCTCTTTCCTTCCTTCCTTCCCACCCTCCGTCCATTCATTCACCCATTCCTCTCTTGATCGCTTAAAGCCGGTCCCTGGTGCAAAAAGGGTTGGGGACCTCTGTCCTACAGGATTGGGTGGCAGGGAAGTTGAACATATGTAAATTTAAAAGTTTAAGAAAGTTTACAAGTTAAGTGAAAGAAACTTCATTATTCATTTATATGTACATGTACATTTCTTCATTAAAAACATGTCTTTCTGCATAATTTAGACTAACTTTGTGAGTTTTTTGAGGGCTGGAACCAATTAAAATTATTTACATTAATTCCTATGGGGAAAAGTCGTTCGAGATAAGAGCTGCTCGACTTAAGAGCCCAGGTCCGGAACGAATTAAACTCGTATCTCGAGGTACCACTGTATAATCAAATCTAAATGGGGATAAAATAGCATCAATTGCAGAGTTTTGTCTGCATGCTTATAATGTTGGAGGACTTGTGATAGACTAGGAGAAATTGTATTGGTTTGAGTGTCTAATATATAAAGATGGCAGAAGAAATGCACTCTGTCATCCAGTATGTACTGATCTGTAAGTTAAAATACTCACTTCTGAGTGCAAAGTTTTTAATATGGTTTTTTGCAACCTTCAGGTTTACTGAAGGAAAAGAAGTTTCACCACAGTGTCTGCCTTTAGAAAGAAACATCAATAAAAGTACTCTTCTACTTACAACCATCACTGGAACTAGAATTTCCATTGCTAAGCAAGGCAGTTGCTAAAGGAGTCAAATATAATTTTACAACTGTTTTCATGGTAGTTAAGCAAACCACTGCATGTTAACTGAATTGTGCAGTCATTAAACAAAACTGGCTTCCCCCACCAATTGTTTTTCGAAGTTGGCTAAAAAGGTTGCAAATGGTGATCACATGACCTTGGGACAGTACAACTGTAATAAACATATACTGGTTGTCAAGGGCTCAAATTTGATCATGTGATACCATGAAGATGTTGTAATGTTCATAAGTGTAAGGACTGGTTGTAAGTTACTTTTTTCAGTATCATTATAACTTCAAATGTCACTGAATGAATGGTTGTAGATTGAGGACTAATCTATTCAAATAATCAGTTTAAACAATTTAGATTCTGGCCAAAGAGACTGTTTAAGAGACTGAACAAAGTTTTTTAAAGAAGGAGATGCAAAGATAGTGGTTAAAATGATAAAATTGATGGCCGAAACCAATTTAGTCTCTGGACCCTTTTATAGTAGACATGAAAATTACAGATTCAAGGAATGCAAATTTCAAGGAAAAAGGGCTGACTAGCCTTATATGTACAATTATATGTTTTTCAGTGTGTACTGTATCCAAGTGCTAAATGATTATTTTAGTATTTTATTCCTTAAAACAAATGACTACATTTCTCCTCTATGTATTAAGTTGATCAGAACATGTTTTACTCTGCTGCTCCTATCCCAGTTGATAGTGCCAGAAACAGTGCTACAGCGAAACAACAAAAACAATATTAGTCAACATGTGGAGCTCAGTTAAGATGCTGGGCTTGTTGACTTGAAGGTTGGCAGTTCAAGACTCAAATATCGAATGCTGGGGTGAGCTCCTTTTCTTGCACTGCCCCCTAGTCTGACATGACTGAACAGGGGAAACTTTTATCTTTTTATACGAGACAGTCCTAAGCCATTGGACCTTGATTACTCGATTTCAATTGAGATTTTGAAACCAAATGGCCACATTGTTCTATTTGGGAGTCAACTGTGCTCACCCGAAGGACAGATAAAAAATGTAATGAACTCCATTATGACTGCTGAAATGCATGATAATGACCCATATCAGTGATGGTTAACCTTTTTGGCACCGAGTGCTGAAACTGGAGTGCATGTGCATACACCAGAACAGAAAAGAGAGCAGCTAGCCAGTGTACATGCCATACATTCACCATCACAGACCTATATGGTAAGCCTTTTTTAATTACCGTAGATATGGCATATACACTCTCTAGTGTGAATATGTTACTGACCCGTCCCTTTATGCTAATCATAGCATTTTACATATTTAACACTATATAGATGCATGTGTTTTGTTCTTAATGCTAATAAAATTTACTCTTCATCTAGGCATCAATATATTAGCAATTAAAAAGTGAAGAAGCTTAATTCCCTTTATTTGGAAAATAAGCATTATATTCTAGTAGAGGACCATTCGACTTAATTATTCTCCCGCTTCCTGACTTGCCTTCATTGTCCAAACAGTGCTAAATGCTTTTCATAAATAAAAGTTGTTCTATCTGAAAACAACATTTCTTCCCTAGCTTTTGGAAGGGCTGTTTTAGCACTGTTATACATTAGGTTTGAAAGCACTTTGGAATTGATTCAAAAAAGGTACTTTGGAGTGTGTGAGATTACAAACCTAGCACCATATATCTTCAAGGTAATCCAGGATTTTTTCTTCTTTTTTTGCTGCAAAAGAATAATATGGCTGCTATCCTTTGGGAAAGCTGAATTTAATGGATGATATACTTGGACAACACTAATATGGGATTCTTTTCTGCAATGACCCAGGTTCAAATGACATGAGAATTATACAAAAGACCTACTGGGGAGAATCAATTCTGTTGCTCAGGTAGTGAAAAATATTATTTGCTGTCTAAAGTTTGACCTCACCAGGTTGTTTGTTTGTTTAAAAATGAAACAAACATGGTCAGCATTGATAGAAATGTAATCACAATTATTTACAATTATGTCCTAAAGGCAGAATAGAAATCTAATATGTAAGTAATAAATGTGTAAAACAGTCTTGTGGATGCCCTAGTAAGTTACATAAGGCTTGCACAGGTGTGATCTATGTGCCTGATGTATTCAACATCAATGTGTAAGAATAAAATCAATCATTAAAGACCCATATAGTGTACAAAACAAAACAGGCAAGTAGTCATTGGAAAACAAGCTTGTAATAATGAAAAAGACAGATTAATAAATCAATCACTTATTCCTTTTAAAGCACAAACCACATTAACTCTTTTTATACAACCATCTAAGAACTATGAAACAGTACCACATTGTGCATTTTTTAAACCTACTTATCAAGAAAGTTAATTCCACACTTCAGAAAAGTCTTATATCCATGGGGGGAGAATAGGGGAGGGAGAAGGAGACAGCTAAAAGCGCAATCACAGAAAACATCATTATGAGTCCAAGCAAGCGGCAAGTCTTTTCTTCACCTTTTCCACTGAACCAAAACAGGAGTGGAGAAGGGGATAGAGAAAGGAAGAAAGTAAAAAGAAAAGCACCCACTAGAGGACTATATCACATTCCATAGTTACTTTTGACACCTACAGCTTGGGGTTTTGTAATATATAATCATCATTTAGACCAACACACCAATAAGGTGAAAAATGGAAATTAGATATATCTCAATATAGCAGCAGGGCAAAGTTGGATCTCAAAAGGCAAGTTTGTTGCCATCTCAAATCATTTTCTGAAGAATTCTTAACAGTATAAGGTCGAAGGCTTAAACACAGTGAAGATAATTTAGAGTTTAGCATGGTAAATGGACTAATCTATTGGCAAAGTCAGATACGAAGACTGCAGTTTATAGTCTAGTTATCAACCTATAGCTCCTTTATTCTACCTATTACAGAGGCATAAACAAAGGAAAAAAATGTGAATTTTTGACATTGAGCTAATAAAGATTTGGACGCAGGATATATCCAAATGCACACCTTCCAATCAGAACCAACACAAATATTTTGGCAACATTGTTAGTGTCTTGTGTTAAGTTACTCATGTTCATAGAAGGAGCAGAAAGAAATATATAGGGGAAGTTATTAAAAGCATAAAAATGGCTCCCCCTCAAAGAAATATTTCTTCCTTTTTAATAACCAGTGTTAAAAAAGACACCAAACTTACTAAGTCAGTATAATTTCTTCTAACACAACTGGTTTACAGAAAGATTTAACAAAAATGATATAGGGGACTAATGTAATTGCCCAATTCAGCATGCTGGTTAGAAAAGGAAATAGTTTTGTCTTATCTGAAAACTGTACCAGTCCAATTGCATGATTCTGGATCTAACTACAGTAGTAGGTTATAAAATCTAGAATTTCAATGTATGCCTTCTGGCTTTTTTATGACCCTTGGAGAAAAGTGAGATAAGAAATCAAAATTGTTATATATCAACAGGAAATCTTCCTAACCAAATTACATTTTTCTCCCCAATTCTTTGCAAATTTGTGATACTATGAGATTGGAGCTCATATCAATAATGCTTCCTTGAAAAGGAAAATATGAGAACACAATCATGGGTTTAAAATGTGCCTGTGCACATTTGAAGAAGCTTAGAAATATCTAAATGGTGAAGACAATGCTTAATTTAGACACAGCACTTCTTCACAGAAAATAAATACACAGGACAAATTTTTCCAGTGAAGGAATATTTTTTTGTGAGGAGGGAGAAAAAAGGACTTTCTCAGTGATGAAATTGTCTGATGTTTTAAAAATATTTTAAAAGGAAATGATTTATACAAAGCTTCTTCTACTACTATTTCTTCCCTACAGGCTTGTGATCAATTTCAAGCCAAAGTCCAGAATAACACATTGGAATTTCCTCCTTAGACACCAGAATTATTATATGCTTTTTCCTGGATAAATGCTTTAACTTCCAATATGTGAGCTTTTGTTTATTTTCCTACAAAACACACTTGCTTGTGTCAAAAAGATAAAGAAATCAGGTAATAAAAAGCAAAGCATGAAAACAAAGGTGTTTTTCTTTTTAATGTTCAGAATAAAGCCTAAATCCATTGCAAGATTCCTACTCTCCACAACTCTGTATTTGTCCATATAGAAAATGGACAAAGAGCAAGAGAGATATTTTAATTCAAATAGAACAAACTCATCTTCTGACAAAACAAGGAAAAACTTGTTCCCGTAATTCCCATGAGGTTCATATAGTTTTCTCCCCCCCCCCCCCATTAGTTAGGTCAAAGAAAATCTAACCATTATGTAATGCTACATTAAATCTGTTTGTCAGAAATGGAAAAGTCCAAGCGTAAAGCCAAAAACATCAACCCTTCAACCCTTCTTTCGGGTCTTTAACTCTGTGAGAGGGGAAAAAGTCTTTTGAATATTTTTTTATGAGTTATATCGCATTTCTCTACACTCCAGGAAAATGGAAATGGTATCCTAGCTATCTCAATATTCCATTTTAGTTATTCTAAAAGCTTTCTACATAAGAAATTCAGATAGACTGGTTTTAATGGCACTAACCACCCACAGGAAAATATAGTGAACTCTGGAGACTAACAGCTACAAAATGGCAGGTCTCCATTTCTTAAGTTAGGCTACCAAACATGAATTCTTTAGGGCACACATTTTCCCCCAAACATACAATTCAATTCAATCTAGGGCTTTTTGATGACAGCACCCTGTGGGGGAGAGGAAGTGGCCACTTAGTTAATGAACCTGGCTAATCATTACATAGCTTCAAAAAGAAAAAAAAACACCCCAATACACAGTTTATGAAAGTTAGTCAAGTTCTCTAAATATACATTTAAATCTGGAACTTCACTTAATACTTCCATGTAAAAGGGTGTGCTGTGCACAAGGCAGTGATCTTTTTCAGTCAGATGAAGTGGTGTGGAAAAAAAGCCTGTTGATTGTGGCATATATAATCTTCCTAAACTGGTAGGCAAATTATTTCAGATTGCTGATACTTCTAAATTTCCACCATGAGTTTACTCCTTCTGCTTAATCCTCAAATGTCAGAATTATTCGGTATATCCTTTCCCTGTTATATGTCTTTGGCTGGAGGAATTTAGGGGACGCATGATTTATTCAGATTAACATTCCTTAGGTAGAATGACTTCTCATATTTGTTTAACTGAATGTATAAGTAGTTGCCATTATTCACATAAAGTTCGGTAGTAGTCTATTATTATAATATGTTAAAAAAAAAACACCTCTCATTGAATTGCAGACTCATCTTGTTACAAAACAGCTTAGTGGGACTCCAAAATCCAACTTTTCTACTAGAACAGCCTGGTACTAGAATACCAAGCAATAACTGCTACACTGCAGAAGCACAAATAATGTACAACTACAAGATCTACTTGCATTACGACAACAATGTCCTAAATCTTCTACCAAGTTAAAGCACAATAAAAAATAACTGTGATTTAAAGTTTCATTCTACCGCTCTCTTGCCTGTCAAGGAGTCTTGATTTTTAGCTAATTTGTTTTGCCAGAAATTTGTTTTCTAGTTCCTTATGGCTACAGGCACATTATGCATACTATTTTTAAGTCACAGTTGCTTTACAAAGTAAGTCTTTGAATGGCTTGAAAGATAAAATAAGGAAATAAATTAGACAAGGTTATTAACTTGGAAAGGAAAAAAGGATAAAAAAGGAATCTTCTTTGCTTAAAATGCTTGTGATTTGCAAACCAAAGGAGATTGCACAGAGAAAGGAACTAACACCATCTAAAAACCTAAACAAGAACAACACAGTCCTTGCCGTGAAATCCTACATCAGTATCAGATTTAAGAAAATCTGAAGTAACTTCTCCCATCATAGGGTGATGATCTCACAAATGCACACATTGTGTAACAGTACAATAAGCTTTCATTTGCTAATATGAAGTACAAATGCTTGGCATACACAACACAGGCTTTCTACTACAAGGAGAGGGAGTGGTCATCTTATGCGTTCATGCTGTTCTATCCTATGGATGCTGGAGGCAATATGGAATTAAAAATAATAATCAACTGATAACTTTTTAAAAAGAATTTACTAAAGCGTATGACCATCTACCATAAGTCCAATTAGCAGTGCCACTCACAATGCTTGTAAAAGTCAGGCCTAGCACCACACTGGAAATCTAGGACTTGGGGCAGGTAGGTTTAAAAAATGAAACAAAAGTTAACCTGAGGATGTTCTTGGACAGTGATTGTCAGACAAGCTTTTGCCAAAGTACGGCAAAATATTTTATTTATTGAAAAAAAATTAAAGAGCCCTTTCTGTGGCAATACCAACTTTCTTAATATTTAGAAACTACGCAGCCTCTGGATGACATAAATGACAAGTTATCAAGTGTCTGCCTGAACCCAGTATATGCTGAATGAGTAATCCTATAACCGCTACAGGACAGACCTTTGTCTCAATCAGTTATTTTTCTCTATTTTTTAGCTGAAGTGAATGAACCCCCTATTTAAAAACGGGATGATATCCTGGAGACTCAGCTCACTAAAATGAAAACCATTCTTAAAGGTACAAAGGCTTTCTTGCATGGATATCTGACGGACTGCATTGGATTAGCTCTAGATTCTTTTTTCCCAACAGAAATCTGGAGATTGTGTTACTATTTCTGTGGAGGCACACATACAAAGAAGATCCAGCTAAGGAAGGTGACAAGGTTTCTACGGGACCAGCAGCAGCAGCAAGTGAAATTCAACAGAGCGACTTTGGCTTTAAAATCAATCAATCAATACAAAGAGAAATAATAACAATAATTAAAAGGTTAAGCTGGTGCAAGTTCTCTCAAAGAGGTATTTTAAAGGACTTAACCTTGCAGCAAGAGAGATACAGGATCTACATCCCCTTCTCCCCAACCACTTGCCTTTTTTCTTTTTCTTTTTAAAGAGTTACCACCTTCATTGCACAGGACTCAGAAACCATTCTCATAAGGTTAACTATCATAAATAATATGAAAAACTATGTGCAACAAATACATCATATTTTTTAAAAAAACAAGAAAGTTACACCAAATTAAAAAGTAGCTTCGTGAATGAAGGTACTGCTCTAAGTGCACTTTCCCGGCAAGTGCAGCTAGTGCCTTGGCGCTGGATATGAAAGAAAACACCAAAAATCAGAGCGCGAGCCAGAGTTAAAAACGCCGGTCCAGTTTCAACCAGTCAAAACTGGACTGAGCAGAGACCGAATGATTTCTCAGTAAAGTCCCTTTAGGGAGTCCAAATGATGCTTCTTCATCCAGATTGTATGTCCTTGAAGAGATTGTAAACAATCTTTAAGACAGCTCCTTCCTTAAATGTCCCTCTGATTGGCAAAACAACGTTTAGATTTATATTTTAGAAACAAGAAATCAAATTAAAACCAGAAGAAAAGAAAGGAAAACACAGTGAGCTTATTGGAGTCCATAGGAACCGATCCGGAAGAGCTCAGAAAATGTGTTCAGATTTTTCTCCTGTTTTTAGCTGGAACTATACCAGAGGATAGACTGGGTGGCAGTTGGGGTTGGGAAGGTAATAAAGCAAGAGAACATGAGGGATATGGAACTTGACTCTGTGGGCATTTCATGTGTTTGCTTCATCATCTGTATCTTCTATCAATACTTTGGTGTCATGAATCTTTGACCTGAGAAAACAGGAAATTAAATTTTGATTAACAATTTGTTGTTTATTCAATAATAATAATAATAATAATAATAATAATAATAATAATAATAATAATAAATTAGATTTGTATGCCGCCCCTCTCCGAAGACTCGGGGTGGCTCACAACAATAATAAAAACAATATTATAGTAGAACAAATATAATATTAAAAAACATATAAAACCCTATCATTATTTTTTTTTAAATTGATCAATCTTTATTTGCTCATAGATAGGCAATTAAAACACAAATTAGGATAAAGGAAGAAAAATATAATAACTCTAACATACCTAAAAAGGATTAATCTAATTTTGTTTCTTTTACCACAACTAAGTACTGTTGTGTAATTTGTACGGTATGCCATAGTATTTCCATTAAACCCTTTTAGGTATTTTAGAACAATTAAATTTTAATTATTTGTTTATCCTAGCAACACAAACTTTTAACCCCACTGTCTATTAGCAGAGTTCATGTACCCCCGACCCAAACATCTGGGGAAATAGTTTTCTGTGCATTCAAAACACAATCTAAGCAGAAGAATTTTGGCCAGGCATATTAATGTTTATTGAACCAAATAAATATTATACATCAACAGCTCCCTCTGCTGAGTACTTGCTAGTATGAAAAAAACCCAGAAGAAAAAGCATTCCTACTAAAATGTTCATTCATTGTAATCATTGTTGGTACAGAAAAAGTAGTGACGCTCTATGATCAGAATATATTTTGCCTCTGTTGCAATCCCCTTGCCATGAATCGCTTTATTTTCTAAACTATTGAAATCAAAGAAAGCTTGCATGAGTTGAGCTGTGCACGGGTGTGTGCCGCCCTGCCACTCAGGTGGCCCAGTTGAGAATAGGCCACAGTCTGGTAGAAGACCATTGCCCAGAGTACTAGATAGAATCAAAATGGCAGGCTTCTAAAGTACATCTTTCCCTATCATCATGAAGAAAAGATATGCCTATATCATCTCTATCTCTATCTATGCCTGTCTGTCTGCCTATACGTCTATCTATAAACCTATGTATTAATTGGGATCCAAAATGAATAAATGACAGAGATTTTAAATGTAGCCTTCAAACTCCCCTCCCATCAGTATCCATAACGTTCAAGCTCATATGAGCATTTGCTAGCGCACTGAGCATACCTTTGAGTTGTGATATGCATTAAATAGAATGTTGCCCTGCAAAGTAATCTTTTAGATTCTAGTTTGCATACAAAAGCAGGAGGGTTCAGGTTAATTCTAATCGGGAAGGGGAGAAAACTCTGCTAAAAAGAGAAAAAAATCTGTTATATGCTATGCACACATGACCTTGAACAAGGTGTGAGAGAACCCAAGAAAGAATGAGAATGCTGACCTGAGAATAGGCGCTTAGAAAGAGCTCTGTTATTACTGTTTTATCACAATGGCATGAATAGAAATATAAACCCAAGACTATTTATGATGAAAGATGAACCGTTGAACTTACCTGAACGGTCTTCTCGCTGCACTGCGAAGAGAGTCCAACGTGGGTAATACTTCAGCCTTATTGGCAGGGACTGAGTTAGAAATTAGCATAATTATTATGTCCCGCCCACCACTGCCCCCTCTTAGCCAGTGATAAAAACGAAGGAATAGTAAGGAACAAAAACTTTTATTTAACAACTGTAACCTTCAAGAAACTGTGCACCTGGGCCAAAAGGCCGGGCGGGTTTGGACTCTCTTCGCAGTGCAGCGAGAAGACCGTTCAGGTAAGTTCAACGGTTCTTCTCCACTGCACTGCTCAGAGAGTCCAACGTGGGATATACCCAAGCCACACTTTAGGGAGGGATAGGCTGGACCAGGGGCGCTGGAACACAAACTCCCTGTAGCACTCTTCTGCCAAAGGCTGCCTCCGTTGAAGCAAAAGAGTCCAGGCGGTAATGTCTGATAAAGGTGGTAGGGGCAGCCCAGGTAGCTGCCCTGCAAATGTCCTCAATCGGTGCCTGTGTAGTCCAAGCCGCTGTGGTAGCCGCACTTCGGGTAGAGTGGGCTGTAATCCTACCCGGTAAGGGTGTTGTTGTGGACCGATAAGCTTCGATGATACAAGTCCTGATCCATCTGCTGATGGTCGTAGATGAAACTTTTCCTCCCATTGAGGATGGGAGAAAGGACACGAAGAGGGCCTCCGACTTTCGAAAGGTGCTATTGCGGCGGATATAAATCTTAACTGCTCTTCTAGCGTCCACCTTATGCCACCGCAGCTCTGATGGGTGAGAGCCATGGGTGCAAAAGTCTGGTAGGACAATGTCCTGGGCCCTGTGAAACCTGGTGTTAACTTTGGGTAGAAAACAGGGGTCCAGACGCAGAGTCACTCTATCTGGATGAAAAACACAGAGGTCCAGCCGAACCGATAGTGCTGCAAGCTCCGAGACCCTACGGGCCGAGGTGATGGCTACTAGGAAAGCCACTTTTACTGAAAGAAAACGAAGTGATACTTCCCTCAAAGGTTCAAAGGGGGGTCCTGTTAGCGCCCTTAGAACCAATGGTAAGTCCCAGGATGGAAAATGGTGTATGACAGGAGGAGACAGGTTTGCCGCTCCTCGGAGGAAGTCCTTCACCCAAGGGTGATGAGAAATTGGGCAAAACGGGTCTGGTCGGAGAATTGTTGCTATAGCCGCCACCTGACGGCGGAGTGTGTTGGGCGCCAACCCCTGGTCTAGTCCTTTCTGGAGGAATTCCAGGAGATGTAGTACTGAGGATGACGAGGGCGTGATTCCCTGAGCTCTGCAAAAGGTGCAGTATGCCGCCCAGGTAGCCTGGTAAATACGTGTCGTTAATGGTCGCCGTGCTGCTTGAATGGTGTTAATGACACTTTCTGGAACCTGTTTCTGTCTCATGCGGTTCCCTTCAATCTCCACACGGCAAGCTTCCACCACTGTGGGTCTGAATGTACTATTGATCCCAGTGTCAGAACCAGCCGTCGAAGCGGGATTCTCCATGGTGGTAAGATTGACAACCCCATCAGGTCGGCAAACCAAGGACGCCTGGGCCAGCATGGAGCTACGAGGAGAATGTCCGCCTCCTCGGAAATGATCTTGGCCACCACCTTGTGCAATAGACAGACTGGGGGAAAAGCGTACAGAAGCCCCTTGGGCCATGGTGATAGCAGTGCATTGACCTGCTCGGCCTCTGGTGTCGGAAATCGGGAGAAGAATCTGGGCAATTGCCGGTTGTGTTGCGTGGCAAAGAGGTTCGCTACTGGTACGCCGTACTTTTGGACTATTAGTTGGAACGCCTCCGGGTTCAATGTCCATTCCCCGGGATCGATCGTTGTGCGGCTCAACCAGTCCGCCTGGGTGTTTTCTATCCCCGAGATATGCTCCGCTCTGATCGATGCTAGATGTCTTTCTGCCCATGACATTAGCCTGTGGGCCTCCTGCATCAGGCGGTCTGAGCGTGTGCCACCTTGGTGGTTCACATGTGCTCTTGTCGCTACGTTGTCTGTTAAGATTAGGACATGTTGGCCCTCTACCATCTCCGTGAATGACTGTAGAGCTTTGAACACTGCTCGTAACTCCAGTCTGTTGATATTGGGATCCTCCAAGTCCTCTGGGGACCATCTGCCCTGGGCCACCTGTCCCCCTGAGTGCGCCCCCCAGCCGGAAAGACTTGCGTCGGTAGTTATCGTCACCTCCTGGTGAGTCAAGAAGGGGAAGCCCTTGGTTAAGGCTGGTGAGGTCCACCACGGGAGGGAAAGGCGAACTGTCGTGGTCAGGTGCACTTGTCTTTTTGAATTGCTGAGGTGAGCCTTTTGGAAGGGGAGGAGGAACCATTGAAGGGGGCGAGCGTGAAGCCGGGCCCAAGGAACGATGTTGATACAAGAGATGAACATCCCTAGCAGTTGTGACAGCTGAGCTAGGGAGGTTCTGTTGCGATGGGAGATGGAACGAACCAGTGCCCTTATCTTCTGCCTCCTCTCTGATGAGAGGAAGACTAGGCCTGTCGAGGAATCTATTATGGCGCCCAGATGGAGCAGGCGCATAGTTGGCTCTAGATGACTCTTGGCTCGGTTGATGGTGAAACCTGCCCTCTCTAGCGAATCTATTGTCTGGGCCAGGTCTTGCCTGGCTTGCTGAGGGCTTCTGGAGAGAATGATAACGTCGTCTAGGTATGCTAGAAGACGGATGGATTGAGCCCTGAGGCTCGCTGTTAGAGTGTCCAAAATTTTGGTGAATGTCCTCGGGGCTGAAGACAAACCGAAGGGCATGGCCTTGTACTGGAAGTGCTGGTTGAGAAGAGAGAAGCGGAGGAATTGTCGATGTTGTGGATGGACTGGGACATGGAGGTATGCCTCCTTGAGATCGATGGAAGTCATCCAGTCCCGGTGGCGAATGGATGCTAGTATAGTGTGCAGGGAATGCATTTTGAAGCGTTGGTACCTGATGTAAAGGTTCAGCTGTTTCAGGTTTAAGATTAGGCGGCAGCTGCCGGAAGACTTGGGGACCACAAACACGATGGAATAGGACCCCAGCATCTCCTGATGCATTTGTACAGGCTCTATCGCTCCTATGTCTAGGAGATGTTGAACCTCCTGCAGGGTGATGGATCGCTTTTGTGGTTGACTCAATGAGGTTTCTATAAACCTGTTGGGAGGACGGTGTAGAAATCTTAGTTGAAGACCTTGAGCTATGGTGTCCAAGGCCCAAACGTCTGTGGATATGGACTCCCAGAATTCGGTGAAGTACTGCAGGCGGCCACCGATGGGATCGTCCTGGGAGGAGTCACTTTTGTTTGCGATATCCTCCCCTATTGCCTCCTCGAAAAGGTCTGCGGGATTGCTGGAACTGCTGGTTTCTGTTCCCATAACCCCCGCGATCAGCTCGGTAAGTGGGTGTATAGGTCCCCTGTCCATAAGACCTTGCGACCAGGGATGAAGTCGAGGCGGGGTCCGAACGAAAGGACTGCCTGCGAAAATATGGAGCCCCCCGTCTGTCCTGTCGCCTTGCTGATCGTGGCAAAACTTTTTTCTTGTCCCTGTCCTCAACGAGGACTGAGTCTAGGGATTCACCAAAGAGCTTAGAGCCCTGATACGGGGCCACAGCAAGGCGCCATTTCGACTTAGCGTCCGCTTGCCACGAGCGAAGCCAAAGTAGACGTCGAGCTGACAGGTTGGATGCCAAGGTGCGAGAGGAGAATCTAGCTGCCGCCAAGGTGGCGTCCGCGGAGAATTCTGTAGTAGCAATAAGCTTATTAACATCTTGGCGGAGCCTGGCATCTTCCGGGCCTAGTCTGGTAAGCATATCCTTCAACCACAGGATGGAGGCCCTGTTAAAGAAAGACGCGGCCGATGCCGCTCTGAGTGACCAGGCGGACAGCTGATGAATTCGTCTGATCATGTTCTCCGCCCTTCTATCATCCGGCTTCAGTCCATCTGCCATGTCTGATGGCACGACTGCATTGGACATCAAGGATGTCACTGGTGTATCCACCGAGGGATACTGGAGTAAATCCTCCACCTCTGGATCAAAAGTATAGAACTTCCTGTCCCAGGCTGAGGGTCCTAGAGCTGCAGTTGGTTGCTGCCAGGGCTTTTTGATGTTCTCTGCAAAAATGGGTATTGCAGGGATGTGTTCAGACTCCTTCTGTGGCTCGTTGATGAGTCTGGCTGCTGGCATGATGCCCACATCCTGAGCTGCTGGCTTTGCTGAGTTATCAGGAGTCAAAGTGGCTTTGGCCTTATTCAACAAAACTCTGAAGAGAGACTGCTTGAATAGGCCTGCTAGCGGAGGTTGCTCAGGCAAGGTGGCTTCATCTCCGGATAGCTCATCCTCCTGGTCCATGGGCATCTCACCAAGGTCCTGGTCTTCCTGGAAGGAATCATGCACAGATGTGGCTGCCTCAGGTACAGTCCAAGGATCCTGTCTGCTAGGTCTAGGGAGAGGGGAAGGCCTCTGCTGGGCACCCACTGCAATGCCTTGAGAGTAGGCCGAAGCAATCATATCCTGCAAGGATGGAGACATTGTTTGCCAGTTGTCCATGGGCCCTCTAAGGCCCGCTGCAGTTGGTGTGAATGTGGCTGCTGCAGCTGAAGATGGTTGAGACCTTGGCTGTATAGCTGGTCTGGACCATTCTGCCCTCTGAAAACCTTCTGCAGGTGGTGCACTTAAAGGGCGATCAGGTGACAATCCCCCTGCACCAGTGAAGTGAAAGCCCTCCATTGGAATCTCTGAGACCGAGGGGCTCTGCTGACGTGGGGGAAGACTGATTGAGGGGCTAGGGCCTTTCTTAGCCTTGGTTATTTCCAATTGGGCTTCTAAGGCCTTAATTTTCTTCTCAGCCTCTTTAAGTGCTGAGGACTGAGAAGACTTCCCTTTAGATTTGCCATGAGCCTTGTCCTTCCCTTTATTTGTTGAGGGAACTGTAGGCTCACTAGAAGCGGTTTGTGGTAACTGCGACATGATCAGATAATTACTCACAGACAGTAAGGAAAAAGGCTTTTCACGATGCCAGTAAATTGCTGAATGACTAGGGTAATTGCGACGCCTAAAAAGCGCATCATCGCCCCCTAGTGGTTGATTGGCCTCTGGCTCGAGAGATCTGTCTCCTGATCTCATTACCATGGCAACCGTTGTTGTCCAAAATGGCGGCCGGGAAGCTTAAGTAGCTAAGTCATTGCCTCTAAAATGGCGGCCGTGACGTCAGCAAGAGGAGGAAAATTGTCCCTTCACAAGGCAAAGGAGGATCTAAGCCCCCAAAGTTTGCCATTCTGCCGGTTAGCTCTGGGGCGACCTCCCAGCCCCCTCTCGGCAAATAAATACTCCCCATGCTGTTCGCTCCGTAGGCGGCGTTTCTGACCGCCAAACAGCTGATGGGGGCGATAAACTCCTCATTCGGCCGTTCGGAAGCTTCCTCCGATGCCGCGTTTGAAACAGCGGTCTTTTTTGCCACTGAACAGCTGATCCAGGCTTCTAAATGGATCGAGGCAGCCGGGACTCCTCACACTTGGCATAAAAGCCGATCCGGAGGAGCTGCCTCGCGCTGGTCACCCCAGGAGGTAACTGGGCATAGGTGAGAGGTGGGGGGTTTGATCGCTCACGTCAGGGACCCCATACCAGCGTACCCTGTCAGCAAAGCTTGCTCTGGGGAGCAGAGGCTTCTCAGGGGTGAAGAGTTGGAGAACAATACCCCAGAGGGCAGAGGCTCTCAGTCCAGGAACTCCTGCTTCCATCCTGTAGAGAGAGATAAAAAAAGGGAAAAAAAGGATTATTTTTCAAATAACAGAAACATATATTTATTAAACCATTTATCTCCAAACTGGAGAGAACAAAACTCATAGTCCCTACACTATAACTGAGTTTTTAAAACTGGCTAAGAGGGGGCAGTGGTGGGCGGGACATAATAATTATGCTAATTTCTAACTCAGTCCCTGCCAATAAGGCTGAAGTATTACCCACGTTGGACTCTCTGAGCAGTGCAGTGGAGAATGAGAGGAAACAATTAGTGAAGTGTATGAGCGATGAGAAGTTTTGAATGTGAGACAGACCATTTTTTTGAAACTATCAAAATTGGACTGTGGGGAAACAGATAAGGAAGAAGGAGGAAAAAGTGAAATGAGTGAAATGAGAATGACTTCAGGAAGGTACTTTATGAAAAAAATAATTAAAAATGTGTTAATATAAGGAATTAAAGAGGATGAGGAAGCTCCCTGGAAGAGAGTTAAAACAATTATGTTATAAATTGCTATATAAATATGAAGGCAAATAGGGAGTACAAAAAACTATGTCTGTTGAAATCATAAAGTGAAAGAGTGGGAAAATGTATATAAAAATGATTGTTGTGAAAAATGAGAATACCCAAACCCAGAGACAAACGTAAAAAATCAATAAATAAAATTAATTTCAAAGAATAAAAAATAAAAGTGGCAAGAAAATGAGCAATGTTTTGATGGAAATAAAAATGTTCTGGAAGCAGGAGAAGAGGGCTAATCAAGTAACAGAGCCCTTAACATACCAAGCTCAGGCCCTGGTACAAAGCCAAGTTGGAAAAGGCTAATAGGGTTGGGGCCATTCCAATCTCTGAGGGGAGGATATTTCATAAGGTAGGAGCTGCAGTGGAGAAAGCTTATCTTCTAGGTCCTACCAGTTGACACACTTTGGCTGATAGGATTTGCAGCAGACCCAATCCACTGGATCAATTTGGATGGGTAGAAGCTCTTGCAAAAAGCCAAACCTTCTCAAATAACCTGGCCCCAAGTCATTAGGTGACATAAAGGTGACAAGCAGTACTTTGAATGGGACCCAGAAACTTACTGGCAGCCAGTGCAGATCACAGAGTAATGATATTACTCCGGGACCGCCTTCTGCTGCACGAATCCCAACGACCAGGTAGGTCCCAGTTGGCCTTCTCTGGGTCCCGTCGACTAAACAATGCCGTCTGGCGGGACCCAGGGGGAAGAGCCTTCTCTGTGGTGGCCCCGACCCTCTGGAACCAACTCCCCCCAGAGATCAGAGTTGCCGCTACCCTCCTTGCCTTTCATAAGCTCCTTAAAACCCACCTCTGTCGTCAGGCATGGGGGAAATTGAGATATTCCCTTCCCCCTAGACTTATAAAATTTATGCTTGGTATGTCTGTATGTATGATTGGTTTCTTAAATTGGGTTTTTTAAATTTAACTTAAACTTAAATATTAGATTTGTTTATATTGTCTTATTATTGTTGTTAGCTGCCCCGAGTCTACGGAGAGGGGCGGCATACAAATCTAATAAATAAAATAAAATAAATAAATATTACATTGTAGTGTAGCCAGCACCATTTATTAGCTGTGCAGCTCAATTTTACACCAACTAAAATTTCTGAATGTTCTTCCATGACAACCCAATGTAGAGCATATTGCAGTAATCGAGGTGACAAGGGCATGGGTGTAGGGTAAAAATAATCAAACAATATAAGTAGTCCTTGATTTATGACCACAGTTCAGACTAGAACTTCCATTGCTTAATATGCAATTGTTAAGTGAGTCATCACATAATCACACCTGAATTTATGATGTTTTCTATCAGTCATTAAGCAAATCATAGAATGGTCAAATGAATCGTCTATTGACTTTGCTTATTGCGGGGTGAAATGCTCCCGGTTCACTTGTGCCTCTCAGCCATCGGACAGCTGGTCACGAAAGGGGTGTGAGGCCCCCCACCTGTCCAGATGCCACTGTTTGAGTTATTTTACCTTCTGCGCATGTGCAAAGCATTCGGTGCATGCACAGAGGGTAAAAGAACCTAAATGGCAGTGTCCTGGTAGAGCCTCACACGGCCTTTACGACCGGCTTTCTAATGATCAACAGGCTCAAGCGAATTGGGAGCATTTCACCCCTAACCCCTGGGATGCTGCAATAGTTGTAATTATATGCCAGTTGCTAAATATCAGAATTGCAATCACGTGGTTGCAGAGCTGTTGTGACCATTGTAAATTACTTTTTTCCCTTTAGTTGTAACTTTGGTTGATAAATAAATGATCATAAGTCAAGGGTTACCTGTACAACTTAAAAAAAACATAGCTAAGCATTGGAATTAAAACCTACATTAAAAGATAATAGAACACGCTAGACTCACACATCCATGCCTACCCGGGCATGGGCAAAGAGCCAGATTTTCAGGACCCTCTGAATATAGTCAGGGTGGGGCCCAGATCTATCTTGGTAGGGGGACAGTGTTCCATAGGACAGGAACGGCTCTGCTTCCTAGATCCCATCAGGCCACACTGAAGGAGCTGTGACCCCAAAAGAGTCTTAAAGAGCAATTCACTCAGGACTGTTAATAAGCCTGTTCCTTCTCAGTATTGTCTGGTAAGTCTGATATATAATTTTGTATCATCTGGATACTGATGATGCTTGAATTCAAATTTATTCAGCAAGCTCATGAAGATATTGAAAAAAAGAGGTGATAGAAACATAGAAGACTGATGGCAGAAAAAGACCTCATGGTCCATCTAGTCTGCCCTTATACTATTTTTTGTATTTTATCTTAGGATGGATCTATGTTTATCCCAGGCATGTTTAAATTCAGTTATTGTGGATTTACCAACCACATCTGCTGGAAGTTTGTTCCAAGGATCTACTACTCTTTCAGTGAAATAATATTTTCTCATGTTGCTTTTGATCTTTCCCCCAACTAACTTCAGATTGTGTCCCCTTGTTCTTGTGTTCACTTTCCCATTAAAAACACTTCCCTCCTGAAACCTATTTAACCCTTTAACATATTTAAATGTTTTGATCATGTCCCCCCTTTTCCTTTTCTCCTCCGGACTGTACAGATTGAGTTCATTAAGTCTTTCCTGATATGTTTTATGCTTAAGACCTTCCATCATTCTTGTAGCCCGTCTTTGGACCTGTTCAATTTTGTCAATATCTTTTTGTAGGTGATAGCCCATATACAGGCAGATCTGACTGTTCCCCTACTGAATCCATCCATAGAGAAAGGAGGAAAAGCATTGCAGCATTGTACCTTCCAATCCAAATTCTCATAGGCTCTCTAGAAGGATACTCAGGTAGAATGAAAACTATTGAAAGATCAAGAAACCCGGGACAGTTGGTCTGCCACCATCCCAAATTCACAACAAGTCAACTACAAATGCTATCAATGCTGTCTCCATGCTATGTCTGCACCTGAAATCTGACTGAAAGGAGTCCAGATAATCAGTTTCGTCCCTTTTTCATCTTTCATGAAAAGAAATGATTGGAACCGTGATTAAAATTGTCCAGGATGCCTGGGTGCTTTTTGAGGAAAATGTGTACTACTGCCTTCTTTGATTATAGCATGGATCCAGCTATCTGTCAACTCCCAAGAAGCCTTCACTAACTGGGAATGTTCTTGCATAATAGCATGAAGATGAAAAAATTGAACAATGATAGCAAGCTAAAGAGCAAGAAAAAAATCAAAGAGGTAACAATAGATGTAGATGAGCTTTAAACAACTTAGACAAGAGGATTTGCTGCAGCATAATTATATGGCAAGTGCACTATACCCCATTAGATTTCATAAATTATGCTGTGCTAGATTGGGAGGTTAAGAGATCTTATAATTTGAGAACAGAGGAAACAATGGAATTTAAAGCGAAAAGTTATTCATTGCTTTCTCAAATAATTATTTCAATCAACAGCCATTTAAAAGTTGCTAATAACAAAACAAATGAATTCTCCTTAAGCAATATGTGATAAAATTACAAGAAAGGTATCAAAAGTTAAAAAACTAAATCTCCAGAGGGTAGAGGATAGAACAACAAGCATTATACTAAAATGATTTAAACAGGACCACAGCAAATGCAGCACTAATGGAAGCTGAGAAGGGGCTACCTTTGAAAAGTGTTCGGAAACTTCAGATCATGCAAAATGCAGCTGCGAGAGCAGTCATGGGCCTACCTAGGTATGCCCATGTTTCACCATCACTCCGCAGTCTGCATTGGTTGCCGATCAATTTCCGGTCACAATTCAAAGTGTTGGTTATGACCTTTAAAGCCCTTCATGGCATCGGACCAGAATATCTCCGAGACCGCCTCCTGCCGCACGAATCCCAGCGACCGATTAGGTCCCACAGAGTGGGCCTTCTCCGGGTCCCGTCAACTAAACAATGTCGGTTGGCGGGCCCCAGGGGAAGAGCCTTCTCTGTGGCGGCCCCGGCCCTCTGGAACCAACTCCCCCCGGAGATTAGAACTGCCCCTACTCTTCCTGCCTTCTGTAAACTCCTTAAAACCCACCTTTGCCGTCAGGCATGGGGGAACTGAAACATCTCCCCCTGGGCACGTTTAATTTATGCATGGTATGTCTGTGTGTGTGACTGTTAGCATATGGGGTTTTTTAAATATTTAAATATTTTAAATTTGTCTGATTGCTTATGATTTGTTTTTACATGTTGTGAGCCGCCCCGAGTCTTCGGAGAGGGGCGGCATACAAATCTAAGTACGTAATAAATAAATAAATAAATAAATAAAAGACAATAAGGAAGGATAGTAAAATTCTTCATGACTGTATATCAGTTTCTGAAAGAAAGTGAGAAATGATACTGCATTATCTTCCTAACCTAAGCACTCATGGTTAAAAAGAGTGGCAACTTCCATTTTTCTAACAGGATAATGTTGTTGTGAATGAAATGCATAATAGGAAAACAGTAATGCATTCTCTTACCCAGCTGCTGTTATTCAAGTAATCTGATTGATATTATGTGGCTCCCAAGTTACCATGGCTATAACAAAAATTGTATTAAATTTAATCTGTAAACTGCCTTTGATGTATTAGAATAAAAAGGTTTTTTATTGAGGTGATTACCGGTATTCCTGGTTGGGTTTTAAAAATGAATTCTGAAATCAATTTATGGCTCCAAGAATACAAGGTCATAACACTCATAATCATCTGGATATAAAACATGACTGTTCAATTACTCTCAAGGTGAAATCCTGTTGTATACGACTTCTCTGAACAGAGAACAGGAAGGCAGAAATAATTAAGAATTGTAAACTAATGCAACAAAAATATGATGTAGTCCTTTAAAATTTCCCCCCCAATCATATTGTGTTGATACTGGTGCTACTGAAGAATATATCTGTAGGAGCTGTTTCTGCTGCAAAATAATTTAAATTTTTTAGCATCAACATCTTTTCTTTTTATCTGCAACCAGAAGTGGTTCTCAGCAGGTTATGACCAGTTCTGGACAAACAGTAGCAGAAATTTTGAATAGTTCAGAAAACTGGCAAATACCACCTCTAACTGGCTCCACCCCATCTATTTTCTGCCCCCTGAGTCCCAGCTGATTGGGAGGAAATGGGGATTTTGCAGTAACCTTCCCATGGAATGGGGAGGGAATGAAGATTTTACAGTATCCTTCCCCTGGCGTGGAAAGTGAATGGAGATTTTGCAATATCCTTCCCCTGGAGTGGGGTGGGAATTGGGATTTTACACTATCCTTCCCCTGCCACGCCCACCAAGTCACACCCACAGAACTGGTAGTGAATTTTTTTAAACTCACCACTGATCTGCACTATTGTTTTAGTTATTCTTTGATTTCTATTCTTTTAATTTTTGCCCTATACAATTTTGTTTACTTTTTACTTATGTGAAAATATTTTATAGAAATTGTGGTGTGTGTATGTAAAGTTTAATAAAGAGAAGAGCAACAAAAATACCAAATACAACAGCAATGGATCAGTATGGGGATAGATCAAGGCCCCTATATATATATCATATTCCAGCACAAAATGGTGATGAAAGAAGAAAAAACACAGCAATGATCATGACACGAGGATAGCTTGCCTAGAGTTAAACACACATTTACTTAGAGAGGAACTGTCTCTAGCTCTTATAAATCTGATAGCACACCCATTGATATTTGTGTATAAATGATAACAATCCTGTAACTAAAACTAAGGAATATGCTTCACCCACAAGACAGCAAGCTATTGGAGGATAAAGATAATTTAACAGTATATTTTAGCTAGCTTGGTATCTAGTCAGTATGCCCAGATTACTGGTGATGGCAATAGAAAACAATTGATGATGGTAGCTTCAACAGATTTTCAAAAGACTGAGTTACACTTTGAATCTATGGCCTCAACAAAAGACTTATACAAGAAACCAACAAAGATGCTTTGTTATAACAGTTATAGCAGTGACGTGGAGCTGGAATCACAGCAACTGCTTAATACTTCTCCTCAGTATTATTGTAGCTAGATTCATTACTTATTAGTAGTGAGTTACACCAATTATTATGCATGTAAAATTATGCAGATTTGGTGTACAGGCTTCAGCTCAATATGCTTGGAAATATTAAAACAATCTTAATTTCATGCTGTATATACGTGCTATATGTATATAGAGAAAATCTCTATGCAATTATACTGAGCAGGGCAATACATTTAAACTAGAATTGGATTTGGACAAAATATGGATAAGTACTGTATATAACTTGATAAATTATATCAACCTCTTTATACTAGACATCTTAATATTTGGATCTAATTAGATACTGAATGATCACAAGAATATAAGAATACAAGAACTATGTCACATCCTTATCATAAATTCTAACCTTCCCGAAGTTAAGAAAGTTAGATACATTCTGCTCTTGCCAATAAGCAGTGAATTACCAGTATCTAACTTAATGTCAATTTCACTTAGTATATTAATGTAACTCTAAATATCTTTATACCAATCACAGATTTCTTTTCCTTGAATGCTAACAACACTGTGGGTAATAGGTGTTCTGGTTTCTGGTAGAAGTTTAGTAATTACAAATAACTCTCATTAAATGCATCATTTCATGAATAAAGCAATTCCATTTATTTCTCTGCTCTCTTGTACTTCAACACATTTCCGACTTAAAGCGGTCCGTTATCTCTCTTCTAGTCACATTCCTCACATTCTTTTTCCAGCTTAACTTAGACAAGATTTATTTCCTAATTACATGGGTATAAAAAACAGCCACTCTGACTAAATACAATACAAAATACTTTGGCTTACTTTAGCATGGCGAAAACCCCCTCTATATTTCTTAACAGCAACATTGAAACTCTACCCTTCTTCTCCACTAGCCCCCTGATGTGCCAATTACCTCACTACAATATTTAACCCATTCCTCTCCTTAATATCTTCTTCCAGACCTTTGCTCTCTACGTTTCTAAATTCTTCTGAATTTAGGATTAACCCAGCGTGCATCTGATTCTCCCTCGCTAGATCCTGAACTCATAGCCCCATCCTGTGGCTGGCCTCCCACCTGTTGTACTACCTGTAACCTCGGGGGCCCCACTACTTCATAAACACTATCTGAATCTGAGTCCTCAATATCTTCATCATCCTCCAACTGATCAAGAGTATGTACAACAATAGGTATGCATACATGAGAGAAAATCCAACTTATCAATTTTATTTCCACTGATATTTAACTTCTGGCTACATGATGAGTGTATGCAATAATTAAATTAAATATTACATATATTAATTAAAATGCATTAAGAATTCTTAACCTTAGGAAAGTTGGATATCAGAAAGCAATGTAAACTGGCTTCTTGTGTGGTGGAATGCAATAGAAAAAAATGGCCAGCTTTCTTTTACTTCTCCTATGTTAGATTTATTTATTAAAATCTAATTTAGCCTCTTCCAATTACCGTATATGTCCTTCAGAATATTTAGCACTCTTTTGGTCATTACAGCTAGGAATTCTGGAAGTTGCAGTTCCCAAAATATTGAAGAGAAATATATATTCTAATCAAATAAGAAACTCATTGGGCTATTGTGTAACACGTACTGTGAAGCAAGATGTGGTCTCTGCAAGGACACACTCTGGCTACGCTTCCAAGCTCTATATTTCTGACGGTTTCGGACACCATCGTCCTGGTCCATCATCTGTTCAAGCAGTGTCTGATCATCTGCATTCAATGGTGCCACTGAAATATCCCGGACAGCTCGGAATTCACCACAGTTATTCAGATGCTCATTCTCTAATCGGAAGAAATTCCACACAAAACGCCTGAAAAGTAGAAGATAATAAGCAACTAAAACAAAGATTTGAAGATACTAACATAGACTAAGACTAATACATAAATGTATTTTATAAGGAAAATCAATTTTCCACTTCTCCCCAAAGGAATGACAAACAAGACAATTAAAGCCAGAGAACATTTGCATTAATTTTCCAACTGACTAATCAATACATGTAAATTGAATGACAGTCTGTTACATTTTTTAAATTATTATTAAATTTATTTGCTACCTAGCTCACCATGGAAGTGTAAACAAAGTGGAAGTAAAATAATAGAATAAAATAAACAAGGAAAAAACCAAGAAAATACATCAATATGACTAGCAAAAAAGTAAATAATATAAATGTAACAAATCAAATACTGGAGAGAAAAAAGATCAAAATTTCAATTTAATGAGTTGATGCAAGCATATGCTAAACTTGGATACTGAAACCCAGACCCTTTATTCAAATATTAAATCTAGGTTTGTTCCCCAATAGATAAACCCAAATTCTCAAACTATCGTAAAATGCAAATACACTTTCATAGATATTTTATAACCCTTCTTAAAAATAATATGGAATTATATTAATTCGCTTCTAGGGTATTTCTAATAGTTATAAATATAGAAGTTTCAAATCCTGAATGCTAAAGATCATATCCAAGGTCTCTTTTGATTGGCAGTTTCTGTCTGCATTTTTAAATGCTACATAATACTTTTGAATGTCGCAAGCATTGCTCATCTGAGTGGGCTGATTTAGAGCTGTAGAGAGAGAATAAAATATTTTTAATTATAGGGGATATATGCAGTCATAATTATTTGCAAATAGGCCTTCCAAAGCTCAGTAACTATGCCGTTAGTGCAGTTCATCTTACCGGAAAACCTCTAGTGGTGCAAATACAGTAGCAATGATGTCACCAGCAAAAGGATGAATTTCCATGGTAGTCAGAGAAATCTGGATAGTCCACGCAAAACGTAGAATCACATCCTCTACAATGGCACAGTAGTAATAGGCCTATAAAACAGACAAAATAGGCAGCCATAGTATCAAGGAATAATATCTACCAAATCAACTTCCAAATAGAGATATCCAGTTCTTCATTTGTGGACACTACCTTTGCAGGCATTTTTATGGCTGTAAGTACAGCAGCATCAGAGATGAGCTGAATTTCTAGCTGTCAACTGGTTGAAGGACAAACATTACAGTAACTAAAAGGGCAGCAAGAGTTTCATTTCTGATAATTTGCCAGTAAATTAATTTGATATTCTTTTCTAAACAAAGGTAGTCTTTGACTTACAACCATAAGTAAGCCCAAAATTTCCATTGCTAAAGCAAGACAGTGGTTAAGTGAGTTTTGACCCATTTTATGACCTTTCTTGCCATAGTTGTTATGTGAATCACTGGCTTTGTTAAGCTAGTAACATGGCTGTTAAATTAATCTGGCTTCCCCATTGTCAAAAGGTTGCAAAAGTTAATCACGTGACCTGGGTTACTGAAAACATCATGAGTCTGTTGCTAAGTGTCCAAATTTTGATCAGGTGACTGTGGGGATGCTGCAAATCTATCTATCTATCTGTCTGTCTGTCATCTACCTACCTACCTACCTATCATCTATCTATCTATCTATCTATCTATCTACCTACCTACCTACCTACCTACCTATCATCTATTTACCCACCTACCTTCCTATTATCTATCTATCTATCTATCTATCTATCTATCTATCTATCTATCTATCTATCTATCTATCTATCTATCTATCTCTAGAGCTTTATGCCACTAAGCTATTGCTTTATGCCACTAAGATGTGGAGATGGGAGACGACTAGCAAAAATGTGTGCATGCTTGGGAAACAGAGAAAATGAAAGAAAATAATTATGAGCTGCTAAGGTGAGAGAAGAAAATTTAAAATTAATCTTTTTGCTCTTTCAGAACTACTGTAATTCTTCATGTGGGTATCTACTTATTTTTGATTCTCCAACTATGTTTCAGATTAATCAGTTCTCTCTTTCAAAAACATTTTTAAAGATAGTGTCTATCTATAATCTAGATAATGCTCAGCTTAAACAGAAATTATTAGCAGAAGCCCTCTTCAGCATGCACACTTAACAATAGCAGTCTCTCATAAGCATTTCCAAATAAACACTGTCCATATACACACTTTTTGTGGGTATACAATCTCTTCCCGGAGGAAAGTATTTTCACCGGCATTCTTGTCAAAAAGACCCCAGTCCATCTTTAAGTCCCAGATAAGAGTATAGCAGGAACTAATGAAGTAGAAGACGATCCACAAATAGAAGAATACTTGGTAGTCATTGTGTTTTTGAACTATAAGAAAGAAAAACAATAATTTAAATAAGACAATATAGTACACACTTCATTCCGTAAAATGGAATGCAGTTAATCATGTCTCAGATTCCTTTTGGCAGTGGATGGTATTTTATATAAGTAAAAACCCCTATAACACTGCATTTAAAGAAATACTAATATCTGCTTTCCACATATATAAAAAGCCTTGATTGTTCACATCTGAATAACCACTTAGAAACTTATGAAAGTATAGTTGGCTAAAAGGAAGTCACCTTTGAATGCTACAGGGAAGGATTACCAATGACATTCTGCACCCCCCCACCCCACAAAGGTCATAAACACTCATCTTTGTACAGTGTGAGGATGTATGTTTATTTTTCTTTAAAGGGTTGAGGTTACTAAGAGATTGAGCATAGCTTTGCAATTCAGTATTGTGTTCAAAATATTTTAATTAGTTTACTCCTCCTAAGAATACATATTATTTGACAGTCTCAAGATTGTGTTCAACAGGCTGCAATGTGTGTATGTTTAATGATAACAAGATGGTGGGGTTATATACAGTATATGAGTACTGTATCTGATTACAGCGTGGAACATAAGCAAACTTGTATAGTAATGAATAAGTACAGAATAGCAATGAGTACATAACAATCAATTAAAAGAGTTTAAAATCACATGCAGATCATACTTTTAAGGTGACACTACTCACCAAAAAGGAACTTTATTGCCTATCTACATATTGAGAAAGATCATGTGAATAAGCCAAAAGGTTATTGGAAGAGTGTTCTGTGGATGACTGAAATTAAAATAGTACTGGTGAGCTTGAATTTTTTTAAAAAAGTTATATCTGGGGAAAGGCATTCCAGTAAAAGAACATTTCATCTGTGAAATGTGGCGATGGCAGAATTGTGATTTGTACTTGCTTTACTATCTCTGGACCGAGATAGGTTGCCATCGTTAATGGAACTATGTATTCTGAATTTTGCTAGCAAATTCTACAGGAAAATTTTAGGGTATTTGCTTGTAAATTGAAGCTAAAGAGAAAGTAGGTCACAACTCAAAAAACACAAGTCCTATGACCAAATACAGTTAAAATAGAAGAAAATTAATGTTTAAAAATAGCCAAGTCAAAATCCTGGTGTAAATTTTAAGAAATGTAGTGAAAGGACGGGGTTGATAATTCAAGAAAGCTCACCAACATCACTTAGTTGATGCTAATTTTTAAGGAGGAATGGGCTAAAATTTCCCCAAGCTGATGTCTAGGAGTGATCAACAGATACCAGAAACATTTAATTACAGTCATTATATTGCTCAAAGGGGAAGACCAGTTACCGCTAATGGAAGCAAAGGTTCACATACTTTTGCCATATACAAATATTTAGCTTTGGATTATTTTCCTCAATAAATAAAGGAACAAGTATAAAGTCTTTGACTCATTAATTTAATTAGGTTGTCTTTAACTACTTTTAGAACTTGTGTGGAAAACAGAGCACATTTTAGGTCATTATGTTACAGAAATATTAATAAAGGGTTCAAAAAGGTTTTTATAAAGAGCTGGACTTAGGACCAGAAAGTTCCAGCTTCTAGCCCAGCCTCAATACTCTAAATTACTTTGTATCTGATACTATTCCTTAGGGCAGGGATCACCAACCTTTTGGACTTCGGGGACCACCAAGGTCATAATTTTAAATCCCGTAAAATAAATTGTAAAATAATGATCAGAGAACTTCCATTTTATTAATATTAAATGCTCCTATTTAACATAACAAAATTATAAATGCTTATTTAATTATAACAAAATCATAATTTAATGGTGGCTTGCTGATGTCCCATATTCCAGAGCTATAACTATAGTCCCGTCCCTCCTTTCCTCTCTTTTCCTTTTCCCTTATCTTTTCTCTCCTCCCTTCTTCCTGGACTAGATTAATTTTTTTTAAATAATAATAATAATAATAATAATAATAATAATAATAATAATAATAATCACCATCATTAATTAAATTTGTATGCCACCCCTCTCCGTAGATATGGCTCTCAGGAGCCAAGATTTCTCCACGGACAAACAAACAAATACATAAATTTTCTTTCATTCTTTCATTTTATGGAGTAAAGTTGGGCTAAGGAAAACATAACCCCAAAAGAGCTACAAAAGGAAAACAAAATATAAATAATCTCATAAATTATTTTGTAAAGATATTCCATAAGGATATTTTAAAAAGCAAATTATGTTGGATTTCACATGCAGAGATGCAAGCTAGATTTTTAGAATGAAGCATTTAGGTAAATTCTATTTAACATGGGTTTTGGTTGTTTAGTAAACTTATGAAACAATGTTTCTTTAATTTATTTGTCACCTATCTTGCCATGGGACTAATCTAAGTGGTTTATAACAAAAAGGGGGAAAAATGAAAGGCATGTAAACTGTACACAATGAGATACATCAATATGATATTCAAAAAGATGGACAGGTGTAGAGCAGAGTAAAAAGGGTGGAGAGTCTGCCATCAATCCAACAGTCATCTGCAGCATGGACTTCCCACATTTTGTACCAGCCTAGGCCAACGAGCAGAACTTTAGGCTCTTGCCACTGAAGGGCTACCAAATGTTTTACTACCACACTGTGGCCGTGGATTAAACAGGACACCCTGCATTTTCTTTCAACATCTTTCAGTGCAAATTGGGTGCTTTGAGGTGGAGCTCCATTTTTGCTACCCCACTGTGTCTCCCCACCCCACTCCGTCCTGGCAGCAGCCCACCCCGAGACTTGTGGTAGAATTTATCTTATCTTAGAGGGTAAAATGTATGGGAAACATGATTTAAATAATACCCTTAGTATGAAATAATTTATCTGACAACAAAGCATTTATCTGAGATAGCCAGATACTTTCCAAGAAGAGCTTGATAATAAGAAATTGTGTGTTTGAAGTACGTTAAACGCTTAGAAAAATCATTGCATAAATGCAGATTGCTTTTGCTATTGTACCCAATAAGGGTGCCATTCAAATTTTCTCCAGTAGATGGAAACGGATGCTTTCGCATACGGAACTCAAATGTTGTATGCAAAAAATTCAATTAAATAATAACAATGTCATCAATCCACTTAGCAGTCATCTACCAGGGTATTTTACAACAAAGACTGAATAGAGATGGTATCGCTGGGGAAAGGGGAGCTTTATCCTTTTTTTTGGTTTTAGACTAAATTCATGAAAATCATTCTGACTTAAGTCAGGATTATCTTAAATTCTATATATAGTGTACTAAATTAATACAGTATACTTTTTACGCTAATATATATATAAAAAATCTGTGTACAATATTGTTTCATCTAATTTTACATATGCATTTACATTTTATATAGTAAAGTCTCCTCTGTAATGGATTTTGGGTGCATATTTTCATATACAGTGAGATAAGTAGCATATAAATTTAACATGTATTTTCAAAAAGTAAATAAACAACCTCAAATTATAGTGCTTAAAAGGTTCTTCGTTTTGGCCAAGGGGGAAACAGCAGTCACTTTAAAAAAAATAGGTGATAGCTGATAAAAATGCACAAGAATATGTCAACAAAAACATTCAAATAATGCTAAAATAGGAAGGCCCAATGCAAAAATATATATAGGCAGAAGATAGCAAGTTTCTCTCAAGCTTTAATTGCTAGGCTCGTCATGAAAATTCTGCCACACAAATACCAGTCTTTACAGTCCCTCTATGTCAGACCTGGGCAAAGTGTGGCCCGGGGGCCAGATGCGTCCCGCCCGCTGTCTGTGACCGGCCCGCAGAGGTTGGAAGGAAGGAAGGAAGGAAGGAGAAAGGGAGGGAGGGAGGAAGAAAGGAAGGAAGGAAGGGATGAGCAATTAATTTATAATTATAATATAATTATAATATGTAATTATATCAATATAATAATATAATATAATATAATGTATAATTATAATTTATAATTATAACTATAATTAACTCAGTTCTACCCAATAATATACAGTATTGGGTAGAACTGAGTTAATTATATTAATCCGGCCTTCTAAAACCATCCCAATTTCTCATGCGGCCCCATGGCAAAATTAATTGCCCACCCCTGCTCCATGTGAACATGTAAAAACTGAATAAATATTCAAGTGCAATATTCAATAATACATAGCATAAATATTTAAAATTCAGTTGATATCATCTGGGGAAAAAATTAAATCACTATTCCAGGACAGATTTCGTTTTTGAGTGGAATGCACAGGATAACGAATAAGCATAAAGAAATGTGTCAGGACAAAAACGAAATATATTTAATTCTTCTCACATATTAAAACAATATTCTTCTAATTTATTCAGAATTACTTTTCAATATCAGCTTTTGGAAGTGTTCTGAAATCTACAGGTTATCAATCCTAAAACAAAATTATCCCTAATAATAATTGGGGAGTTATGGTAGAATTTCATATGTAAAGATATATTTGTTTTTGATTCTTTAAAATCATAAATCTCATTTTATTGCTATTATTGGCTGCATTTTTTTCTTTCAGAGAGAAGAAAATTGAAGCCTTATACTGCACAAATTCTTGGTCATATACCTAAATTAAATTATGGATTATTATTATGCGCAAGCATAATACCTAAATTTAAATTATGGCTTATTATTATTATGTGCAAGCCCTCTGTATGTCTCTTCATTTTCTTCCTTTGCAGGTGACAAAATTAATATAGATCAATTATAAATAATCTAGAATAATTTAACAGTAATGAGCACATTTTATTAGTTGCAACTAAAAACTAAAACAAAGCAAACTAAATTGTTCTATGGTTCTCAGACCCTATATTTTTGGAAAATGTCAAAAATGAAAGCTGAAAAATAAGGTGAGCTTTGCTCGGCTATTATATTAGATATTCAATACTGGATTTCCATTTTAGAACTCTTAAGTAAAAGTAGATAATTTTGGAACCATGTGCTATAAGAGAGAATCTACTGTATCTCTATCATTGATGATACCCTAGCCATCATGGGATGCAAACTATCTGCCTTACAATCATATATATCTGAAGTGCCTACAGGAAAACTAGGTAAATAATGAAGGAAGCATCTAAAAAGGGACTTAATATGAATGGTTAGGTGAATATGAACAAAATTACTGAACTTTAATAGAAGATCATAGGAGCATTCCTTATAACTTTTACAAGATACTTTTATAAACGTTATCACAAATTTATCAATTTCCCAAAAAACAAACATTTTTCTGTCTGTTCCAAAAAGTTTTTAATATGTAAAGGATCTAGAAATCAAATGATCCATTCTCCACACATATTTAAATTATTTTCAAAAATTGAGAAAGAATAAAAATGAGACACTTCTATTTCATTATTCTGGGAGAATCAACATTTTATTTTACTGGATCCTTAGGCCACAAATGTCTTCAGTAGAGAATAGGAAGCTATGTTTTCTGTAGAATTTTTACAGTGTAACTATTGAAAAAATATATAAAACCACAAATAAAGAAATCAGAAAGATTTCCAAGAAAAATCTTATAAAAAGATATCCATTCCTGAACATTTGGTCTCACCTTCTGAATGTTTGTCTACAATATCCTTAACCTCTCTCTC
This sequence comes from Erythrolamprus reginae, assembly GCF_031021105.1. Lineage (NCBI taxonomy): Eukaryota > Metazoa > Chordata > Lepidosauria > Squamata > Dipsadidae > Erythrolamprus > Erythrolamprus reginae. The sequence continues at coordinate 98,069,989 of NC_091952.1, read as the reverse complement.
AGTATTCATGTTTCTAGGATTCAGTTATCACCCTTATTCCCTATTGTTTTTTCTCATTGATATTCAGGTGATGTACCAAATGATGTTGCTTTAGGCAAGTAATTATATCTCAATCTCCACTAGCGAATCCTAACAATTCTCTTCAATGCTGTTCAGAAAATCAGAACATTGGTATTCCAAATAGAACCCTCAAGCACTACAATTCTCATTTATTGGTTGAAATAAGCCATGGTACATGCACTTGTAATGTCTGTCTGTATTAAAAAAAACCACAACAGTATTTCTACTTAAGGACTTTCACATACAAAGACATTTGAAACTAAACCAACATACTGAATAAAATAGATGTAGGAAAAGCTGTTGTCTTTAATTCCTGTCAATTCCTGTTTAAAATGCAGCAAGATAAGGAAAGTTTCTTTAATCTCTTTCTTGTTTCTATGGGATTTCTGTATGAAATTTGGAAAATTTAATTCTACTCCTATGATACAATAAATTTTTACTGTAACATTTTAGCTATGGTTTGCATATTTAATTCATTTTATATATTTATGTTTCACAAAACATTTTATCTAAAAGAACAAAATAGCTGTTTCATATTTTAAAACTGTGCATCTAACACCTATGTCTGATAGATTGGACTAGTTTAATATCAATATTAATAATATTGAATCCCAGCGTCCGGTGAGGTCCCACAGAGTTGGTCTTCTCAGGGTCCTCTCAACCAGACAATGTTGGCCCCCACCCTCCTTGCTTTCCGAAAAGGACTCATCTTTGCCACCAGGCCTGGGGCCATTAGATAACCCCCCCCCCCAACAAATGTGTTTAGAGTAAATTATTGATTGAGTGAACAATAATTGAATGTTTTTAGTTTTTAGGATGTTTTTAAGTCTTTTAACTGTTATTAATTGAAACAAATGGTTTTATTATGTATTCTATATTTGTTGTGAGCTGCTCCGAGTCCATGGAGAGGGGTGGCATACAAATCAAATCAAATCAAATAATAAACAAACAAACAAACAAACAAACAAATAATATATTGGCTACTTCTAAATTGCCTGAAAAATAATAATGTAATATTTAGTAATTAAACAAGTTAACTGATATAATGGAGATTCCTTGTGATTAAAATTCTGGGAACCAGAGATCGTCATGAGTGAAATTATGGAGACTGCCCATAATGATCACAAGTTATAATGTAAATAATGTTGTAAATGTTTTTTTAAATTGTTTTTTGAGATGGTTGTTAAACCAACTTTGCAATGTTTAGATAAATGCTGCAGCTGTTAAGCAAACCAATGGTGACTATGGGTGTGATTTTGCCAAAAAATTGAAGTAATTACTGCTTTAAAAAAAACAACTCTTGAGCAAAATCTGGTTATACAATCTCAGGACACAGCAAACGCCCATAAATGCAATTGTGTTGCTGAGCTATAGCCTTCTTGTATTTTACTTGGTAATGGTTCTAATTATAGGTAGAAACAAGGAAAGATTTCTTTATCGAACACAGGATTTAACGGTCCTATCAAGCAGTTGACTGTCTCTGAGTACGTTTGCATCCATTTAAGTTTTCTTTAATTCATTCATTCATAATTCCTTCATCTATTTTTTTTAATGGCAGGAATGGGAACTTTTCCACGAAGAAAAAATCTTAGCTTCCTTTTTCTCATTCTTCCCTTCCTTTCGATTAGTATTTGAATTTTTATTTTCTCAGCATTTTGGTCTTTCTGCCTAGTTAATTTTCCCAAATTAGGCAGAAACCTATGTACCATTAACTGATGGTTAACTGATATTAACTTCATCAAAATAATTATACAATAATTTTGAAAATAAATTACTGTACTTTTTTGCACAGGTTTACATGCTGTGAAGTGTGCTCAACAATTATTTTGGAAGGCCGGATTTGTCAGAAACTTGTTGAAATAAAAAGTTCACTCATCTATATTGAACAATCACACAAAATGTGTTACTTGATTTCTGAAACATGTAAAAATGCATCAAAATACAAAAGTAAAAAAATGGAGGTATTCCTCAAGCTAACAATTGTCTTTCAAGTATAATAGTTTACATTGGCTATTTTAACAAGGCAAAAAATTAATACAAGTGAGCACCACAAATTGTAACGTTCCCTCTATAAAGTATAACTTTTTACGTGATTTTTCTTTCAAATTCTTATCACAGGTAGACCTCACTTACTGACTGACTTGCTTGGTGGTCATTTGAAGTTATGATTGCATGTTTATAACCATGCAGTATCCCACCATCATGTGACCATTCAGCTACTTCACCACAAGGCATTTACAGCCATTGCATCCCTTAGTCATTTTATTGCCATTTGTATGCTACATACTAACAAGTACATCGCAACTAACAGTATCAATTGGAGAAAGCAGCAATGACATTGAAAGTTACGGTTATGTGATATGTTGCATTGCAACCATGCCTGATTTATTTAACGGCCATGGCAGAAGTAAGGTTATAAACCTATTGCAGTAATGTGATGTTTCACTTAGTGTCTGTGAGGTTTAGTGACAGATCTACCAATCCCAATTGTGGTCACTAAGCAAATACTGCCCTTATATACATTGTGTAAATAGCCTATAAATAGCCATACAGAATCATTTCTATACTACAGACTGTTAACATTGTATTTACTGCCAATGAATGTTTACTGTTAAATTATCTAGAAAAGTCAAATAATATATTCTGTTCAGTGTAACTGAGAAGGAAATAATCAATGATGTATGCTATCAAAAACTGGCACAGAACACAATGACTATGATAAGCTTTCTGGGAGGGTCACTCACTGTGGTTTCTGTTAAACATTGAACCATGATAGTGAGACCAAGAAACTGAGAGGTTATCAAAAACTGCCTTAACTTTAAAATTGCTACAGACTGCCTGAATCAACCATTATCTTGTAAAAACTGTCACCTTCAAGTCAGTGACTTTATATATCCAAGCTATATCCAATTTAATTTCAAATTAGGCTATCACATTTTCAGAGCAAAACTGGGAAGCAAAGCATATATAAAAAATTCTAAGAACAGGCATACTAGAGCTGTCAATTTTGACTCATTCATAAAAGAAATATGCAAAATTTGGTAAATTCATTAAAAAGGAACATAATTCTTATCTATTTCTCTCTTGGGAGCATTGGACTATAATGCAGAGTAATTCCAGGTGGAATATTATTTCTTTCTTTATTTCATCCCACAGAATTCCACGCCTTCTTAATCTCTCTCTTGCTCGCTGGCTCTCTTTCTCCCCCAGGGATTTTGTCTTGGGAATACAGCCAGAAATTTCAACATCAAAAAATCAATGAAGGAAAACAAGCCCATCAAAAAAAAAAAAGTTGAAATAGGTTGAAGTAGCATCCACACAAAGTAGTATTCATTTCCAGAGTGGAAGTCTAACACTCACTTCTTTCTGAAATCAGCAACTGGCATATAAGAGCATAGGAGGGATAAGGCCAGTAATGGGGGTAGGAAGGTTTAAAAAATAATGAATTTTTTTGGTTACCATGACAACCATGACAGCTCTTTTCTTTGGCAGAATTCCGACAGTAAGTGAACTGCTTCCTCCCCCATCCCCATCGTCTTTTCCTTCAAGTAAATATCCTTCAGAAACACACATCAATTCTAAATTCCAGTGATGATCCCTGCTGTTTTCTGCTTTTTTTCTAGTCATTTATAAATGCCTTGGAATATCTGTTTAATTGGGCATGTTATCATCTCTAAACTAGTTTCAACATTACGTTTTGCTTAAATAAAAGATGGAAGGAAAGAAAAAAAATGCAAACACATTTTTGAAAGATGCATTATAAGAAAGGGAATTTTATGGGTTGGAAAGAGTCTATAAAATGGACATTACAGAACTGGTACTGGTACATGGTGGATCACATTCATTTTGAAATAATGGAAATAAGATTAAACAATTTTGATGAAAATAAATTGGAGAAGCTGATGGTACGATGGAATAAGGTGAAAGATTATATGTTGAGTAGAATTTGTGACGAAAATGTGAAAAATAAACAATCACTCTTTGAATAGTAAACAAATGCAAATTAGAGCTAAGGAAATAAAAGAACATAATCTAGTAAATATTTGAACCCTCCGCAATTGGTAGTGGTGGTGGTGGGCATTGTCAGTCGGGTGATGGGCACATGCACTGTGCACTGTTTTATGTTTGTTTCATGTAACCTTATGTGCAAAACCAATACAAATATATTTTTTTTAAAAAGAAAGGGAATTTCAGTTATAACAAAATCAAACTGTTGTTTGACAGTCATTCCTAAAGAAGAAAATTTCCAAAGATTTAATACTATTAATAACTAATTAATAATTGGCCTTTGATTAGAAAAAAAGATAAATGATATCATCTCCTGATTACCATAAAATTGTTCACATATACAGTAGCTACATGCTTAACCAATTCTCATAACATCTTTGGGTATGCTAATTTTACACCGAGCCTTTTATGCAACTTTTTTGAAAGTCTAACTGAAAAATTATAGAATGGAAGCAATTTAAAATTTACAAAAGAATTGATCAAACTAATTATGTTAGCTTTAGACAATAATTCAAATATTTTTCAATAAAAAGCAGCCTTTGGTGATACTGCAATGGTGAGGAAATGGCAATATAAAGATCCAAAATGTCAGCCAAAGTCACCACATCTCAATAATAAGAGAAATGCACAAGCATTATTTTTTAACCAGAATAATAAAAAGTAAAGAATTATGAAAGTTACATAAAATGGGAATGTGCCATATCACTCTCTGAGGCGGTATGTCAACTAATAAGATATGCCTCCTTTGCTGCTGTCACTGCCCTTTTAAATGAGTCACCCCCCACTTCTGTTCAGATGGTCCAAACCTATTAGCCTTTCACAGAGCCATGAAGATGTGACTTTCCTTCTAACCATTGAGATAACTGAGAATTCCACTGAGAAAACGTCTGTCATGCCCAAGTATGTGGATACGTATAATCATGTTTCACTATTTTGATTTCTGTTAGTTTTGACTTTCACTTATGGATGCAACCAAGAGTCATCTGATCAGTTAGGTGGTCTTCAAATTTCTTTAAATAAATGAATTCTGATACTATAATTATTTACAGGTACTGGTTATATTTGTTTTATGTTGGAAAATAAAATATTTGTTTTGAAGATGTAGTAAGATGATAATTGAGAAATGTGTCCCTTTAGAGAAATCAGACTACTTATTTTCTTCAGGTATGATAAAATCCAAGCACATGAAGAGTGAATATTGGTCATTTGCTTGTACAAAGATACAAGTGAAAATTCTATTTCACAGAAAGAAAATATTTCACATGCTCTATTTTTTGCCATTTATTATTCTATGTTAAACAATTTCTAATTCATCTTTGCTGACTATAATTTTATCATGTTTTGAAAACATTTCCTTTATTTTCTTTTTATTAGAATGTTCAAGTATTATATAACCACTTATACAACTCTGGAATTAGATTTCTTTGCTCTGGGTTGTTTCCAGAATTCCAAATAACTCTAACTATATAAAAAGATATTCTCAGTACCTCATAAACAGGCCAGGCAAAGAAAGAAAGAAAAAAAGCAAAGAAATGGATGCAGATATTTGAAACTGTCTTATTTATCTAATCATATTTTTTTTTCTAATCATTTTTCATGCTTTACTTTGACTTATATTAATTCTGGAAAAGGTTTTGCTTGAATTTTAGTTCAGAATGTTAATCCAAAACTAAATTTTACTAAAATGAATGAAATGTACTTCTGGGTAGACCTGTAAAAAAATGTATTGCCTATCAATTTGGTACAAGATGGATGAAAACAGGGTTTTTTAAGCCTCAAAGTCTATTCAGAAACAATCTGCCATACCAGGAATCTCTCTCTCTCTCTTTCTTGACATACTGTACATATTATTCTTACTGAATAAACAAGTCTTACAAAGCCTTTCTCTACATTTTCCCATAATCTTTCTGAAGGCAAGGGTTTTTCGGTGTGCGCTGCATTAGGCACCAATGTTTTATGTTTCTGGAAGTAAGGAAAAGTCCTACATATGCCTTCAAGCAGCACCATCCACCATTCCTTTCCACCTCGGCTTCTCCTCAAGGAATTTTTTTTTCAATATTGTTAATTTTGATGCAAGTGTAATGCCAATATCCTCAAATTTACATGTAAACATTTAGATTTTACTATGATGTTTAAAATGTTGATTCTTCTTCACTATCATCAAATTGGGAAGAAGATCTACAGTAGGTTTCCATATAAAGCCTGATGTGGGTTTTTTTAAAATATAATTTTTATTGATTTTTTAAAATTTTTACAAAAAACAAAACATAAAACCATCACCAAACAGAAAAATAAAAATTCCTTCACCCGGGAAGATTCAATTTTGTATCCTTCATTTACTTCATCTCTGGGTTACATTGTTCATTCTTTATAAAGTGATTGGATTTTATTTCTTACATTTGCATCGCTTACTGATAGTTAATATATAATTTTTGACCCTTCTCCCACCGCCTGATGTTTATCTTAAAAATTATAAAAAATATAAGTCAACTGAAGAAAATTAGACATTTACTGGGGTGTAATAGAACAAAGTTGGAAGCTTTTCTATTCTTACATATAAAGTGAAATATGTGCAAAACTGAATAAATTAGTATATATTTTAGAATAATATTAAACCTCTTCACTAGAGTAATAGTTGAAAGAGGTGGGATCAAAGGAAGTTAAAGATGCTTAACGTACTAAATGGTTTATTCTTCTGTAAAAACAACAAAAGGAAATCACTGTGGTTTCCACAGAGATGTAGGAATACAATGGTTCAGAGATCTCAGTCTGCATATTAATAATTTAAAAGAATTTCCTATCGATTTGCATTTATTTCTGTTTTAAGCTCTGTGTGTTTGTGTGCTTGTGTATAATATGCGTAATAAATAGGCACTTTTCTAGAACTGGTTATTTTTCTTCACATTCATCAGACAATGATATATTTCGGCTTCATGCAGTAGGTTAGTATACTGGTATCAGAAAGGTAGTAATTACTACATCTTGAAATATTATAGATTCTGTGAGCTAAACTATCTTTGTTTATAATAAAAATACATTTGCATATATCTTAAGAGATGTTTAAAAATGGCACTGACTGTATAAACAGAGCAATTGATTTAATTGGAAACAATTAGAATCAATTTACAGGCCTAGCATTTAAAACTAATTTTATAACTCCTCTTGCATGCATGTTTATGGTATTTGCATTCTTATTTAGCATTATGTAACCAAAGATGCACGTCTTCTGTCACAGCTCCTGAATAGCATCCACTCTATGATAGGTATGGCACACACTCTCTTTGGATTCCAAAAGGCTTTTTAAAACCTGTCTCTTAAAACTAGGTTCTGATTGTGTGTGCGGCTCATATTGTGTTCTTCTATTGTTGTAGTTGGGTTGTTTTTGGTCCAAGCTCCTATGTTTGAAGTTCTGTTTTTAATCGTTTTAATTTTGATATGTTGTAACCCACCCAGAGTCGTTTGGATTAAGCAAACAATAAATTTAATAAATGAAATAGAGGATGATATTGATGATATCTTTACTATAATTAAAATTTGGCAAACCCCTTTGGGAATAGTAAATGGTCTTTTTATATAAATTGTGGGTGTGTGGGTATATTAGTGCATGTGCGTCTTTATGCATCATGTACTTAATAGATACAGGAAAGTTATGCACTAATTTGAAAGCTAAGAACTGAAAGGATATGATTGCCTAGAATTATAATAAAATACAATTGTTTTAATAAGTGAGTACAGAGGATTCATTTATTTCTGCTGCTTGGTTAATTAAGTTCCGTAGCAGAATAGAAAAAATAAATAAATTTCTTTTACTTAATTTTCTCAGTAGAACTTCTTTAAATTTACCTTTTATGTCTTAAATAGTTCTCATCGAATGACTATTTGTTCAGCAATACTCTGAAGTTACACCAAAGCTGAACAAGTAGACTTATTACCAGTCTTAGAAGCTGCAATTGTTACAGTATTCCTGTGGCCACGTGATCCTAATTAGGGGGTTCATAGGTATGATGGTCGTAGCATCTTGCAATTACTGAATCACCATTTGTGACCCCACTATTGGCTTCTGAGAAGCAGTCATTGGGAAAGCCAGCAGGGGATCACAAATGACAATCACATGATGTTTCGCCTAACAACCAAAACTGGAACTGCTGGAAATGCTGTCATAAGTTGGTGTAGTCATTTAGCTTTCCTTAGCAATGGAGTTCCCAATTGCAACTGCCATCATTAACCAAGGATTACTTTGACTCATAAATACACACTGTCCACAAGTCTATAAAATCTTGTGCTGGATAATGACCCCAGTAAAGTTAAGTAAGTAATTCTGAGAAATCTTAAATAAGCTGGCACTTAAAAAACAGAGACCCTGAACTTATAAGAAAAGATCTCAAAATAATACCTTTGTGGGTGCTGTAAAGGGCTGCAAATGTTACCATAAAAAATGTGGTGGAGTATTTCCCAGCATTAACCAGATGGGGAAAGGCCCGTTTAGTATCACGATATCGGCGCAGGCACTGGACAAACCTCAGCCAAGCAGGAATGCATTGAACAACTGCACGCACACCATAGGCATAGGTGTTGCAAATACGAACGCCTATTAAAAAAAAAATCAAAAGGTAAGAAATCTCTAGGAAAATGGTATTGTGAATTACAGATGAGCAATTCCAGCTAACATTCAACAATATAAATCAAATAACATATGTGTGTTCAGAGATAAGGGAATATTGGAAAATAAAGACGTAGCAAATAAATACAATTCTTTATTTCCATCCCACTCCATCCCCAATAAAAGAGATAATGAATATCTATATGGGAAAGCTAGGCTGCTGAAAGTTCTTCAGTGATACTGGCTGTTGCTGTACTGCTACAGAGGTCACATACTTTTCATTTCCATTTTGTGACAATTTTCTACCTAATCTCAAAATCCCCCATTCCCTCCCTCACTGAGGAACCGAGGAGGGAAGGGTAGAGGAGGGAAGAATTCTGATGCTTCTTGCCTGATTCCCATAAGGAAACTCAATGGGGAAGCTGGCAAGGACTCAAAAGTCACTTCTGCTCCCCTTACTTTTTTTTTTGCCAGCCCTGGGTTGTTCTGTTTCTCCATTTAAGGAAATAGCTCTCAAACAATGACCCAATGGAGCAGGGTTGTCTAGTGTATAATGAATGTGACTGTATGGTTGCATTGAACAAATAAAGGACAAATTTTTTGGAAACACACAATGCACACAATTTATAATGTGGTTACCAATTCTCTTCTCACGGACATACCTGGATCTTCCAGCAATGCATTTTTAGCTTTCCACTGGAGCTCAAAACTATAGAAACAGATCATGTATTCAAGGTCCATAAGTATTACAGCCAGACTATTAAGCTGGTCAGCGAGCCAAAAATCTGCAAAACCCACCTTATGGAAGGGGGCAGTGAATACCCGGAACTACAAAAAAAAAAAAAAGATTTAAATATAACATTGGAAAAACTCAGACCCTGAAAGTTGAAACATTTTCTCTTAAATGGTAAAATTGCATTACAGAAATTATCCTAGCATTTAATTTTACAAGGCAGATATAGAAACTAAAGGGCTTGTCGGTGCAATTCTATGTAAATAGCATGCCTAATTATTATAAGCTTGGTTTGTCCTACTGCACAGAATGTAACAATCCAATGTCCTAGTTGTTTTGAACTTAAAACTCACACTAGTTTAGTATGTATGACCAAAGATAGTGGACTGAGGGAGGTGATGTATCTAATTTTTAAAATGCTTTGATCACCTTCAGTATTTACTAAAAAAAATTTTTTAAAGAAAGTTTGCAGATAATATTGGGACTGGGAATTTGTATTCAAATTTTGTTTTACATTTACTATAATATACATTCAAATTAAAACTGTATTATAATTGAGAGTTTTGTAATTAATTTCAATAGGGAAAGTGTTTAGTAATACTATAGCATTAGTTAACATTAGCAATTTTATAAAATTATTTAATGGATTATAAAATACTTTGTATGTTGTTTCTCTCCAAGCATCAAGTTTAGGAAAACTATGTAGAACTAAAGATGACATTAGTAGAAATGTTTGCTTTCGCACAATATTGCAACCATAGTGGAAGAAATAGTAAAAACAGATTCTTTTCTATCTCAGTCCATTCTGCCTTCAGCTATGTGTTTCTCAAACTAGGCCATTTCATGCTCCATTTATCTTAGATTATAGTTCTTCCTGCATGGTTAGTTAAATCAACATCCCAATGCTAAAATGGCAACACCAAGATCTATACAATACAAACAAGCAGATGGCAGAGGATTGTTTATTGGATTTTTATCCCATCTCTTTACTTTGTAAGCAGCTCAAGGTAGCAAAAATACATTAGTTCTTCCTCTTCCTATTTTCTCCACAACAACAACCCTGTGAGGTGAGTTGGGATGACAGAGTGACTGGGCCAAAGTTTCCCAGACAGCTTTCATGCCCGAAATGGATTTGCTGCTGATATTAAGATACCTCACATATCTTTTAGATTCCTCCGGGAATAAATTAGACACTTTTTGCCAAAGTATAATTACAATGAATTTTATTCGGAAATTCTTGCATTTGTGCTAATTGGTAGCAATCATTCTTTCCATTCTTAGCTAGTTGGATCAAATTCAGAATGAAAAAGAACAGAATATTCATGATGAATGATCAAATATTGTAGTCATTTAGCTAGTTCATTTATATTCAAATTAATATACATTGTGCACCATTTTGAATTTTGTAATTGTAAATATCAACTGATTATTTCATAATTTTCCTTATTCAATTGTCTCTTCTTCTGCTTGTTATACATGGATTTTGCTGAGTTACCAGTTTCAGTTCCCCACTGATTTCAAACCAGCTAACCTCAGTATGAATTTGCTTAACAATGTTATGAATATTAAGCTAGAGTTCACTGATTCATTCTTTAAGGAGCTGAGTCAAACGCTACAAGGGAATGAGTGAGCAAAGCAACACTCTTAATGTTGGAAATATATGATACAGTAGAATGGAACAATACTTTGCAGCAGCAATGATAAGTCATATCTATTATAGATATTTATATTTTGGATATAAGAACAAAATACAATGGTTAAATTTTATGTTACACACTGATAATGAGATGGGTTATAAAATGCCAGCGTACATTGCAATCACTTATACTAAAAAGTGTAGTAGGTAAAGTAGAAGAATTCACAGTACATCTGATCAGTTGTTATATAAAATGATACTTATTTCAGCAATGGAGATGGAACTACTATATTCCAAAAATAGTGTAGTGATTTTGCTGATGGATTTTAGTTAGATCTTGACATACCAAGAGTTTAAGCAGCCAAAATCGAGACTTGTAGTAAAAGGTTTTTGTAGGATTGATAAGGAACAGCAGCATAAATCCATACAAGATAAGTGGGTTTGCCTGCATAGGAAATCCAGTGCTATCTCCATAAATACATGCCAACAGACTCAGACACCATAGCATTCCAAGGAATCCAGCAATCTAGAAAAAATACATTTTTAAAATATGCAAATTTTAGCAGTTATGTGCAGCTAAGGCATGACACAATATATATATGAGGAATATATTACTTCAGTATTACATTACTTATTAATTTATTTTGGCTCCAATTCCAATTCTAAGTTTAAGTTTTAAACTTATATCATTCAGCAACAAACTATATTTATTTATTAAATGTATATGTCACCCATCTCACTGTTACCAGCTATCTTACTCCTAAATGAACTCTAAGTGGTTCTTGACTTATGATTGATCTCTTAGTGACCATTCAAAGTTACAGCAGATGTCCCCAGAGCTACCTACAACATGTTTTTGAAGTTTCAATTGTGCCCTCCACAGACACAGTTCAATTATATTTTGGGCACTTGGCAACTGATCCACGTATATTTTCAGCAATTTTTGCCAGAAACTGGCATTTATTTCTGGTTTCTGGGGAAAAATGCTCATTGGCTAAAATGGGTTCGTAGTGTTCACTTAACGGCCACTACAAAAAAGGTTGTAAAATTGGGCAGTCCCAAAAATGACTTTAATGACTGCCATGATTTACTACCATAATTCAGGCTCAATTACAGTGATAAATTGAGGATTACCTGTGTATGGAAAATGACTTCGTCAATCAATACTAACCCAACATTTTGAATAACAATTCTCACTCTTCCATTTAAATGTCAGTAGATGAGTGCAAGATGTTTTAGATTATAGTAGTAAGTGTATCTATAGAATGCCCTTTCAAGAAAATATTAGCTCATTTCACTTCTGCTGATACAAAGGCCTTTTTAAAAAGGAATTTTAATTAGAACCCATTAAAATATTTTAATATTTCCAAAACAGAAAGGGAAGACAGTAATAACATTTTTATTATTGTACTGTAAGCCACCCAAAGTCATTGAATACAATATGGGCAGCAAATAAATTTTACATATAAATAAATAATTTTCATTCATAGCCAATATTTAAATTAATAATAATAATAATAATTTATTAGATTTGTATGCCGCCCCTCTCCGAAGACTCGGGGCGGCTCACAACAGTAATAAAAACAGTATAACAATGGAACAAATCTAATAATAAAATATATAAAAACCTCAACAATTAAAAATCATACAGCACATACACATCAAACATGAAATATAATAAGCCTGGGGGAGATGTCTTAGTTCCCCCATGCCTGGTGATATAGGTGGGTCTTAAGTAACTTGCGAAAGACAAGGAGGGTGGGGGCCGTTCTAATCTCTGGGGGAAGTTGATTCCAGAGGGCTGGGGCCGCCACAGAGAAGGCTCTTCCCCTGGGGCCCGCCAAACGACATTGTTTGGTCGACGGGACCCGGAGAAGGCCAACTCTGTGGGACCTTATTGGCCGCTGGGATTCGTGCGGTAGAAGGCGGTTCCGGAGGTATTCTGGTCCAATGCCATGTAGGGCTTTAAAGGTCATTATCAACACTTTGAATTGTGACTGGAAACTGATCGGCAGCCAGTGCAGGCCACGGAGTGTTGTAGAAACGTGGGCGAATCTAGGAAGCCCCATGATAGCTCTCGCGGCCGCATTCTGCAATTATAGCATCATAACACAAAAACCAAAAATTCTTAGTCAGATGCTGAGTTACCTAGTCAGTATGGCCAGTGATCTGAGATGCTTCCATTTTAAAGAAAAATCTTAGGGAAAAAAACTTCCCAATAAATAAAACAACATACATATTTAGCTGTGCTCCTGAACTTATGAAGTCCTGCTTTTCAAAATAAGCACAGGAGCATGTAAAACTCCTTTAATTATAGAACTTACCTCAAAAAGATGCTGATGGGATAAATTACTGCGGGGATTGAGTTCAAATATGAGAACATGATTCACTCCAGCTTGCCTCCAACCATATGTGTTAATGCCAAGGAGAAAAAGGAATTCTATCAGAAGAAAACCCCCTCGATAGATTCTTATCAGGGGCCACACGTTTGATCCGTCCATTTTAAACACACCTATCAAGTAAAAGATACAAATCAAACATATACAAAACAAACAACTTCGGAGAGATAACTAAACAACTCTTTCTTTATAATAAAGGACATATATTCTCTGTATTTAAAATTCTGTAATAACATTTAAAATTCTATAATAACATTTAAAAGGCACACTTGCTAATTTCAGCAATTATGTTCCTTGAATGAGCAGGACAGAGAGTCAACTGACTCTCCATATTTGCCGAACTACACTTACCAGCGGGCTGACCTAACCTGTGATGAATACTGGGAATTATATTTCAGTAATATGTAGAAAGTTTCAGCAGGGAGCAACACTGGTCTGATCCTGTCTGAATTTAGACGATAAACAAAAGCAGGCCTTGGTGCTATGATAGGGAACACCGGGGTAAAACCATTTCCATATTGTTGGAAGAAATTAGCATAGTTGTGTCTGTAATTGTGCTTGGTCCTATTTATCTTGGGATGCACCTTAACCTAGGTATACATGGGGCACGTTTCATTACCCCAATAGAAACTTGAATGTGAGTCAGACATGACTATTCCTTTTTCTTTCTTTTTTAAATATTTTTATTGAATTTTCAAAAGGACAAACAAGGACATACAACACTAAACATTTAAGGAGCTACCATTGCTCCGGTTGTCGTAGAAGTCTAACTAATACAAAAATATAAAAATTCCTAACTGTAATCAGATCAAAGCAGAAATACCACACTTGTAAGTTACATTCTTGTTAGATTTAACTCTATATTTTTAATATTAAACTTATTAATTAAATTTCTTTATATTTTAAAATATTCTATGCTTATACAAAAGGAAAAGGAAAAAAGGTTATTAGTAATACTATTTACTATTTCATTCTATATTATAATTAATTATTAATACCATTTTTAAAATTCCACCAATCATATACTTTATCCCATATTTTATAATATTCTGTTTCAGTTTGGTTATTTAAACGTTTAGTCATCATATCTAGTTCCGCACATTCTATAATTTTTTAAAATACTTCAGTATCTTTTGGTATTGTTTTTTCTTTCCATTTCTGTGCGAATCCTATTCGCGCCGCAACCAATATATGTATTATTAAATAATAAGTTTCTTTTTTATACTTTGTATTTGAAATACCCAATAAAAAGAGTTCGGGAGATTTTTTGATCTTCTCCTTTGTTATTTCATTTATCCAATTCTCTATTCCTTTTTCATTTTACTACAAGATATACAGTAGTCCTAGCTGCCATGCATAAACAAAACGCTTTATATGGCCATTTCAATGCAACTGACAGCATCAGTTCAATGATATAAAAGTTCTTTCCCTTTGATGTTCCCTAGCAGTTGATTCTGAGAAGCATGTAACCTTTGAAGACATTCCATACAATCCACATCATTAATTGCTACAGATATAGTCTATCCACTTTTACAGCCAACCAAGATAATTCCTATTACTATCATATGGCAATAAATCAAAGCTTGTTTATTTATATTCCACCTTTATTATTTTTATAACTCAAGGCAGCAAACACACCTAATACTCATTTCTCCTCCCATTTTCCTCACAACAACAAACCTGTGAAGTAGATTGGCTTGAAAGTGAGTGACTAAGTCATCCAATCGACTTTCATGCCAAAAGAGGGACTACAATTCAGTGTCTCCCAGTTTCTAATCTGATACCTTAACCAGTACACCAAATTGGCTCTCGTTATGCCTTTCTACCCACTGTAATAATCTTTTTTCTTTGATGACCCCAAATTGTGACATTATGAGAGAAAACTGTTTGCTCCCTTTCTTCATACCATTTATGTATTTACTTATTTATTTATCACCATATCCCATATGCATTCAATCATAGCTTAGCAAGTAAACTAAGGCAAAATATTTAGGATAATATTTTAAAATGCTATTCTGGCAAGAGAATGTTCTGCTTTTGTCAGCTGGCAGTGACCATGTATCTTATATTTCCTGGAAATATCTGAAATACGGATATAATAAATAACTTGTGAATTGATTTAAAATTATCTTGGCAATTTTGGACAATTTCTAGGAAATCATGTGACAATGTGAAGCATTATTATTATTATTATTATTATTATTATTATTATTATTATTATTATTGTTATTAATTCAATTTTTATGCCGCCCTTCTCCTTAGACTCAGGGCGGCTTACAACATGTTAGCAATAGCACTTTTTTAACAGAGCTAGGCTATTGCCCCCACAATCCGGATCCTCATTTTACCCACCTCGGAAGGATGGAAGGCTGAGTCAACCTTGAGCCGGTGATGAGATTTGAACCGCTGACCTTCAGATCTACAAGTCAGCTTCAGTGGCCTGCAGTACAGCACTCTACCTGCTCTTTCCCCCTAGGTCTTTACAATTTTATGCATGGTATGTCTGAATGTGTTTGGTTTTTACTTTAATGGGTTTTTAATTGTTTTTACTATTGGATTATTGTGTATACTGTTCTATTATTGTTGTTAGCCGCCCCGAGTCTCCGGAGAGGGGCGGCATACAAATCCAATAAATCAAATCAAATTAAATCAATTAAATCAAGACAATTTCCCGTATTTCCTTATTTGGTTTCCAAGAAGTAGAAGAAATTCTTCTTCTATTTCTCTTTATAAGCTTTTATTTCTCCATGAGCCCCTGAAAAATAGTCTTAATACTCTTCTCAGTTTTTTTTTAAAAAAAACCAGGTATAAGTGAGAAGATTGCTAAATAGCTGAATTAATTAGTGCCATTGTAGTTCTCATGACTGGCATAAGCTATCCCTTGAACCATTTAATACTACTTCAGTCAGAAAATTTTAAACAGTAGTAAAAAGAAATTAAACTTCTGTATATTTTTAGATCTGTATTGCCAACTAAATGAAGACTCCATGAAAAATAAACGAACATAATTCCAGTCTTGGAAAAGTAAGGGATATTTAGAATATGCATCATGGGCACTGTATGTATGGTGATGATTATAAATTAGAAAAAACAAAAGAATTGAGAACACTTCAAATTCTCTTCTAGTGACTCTCTTACAGCTTTTGAAATACAGTGGCAGACATAAGTAGCAATTTGGCAGTAGGAATACACTAATTTCTTTCAATTCTACCAAAATATGGAAGGTAATCTCATGTTAGAAAAATAAATCAAGAAGTTTAAAAAGTTCAAAGTGCAAAATAGATAATTTCAAATATTTTAAAATACGATTGCCAACTGACAAAATGCTTATATATCTTATGTGATTATGATTTAGCACAGGTGATCGAAAGATCAAAAGGAAAGCATTCTGTCCCAAATTCTACATGGTGGCATCAAAATCTAATGCCAGATACAAATATTCTTAAAATGAATGGGAACAATGACCACACAAACAAGAAGTGGAAACAAATGGGAAATGTCCAAATGTCCACATTTGATTTCAAAATGGGAACAAGATCCCTATGAGATTAATAATAAGACAGTCAAATAAATCTAAATGCTTGTTATTAGTCTGAAACTGCAAGAATGCATATCATTGTAATTGGGGGGGGGGGGGTGTCATTCCGGGAGGATGCCAGCATACTTAATAAGCAAAACCAAAAAAACTGTAAAGACCCAGAAGTATTGGGTTGTAAAATGGACATCTTGCTAAAATGAAGAGAAAGAAGTGGAATATATCAATAACAAAACAAGGAAAAAATATACATGCTTCAAAAATGATTCAGAAGAAGTGCTTCAAGATCTTAGGCAGTATGTATCTGCTATTCATTAAAACAGCCCCTTTCTAGGTTTCTACATTAGCTTGGGGAAAAAATGTGTTTATTTTAACAGTTACATTTATTTTAATAATTAGACCTTTTAAAGGAGCAGTATCTTTTCAAATTCTGAATAATAAAGAGGTCATGGATATAACAATGGTTCTAAACACTTCCACAAAAACATTTTCAGGGCATGCACAATCCTTAAAAGGTTTTCTTTCACCCACCCAACAGATCTATATTCACTTCTCTTTTATCATTGCCTTGCCTTCTCTGTGTCCCATATACCAAAATAGTACTTATAACATAGAATATCTGGGGTTTGGGGTCATAGTAAACATTAATCATTTAAAACTAGCCAGCCTCTTCTGGATTTGTAGACAATTTGTAGATAAAAATCAGAAGGCAGAAACCATAACCAGGACAGCCTTTGCTAAGGATTGGCTGATACAATAGCTGTGCCCTGTTCCAAATTATGAAATTGACTTATACTCTTTTCTATGTTTTGGGTAACTACAAACTGGGAAAAAAGGCCTCATCTGCTGAAAAACGCAGTTGATCAGTTACTAATGGACAAGAACAGTTATAGCTGGATAACACATATACTATATTGAGGAATATCTCCATTGGCCTTCAAGATAAATTCAAGATCTGGCTATTACCTAGAATAACCCTTATTGATTGGGCCTTGCTACTTCTGGGACCATCCGTTGAAAGCCAAATCTGCCTGTTCAATATAGGTTGATCAAGGAGAACATATGAATCATTCCATGAGATATTAAGGGGTGTAGAGGCAGGTATTGTCAGCTCCCAATGAGGATTCCCAGCTGGTCAACATGTCATTTGTACAGAAGAGGGTACCCTATAACTGGGAGTAGTTGTCTAGGATAAGGGTCCTCAACTTGTGGATTGCATCCCACTCCCAAGCTATGGCCCACTACTGGGCTGTGGTCTATTTGCAATCAAGATGTGTGACTGGTAGGCTGGCACACACATGGGTGCATGTGCAGTCCCATTTGTGCAAGGGGCTGGCCTTTGCACGTTCCTGCCACTCACACAAAACCATCTCCTCTTCCCCCCTTCTACCCAGTCCAGGAAGGTAGTTTTAACACAGTTCAAGAATGAATGATGATTTTATACCTTCCTAATGCTATATGTGGATATTACATTTTAACATATTGTTTTATTTTTTTTTTGTTTTAAGGTTTTTAAAAAATATATAAGCTACCTACAGTATCTCAGGAAGTGTCATATAAATGCATTTACTATGGTGTATCTTTTAGGTGAAGAATATCAAGGACTGGAGTCTTTTCTGATGAATTCATTGCTTCATAATTTCATGAGCCGAGGTGGCGCAGTGGGTAGAGTGCAGTACTGCAGGCCACTAAAGCTGACTGCTAGATCTTCATGTCAGCGGTTCAAATCTCATCACTGGCTCAAGGTTGACTCAGCCTTCCATCCTTTCAAGGTGAGTAAAATAAGGATCTGGATTGTGGGGGCAATATACTGGCTCTGTAAAAAAGTGCTATTGCTAACATGTTGTAAAGCCTCCCTGAGTCTAAGGAGAAGGGTGACATTAAAAAAATTCAAATAAATAAAGGAAGGAAGGAAGGAAGGAAGAAAAGAAAGAAAGAAAGAAAGAAGGAAGGAAGACTTAAGCAGGGTAAAATCAATAGTATTGGGCCGGGGTATTTTCCATTTCTAACTACCTTCCATCTCCTATATGTTTGTTGCTAAGGTTTATATTCCAGAAAATCTTACTAATAAGTCCTAGAAACAATTTCCAATTAGATTATAAGATTTCTGGCTATTTGCCAAATTCAGTCTATGAAGTGAGACAGGATAATCTTCTCCTCTTACTTCAGAGAAAGCTATTTACATTTTTCCTATTTTTGTCCTTTGCTAGAAATGAGTTTGCTCACTTTTCTGTCAAAGGTAAGTCAACTTAGCCTAACACTTCTTCCGTGGATACTTACAGACCATTTTCATTATTGGGATGCAATTATTTAGAAGTGACCAAGACAGATTGGTTTAAGGCAGGGGTATCAAACTCAAAGCCTAGGGGCCTGATTTAGCTTGCAGGATGCTTCCATCTGGCCCATGAGGGCACCTTGGAAACAGCAATGATTGGTTCTCCATGATTCTGCCAACAAAAACAGACCTCAGGAGGTCGCACACAGCCCTCTCAAGCTCCATTTTCACTAGCGGGGGGTTGCAGGAGGCTGTTGCAGCCAAAAGCAGAACTCGGGAGCCCATTTTCTCTGGCAGATGCTCGGGCCACTACAGGCGCCCCTGACATAAGTGATGTCAAGCTGGCCACACCCAACCTGGCCCCCTGAGATCAAACACAAACTCTAATGTGGCCCTTGATGAAATTGATTTTGACACCCCTGGTCTAAGGGCTTCCCTTCTCATTCCTTTCTATCACCCTCTGTTATTGCTAGGTGCTTTTTTGAAAATACTAGTTTATCCACAGAAATGCTACTATTGCCATCTGTGCATTTTGTACAGTACATCAAAACAACAAAAGAACAGAGAAATGTTATCTGCTTTGATTTCCAAAGTTACTAAAGTAAATGCTTTTACTGTATGATCTCAAACATCCGAATGCAAATATTCTCTTTAGGTTAACAAGATTAGCTTCTAAGATATTGTTGAAGATCTGATTCAGGGAAATTCACATTACTGAAGCAACATTTTAATCCATTGTTTCATAACTAAGTTTTGTAAAAAGCTATATGTAGTTATTTCCTGGATTTGCTTTAACCATATGAAAAACCGATATCTCGATAAATTATGTCCACTTATTTCAATACTAGTTATTTTGTTTTGTATTGTTTTAATAACATGCCTATGACCGTAGCCTTGATTTTGTGAATCTTAGCCCCATAGATTTTAAACAGAAAAACAAAATTTGGCAATGAATTTTACCCCAAGGAATTAAATAGCTTGTTGTTTGTCAAATTAGTGTGGATAATATTCACTAACTTTGCACTTATTGTCTATATATATAACATATATTACATGCATTTTATATATGGGGAGATTATCAATCATGTTTTAACATCAATTGATCCTAATCAATATTACACTCCACCATTATTCCGTTGAATTGAGAGTTTACTGTACCATTATGTTGGATTGATCCAAAGGGCACTCCCAATGCACTATTTACAACCAAATTTTACAAAGCTGTTTAGGAATGAGATTATGCTACAACATTGCAACCCTCATTTATACTACAATATGCTCTCAGCCATCAAAAGACTTGTGTTTTTCCACTTTCAAATTAGCAATTGAATACAAACACACAGATGGTTCTAAGGACATCCAGAATTGAAATAAGCAAACGATGCTAGTTTGAAAAGATAAATTAAAAAAAAAACATTTTAAAAGCCCATTTGCAGAGAGGAAATTGAAGATGTGATTTTTGAAAAACTGAATGATTACTTTAGGAAAACTATACTGAACATACAATTTCTTTACTTTTTTGAATATTAGTTTTTAATTATACAATAGTGATAAAAATTATATACTGCATTAAAAACGGCATCAGCAGGCTTTGTAAAGTTCATGTCCCCAATCCAGTGGTAATATGGAGTAACAGTTTCAAGGGGCGTACATAAGTGCACTGGTGTGCCTTTCGTCCCCTGTCCAATTGTCTTTCCTTTCTCTCACTTATCATATATATTTTCTTTCTTTCATATATCCTCTCCCCTAAGTTCACTTTACCCTTATATATATTACTACATGTCTATTTTTCTTCCTATGTATTTGTGTATTGGACAAATGAATGAATAAATAAAATAAACATTGAAACCCAGGAGCAAACCTATTCCGTTACTTCACAATTCGATGGCATCAGAAAGCTTTACCCCTCACATTTTTGAGAAAGGGATTCTTTTTTTATGCAATTCAGTTTAATAATCTACATATGATTGACAGGGATAGGAATTTCTTACCCTACAGGAAAAAAAATACTGATACACTCTTTCTTTTTTCCTTATGGCAGAGATACACAATATTGATCCCTTTATCAGCATCCTTTACCCAGGACTTCTTTTAACCTATGAGGTAGCTTGCTGCAAAAAGTGTTCTTCCACACCTCAGGAACCCTGTATCCTCTATTGCCTGAGCTGTATAGCCTGTGCAGGAGGCCCTATCCACCATTCCACCTTTTTTGCTGCATTTTAATGATGTCAGCAAAGGTATTGCAAATTATGTGAGAAACCTAGGAAGGGGCAGAAGAATATGGATTATTCTTTTGTTGTTGTCCCCTCCATTCCAACATTGTGGTTTCCAGGGAGTAGAAGTTGAATTAATCTGCTACCACACTCCTCTTTTCATTAATGTAATTTCTACAATATCCATCTGGCACCCACCTGTCATGTTTGGCAATACGCAACTTGCACACTGCTTGGGGAGGCCCTGCCTAAAACCTATCTCTCTCTCTGTTTGTGTCTGCCCTCTTTACCTCTGCTACTGCTTTCTTAGGAGGCTTGCCAGTTTAATGCAAAAATAATGTGAGATGCAAAAGCAGTGGCAGTTCCAGAGGGCATTTTTAAAAACACATTATGTTTTCTTTTCAAAGGTGAAATAATCATGCCTGGAGGGTGCTAGATTTCTATGCAAAGCTCTAATCATCTGACAAGATGAAGGGAGGCGATGGGAATGGAGAATGAGTACTGACTTATTTTATTGTGGTGCCATAGGAGAAATAGCACCAAAAGCAACTTTTAATCTGCCAGTGCTGTTTGCTGTAGCATTTAAGAATATTGAAGAAAAACTGATTTTAAGGCAAGGATAACTATCCCCCCTCCTTCCCAACTATAGTAAATAAGAACAGCTGTCTTCAAAACCAAATAAATAAACGAGAGATTTCCGGAATTATGCAAAAAAAAGTTCATATGAAAAATTATGATTTTATATATTGTTATACATTATACATTATTATACATTTATAAACTTATAAGGCTCTGTGATGGTTTAAACTGACATATTATTATTTAATAATTAATTTTTTAAACTACATTCTATATTTATTTTCTGTGCAATCCTAATCCCAACAACAGTATTATTCACTTTATTCAGGGAGGGTTGTGACATTCATTTTAAAAAGTTACAGCATTGCAAGTTTTGAGATTTCCTGGCTTAAAGCTAGCTTACATTTGAGGCTTTAAAAACTGCCAAATATTATGATATAACTCAGTTTCAATGTTTCTACAGAGTCAATAATTCTGACTGGAGAAAAGGTTATTCAAAATATTATTGTGAGCTTGATACCTTTATTTAGTTTTTGAAGCGACTTAACTCATCCTATGTTTGAAGCAACTTAACTCATCCTAACGTTACAACTATACACACACACACACACACACACACACCCAATCCTAAAACAAAGTAAAATTTACTTATTGAAAACTGACCTGAAAGTATGAGTGTGACATTTAGCACAATGAATATTCCACAGAACAACCCGACCCTGAAAGTAGTCCATGCTGGTGCAGGCTGTAGAGAGAACAGAACAGTTTTTATTTTAAATATCTGTCTAAGATTTTAAAAGATTGTACTGGCATTATCAAACTTACTGATGTATCAGTTTGCAGGCAAACCAATGATTGAATTCCTTTCTGCCAACTGAATTCTTTTACCTGCTGTGTTTATTAATGAATGTTAATCTTAGACCTGAACTTTTTTTTAAATTCAGACACTGCTATATACAGCAATTGATACCAAGTATTGGTGATGATAAAGTATGATAGTGATATAATGTCAAGAAACTATTTAGCTCTCATGACATGATTGTGTCAATGGTACTATTGAAAAGACTAAGCCAGGGTCTAATCGAAATCAAAGAGGCAGTTAGATGATTAAGACACTGCTGACTGGAAAAAGGAAGCAGTGTTGGAAAAGGAATGAGGCTCAATTGGCCTCAGCAGACATTTAAAAAAATCCATGGACTAAAGGAATATTTTGCTTCAAACAAATGACTAAAATCTCAAAGAATGACTTAGCTATATGAAACCTTTTGTTACTCTTGCTGTTTTACAGAGTTCTTTGCCTATGAATTTTCATTGGAATAAACAGCAGAGGAAAATAACAATTCTTAATTGGAAATACATATGAACTTTTTTATTCTAGCATCATTTCTATTCTGCCATTACATATTAATGTGCTGTCTACTTCCAAGATTTTTAAAGTGAAAATTAGAAAAAAAGCAAAAGATAATTCAAGATGTGAACTTGATGCCAACTCTTAAACAATGTCCATTTATCCAAGGAAATATAGTGAAGAACTTCTTCTATTGCCATCACCTGTGCTGCCCCTAGTGGTGGGACACGTAATCGTTTCATGGCTTTCTGTCGGTCTCCATCTTCCAATTCATTGGTTACCACTGTCTAAAATAAAAAATAAAAAGTTATAACATAGTTTAAAAAAAAACATGAAATAAGTACTAAAAATTCAACTCCCAATTTTAAAATATACAGGTGGTCTTTGATATACAAACATAGTTTGAATTGGAATTTCCATCACTAAGGAATATGGTTGTAAAGCACAATATCACCTGACTGCTAGCCATGAGAAACCTGGCAGATCTAGCCATCTAACAGGGTGAAAAACAGAGTGTGTCCCAGGTAGAATGTGGGGGGTGCCAAAAGGGTAGAGGAGGCATTGAAAGGTTTAGCACAGGCCACGCACAAGTTGGAGAGTGGATTCTGCAGTGTGGTGCAAGCTTAGGAGGCCAGGGATAGAGGGTACAGATTACATGCATGTATGCATATGTAGGAATGCTGGGGAAAGCACATACTGGAGTTCAAATGCTTTTTGGCGTGTACTACAACTGTGGGGTTGCAAGAAGCCCCTGTGCTGCAGCACAATGCCCAGCTACAACGGTGTGGTCTAAAGGGGCTTCTTGGTGTTCTGCAGCTCTGAGGCTGGAAGAAGACCAGGCCATAGTACAGCATGAAACCTAGCTTCAGCCCAGTCATGCAAAAGGGTTTTGTTGGCTCCTCCGACTCTGCGTCGGCAAGAAGCACAAAGCCCAGTTCCACCAGCATAGCACTAAGGGTCTTTTGTCCCAGGGAAGCTGCAGCCATCCTAGCCCAGTCTCAGTCATTGACAATCTCCCCCATTACCTTGCACTCCATGCCCTAGCTTAGGTTTGCAATCTTCTACCTTTTTCGGCCAATGAAGCATGCCTGGTCTGTCACTTTGCGAGGCAGCTGCTGACCACACCTTCTCCAGATATCACTAGGAAACTGCCACGCAGTTACCTAGAAACCCTCATGCAGCTAGCAGCTGCCTTTCAAAGGCCAGACCTAGTATGTTTGATCAGCAGCATGGGCAAGAAGATGGCAAAACTCAGCTAGGGGATCAAGGGCTGCAGACTGCAGGGGAAGGCAAGAATATATCAATTGAAGAGGCAGGCACTAAAGGAAATTGAAGTGCCCCTGTGGTTGTAAGTGTGCCAAATGCCTGAAATTTAACAGCATAAGAACATAAGAATATCCATGCTGAATCAGGCCAAAGCCCATCGAGTCCAGCATTCTGTGTCACACAGTGGCCCACCAATTGTCCATGGGGATCTTGTGAAATTTGATCACGTTCAGCAGTGCTAAAACTCTGAATGTTCACAAAACAAATGGTTGTAAGTCTGTCACTACTTCTACTGGCATACAAATACTATTTGTATAAAAAAAATGACTTAGTAGGATTTTAATTTCTACACAATTATAAACCTGCCATATTAGCACTGAAACAATCTGGCTCCCAAATACAGTGGTACCTCATGATAAGAACCCCTCGTCTTACGAACAAACCGAGATACGAACCCGGGGTTCAGAAATTTTTTGCCTCTTCTTACGAACTTTTTCCTTCTTATGAACCCGCCACCGCTGAGAAGCCCCGCCGCCCAGCTGTCGCTTTTTGAAACAGCCGGGGGGCTTCTCAGCGTCCTCCTGAACCCGAACGCCAAACTCGAACTTCCGGGTTTGGCGCTCGGGAGGCCGCCGAGAAGCCCCCTGGCTGTTTCAAAAGACGACAGCCAGGTGGCGGGGCTTCTCGGCGGCCTCCCGAACGCCGAACCCGGAAGTTTGGCAAATTTTCGGGTTCGGGAGGCCCCTTGGAAGCCCCCTGGCTGTTTTAAAAGCTGACAGCCAGGCGGCGGGGCTTCCCAGCGTCCTCCTGAACCTGAACGCCAAACCCGAACTTCCGGGTTCAGCGTTCGGGAGGCCGCCGAGAAGCCCCGCCGCCCGGCTGTCGCCTTTTAAAACAGCTGGGGGGCTTCTCGGCGGCCTCCCGAATGCCGAACCCAGAAGTTCGGGTTTGGCGTTCGGGTTCAGGAGGACGCTGGGAAGCCCCCCCCCCCCCGGCTGTTTCAAAAGGTGACAGCCAGGCGGCGGCGTTTTTTTGTGGGGGTTTTTTTTGGTTGCACGGATTAATTGATATTACATTGTTTCCTATGGGAAACAATGTTCCGTCTTATGAACTTTTCGTCTTACGAACCTCCCCCGGGATCCAATTAGGTTCATAAGACAAGGTATTACTGTACTGGAATCGGTTGATTTGAGTGTTTTCTGGGAGATGTTACTTCTAGATGGAAACCAAAGTAGTCAGTAGTACCCTAGGCAGTTCATTTCTAGAAACAATGTAGCATGAACCAATACTGGGCCATTTTGGAAGAGGAGATTCTAGAACCATCCCTTACGTAGTAGACTATACCTCTGTTTCAGAGATGAGCTGATTGATTTTCTTGCAAGTATAGAAAGGAGCCACTTCAACATGAGCCACTCTCCAATCAGCACCTCGAGGTGTCTCCAGGATCTTATCATGTTTCTTCAAAATCTTACGGAACCCTGTGAAATTTAGATTCTAAAAATAAAGAAAAAATAGAACCACATTATTTACGCGAATACTGCCTTTTTGTTTGATATCAGGGAATTGGGAAGGAAAATAAATCACCTAGAGGAAAAAACTATAAAATCCTTTTCTTCATAAGGAGAAACATATTTTACATTTTTCCATCTATAATAAAGCTAGTCTTTTTTCTTTAAAATTAACAAATTATTAACAAAGCCAGCTTTGAAAAATCATATATTCCCTCATAAAAGATTGCTGCTACAGGAGTGACCTTTTGTAAATTGCATGTTTAAAGAAAAATGTTAGACCTAAGTCTGCTTGTAATCCACATTGTTGTTCTTCAGTTTTATACATAATAATGAATAAACTTGATTGAAATCAATCATAGCAACTCCATACTTCATACAGACAAAAATGGAGAATTACAAACAAATCAACATTCCCAATTCACTGACTGCTGAACACTTGGCATAACATTGAGTATATGAATGTGTATTTATATTTATTTAATTTAAAAAAACAATGCAATTGAATTTAAGGAAAACTCAATAGTTTGTAGCATTATACATAGAAACAGTAAAACGACACCACTTTATCATTATTATAGGATAATATATAAGTTAAAAAAGAAACCTAACCTGTTACAGAAATAAAATTTTATAGTAAAGTAAAACATATGCTGTATTCAAAATCAACCTAAATTTTAAAAAATGGGGAAATTATATAAAATAAGAGGAAACGGCTTCCTTATAAAACCGAACCTCCAAAAGATAATATTATTTGGAAAATGATCTCATTTAGTTAGGCCAGTTGGTAATTTCATTTCCAAATCTGAAACAAAACAAAGAACAGAACAGAACCAAAATATGGTGCCTATGGGAAGAGTTACAGAAGCTCTACTGAAATTATTTTCAATTAAATCATGCCTGGAGTGATTTTATAATGGAGCTCAGTAGGATAGAAAAGCAAGGAAACAATTTGGAGATGCGAAGAGAAAATTAATATATTAATGATATATATTATCTTTAATAAGAAATTTTAATTATTCTCTCTTGAAGAAACCCAGCAATCTCCCAGGAGAGCTATACCTGGTTCACAAGCCTAAATGGGGGGGGAAATAGGAAGTGACAATTTCAGGCTTAGGATTTTATTTCTGGGTTGAATAACTTTGATTGCTCTGGGAATAATTACATACTTTTGAGAAATCTTAGCGACATGAAATGTTTGATAAGTCTAATACCACATCACAGTGTTGAATTCTTTCTATTCCAAATGTATATTTTGAGTGATAAGGAGTTAATCATAAAGAATATTAAACTGTAGGAATTCAATGAGAAGAGAAATGAAAAAAGGTAATTGCTTCCCAAACAATCCATGTGGTATGGAATTTTACCAGAGATAAAAGATGATAGAGTTTCTCCTCAAGTCTCTCTCCCTCTCCCCCCAGAGTATTTATCTGGACACTGATTATCCCCCTGTCCCTTTTGTCAAATAAAGATGTGGCACCTAACTACAGGCAGTCCTCGATTTACGACCACAATTGAGCCCCAAATTTTGTTGCTAAGTGAAACGTTTGTTTCATTTTGACCTATCTTGACACAGTTGTTAAATGAATCAAATCAAATTAAATTAAATTAAATTAAATTATTAAATTAAATTAAATTATTAATTAAATTAAATTAAATTAAATCCCCACTGAATTTGCTTGTCGGGTCATAAAAGATGATCACATGACCCTGGGACAGTACAAGACATTGCAAATGCCATAAATATGAACCAGTTGTCAAGCATCTGAATTTTGATCATGTGACCATGGAGATGCTGCAATGGTTGTAAATTGTGAAAAACAGTCATAAGACACTTTTTTCAGTGCTGCTGTAACTTCAAACCACCACTAAATGAACTGTTGTAAATCAAGGATTACCTGTAGTGTAAGAGGATAAAGGACAAATTAACTAGTTTTGTAAGTGATAGTCTACAGATAGCAAGCCAATCTTTTTAGTTCAAAGAAATTTTTGCCATGCACTAGGAACCATAAGTAACATTGTTGGGAAGAGATATTCCATTATCTACAAGAAGAAAATTTTCACATGCATTATAACACAGCTCAATGTTTTGGTGTCAATGCAGAGGTTATCACATTCTATATCAGAATGTGGTATCCAGTGGCCAAGGAGATGCATCTATCCTTGACATGTTTTGTATTACTCCAGATAGCAACTGCAAAATTAGCCTAATACCTAGTTTTTCAAATGTTGGTGGGAAACAAGAAGATTTTGTTAGTCATTAGGTAAATTTAAAGCAGAAAAGTGAAAATGTTTCTGAACTGATCTAAAGGGTGAAATGGTAACTTGGAAATTAATTCTGGGCCCAAGATCTTCATATTATATAAATATATAAATATTATATAATCTTTATATTATATAAAATTACACAAACCATATAATTATCTGCACTAATTGAATCGTAACCAATAGCTATATGATGAACCAAATAAAGGCAGTCTGGTTGCAAATCTCACCCTAATCAAGATTAATCCCACTTTAATCACTGGAAATATCCTTTAATTATATGATCAATACCTGATAATTTTGCAGTAAGATGAGGCTGAGGTAGAACTCGCTGAAGGCCAGTTTCAGGTCTTTGATGTTCCTATGCTGAACACGTTCCTCATGAGACAGATGGAAGACTGGCATTTTACGTTGCCGCAGGGTAGTAACACCACTGGTTTCCTTTTGTGCATCCAAAGTTGATTGCAATTCATTCTGTAGAGTAGCAAATCTGCGCTGAGCTTCTGCCAGTTTTTCTATGGAATGAAAATACAGAATACTTATTTATTTATTTTATTTATTTTGTCCAATACACAATGAGGGTTTTAGTGGGTATATATCTATATACACGTAGTAAAATACATGATGAAGGTTATAGAGGAGATACTCATAGTAAAATATATCTAAGAAATAATAGAAAAGAAGGTATAGTAATAGAACATATCAATGAAAGAATAGAAGAAGAGATATAGGAATAGAAGAAAGGTATAGGAGATATAGGAGAGCAATAGGATATATTGTATTAAGTAAGCTCAACATAAATAACAAAGGCCATGTTGCTCTTTTCCCAAAGAAGATCAACAGCCAGTATTTTATAGCACACATGGATGCTAAAATAAAGAAAACCCAGTTGTCATTTGGTGGGTTTCCCCCCCTAAAAGATGATATTCCGGGGGAGGGGGAGTGTAGTTCATTTAACTACAATGTGGGTGGGAATATTTAATTCCTAATGAATAATGCAAGTGTGTCCAGTTAAGAATCTTGTAAAGATACAACTTTAAACGATGTAATTAAAATGTACTGTATTTTTTGCACTGTAAGATACACTGGACCATGTGATGCACATTAGTTTTAGAGGAGGAAAACAAGAAAAAAAATCTGCCACTGCCTCTCAGCATCAATCTGGTATTCATCTGGCTAGCATGTTTGCAGCAAATAGCAAACAATCGAGTCAGCTTCAGCATATTATTGTAGCCCCAGCATGTGGCTCGTCAAGGCTCCGCTCTGTTGCACCCACCACCGGTCAACTGAGATGAGCTGTTGCCGCAGCCAGGGAATGCTGAAGCCTTCATTGCCGATGGGAAGTTGTATCGGCCTCCTGGAATACTGATTAACTGTTCTAGGCGGCAAGGATTCCCACAGCTGCCTATCACCGCTGCTATCACTGTTTCCCACCAATCACCACCCCTGTCATAGTGGTGCCATTGGCAGTGGCAGTGATTGGTGGTGACGATACCCACCGCCTAGAACAGCTGGTTGGCAGTATCCAACTGCCAATCAGCTGCTCAGTAATGAAGGCTCCAGCGTTGCCCAGCGAGGGTGAATGGCAGCAGCGGTGACAGGCAGTGGCAAACCAACCCCCTCAAATCCGCTACAGTATTTGCTCTATAAGACGCACAGAATTTCCACCCACTTTGGGGGGGGGGGGGTGCATCTTATAGTGTGACTATTTTACATTTCTCTTTGAAAAGGATTCAGAAAATACAATTTCATTTTCACCTATTATTATCCAAAGCCTAGTTCACAGAAGAAATTTATTTTCCTGATAGTAAAATATAACACTTCAATACATATATATGCATTTCTTTATATTAAACCCTACCAACTGCTATATACACTTAGACTTTTTTCCCAGAAAAAGATTTTTTTTAACAGAATGAACAGATAACAGAATTAGGCGATACTTTGGAAGACCTCTAGTCCAACCAGCTGATCAAGCAGAAGATTCTCAAGTGGCTATCTTCTTAAAAGCTTCTAGTGATGGAGCAACCACAACTTCTGAAGGCAAGCTATTTCATTGGTTAATTGTTGTCACTGTTAGGAAATTTCTCTTTAGTTCTAGGATGCTTCTCTTCTTGATTGGTTTCCACCCATTGTTTCTTGTTTGCCTTCTCTTGATTCCCTCTTTGTGGCAGTTCATCAAATATTGGAATACTGTTATCATGTTACCTAGTCCTTCTTTTCACTAGACTAAACAGACCCAATTCCTGCAACTGTTTTTCATATCTTTTAGCTTCTAGTCACCAATCATCATTGTTGGTCTTTTCTGCCCTTCCAGAGATTCAGTAACTACAAATAGTCTATATATGTACAAATCTGACATACAATTCATTCCAGACAAAGACACTTGTTTTTCATAAAATCTGGATGATAGTTCCTTATCTCCTTAACAGATAATTCCTAAACTATTACAGATATTTATAAGAAAAAACCCATAGTAGATATAGGTATACATATCAGAACGTCTGATGTAGTTAGATTAACATTAGATTAAAAGGAGTTTCTTAAATAGGGTAAGGTAAGAATTATTGCAGAACATGGGATAGCCTTGATATGGCAATTGCCTCTTAGGACTCTGATGGACCAAAAGATATCTTACCTGAATAAAATGTGTTGATTTTAGCAAGCTCCTTCTCACAAGTTTGGAAAAACTTTTCTTCAAACTTGGCAAAATATCTCTTTACAGTATCTTCATCTGTGACTGGGAAAATTAAAAAAAAAATAGAATTTGTAAAAAGATTCCTAAAATCCATTCTAATATTAATCTTAGTTTTTTCAATTAATATCTAAAAACTAGTTTTTTCAACTAATATCTATTTATCTGGAGGAAAGCCATTTCTTGGAATCTGCAAAATAGTAAAAAAAAAATCATTAAAAAATCATTTTAGTTTTTTTAAATTACAATAATTTAAGAGGACCCATTATAAATCAAGAATTATTGTAGGAGAATTTTCTCCTTTATTTGTTTTAATAATAGAGACCTGAATACCTGCCAATAGAGGAACAAATTGCAGTTTATAACTGAGATAACCATTTACAGTTATAGTAGTAGTGAGCATTGTTTTCCTCCCCCTCTCCAATAAATTTTATTTATTAATCTTTATACCTCTCATGTTGTAGAGTGTTTGCTTTCTGAGTTTCATATATCCATACAATAGTCTTAACAATATTTTTCTTAATAATTATAATTCATTTATCATTTCATTTTTAATCCATATTCTAGTATCATCCTTCTATTTCTAAAACCTTCAAGCCCTTCTCTCACATTTCTTTTCATCTTAATATCTATCTTTTATTCTTTCCCCCCTATTATTTTATCTCTATTTTAATTATCTTTTCTTTCCCCCTTTTTCTGTTATTTTCCTCTATTCCAATAATCAAAGATATGGCCTTTTCCAACGTTATACATTTCTAGTATTAATATATTTTACTTCACTTCTTTTCTAAACAATAATCAAAAAATAATCTTTACTTCTTTTTATCTTTTCCATATGATTCTTACTCTTTAATACAGGATGATTTTATCCTCTTAACAATTAATTCCATCCCTTTATCACATTTCTAACCATCATTCAAAATTAATTATCTCTTATACCTCACACAAAACATTTTAAAGGTTACCGATTTTCAATCTTCTAATTACTATTTACATTTTTCATGTATTTTCTTGTGTTATTTCATAACTTCATTTCTATAAAATATTCACACATATTTGATACAAATTATTTTCCCCACATTGTAACTCTTCTATATTCATAACTTATATTCAAGAATATTTTTGTTTCTTATCACAATAAACAATTATTCAGATCATTTAATTCTAATATACTAATTTAGAATATACATTCTTATTTTTATCCCTTATATTTTATTTTACCCTGTTCCATATTTTCAATCCTCTTTTTTTTCGCTGTCTCCCACATATTTCTTTCTCTCACATTTCTTTCACTTAAATCCATTTTTTTGCTATGCTCTCTATCTTTCTCTCCTCCCTCCCCCTATGTTGTTTTATTTTGCTTTCATCTTTTCTAGCCTTTTCCCTTTCTGGCTTTCTTTTTCTCCCATATCTTTTCCATATCATCTGAGATCTTCCCCTTCTGCTCTAATCCCTTTTTCCCATTCGATGTTTCCATCATTCCCTTATTGTATTTTTTTCTTTTTTGTTTATTGTCCGATTCCTCTGTTTCTTCCACTCTTCCCAAATCCTGCGTATTTTCATCATTTATCTGGTCTACACTAGTTATTATTTATATTCTCGTTTCAGTTTTATACAATACATATCTTCAAGTATTTCTTTCATTCCCATATTCTGCTTATTTATTTATTTGATTGATTGATTGATTGATTGATTGGATTTGTATGCTGCCCCTCTCCGTAGACTCGGGGCAGCTAATAACAGTAATAAAAACAGCATATAACAATCCAATATTAAAGCAGTTAAAAACCCTTATTATAAAACCAAACATACATACAGACATACCATGCATAAAATTGTAAAGGCCTAGGGGGAAGGAGTATCTCAGTTCCCCCATGCCTGGCGGCAGAGGTGGGTTTTAAGAAGTTTACGAAAGTCAAGGAGGGTGGGGACAATTCTAATCTCTGGGGGGAGTTGGTTCACGCCACAGAGAAGGCTCTTCCCCTGGGTCCCGCCAAGCGACATTGTTTAGTTGACGGGACCCGGAGAAGACCCACTCTGTGGGACCTAACTGGTCGCTGGGATTCGTACAGCAGAAGGCGATCCTTGAGATAATCTGGTCCGGTGCCATGAAGGGCTTTATAGGTCATAACCAACACTTTGAATTGTGACCGGAAACTGATAGGCAACCAATGCAGACTGCAGAGTCCTTAATATCCTGATGAATCCATTCCATATCTTTATTTCCACTTGTTATCATTTTTACAATCCAGCCAAATTTCAAAGGAAAAATCTGGGGGCTTTACCACCTCTTCCTTCTTTTTGGTTTACTCGGGTTTATTTATCTAGCAAAAACCAAAAATCCAAGGGTTACACCCTTCTTTCTTTCTTTCTTTAAAATGACGCTCCTGCTTCAAGTCAATATTATTCCTCTTCATTATTCTGCACTCTCAATTTCATTATTTTGTATTTATAAATCCTGTGTATAGAAAGCTGTGTAATAATCAGTTTAATTATGATAAGGTAGGACAACTTTCAATTCAAATATCAATATTTTTCTTTAAAACAAAGTATCTTTCGAGAACCACATTTTCTTTTAAAACTTTCAAACAAAACTTTTTTCCTCCCAGTTCCTGAACATTTTATTCAACTTTTTAATGTGCTTGTCCTGCTGCTAATGTTTGACTTCCACATTTCTTCCCCCTCATAATTTTGGGGTTATCCTTAAAAAGCAACAATCCTTTTTCTCTCAGATCACAAATTATTCATTTACCCTCCTGCTCATTCTTAGTTTTTCTGGTCTGCTTTCAGCTTTGTTGCTGCTCCAACGCTGTCAATTAGGGGCTTTCCAGCTCAGGGAGGGGAGATGGGGCTCCCCTCTACCTTCCCGGTAGTCCCTCTTCGCTTTGCCCCCTCTACAATGGGGCTTAGGTTCCAATCTGGACCCCTGGACATGAAGTGTTTGGAGCCAGCCATGGAGCTCGCAGTCCCGGCTTCCGATGTTGCCGAAAGCAAATCTAGAAATCTCCATATTCCTATAATTTTATCTTGCAAATTATTTAGGGGTTTTTCTACTGTTATACAATTGCAAACTATAACAGATTCAATAAGCAATTAGAACAGTACCATATCTTGTTGCTTAAACTTACAAAACCTTTATCATTTAAGTATTTATTATACAGGGTTATTTCCATTTCTATTGCTACATCAATGCATAATACAACCATAGATATTTTATATAGATCTACATTTTAAAGCTATGATTAAGCCGATTAGGATGTGTTTTACAATTTATTTTCTTGGGAAAATTTTAAAACTACACAAATCTGATCAAATTATTACTGCAAGCATCTCACACAGCAGGAAACAAGATGTGGTCAAGCTAAGTTGATATAATTTTTGCAATAGGGATGTAAAACTTATTCACAGATGAAAAATAAACTTGATTTATATTGAAATGCCTTAAACATTTTAATAAAATGGATACTATACTATTTAATATTTAACTAGGGCATCTTAACTAGCAAGATACAAATTTTCCTCTCTTGTAATTGAAAATAAAACTCTAAACCATGATCTCTGATTTATTGCAACTGGATCTGCCACTGGGGGAATTTAAATGTATGTAATATGATCAGGAGTACATTACATTCTACTGAATTTAAAGGAACCTATTCCCAGACAAATAGTTTATAATGCTGCTGCTTAATGAATGAATAAACAATATTTCAAGGAATAATTAATTAAATGCACAGTATTTCACTTAATCAAGAAACATAATAGACATCATCACTTTAATGTCATATTATGCACATCTTTAAAAGATTACAATAAAAATTTATCAGAGCAATTAGTACTGTGAAATAAATAGATAAATATATATCTAAATTTTTCAAAGTAACAGCTCTTTAATGTTGAGTGGAGAAGGCACTCTAATGACTACAAAACAGTCTTGCAAATCTCTCTTTATCAATGGGCCAAAGGGCAGGACCTCATGTATTAATTATAAAGCCAGGGCTGACTCTAATGGATGCAGGCAATCCTTCTGATAAGCTAGTCTCAAAACATTCAGGGTCTAAAGGTCAGTACTCACACCAGCTTTCCCCAAACCAGAAAAAATGGATTTCAAAGGTCAGAATTGATAGCCACCATACTGATTGCTGAGAAGCATAGGAAATTTCTATAGGCACCCTGATTGGGGAAATGCTGATGGATAACTTAAATTACACACACACACACACACACACACACACACACACACACACACACACACAAGACAAGCTGAGTAACAAACAGAAAATGAGAGAATTTCCACATATATAATCTCTAACGTTGTTCCTGAAATAATATTCTGCATTGTCTGAAGTACTTTAACCCATCTTAAAATTATCCTTAAACAGTACGTGTCCACTTTATTTTTTTCTGCATTAGCATTAATGGAAAAAAAAGAGACGCATAGTATATAATTCTTTTTTAAAAGATCCATTAGTATTTGCAGCACCACAAATGGTTTCACAGAATGAAAACCAAAAATAAGAAGACATATGGGCAATTTCTGTCATTTTAAAACTAAAAATACAAATTTTAATTTACCTATAAGCAAGAAAGTAGTCCTTCAAGAATTTATGGAAATGAAAGCTTTTGTTCAAAGGATGGAGGAACTGGTTGGTAACAAATAATTGATAAAAGGTAACAAAACTGGTATACAGGAATAATCTCCAAAGAATCAAAATAAAACAGAAAACAACCAAATTATCCTTAAACAGTACATGTCCACTTAATTTTTATGAAATATTTGCTTTTTGAAAAGACACCTTTGAGTCATTTATGATTTAGATTCCTAATTTGTTTCACTTGTCATCTATGATTTCCAACTAAAGCTACCGAACTATATCATCACTTAACTACAATTCATTCCAGATTGTCTGTCTGTCTGTCTGTCTGTCTGTTTGTCTGTCTGTCTGTCTAATTTATATGTCACCCAACTCCCAAAGGATTCTGGGTGGCTTAACAAAAGAATAAAATGTTAAAAACATTGTAAGCATTAAAGCAATTAAAATCTATACATATCATTCCATGGCCGGATCTCGTCAATTACAACCGCAAGCTCAATGACCCCAGGCCTGCTGGAAAAGCCACGTCTTAACTGCTTTTTAGAAGGCCAACAGGATGGGGGACAACTGTCTCTCATAAAATCTGAATGACAGATCCCTATGTTTTTAACAGATAATTCCCAAACTATTGCAGCTATTTACAAAAAAAAACCTGCATAAAAATAATAAACAGCAAGTAGCAAACTCCCTTGCAGCTCCAGGTTCTCAGTTAAACTCTGAAATGCAACTTGGCAAATCTAAAGGATCTTCCAATTCTGAAAGACGACAAAAGACTGCCGTTCTCAAAAAATCTGGGAAAATATCATCCTTGGTAAAGCTGATCTCTTCTAACCTACGTTTTGGAGGAGACTCCTAGTTAATTGGCCAACAAAATCTATCCATTTGTTTTTAATACTTGTGCAAATTTATAACAAAGAATTAAACAGGAACTTGCATATAATTTTTTAAAGGGTGGGTCCTCCAGATTCTCCAGCATTTTAGTATAATGGCCTTATCAAAGAGGCACATCTTAAAGGACAAAGCAAGGCAAAATTGGACATCAACATAGAAAGAATAAGTCACTTTTAAAAACAGAACCATCTGGTGTTCCAGCATGTCCTGAATTATAGCTCCAACCATGTTATGACCCAATTAATTCTAAAAGAATTCTAACATTTTTAAACGAAGGCTCCATGGAGCTATAAAAATGCATAAACACATAGATCAAGGCACATAAGTCAGGCATGTGTATAAGAGATAAAGTGGCATGGCATGTGATCTGTCATGAGGTAATATTTCAGACGGTTATACTGTACTTGAATAGATCATAGATCACTAAATCAATGGAATTCACATAATATATTGGGATATATTAAGAAACACCATTTCTAAAGAGATTCTGAGCCCTTTCTCCCTGGCAATGTTCTTGTATATATGTCTACTGATATAATCTTCAAGCTTCCATTTAATTTGAATGTGAAACCTCACTTTCCACATATCTCTGAAATGGCCACTGCATCTGCTCCAATGGTACAACTGGCAAGAAGCCAGAATCATTCATTAAATTTATTTGTCAAGCATATTAAAGATTACAGAAAAAGTATACAGTAAACATAATTGTGAATATATGATATGATTATGAATACATGGGGACATTAGGACAGGGACGGTAGGCACACTGATGTGCTTATGCACACCACCTACAGACCTCTTAGGAATGGGGTGGGGGTCAACATTAGCTAATCTAAGTTTACAGTTTTGGAGTTTTTTGGGGGGGAAACCACAGTCCGATAATACATTCTGGGCACTGACCACTCTGTTGCTGAAGTTGTTGAAGCAGTTTACCTTAAGTTTGTATCTATTGTGTACTTGTGTATTGTTGCAGTTGAAACTAAAGTAGTCATTGACAGGTAGGACATTGTAGCAGATAATGTCGTGTGCTACACTTAGATCAGACTGAGGATGACATACCGGTAGTTCTAAATTGTCTAAGGTCTAGTTGCATAAGATATTCTGTTGTAAACAGAGGAGTGGAGGACTCTTTTCATGAAATATCTCTGGACATTCTCAATTGTATTAATATCCGATATGTAGTGTGGGTTCCAGACAGATGAGGTTTACTTGAGAATTGGTCTGGCAAATGTTTTGTATGCACTAGTTAGAAGTACAATATTACCAGAGAAGAAGCTAAAAAACATTAGGTTAACTACTCCTAATGACTTTTCGGCAACGTTGTTACAGTGGGCTCTGGCACTTAGATCATTAGAGATGAGTACTTCAAGGTCCTTAACAGAGTGAGGGTCATCTACAAGGTTGTGTCCATCCAACCTATATTTTATGTTTTGATTTATTTATTTATTTTGCAATGTGCAAGTCAGAGCATTTATTGGTTGAGATTTGAAGTTGCCACTTTTAAAAATCATTCTGACACATAGTCAAGGTTTTGGGTTTTTTTGAAGGGTAGCAGCATTGGCAGTGGTGTTGAATAGTTTTATGGCATCAGTGAAGACAACACAGTTGCTTTTAATATGATCGCAAAGATCATTTATGTAAAGTATAAAGAGTATGGGCCTAAAATGCTGCCTTGTGTTAACAGGTACAGGATTTGATAGAGGGAAAAGTTTTATTTATATATATTTATCAGTTCTGTGATACTTAGCTTGCAGCTGTGAGGCAATTCACAGTCCTTCTTTCACAAAGTGAAACACACTTTGCTCTGGTTTAGTTTCAAAGCGGGGAAAAATCAGCACACAAAAAGTCAAAGTCAGTAAAGCAGTCACGAAACACAATGATCAGATAATCCTCCACAATGGCCAAACCCACAGGCTGCTATTTATAGCAGCCTCACTAATTACCACAGCCCCACCCAACCACAGGTGGCCACGTTTTCTTTGATAATAATCTCTCAGTTGTTGTTGCCTATGCATCACTCTCCTCATGCGTGGCTGTATCATTAACTCTTGTTCTGAATCCAAGGAGGAGCTAGATAATTGATCTCCTTTTGATCTGTCTGCCACACTCTCCTCCTCCCTGTCACTCATATCTTCTTGGTCAGAGGAGCCTTCATCGGCAGATTCCACCGGGAGCCAAACAGGCCTGCAGCATGTGGATGTCTCCCCCAAATCCACAGTCCTTGGGGCACGAGCTGGGCAAGAGCTAACCACAACAGTATATATAATTTGATCAAAAGAAAACTCATCTGACACCAGCCACTGAGCAGCCCTCTTCTTACTACTATTTTTGCTTGAACCCTAACCCTATTCCTTACTTTGGCTATATCAAAAAGGGAAAGAAAGAAATCCTCAATGCAGGCACTCAATGCAGTGTTAGTGGGCACTGGAGAAACACTGGAGGGCTTGAATCCGACTAATAGGATGGCTTCATGATGTTTCTTAAAAAGGATAAAGGATTTGAAAGTAATAAAGAAATACCACGAGGAACTGTAGTAGTAGATATCAGAGGCCTGAACTGTTCCCTAATCTTAGTAAGCAAACCAAGATAGTGACAGTTCAACCAAGCTTCTCTAAATGTTTCTCATTCATCAAATTTATTTTGATAGCAATTCAATCTAACCCCCTTGACATTACATAGAAAGTTGTCATAGGATAAGCATAACATATATGCGGTTACCAAGGGAAAAGAAAGCAGAGCACTGAGTGGTAGCAGTAGCAGTGTTTGGGGAACAAGTGAAGGGGTGGCAAGAATGGGCAGGCTCATGAATCCACTTTCAACAAACTCAAATGTCAACCCAGAAAGCAGCCAATATCGGTCAAAAAGCCCTTCTTCCCACAGACATCCTCTGCCTACAGAATATGGCTGTTTGATATTCTGAGGAGGGATAATTCGTTTGTCTCAACATGGTACGCAAATAGACCTTTGGAAAGGCTTTGCAGAACTCTGCTATGGATATGTTCTATGTGTCACACTGAAGAGGAACTGACTGGTTTACGAGACAGTTTGCTAAACTAGTTAAAGGTTACAATATGTAGATTCTTAACTGAAATCTCATGAATGCTTTGCCTTGTATTAATTTGAAAAGTTCATTCCACAGCTAAGAAAAAAAATGTTTTGAAGAGTCATTATGTCGAGTCATATTGTTACAAATACAAAAGTAGGTTGTACACAGCAACTAACTTCAATATATTTGCAAAAATATTAGTTTAGCCAGGATGGAACACCTTTTTCTTTTCTATGGGAAACTAGTCCAAATGGCTCTTTGAGTGTTTAAAGTTGTAGACCCCTGGACTAAGCCTTTTATTCCACTATTCATATTTTCATGAACAATAGTCAAATGTATATAATATTTAACATACATATAATAGTTAGCCAAATATTGTTATGCCTGTTCAATTTTCAGTATACAGTACAGTGTTCCCTTGATTTTCGCGGGTTCGAACTTCACGAAAAGTCTTTACCATGGTTTTTCAAAAATATTAATTAAAAAATACTTCACGGTTTTTCCCCCTATACCACGGTTTTTCCTGCCTGATGATGTCATATGTCATCGCCAAACTTTCATCCGCCTTTAATAATTTTTTTTACTAAACTTTAATAAATAAACATGGCGAGTAATAATCTAAATGGTTGCTAAGGGAATGGGATATTGTAATTTAGGGGTTTAAAGTCTTAAGGGAAGGCTTGTGATACTGTTCATAGCCAAAAATAGTGTATTTACTTCCGCATCTCCACTTCGCGGAAATTCAACTTTCGCGGGCGGTCTCAGAACGCATCCCCCGCAAAAAATTGAGGGAACACTGTAGTTATTCACAACCAAAGTAAAAGCAATTTTATCCCAAATCTCTAATAATTATAGGTGTATAAAACTGTCTTCAAGCTACAGAGAAGTTTAAGGAAAATTAACTGGAAAAGGAAGTTTTCTGCATCTCTAATTGACTAGACTGTGATTCTCTCTAGGATAGGAAAAGGTAAAGTTTCATCAGAAAGAACTGAACTTATTCTGACAATATAACTGAAAATATTGTGAGCTGATTTACTGTATTTAAACAAATAGTGTAAAAATAAGAGAGAAAATGCAATCAAATACAGTAATACCTCGTCTTACGAACCTAATTGGTTCCTGGGGGAGGTTCATAAGGCGAAAAGTTCATAAGACGAAACATTGTTTCCCATGGGAAACAGTGTAAAATGAATTAATGCGTGAAAGAAAAAAAATGCAAAAAAATGCCGCCGCCCGGCTGTCACCTTTTGAAACAGCCCGGCGCTTCTCAGCGTTCTCCAAATGACAAACCCGGAAGTTCGGCAGAAGTTCAGGTTTGGGTGGCTGCCGAGAAGCCCCACCGCCCAGCTGTCACCTTTTGAAACAACCGGGGGGCTTCTTGGCGTCCTCCCAAACCCGAATGCCAAACCCGAACTTTGCCGAACTTCCGGGTTCGGCGTTCGGGAGGCCGCCAAGAAGTCCTGCTGCCCAGCTGTCATCTTTTGAAACAGCCAGGGGGCTTCTCGGCGTCCTCCCGAACCCAAACGCCAAACCCGAACTTTGCTGAACCTCCGGGTTCTGTGTTCGGGAGGCTGCCGAGAAGCCCCACCGCCCGGCTGTCATCTTTTGAAACAGCCGGGGGGCTTCTCGGCGTCCTCCCGAACCCAAACGCCAAACCCGAACTTTGCTGAACCTCTGGGTTCTGTGTTCGGGAGGCCGCCGAGAAGCCCCGCCGCCCGGCTGTCGTCTTTTGAAACAGCCGGGGGGCTTCTCGGCGACCTCCCGAACGCCGAACCCGGAAGTTCAGGTTTGGTGTTCGGGTTCAGGAGGATGCTGAGAAGCCCTGCCGCCCAGCTGTTAGCTTTTCAAAAGAGCCGTGGAGCTGTCGGGCCAGTCAGGAGGCTGGAAAGGAGGTGGGGAATCCCAATAGGGAATTCCATGGGCGGAGCTTTGACGTCACAAAGACGTCCTTCCTGGAGTCCACGTTTCTGCTCCGCGGCTCTTTTGAAAAGCTAACAGCCTGGTGGCGGGGCTTCTCAGCGTCCTCCTGAACCCGAACGCCAACCCCGAACTTTTGCCGAACTTCTGGGTTCGGCGTTCAGGAGAACGCCGAGAAGCCTCCCGGCTGTCCCAAAAGGACTATAAGATGCACCTTAATTTGAGGGAAGGAAACAAGGGGAAAAAATTCTGTCTCTGCCTATTAGTTTCCATCGGTATTCATCCTTCCAGCAAACCAGCAAACATCCTGATCAG
This sequence comes from Erythrolamprus reginae, assembly GCF_031021105.1. NCBI lineage: Eukaryota > Metazoa > Chordata > Lepidosauria > Squamata > Dipsadidae > Erythrolamprus > Erythrolamprus reginae. Next base: position 98,028,108 of record NC_091952.1, on the reverse strand, counting down.
CTACAGCACATTATCACAGCCTGATTCAGCATGAGCAGCTGATTGGCAGGTAGATCGGCCTCCCAGAATACCCCCAATTAGCTGTTCCAAGGCTGCCGTAATTGACACAGAACATCGCTGTCTCTGTGCTTCGCGTTTTCGGGCAGTTTCAGGCAGCGGGGATGCTCAATTTCACTCAGATTTTGATGACGAGTAACACAGATCTTTTTATCCATTTAAAACTAACCCTATCACTCTATGCACATTTAACTAAGATAAAAAAGACAAGAATATAATTTTTAAAAAGAATTAAATATAAATTTAATTCTCACAATATGAAATAACAGAATAAAACAAACCAAACTCACACCACCACTACATATCTCAAGCGCAGTGCCACAATATCACATGACTCTCATTCTTACATTTGCTGAATTCACTTTGATCCTAGCTCAAAGCTTGGATAAAGAGGCAGATCTTCACAGTTCTCTGAAAGGTTATCCCACATTTTACAGTGTTATATAATAAGATCTAATTGCTTCACTGTGTTAAAAAGCATACCAAGTCTTTGTCCCAAGATACTAACTCTATCAAAAGAGATGGGGTTTCCATTTAATTATTTAAGTAGCATTTCTTCTTGTGACCAGTTGCTACTGTTTATGTTATTCGAATGCTATTTTTTTTAAAAAAATCAAATACTGTTCTGGAATTCTTAAGAGGAAAAAAACCAAGTACAGTGGTACCTTAAGATACGAACCCCTCGTCTTACGAACAACTCGTGATACGAACCCGGGGTTCAGAAAAATTTTGCCTCTTCTTACGAACTTTTTTCGAGTTACGAACCTGCGTTCGGAGACTGCTGGGAAGCCCCGCGGCTGTTTTAAAAGGTAACAGCCGGGCGGCGGGGCTTCCCAGAAGCCTCCCGAACGCCGAGGCAAAATTTTGCTGAACCCCAGGTTCGGTTCGGGAGGTTGCTGGGAAGCCCCCAGGCAGATTGCGACCTTTTAAAACACCCGCGCCGCTTCGCAGCTGTCTCCCGGAGCCGAACAGCAAAGCCTGAAGCTGAACAGCAAAGAGCAGCTGAAGGAGTTAAGCGGGCAGGTGGAGGCCATCAGAAAGGAGCAGAGAAGAACACGGGCTCAGCGTGAGAAGAGAGCCAGAAAGTGATGGTGTTTGGTCCCTTGTCTTGTTGTGGGGGGGGGGGGGGAAGGAAAAGGAAAAGAATTATTACTATTACTATTACTATTATTGTTGTTATTATTATTATTTTTCTTGGAGATGCCTTGGGATTCCTGTATATCTGTCATTCAGTGGGGGAAGTCTAAGGGGGAGAAAAAGGGGGTTTAAGAATTTAAAATTAAAGAAGAAATTAAAGAAGGAATTATTTAAAGGAGAAAGGAGGGGGGGAGAAATTTTCTCTTTTATAAAATTAAAAAGGGTTGAAAGAGGAGCTAGTTTGAGTGGGAACGCAATCCAGAAAATGTGCCTCAGGTATGGGCAAGGTTTTTTCTTGTCTTCTCCCCTCTCAGTGGGGGGAGCACAGGGGGAGGCACGTTGGGGGGGGTAATAGGGGTAAAGAAAAGGGAAAAATATAAACCAAGGGCAAAACAAGAGGGGAAAAGGGTGTTTTTGGTATATTATGACGGAGTGTAAGATAATGGTTTTAAATGTGAATGGTTTGGGATCGGATTTGAAACGTTTTAGGATATTAAGGATGGCTAAGCAATATAAGGTGGATATTATGATTTTGACAGAAACACATAAAAGAAGGGGAGGAAGGGATAACTTGATTAATGATAGAAATTGGAAATGGGTGTTTGAGTCAAGAGGAACGCAAAATAGTCGAGGCACAGCGATTCTGATTCATCAGAGGGTTAATTTTGAAGAGGTGGGAATTCAGAAAGACAGAGAAGGAAGGTGGATATTTGTTAAAGGGAAAATAAATCAAAAGAAGTTGACATTAGCAGCAATTTATGCCCCAAATGGGAAAACAAAACAATTTATAATAAATACTAAGAAGAAGTTAGACAATTTTAAGGAGGGCTCAACTTTTTTGGCAGGAGATTTTAATATGCAATTAACAAATGGGAATGCAAATAGCAGGATGTTACATTTAAATAGACTTAATATGGTGGATCTACATGCAGATATTTTAAACAGAGCTACATATTATTCAGCAAGATATCACACATTTAGCTGCATAGACTACATATTAATGAACAGGGGAGGTAATATACAAGTTAAAAAAGTAGACATTAAAAGTATATGGATATCAGATCATGCCCCACTATTGGCAGAATTGGAAATAGGTCAGGAACGAAATCAAAAAATTTGGAGATATAATGCAGTTGTAACTGCTAGGGAACAAGATAAAGAGAAATTGCAAACGGAGTTATCAGAATATTTTAGAATTAATGATGTGGGTGGTATTAAACAATCAATTGTATGGGATGCATGTAAGGCCTTCATGAGGGGACAATGCATATGTATGGAAGCAGATATTAGGAAGAGGTGGGGTAGAGAGAGGGAAAGGAAGATAAGGGAAATAGATTTGATACAAGAGCAGTTAAGAATGACGAAAAGTAGAGATTGGAATAGTTTACTGAAATTGAAAAAGAAACAGTTGATGGTGTATGATGAGATTAAATGGAATAAGATGAGAATGGCGATGCGACAAAAAATACAGAGTTGGGGGACAAGATCAATGCAGCAAATGGCGAGATATCTGAAGAAGAGGAAAGAAAAATCATGTATTTTAGCATTGAGGGACACCAGTGGAGTGGTTAGATATGGTAATGACCAGTTAGAGGAGATAATGAGGAAATATTATGAAGATTTGTATAAAGAGGAGCAAGTGAAGATAGAAGTCCTCAAGGTTGGGAAAATAGTAAGTGAAGAAGACAAACAAATTTTGAATGCAGAAATTACACAAGATGAAATTGCTAGAGTAATCAAAGGGTTAAAACAAGCCAAAGCACCGGGCCCAGATGGGTTTACAGGGGAATTTTATAAAACTTATGTGAATGTTTTGCTGCCGCATTTGGGGAAATTGTTTAATAATATATTGTCAAATCGTGATATCCCGCAGACATGGAAGCTTTCAGAAATTGTTACCATTCCGAAGATGGGTCGAGATTTAAGAGAGCCTGGGTCTTACCGTCCGATCAGTTTGGCAAATCAGGATTATAAAATATTTATGAAAATACTGGCAAATAGATTAGAAAATATTTTACCAAAAATAATTGAAGAGGATCAATATGGATTTGTGAAGGGAAGGAAAATAAGTGAACCAATTAGAAATGTAATGAATGTGATGCACCATGCTACCGCTACTAAAAGGAAATTGGGAATTTTGAAATTAGATGTTTATAAAGCGTTCGATAAAGTTAACCATAGTTATTTATATAAATTATGTAACAAATTAAATATGGGGGAAAAATTTTGTGAAACTATAAAAGAGATTTATAAAGGAAATGAAGCATATATAAGAGTGAATGGACAAAGAACGCAGAGTATTAAAATATTAAACGGCACCAAGCAGGGATGCCCTCTGTCTCCAAAATTATTCGTAATAGCAATAGAGATCTTAGCTAATAAGATAAGACAAGATAACACTTGGGCAGGATATAGAATAGGGAAATTAGAAATGAAAATAAATTTATTTGCAGATGATGCAATTATATTGACCCAGACCCCGATGGAGATGATTAAAGGTATAATAAATATTTTACAAGAGTTTAAGCAGGAATCGGGACTGTCGGTTAATATGGAAAAATCAGAGATTATGTGTTTAAATACAGATCCGAGAGAACAGATAGAAATTAGGAAAGAATCAGGGTTGAAATTAGGACTTAAAAAAATAAAATATTTGGGAATTTGGTTATTAAAAAACCCAGTGAAAATGGAAGAGATTAATTATAGAATAACATGGAGGAAAATGTTGAAACAGATGAGGAGCTGGAAAGATAAAAAGCTAAGGAGACTCTCTAAAATAAGAGCTTTAAAAATGATGATAGCTCCCAAGATGATGTACCTATTTCAGGTGCTGTCGGGGGGGTTATCGGTATGTAAGGTTAAAGAGTGGGACAAAAAATTAAATTATTGGATTGAAGAAGATAAGAGACCAAGAATAAGAAAAAAGTGGTTAATTGCGAATGAAAAAGAGGGGGGATGGGGTGTTCCATGTTTGGAGCTGTATAGGGAAGCTTTTCAAATGGAAAGGTTAATGGAGTTGCAATTAAGTGAAAATAAATGGGCGAAATTGGAAAAACAGATAAACGGGATGAATAATAGAGAATTAATTTTTAGGAAGTGGAATAGGAGAGATATAGGAAAATTAATAGGCCCAATGAAAGGGACTATGGAAATTTGGAAAAAATGGCAAGGGAAAATAGGATTATATAAATCTAAACTGTCATCGCTTTATGTAATAAATAGAGAAAACGAAATTAACTTAAATAGGGTTATAGGAGAGTTGAAGGGAAGAGGGATAACTAAGATAGAACAGTTATACGAGAAGGATGGCAGGCCAAGTAGAAATCGCATAGAATGGTGGTTAGGTAAGGGAAGGTGGCTACAAATAAATGCAATATGTAAATATCTAAATGAAAGGGAGAATAAAGAAGTATTATGGCGGGAGGAGACAGGGTTAGAGAAAATAATAAGAGAAAAAAGTGAGGGGATAAAGGCGCAAGCAACTAATATATACAAACTGCTAGTGCAGTCAGATGGGGACACGATTGATGGATTGACTAAATGGTGGCAAAATGAGATATTAGTAGAGGTACAAGAAATGGAAAATATAGTAGAAGATATAAGGAAAATTAAAAATACAAGAATTAGGGAAATGAGAAGGAAAATATTACATAAGTGGTATTTTACTCCCGTTCAATTTGCACATTTTCAGCAGAATGTTAGGGGGAATTGTTGGCATGGTTGTCAAGATAAAGGAGTGTTTATGCATATGTTTTGGGAATGCCCGATAGTGCAGGAATTTTGGCAAAAAGTGAAAGAGGATATCAATGGAATGTTAAATATACAATGGACAATCACTAAGGAAATGGCAGTATTAGTAAAAAGCAATGCGATGGGAGAATTTAGAGAAATAAAAAAAGCAGCAATAGAAAGTGCTCAGGCAGTAATAGTTTTGGGTTGGAAGGATGCGACAAAATGGACAATGCAAAATTGGTATAGGTACATGGTGGATCATATTCAATTTGAAATTATGGAAAAAAGGATAAATTTGGATAATGAAACTGATTTGGGACAGCTGATGGGACGGTGGGACAAGGTAAGACGATATATGACGAGCAGAATCCGAGACCAAGCTACAAGAAATAAACTAGAATCACTCTATAATATGTAGACAGATATATTGCTCTTGGGTTAAGTGGATTAAAAAAGAAATACCCCCAATTTGGTGGTGGGGAATGTGTGTATGTCGGGGTGATGGGCACAATTCACATTTCACTATGCACTGTTTTATGTTGTGTGATTTTAAATTGTTAAAAATCAATAAATAAAATTATAAAAAAAAAAAAAAAAGAAGCTGAACAGCAAAGCCGAACTTCCGCATTCGGCTCCAGGAGACACATGGGAAGCGGCGCGGGTGTTTTAAAAGGTCGCAGCTGGCCTGGGGGGCTTGCCAGCAACCCCCGCACCCCGAACCCGGGTGTGGGGGGGGTGCTGGCAAGCCCCCCAGGCCGGCTGCGACCTTTTAAAACACCCACGCTCTTCCCTCACCCCCGCCCCCGCAAGGCATCGCAGCGACAAGCGGGTTTTTCCGACGCGGGTCTTATGCGCCCGAGCCGGGTTTCCCCCCACATCCGGGCCCACGCACCTGTTCCAGCGGGCTATTTTCCGCCGGTAGTAACGCAGCGCCTCCTGCCCGTTGAGCAGCTTCTCGGCCGGTCTCTCGGGGGTGCTGTAGAGCGGGTGCGCGAATAGCCTCCTCAGCTTGGAGTGGGGGGGCCTGGCTGCTCAGGTTGGCGGGCGGCCGAGTCCGGAGCTTTGGACCGGCGGCAACGGCGGCTTCTTCGGCGGGGCAGGAGCAGCGGGGCTCAGCCATCTCCGTGGCCGGACCGAGGCGCCGCCTCATTTGGGGCCAGAGGTGGAAGTAGAAATCGGCGCTGAGCAGCGCCCCGAGAAGCAGCAGAATGAGCAGCCGGTCACGCCGGGTCCCCAGCATGGTCAGCGCCGGCGGCTGGGCGAGAAGCAGGCCGGGCGCGAAGGCAGCGGCGCACGGGCGATGCCGGGCCGTGGGTGGGAAAGGAAGGCGAGCCACGCGCCTGTTTGGCCGCGAGAGCCCGGGCGAGTCCCGGCAGGGCCTCTGCCCCGCTGCCGCCGCAGGAGCAGGTGGGGGAAGCCGAGGCAAGGGAAGCAGCAGGCAGCGCCCCGCTTGTGGCCGAGAGGCGACCGGCTGCATCTTTGCCCGGTGGCCTCTCCCGAGTAGGCAGACCGTGCCGCCTCTGGAAGGATGGACGCGTTGGGCGTTTGTTTGCATCACGTGATTGACCGGGTGAAATAAAAGATCTAAAAATCCCTTGTCTCCCCAACCCGGATTTTTAGATCTTTTATTTCACCCGGTCAATCACGAGATGCAAACAAACGCCCAACGTGTCCGAAAGCCAGAGACTTTGGCTAGAGGTCTCTCCGACGAGCTCCGGTTCTCGTCGGAGAGACCGCTTGCCAAAATCTCTGGCTTTCGGACACGTTGGGCGTTTGTTTGCATCTCGTGATTGACCGGGTGAAATAAAAGATCTAAAAATCCCTTGTCTCCCCAACCCGGATTGAATACGGGTTGGGGAGACAAGGGATTTTTAGATCTTTTATTTCACCCGGTCAATCACGAGATGCAAACAAACGCCCAACGTGTCCGAAAGCCAGAGACTTTGGCTAGAGGTCTCTCCGACGAGCTCCGGTTCTCGTCGGAGAGACCGCTTGCCAAAGTCTCTGGCTTTCGGACACGTTGGGCGTTTGTTTGCATCTCGTGATTGACCGGGTGAAATAAAAGATCTAAAAATCCGGGTTGGGGAGACAAGGGGTTTTTAGATCTTTTATTTCACCCGGTCAATCACGTGATGCAAACAAACGCCCAACGCGTCCATCCTTCCAGAGGCGGCACGGTCTGCCTACTCGGGAGAGGCCACCGGGCAAAGATGCAGCCGGTCGCCTCTCGGCCACAAGCGGGGCGCTGCCTGCTGCTTCCCTTGCCTCGGCTTCTCCCACCTGCTCCTGCGGCGGCAGCGGGGCAGAGGCCCTGCCGGGACTCGCCCGGGCTCTCGCGGCCAAACAGGCGCGTGGCTCGCCTTCCTTTCCCACCCACGGCCCGGCATCGCCCGTGCGCCGCTGCCTTCGCGCCCGGCCTGCTTCTCGCCCAGCCGCCGGCGCTGACCATGCTGGGGACCCGGCGTGACCGGCTGCTCATTCTGCTGCTTCTCGGGGCGCTGCTCAGCGCCGATTTCTACTTCCACCTCTGGCCCCAAATGAGGCGGCGCTTCGGTCCGGCCACGGAGACGGCTGAGCCCCGCTGCTCCTGCCCCGCCGAAGAAGCCGCCGTCGCCGCCGGTCCAAAGCTCCGGACTCGGCCACCCGCCAACCTGAGCAGCCAGGCCCCCCCACTCCAAGCTGAGGAGGTTATTCGCGCACCCGCTCTACAGCACCCCCGAGAGACCGGCCGAGAAGCTGCTCAACGGGCAGGAGGCGCTGCGTTACTACCGGCGGAAAATAGCCCGCTGGAACAGGTGCGTGGGCCCGGACGTGAAGGGAAACGCGGCTCGGGCGCATAAGACCCGCGTTGGAAAAACCTGCTTGTCGCTGCGATGCCTTGCGGGGGCGGGGGTGAGGGAAGAGCGTGGGTGTTTTAAAAGGTCGCAGCCGGCCTGGGGGGCTTGCCAGCACCCCCCTGCACCCCGAACCCGGGTGCGGGGGGTGCTGGCAAGCCCCCCAGGCCGGCTGCGACCTTTTAAAACAGCCGGAAAGCCGTTTTTTGGGGGGGGGGGTTTTGGTTGCACGGATTAATTGACTTTACATTGTTTCCTATGGGAAACAATGTTTCGTCTTACGAACCTCCTCCTTGCACCAATTAAGTTCGTATCATGAGGTATTACTGTATTTCATTTATGTTATAGACAAAAAAATTCTTCCCTTTTCTGTAATATAGCAGAAAACATATTTTCCAAGTCAAGTAGAAGTCGTCACATCATTCAAAAATAATGGTGATCTTAGCACTCTCTCTCTCTTCACCCTCTCACTGAATGTGTGCGCGCACATGCCCTCCTGCCCTAATTCCCCCTCTTTGACTTAGTCCTTGGCCTGAATACAACACGCACAGCACTGTATATTTATAGCTCCAAAATCACACCTTTCCTATTTTTATCTCACCTTGGTACTAGGTTCATACTACTCAGCATGCAAAATATGTACTGTATGCAACAAGTACATCCGTAAATACCTGTGTTTCCCTGAAAGTAAGACCCCGTCTTATATTTTTTTGAACCCTGAAATAAATACTTAGCCTTATTGCCATGCAGTCAAAAGCCTAATTGGGCTGATTATCAGGGGATGTCTTATGTTGGGGAAAACAGAGTAACATTGTCAGATGTAATATTGTGAACCCTTTTCATATCCTTTTAAACAACTTAAATACTATTTCATATTTTTTTTAAATTAAAGTCAGAGTTTTCAGATTTTGCTTTAAAAGGCTGATTAATATATTTGTACAACTCCTTCATCTAGTAGAAATCTTATATTATTTTATTAAGTTATTATTAAGTTACATGACAATTAAATAATCTCTCTAAGATGTTGTATTGAGATAGATTAGGTAGACAGTAGAAATATATTAAATTATAATTAAGAAGTAAATGATAAAACTTAGATTAATTAATTGTTAAAATGGCATATTTCTGTAACCAAAGTGACATTTACTCTCACAATAAAGTTAAGCCTACTTAGCCACAAAATTATTATAATATGCAACTGACTTTTTCAAATCATAATTGTGTTAAAATAAGATAGGGTACAAATTATTTGCTTAAGTTCTTGTCCATCAGTTATCTCATAAGACATATCAAAATAGATACAACTGTGTGCAATCTGTCCCGATAAATCTTCAGACTTGTGCAATGTTCCACAACATACTGGATTTTCTTTCTTTCTTTTATTTTTTACAGCTGAATCCCAGCCAGAGGCACTATTACCAGCAACAATGAAAAAATCAGAAAGGCAGAGCACAGCACAGAGACTTGTGGATCATAACCATGAAACTTTTATGTCAAAACCTGTTTAGACATTTGTTAAATTATGAGAGATTTTTGCATTTGGCCCTGTTCTTCAAATTTTTCAGAAACAGCTTAGTTTACAGTATAGAAATATGAAAAGATACTATATCTTGATATGGTCACATTAACAGCATAAGCCTAGGTAAATGAATACTGAGTAATGAGTTGACTATTTAATAGAACAGCATGTTCACAAATCATAACCTAATGGGAACTCAGACTGCTGTACATTCTGTACTCTCTTTCTTAACTTGCCTAGAACTTTCAAGGCAATTTGGAACCTTTGCACATAATATTTAAGGCCCAGTTTATATAAAAAGAGGGTATGTGTAGAAACACAAAGCATCACAAACAGATAAAATTTATGAAAGTAATTTATTTCAATATCTTGAAGTTTTAAATTCCCATATCCTCAGCTAATATGGCTATACTTAGGATTTACAGAAGCAGAAATTCTAAACATCTGGAGAAAAGGTGCTGGTCTTACCTGATAAGCCTCTTCTTGTAGGATGGAGCTAACCTCCAAAAATGGGATGGCACCATCCCTTCAGCCAATGAGGACTAAGTCTCTCAAATTGTGTTTTTTGTCCTCCTGCCTTAATCAAAGGACAATGGACAGACTCGATGTGTAGCTCCCAAGTCAAACAATATATTAAAAAACAATTTGATATTCCAAAGGCCAGACCAGACTAACTTTGGGTGGGATTGGAGTTTAGCTCCATCCTACAAGAAGAGACGTATCAGGTAAGACCAACACCCCTTCTCCATAGAGAGTGAAGCTACCGTCCAAGAATGGAACATACCAAAGCAGTCTGTCCATTGGGAGGGCTAAGTCTGGCTGGCTTCCCCAGTCTGTGGCAACATGCATTGGAGAACTCTGTATCCAAACGCCACTTCAGCTGATACAAAAATGTCAATTTTGTAGTGGCAGATGAAGAGGGTTGGTGAGGCCAAAGTGGCCACCTTGCAGACCTCCTTGAAGGCTGCGTGCATGGATTACACAGCCATCGTTGCAGCACTACAGGTTGAGTATGCTGTCACTCTGGTTGGCCATGGCAAGGACTGCAGGTCATAAGCCTTTGCAGTTACACTATGCAGCCAGCGCCCCACGGTGGAGGATGCCTTTTGCCCAAGGAAGTGGGTTAAAGGGAGTTGAAAAGCGCTTTGAATCTGCACAGAGTGGAAGTGTGCTTGAGATAGATCTTCAGGGCCCTCCTAACATCAAACGTGTGCCACCATCTCTCTAAAGAATGCGAAGAATTGGGGCAAAAATTGGACAGTAAATTTCCCACGGTTTGTGAAAATAAGAGTTTATTTTGGGGGACAAATGTGGTCCGGTCAGAGGACCACTCAATCAGAATGAAATATACAGAGACAAATCCCTACCCAATAGAAAAGGCAGCAAGCTCAAAGATGATTGCCATTAGGAATGCCACCTTACAGGTAAGATGGCAAAGCAAAGTAATCCTCAAAATCTCATAGGGGGCACCCATCAGTGACAGGAGAACCTTTGAGAGGTCCCAGGTTGGGTACTGATGGATGACAGGAGGACACAAATTGAGAGCCCCTTTCAACAACCTGCGCAACAGATATATTGAGATAAGGAGTCGAGCACAACAGTTCCAGTGACAGTCAGTGAACTGTGACAGCAAGCGATGATAATGCTGTCAGGGCCAGACTCACAACATCTCAATTGGAGCCAGAAAATAAAGGGTAGAGCAAAGCTCCTGAGGCTAAAATGAAGGGAAATTCCCCCATGGAATGTAATAGTTCAAGGCTCGGCAGATGGAGAGCTGAAGCCCTCACCACTCGACCCAGCAACTCCAATGTCAATTCAGTCAGCTGGGGAGAACTCACTGTTCATTGAGTTTACCAATGGAAGGACAATCTCATAGAACGGGAGCGAGAAAATTGTGTCATGTTCAGGCCAAGGATGTGTCAAAGAGATGGAATTAAGGCAGGAGGACAAAGAAACACAATTTGATAGACTCAGTCCTCATTGGCTAAATGGACGGTGTCATCCCATTCTTGGAAGTTAGATCCACCCACTATGGAGAACAGAAGTTTCAGAAGCACCCTGAAAAGGTTATGGCCCAGTGAGGGGAAAGCTTGAAGTATTACAGAAAATAAGGTCAATTGGACCACAAAAACACTGCTAGATTAACTGCTTTAAGGTATGAGTTTAAAAGAGGAGCGAAAATCAAGGAGGTGAATTATAGACAAATATGGAGGAAAATGTTGAAACAGATGAAGAGCTGGAAAGAGAAAAAGCTAAGGAGAATGGCTAAAATAAGAGCATTAAAAATGATGATAGTTCCCAAAATGATGTACCTGTTTCAGGTATTGCCAGGAGGTTTATTAGCATCAAAGTTTAGGGAGTGGGATAAAAAACTTAATTATTGGGTTGAAAAAGATAAGAAACCAAGAGTAAGGAAAAAGTGGTTAATAGCTAATGAAAAAGAGGGTGGATGAGGAATTCCCTGTTTGGAGTTGTATACAGAAGCATTTCAAATTGAAAGATTAATGGAATTGCAATTATTTGAAAATAAATGGGATGAAGAATAGAGAATTGATTTTTATAAGTTGGAATAGGAGCGATCCAGATAAATTAATAGGTCCCATGAAAGGGACTATGGAAATCTGGAAAAAATGGCAGGGGAAAATAGGATTATATAAATCAAAACTGTCACCATTATATGTAATAAATAGAGATAACAAAGCAAATATAAATAGGGTTATAGGAGAGTTGAAGGGATGAGAGATAACTAAGAATAGTTATATGAGGAGGATGGGAGGCCAAGTAGAAATCGTATAGAATGGTGGTTGGGTAAGGGAAGATGGCTACAAATAAATGCAATATGTAAATATGTGAATAAAGAAGCACAATTTAGGGAGGAGATAGAGTTAGAGAAAATAATAAGAGAAAAAAGTGAGCGTACCAAGGCGCAAGCAAGTAATATATATATAAGATGTTAGTGCAGTCAGACAGGGATGTGATCCAAGGATTGACTAAATGATGACAAAGTGAAATACAAGTAGATGTGCAAGAGATGAAAAATATAGTGGAGAATATAAGGAAAACTGAGAATACAAGGGTTAGGGAAATAAGAAGAAAAACATTACATAAGTGGTATTACACACCTGTTCAACTTGCATATTTTCAGCAGAATATTAAAGGTATCTGTTGGCATGGGCGCCAAGATAAAGGAGTGTTCATGCATATGCTTTGGGAATGCTCATTAGTGCAGAATTTTTGGCAAAAAGTGCAAGAGGATATTAATAGGATATTAAATATACAATGGATAATTACTTAGGAAATGGCAGTATTAGTTAAAAGCAATGTGGTGGAAGAATTTAGAGAAATAAAACAAGCAGCGATAGAAAGCGCTCAGGCGGTAATAGTCTTGGGTTGGAAGGATGCGACAAAATGGACATGTATCGGTACATGGTGGACCATATTCAATTTGAGATTATGGATAAAATGATGAATTTGGTTAATGACACTGACTTGCGACAACTGATGGGACGATAAAACAAGGTAAGACGATATATGGCGAGTAGAATCCGAGACCAAGGTACAAGGAATAAATTGGAATCACTCTATAATATGAAAACAGATATTTTGCTCTTGAGTTAAAATGGTATATACAAGAAACACCCTCTATTTGGTGGTGGGGTGTGAATGCTTGTCTGGTGGTGGGCACTACTCACAGAGCACTTGTTTTATGTTGTGTGTGTGTTCATATTTTTAAAAAATCAGTAAAAATATTAAATTAAAAAAAGCTTAAAAGAGCAATTGACTGGAGTTATTTGCATAACAAAAACGAAAGCAGTGCTTTGTTGAATCAGCATTTATAACTATGTACAATCTCACTGTTACAAGTCAAGTTATAGGATTATCTTACAATGTTAAGTATCTATTAATGAATTTTTTCAACTAGAAATCCTTAATAAACTGTTTTTAAAAAGACACCAGTGTTTATTATTCTGTTCATAATATTAGTAATTTAGCTTAAACAGTGAAAAACAATTTTACTTACAATGTCTTCCTAGGGTAAGTTCCAATATGACTTTTTGTTACTATTTTTTGAATTATAAATTCAAAAGCTAAGCATTTATTATGAAAATGTGTATTTGTTAACAGTCTGGCAGTGATATGAATACATTGGACTTACTTAAATTAAATTGGCATTATGAGCAGCATAGTTCTTTATTTTATCCCTGAAACAACTTACTATAATTAACACGAATAAGGAACAGTCAAATATAGAGAGGATTCACTACACTCCATCAATTAAGGTACTTAAATTACTAGTTAGAAAATTTTAGATAGACAAACTGGGCAGCTAAGTTTTGAAGTTGGCGCCAGAAATCATAACACTCTGAGCCAAAAAAGCCAACATTACAGTAAACATGTCAGGTATGATCTATGTCAGGCACTTACTCACCTGATTTGGAATTTCAGCAACAATGATGCAAACCAAATGAAGGGGTTTTCTGAAGTAGTTTATACTGAGCAGGTGAGTTATAATTAAGGGTATGCTGCTTTTTTTAGTCCAGAATTTTAAGAAAAAGAGTAATAATGAATACTCCAAACAATAGGGGGGGGGGGTATCCCAAGTAGTGATTGAGATTTGTGAATATTTCCCAAAAGAATGTTCATTTTACCTATTTTTTTAAAAAAACAATCATAACTCTTTTTATTTACATTATATTCAGCAGCTATTTTTTTAACATCTGGACTGGAATAAAATAATTAAGAAACATGAAAATTCACACTTGCAAAAGTAACCTTTACTTGATAGGTACATATACTCAGACCTTCAATATGATAGCTCTCAAATGCAAAACAGAATAGTTAATAAAGAGACAGTTAACAGCAAATCTTGCACATTGCATAAAGAATTAATAATAATAATAATAATAATAATAATAATAATAATAATAGAATTATTATAGATGAGAAAAATATGTAGAAACTATTCTGTTCTAACCTTACAACTGCAACAGTGAATACATGTTTTCCAATACTGAATTACACAAGTTACCCAATTTTAGGCAATAAACATTAACAATGAATAAGCCTTTCAGCGTCACCTGAAATACTATTTTTTCTCTTAATGAATGAACGTGAATTCAAATTGGGTTGACAAGCAGTATGCCTCCATTATGTTATGAAAATTGTACATTTCTGTTTGATGAGCAAGCTTAGAGTAATGGCAGTGGTAACAAAAGATTTGTGTTATAACACCAAAGAGATTTATCTTTCATGTTTTGATATAACAAATTTTCAGACCACCTGAAATATACCCTTTAAAAATGTGTGAATGTATGTGTGTCTTCCAAAAATAGATTATTTCTCAAGTCAGGTTTGTATCTACAGTTTTGAACAATGTATTCAGAAAATTTAAGCACCCATCCTGGAAGAAAGCAATAGCAAATCACTTCGGTGTTGTTGCCAAAAAAATCAACCACCTTACTGGAATGTTTATCTATGAAATAATAAAACTTGATGTTTACTTGAAGAAGACTTTACCTTTAGTATGAAAGTATTGACGTAATATGCTTTTCAAATGCACTTATGTTATCAAAAGAAATTACACTTCAATTAGCATTAGGTTTTTTAATTGCCATTGTAATTCTGAAATTTTCTCTGAGTGGGTCTATGACAGTATTTAAATAATGCCTGCAAACAAGTAATATACTGGAACATGCTGTTCTGATCGCTCCCTTTGGGTCTTTTTAAAGATAGGCACAGCTAACAAACTGGGAAACTTCCCTTGTTCTGAAGAAATTATGGATTGAACTTGGAATAGGGGTTCTGAGATAAATCTATCAGTCTCTAACTAAAAAAAAAAATGCACATGGCCTATTCCACGCTTCTCTATTTCCATCTGTTTCCAGAAGGCATACATAGAAGTATGAGAGGAACGTGTTTCATCACACTGCTAGTTTTACAAAAGAAAGATCCAGAGCCGCACAAAACATCATGTTATCACATTTATAAGGGCAACCCAATCAATATTTTAAGGCCTTCTCAAAATTATTGATATCTGCTCAATGCCAACATTTGTTTTATCTGCAGAAAGAATTCCGATCCAGTATAAGCTTCAATTGGAGAGGCTTAGGTCTTATTTTTAATCATCTAATCCATCTATTTAAAAATGTCAATTAAGTCAATCCCATTTTAACAGACCAAATATTTTAGGAATAAATCGAAACACAAAAATTTACAACAGCTAGGATTCCAAATCTTTTTGCCTCAGATGGGAAGATCATCCTACTGCAGAAATACTGAAAATCAAAATCTAGCGACTTTGCCTCTCTTCGGAGAGGGGCGGCATACAAATCTAATAAATTAAATTAAATATGTGTGTATCTGACTAGCCGATGAACATTTGATGACAACTGCTGGAACTACCATTGATATAGTCTGCGGAGAGGGGCGGCATACAAATCTAAATAATAAAATAAATAAAAATAAATAAATAGTAATCATGGGGAAAATCTGTGTTTAATTCCATGGATGGAATCTGAATAACTTTCAGTATGATCCATATCCTTGCAATAAATTTCCACCTAAAAACAGAAAGTATTGGATACTTAGATTAACACATTTTTTTCTATATGGGCAAAATGTTGTGAGCACTCATAGATAAAACTTGTTTTTCTACATGATGGGATTTGCTTGCTGACCCTGAGATGAACAGCTAATAAACTGCAACATGCAGCATATAATACTATAGTATTTATTATAACTGCTAGCCCTCGGATTTTCTTTTTCAAAAATATTCAGGAGAAGAATGCTCAGTTCTGAATTCTGGGTAACTTAGGACTTTTAACTATACAAAAGCTTCTTCAGAGAGGTTTGTGTCTACAAGTTTACACAGCTATCTATATAAGGTTCCAGTTGGTTGCAGAGATAACTGTACTGTCCACAGTACTGTTAGGGGTGAAAACACCTCATTCAAGAGGAGCTATCCAAGGTCCTGTTTCATGCTGTCTTTTTCACTGGATCTTCTGCAGATTTTTGTTGACTGATATTTCCTGCTGAAGTACATGTACCTTACCTGCTAGTGTGTGTGTGTTTGTGTGTGTGTGTGTGTGTGTGTGTGTGATTTTTTTTGTCAAGTTCATTACCCTTACTTTTCATTATCAGCAAAGTACTGTATACTGTATATATAAATATATAAATATATATATTTAAAAGAAAGCAGTATGGTCCCTCCCATATTTGGGTATACCAGGGTGATTCGACAGAAAAAAACATAAAAGTCTTCCCTGGTACAAGCTGAGAGAAGGAGAATCTGTTGTCTAGAGATTAAAGCTACTGCCTTAAAGGCAGACTCCCCAGGTTCAAATTCAGTAAGGGAATGAATAGCTAGCTGATGACAGCAAAATAGTGTGAAATAGATCTATACTAGTCTCCCTTCCTTATGGGATACTGTTTGTTGGACAGTGCAGGTGCTGCAATTGTTGCACTAGTGTGCCTTGCTTCAGCGGTGCCTCTCTATCCAGCAGAGAGTTGGGTATATGTTCATCAGGGATATAAGTAACATGACCTTTCCACCAGGTCTGTGCTCTCATCAGTAGAATGTGAAATGATGGTAGGCGTACTCTGATGCCTAATATTCAGCAAAAACAAGCCAACTGTAAATGGTTTTCACAGGCATGCCTATGGCTCTGTAGATATTCAGTTTCGTTATTGAGCTATTCCTTGATGCCCATCCCTCTAGTGGAGCACAATCTATCAAAAGCAGAAGTTGTCTTCGCTATTTTTCAGTTAATTTCAGCATTAATAGTTACTACTTGGAAGAGGACACCGCCAAAGTAATTAAACTGGTCCACTGACTAGTTTCTGCCCTTTGATTGTGATTTGGGGTTCTGTGTACAATTCATGAGAAGTAAGCTGATGCATTATTATTTTTTTATGCTGATGGTAACTTTAAAATAGTTACAAACCATGGAGAAGATATTCGCACATAACTTGCTCTAAGCCAGCATTCAAAACACAGTCATCAGCAAAGGGGAAGTCTCTCAAAAGTCTCTCTTCATTTTGGTGATAGCTTTAAGCTTCCTCACATTAAAGAGCTTCCTATGCCCTTCCATACCTGAATCTGGTTCCAGCATCACTGTCCTGGAAGGCATTGTTCAACTATGTCAGGAAACAGCATGCTGAACAGTGTGGAAGCAAGCACACAGCTGTGTTTGACATCATTAGTGACTGCAAAAGCCTTTAGAGGATTCCCAGCTATCCAGCACACTGGCCATTATGGAACTGGCATACCATGTGAATAAATTTTGGAGGAATAGACAAACGTCAACACTATCCTCCTCCTCATGACTCTGAAAGTTTTGTGGAATCAACAAAGATTGTGCAAAGTTCATAATTCTTCTTCAGTTAAAGCTGGCAAACAGCAAACTCATGTCAAGAGTCCCACAACCTTTGCAGAAAGTGCATTGTGACTCTAGCAGCAGGCCCAGCTCCAAACTATTACCAGACAATTTAGCATGACATCTGCAAGGGTTTTTCCTGCAATGGAGAGTAGCAAGATTCCTCAGTCACATACTTGTAGATTGCCCTTCCCCATGTAGAGGTAAATGATACATGCATTTTAAGTTCTAGATTTAAAGATGCATCTTTATGTTACAGACTATATAATAGAGCACTAGAGCACTAGAATCCCAAATACAGTGGGTCTTATGCATACAAATATTTAGAAGAATATAATTATAACCTTCCCTCATTTATGGGAAAAGGAAGGAGGTACCTCTTTAGAATGCAGCCAGAGCTAGCCTCAAACTGAAGGAATGCTCTTAATAATTTAATATTCAGAAAGGTGAGAAAACTGGACAAAAAAAAGTTTAAGTAATTTGCATGAGGAATATGAATTGTTAAGCTAAAAGTACAGTAACTTAGTACAGAAACCAAATAGTAAATATTTTGTATTTTATAAATCACTCTATTCAAATAAATTTAGTCATGTCATAAAAATATTAGCTTTCCTTGTTAGTGAATAGGAAGATTTTCGGACACACATGGCCATATCATAAGTCTCTGGCTGCAAGACTGTACCACACAGTCGAGGATACTTCGCCAAACGACTTAATGGATGGGATAGTTTGTCCTCTCAACTTTTTCAGTATTCCAATCAATTTCAAAACTAGTATTTTATTCTAAAAATATTAAGAGTGGGTAACTTCCTCTTTCCCAAGAGAAAGATTATTATTGAATCAAGATTATCATCTCATTCTCTGGCTGGCATTCCAAATATTATCCTGAAATTCAGGATTGCATACAATGACTGATGGTACAACTTGTCCCTATATAACAACTCAAATTAATTTACCCATTTCTGGTACGAAGTGGAGAGCTTCCACAGAAATCACAACTTTTATATGTCTTATTAACCCATTGTAATCCAGGCCAATTTCAATTATTTTGTTCTGCAACTCCCAGAAACCCTAAGGCAAGGTCAATTGTCAATTATGGGGAATTCAATCCCAAATGTTTTTAAAATCATGTTGCTTCCTCATACATGATAATGAAAAACACCTAAAGAAGAGAATAGTGTTGGTGTAAAGATTTTGATGGTTTTCAAGACAAGCTTCGCTACCACTACCTGCTTCAATATAGCATCCTGCTGATCCTGGGGCATTACTGTACATATCAAAACTTTAGCTTATGCACAAGTCTTTTGTTCTGCTATCAGGAATTCAGTGTCAGAAATACAGACTTCATTATTTGAACCTAGAATGCCATCTGCTTCTTACAAAGAAATCGATGCTGTGATTGTAGCAATCTGCAGCATTACATTTTTTTTGGGGGGGGGGGGATGTTCAGAACATTTTTCATAATAAGATGAAAATTTTGGACCTTGCAATTAATATTTATATTTCCATCTCTGCAGGTCTTGAATACAAACTCTTCCAAACTCTCAATTTTTAAATAACCAACCATGAGCAAAATGATAACTGACCACCCATCC
Source organism: Erythrolamprus reginae (assembly GCF_031021105.1). Lineage (NCBI taxonomy): Eukaryota > Metazoa > Chordata > Lepidosauria > Squamata > Dipsadidae > Erythrolamprus > Erythrolamprus reginae. The sequence continues at coordinate 98,008,859 of NC_091952.1, read as the reverse complement.
CCTTTTATTTCTAACACTAGCCAATCATATAAAGCCCATCTGTCTCCTGGCTTCAAGCCCGAATCTACCAACTCCTTTACTACAAGAGTTTTGTAACGAACAAACCTATTAAACCAGGGTTTAGATTACTGATGTTCTAGAAAAGCCATAGTTACAAATAATAATAATAAAGGAATATTGCTGTCTGAAGCATCCTCAAATTAAATTCATTGATTATTAGGCTTGGGTTGCTTCCTTTATTCCCTAGATAACTAGTATGTATTCCGCAGTAGAAGTCATTAGTGTAGCTTTATTATTTGCTAAAAAATAAGATTCTTTTGTTGAAACACATGGATTTTATTGATTTGTGTCAAAAGACATGGCTTCAAACAGTGAAGGAGGAGAAGCTGCCTATCAAACAAGCTTAAGAATTTTTTATTTTTTAAATGCAATATTAATATTTCAAGGTTATTTTCTAGCCTGTTCAAGACTATTTCTTGACTCATATATACTTGGAGACCAGAGGAGTCATCGTTGACGGGAAATGATTACATAATATGAGATACAATTATCAAGTTTTCAGCTAAATGCTTTATTGGCTTGATACAGGAGTTAATGTGACTTGTTTTTAACTCACTGCTGATGCTGATAAATATTCTACCCTTTCTTTAATGTATTAAACTGAAAAGGATGCTGGAAAAGATGTCAGTGCTGGGGAACAAAAATATATATTAAATACACTTAATTTTTCAAGCTTTGACTACATTTTAAATTATGCAATCAAATAAAACAATTAGTGATTAAATAGTTAATATAATTTCAGTAGCTGGTATAATTCTCCCAAAGCCAAGAAGATCCTGACCAGAATTATTTGTCAGTTTCAACAATGAACATTTTGAATTTTCAATTAGCATGACAAGCAAGTGAAGTTATTATAAAGGTCAAAACTGTATTTGATTTAGCCAGTAAATTGATACCATTTCATACATTCTTATTGAAATAGTGTGATTTTTTATCTTTAGTCAGTAGTTTGGATTGGTCAAGAGTTACTTTAATTCTCAGCTAAACATAATTAACAAACTGAAAAATATATTTAGATTTATGCATTTGTTTCATTCCTGGAGCAAATTCCTTTCTTAACTATGACTAATTTAATTTTTTAGCTATTAAAATATATTTGAATACTGGTTTAGTGATAATTTTGTGTTGGAGCTATAATAAGAGATTTATTTTTATTTAAACTTGACTTAAGTTTTCTGAATTTAGACTATTAAATAAAATCCTCTTTGTAGACTTCAGTTCAGCATTCAACACCATCATACCGGACATTCTCTTAACCAAACTAAATCAGCTAGCAGTACCTTTAACACACTTGTAAGTGGATCACAAGCTTCCTAACAGACAGGAAGCAGCAGGTGAAGCTAAGAAAAATCACATGAGATACATGTACGCCATCACTCTACTGAACAAATAATTCCCTCAACACTGTCAGACTTTTTACTAAATCTGCACTTCTATTTCTACTAGTTTCTTTTTCTCATCATTCCTATCATCCTTTTCCTCCCACTTATGACTGTAACTTGTTGCTTGTATCCTAAGATTTTTATTAATATTGATTGTTTCTTCATTGCTTATTTGACCCCTATGACAATCATTAAGTGTTGTACCACAGATTCTTGACAAATGTATCTTTTTCTTTTATGTATGCTGAGAGCATATGCACCAAGACAAATTCCTTGTGTGTCCAATGGCCAATAAAATTCTATTCTATTCTATTCTAAAATATTGAGATCAGGGATTGTTTGATTTGTTCTTTACATTGTGTTCTGCAGAGGTGGGTTCCTCTCGGTTTGGACCGGTTCACCCAAACCAGTAGTGACCTGCTGATATCATGGACCGGTTCGGTCGGTCCCGATCTATGGAGGCCGCCATCTGTTTTTGAAATTATTTTGGGAATTTTTCCCATTAAAAAAAAATCCAGGTTTTTTTCTTCTGCAAATGCACAGAAGGTAAGTTCCCGGCACTATGCATGTGGTCGCCATCTTGTTTTTGGATTTTTTTGGGGGGGGTGTCAATTTTATTTTATTTATTTTGGAACTTTTTTCTGGGTTTTTTTTCTTTTGTACATGTGCAAAAGCCGAGTTTCTGTCACTGTGCATGCGCTCTCCATCTTGTATTTGGCTTTTTTATCTTTTAGATTTTTTTGTCAATGCGCATGCGTGGCCACGTGGTGCAGGAGGAAGCAGAGCAGAAGCGAGGTGTGTTAGAACCCACCCCTGGTGTTCTGTCAAGACATGAAAAACTTTAGACTCTGCTAGTTCCCATGAAAGTTAAATAATCAGCTGTTATCTATCTTGTCATGTTCCTGTCTGAATAATTCAAGGAGTATGTCTATTCAATACTGCTTTTGTTTTAAAAGAATTACAGATATTAGCAAATGATTAGCATATTTTATTATTATATATTAGTATATTATATTAAATTATTATTATATACAGTATATATTAATATTATATATTAGCATATTATATTATATTAGTAAATACTCATTGCTTAACTTGATTTTTCAGATTTTTGTAATTTGCACATTGATATGGAATTATAGCCTAGTGCTTATGTCACACTGCCTTCCCCTCAGTCACATGACTAGAAACTGAATACTTGGGAACTTGTTTGCACTCAAAAATTATTGCAAAAGGCTCCACAATCATGTGTTCAGGATTTGCAATTTTCTCTGCTGGCTTCTGCAGACAAGTTGTCTGCCAAGGGCAGCTGAACTCCTTCAGCAGGACCAAGAAATGGAACTCAGATCATGGTGACCTGAGCTCTATTTTTGCATACAGCTCATTTTTGCACATGAAGGAGAGCCAATTTCCTTCAAGCAGAATGTAGAAATGGACCAAAGGCATTCTCTTCTGCACACAGAGAGGAATTAACATCCTTCAACTAGTCCCTAAAGGCTAGATGGAGCTAGAACCCAAACAGAAAATGGAGAAGCACCATGATAAGGAGTGCGGTATCTTTTAGGTAGGTGAGGGAAATGCTGGGAAGCCTGAGCCAGGTTATGCATGAGTGCCTCTCAGAGTCTGAAAATCCCGCTTGGATATTGGCAGGAACGATTTTCCGTTCCTAAGTGGAGCCTACCAGGGACCTCTCCTCCTGAGACACCTCTGTCTGCCTAATAACCCATGCAACTGTTTAATGACCCAAACCAGGAGTGCTGGGATTATAGCTATTGAACAAAGCTTAATGATTGCTTCACTCAATGACCAAAATTCCAGGATCAATTGTAATCATAAATCAAGGATGTACACCTTTCCTATTTTCTTTTCACAAATGCTAGCTACATCTTCAACTACAGATGTAAAGGAAGGACCACAAAACTGCATTAAGTTATGACATGCCTAAATACTGTTAACAAAGTAAGCTGCATCATGTATCAAGCTAAGCCATAAATGACGAATGAATAACCTTTTTTTCTAATGTCTTAAACAGCATCTGTGGGGGCTGAAAAAAACGAGGGGTCCGAAGCCCAAACCAACAGAAGCACTAGAATATCTCCAATGTCTTTCTTTTCTCCCTCTTCCACATATCAAGGATAGGATAATTAAACAACTCATTTCTTTCCAAAGTTATATTTTGTACAGACTAATTTCATACCGCACTGTTAACCAAAACAGCCATATTATGACCTAATTTGATGTCTGAGAGAAGCAATTTGGTGTAATGGTTAAGCCATCAGGCTGAAAGTCAACTGAGTGGCTTTGGGAAAGTTGTTCTTTCTCAGCCCTAGAAAGGCCATTCACTTCTGAAAATCTTGCCAAGAAAGCTTAAGGTATTTGTCAGGTGTTAAAACTCACTCTAAGGCATTCCCGTCCCAAAATTTAAGAACCTGATCAGTATGCAAGTTTTTTTTTTTTGTCAAATATAATTTAACAAATTGAAGTTGTTATATCCAAACTGGCATGTGCCTCATATAAACAGAGATTATTAAGGAGTTATAACCCAGCAACAACAGCTGCAACTGGACAAGCCTGGGCAAGACAGAGGTTTTAACACATCTACATGTCAACACACATCTTCACAGTCTTCCCTTCAAACTAAAATGTAAACCAAGAGCTATAAGCAAGGACACATTTAAATGTTTAAGGTTTGCATTCAAAGGCAAACAAAAAGGGACATTCTGACCACCTGTTGCAAAACATAACCAAGAGACTAAATTTTACTGTGAATTATGATAGTAAAATTAAAATGAAATATATGCAGCACTGACTTTAAAAAAACTCTTGGATTTCAGACATAATCAGAATCCTTGAAATTAAAGTACCATATTTTTCTGAATATAAGACAACCTATACACCAAATACAGCCTCCCCCCCACCCCCGTGTCCCATTTTTGCTAAAAATTGGCCTGGTTTTTGCAAAAATGGGGTGCGCAGGGGGTTTGAAAGGGCTTCAGTATGCTCCTGAGGGCTGGGGGAGTAAAAAAAAACACCCATTTCCCCCAAAAAAGGGGCGTTTTTGCTTTCGCCCAGCTCCCAGGAGCTCCCTGCAGGCCTCTCAAATCTTATGTCCACTCCATTATTGCAAAAAATAGGTGAAAAACAGGTCCGATTTTGCAAAAAATGGGATGCATAGAGGGTTTGGGAGGCCTGCAGAGTGCTCGGGGGGAGGCAAAAAACCCCGTTTTTGCAAAAAAAAAAAAAAGGGGGAGGGGCATTTTTACAAAAAGTGTGGAATACAGAGGGTTTGGGAGGCTTGCAGAGTGCTCCTGGGGGCTGGGGGAAGGGCCAAAAAAACTTTTTGCAAAAGAAAGGGGCCCATTTTTACAAAAAACGTGGCATAGAGGGTTTGGGAGGCTTGCAGAGTGCTCCTGGGGGCAGGGAGGACCAAAACAAAATTCTCTTTGAAATCTTAGTGTGTCTTATACACCAGTGTGTCTTATAGTCTGAGGGGCGGCATACAAATCCAATAAATAAATAAATAAATAAATAAATAAATAAATATAGCATATATAAAGCTATAACCTTATTTTTCCAGTTACTTTATCCTTTATTCTTCGCTTTGTTAAAAGATTAAAGGCAGGTAGTCTAATGGCTTATCACCAAAATCCATGCTTGATTTTTCACATACTGGCAAGATTAGCAGAATTCTAATATGCATGCCATATAATACATAACTTCAATCTCCCTTCCCAATCCATATTGCATATATTTAAAAAACCTGATTTATACCAACGAAAAAAACTACTTTGGGCTAGTAGTAGCCCAAAGTAACAAGTACTGTCATCTCAGGGCAGTTAATTGCACAATGGAGAGATAAAGTCACAAATACTAAAAATTTAAATTCAAACAACTTTATTGTGGTCATTTAACAGACGCACTTGCACACACACAATAAAAAGCATCATGCTTATTAGTTAAAACTAATCTAAAATGTAGAACTTTAGAGCCCCCATCGAATCTGAATTTTAGAGTCCCTGCCAAATAGCAGCTCACATAAGAAAAATGACCAGTGGGTAATGCTACAGCAGAATATTCTTCGCTCAAACAAGTTCAATTACTCTTAATTATCCTTTATATAATTTTGTCTGCCACTGCACAGAACCTGGCAATCTTATATATTATTTCAGGATTAATATAATAAGAATTGCTTGTATTACTGGCCATTATACTCTGTTTTACTAACCAAGAGTGGGGCAATTAGAGCATTTTGGGATGCTGTGTAAAACTGGCAGTACAAAAGAAATATTTAGTTGTTTTTACATGTTCTGAGTCGCAAGAACATACTTGTAAAGGGTATGGTATTCTTTTATATCTTCCAACTGGGAGTGCTGAAGGTAGTACATTACATCAGACTACAGTAAAGGCCCTGCCCTGGTTGAAAATATTAAGATGTGTGAGATACATAGCTGGTGCCAAAATGTATCCCTGAGTAGCCTAGTAGTATTTCCTGCATCCAGTTTCTTGATCACATTATGTAGATGTTGTTTTCGTGTGGTTTTTGCCTGCTTATAGCTCAGAGATAATACTGTAGATAAGTAGGAGAGAGTCCTAGGAGAGGAAGCTTCTTGTATACAGTATATGCTAAAAATATACTGTGCATATCCCAGCTTTCTTATGTACAAACTGCTGGCATTAATATGTTATTTCTAATTTATAAGTCAAACTGCACTTATTGTTATACACTTCAACATTAAAAACCACTAGCATACCTAATAACCCAATGAATTCTTTAATGTATAGTTTCCACTATGAAATGCAACGTTGTAAATCCTAATATCTCATTTTTGGACACAAAAAAAATGTTAATATTCTTCTTTTCATTATATACTCTTGTAGATTCTGGATACAGGTTAGCAAATTAATCCAGGGGTCGACAAAGTTGTTCAGAATCTAGGAGCCAGCCAAAAAATTTAGGAGCCAGAATTTTTTTTAAGCAAACTTGGTTTTTAATTTAACAAAAAAAATCGGGCCGGCAGGGAACAGAATGGAGCCTTCCGCGGCGGGGCTGGTAAGGGGGGGAGCCGAGGGGGGAGCCGAGCCCAGCCCCGTGGCATTCGCTTTCCTCCCGCCCGCAGCCGACTGATCGTGGGCTCCTTCGCAACCTCGGAGAGCTTCCTGGTTTTCGTGAGCTTTCATGCCCTGGAAGCTCTCCGAGGTTGCGAAGGAGCCCACGATCAGTCTCGGCTGCGGGTGGGAGGAAGGCGAATCCCCCGTGGGCTCCGTTACATCTTCCGCTGCCAGCCAGGCCATGCTGGCGGCAGCGGAACAATCGCCTTCCTCCCGCCCGCAGCCGACTGACCGTGGGCTCCTTCCCGAGCTCCCTTCCTGAGCCTCCCGTTTTCTCTCCCCCCCCTCGCCCCTTCGCCTCCCTGTGTTCCTAGGAGAAGTGCTGGGGATTAGAAGATAGATAGATAGGTAGATATATGATAGATAGATAGATAGATAGATAGATAGATAGATAGGTATAAATAGACAGACAGTGATAGTCAAAGAGAGATAGACAGAGAGACAGATGATGAATGGATTGGGCAGCATAGAAGATAAATAGATAGATAGATAGGTAGATATATGATAGATAGGTAGGTAGATAGGTAGGGTGGGTATATGATAGATAGATAGATAGACAGACAGACAGACAGACAGACAGACAGACAGACGTAGGTAGGTAGATATAAATAGACAGTCAGGCAGATAGTCAAAGACAGATAGACAGAAAGACAGAAGATGGATGGATTTATAGATGATAGATAAATAGACAGATAGATAAATAAATGTTAGATGATGAATGGATTGGGCGGCATAGAAGATAGATAGATAGATGGATGGATGGATGGATGGATGGATGGATGGATGGATAGATAGATAGATGAGGGAGGATAAAATGGTATTAAAAGGGGAGGAAGAAGAGAAGTGTGTGTTGGGAGGGGGGAACCACTCCTGATTATAGATTCGAACACGTGGATTGTGGAAGTGAGAAGGAAAGAATTACGCCGGGATAGGATGGTATCAATGAAGTGGAATCCAAGCTTCACCCAAGAGGTTAATGGAAAGCGCACAGGGAGAAAAGCGAAGGGTGGCCAACAACGTGATTCTGCCCGGGTTTTGCCCGCCTCGGGGTCTGGAGAGGCTCGTAAAAGCTGAAGAAAAGATTGCACGGGGTTTTGCAGCTTCCGACCGGACGGAACGGGAGAGTAAAGACCCGTCCCGGTTGCAAAAAAAGTTTCTTAGGGCCATGAAAGGGCGATGGGCAACCTCCGGGGTTATGCGAGGATGCTTCCCTAGAGGAGTCCAAAGAGAAGCCATCCCCCGGGGGAAGAGGGCAACTCCCGGGGCTTCCCTGTGAAAGGACGGAGCCCGGCTCCTCCCGCCCCGTCACCCGCTCCGCCTCCCCCCGGCCGAGCTGCCGGCCTCGCGCGGCTCCCTCACCATCAGCACTTTGGCCGCGCTCTCCAGCTGGGCGATCACCTCGGAGGCTCCCCCCGCCGCCGCCGCGGCCGCCGCCATCATGGTCTCTCTTCAATGGCGCCATGCAAGGCATTCTGGGACGGGGAGGACGCCCAGCCAATCCGCGACTCCCGGGGAGGCTACAAGGGCCCCGGGGTGTGAGAGAGCCCCGATTGGGGAGGTCGTGGACGGCCCCCGCAGAGCCGCTCTCCCCCGACGGCTGAGGGAGCGGCGGGGCGTCCTCTTGAAATGGCTTCGGGGAGGTGGAGGGGGGTAGAATGGAGAGAGAGCAGCTCCGTCAGGTCCGGGAGGAGAAGGGCGGGATGTGGCCATGTGGTCCGACCCTTTCTCAACTCCTCAAGCACCAGGCAACATTTTCTAGGCGCCAGACAACATTTTCTAGGCGCCACTGGCGACCAGGCGCCTGGGTTTGTCGACCCCTGAATTAATCAAATACTGTATTGTCAAAATTTAGTACTGGGCATGTTCACCTGAAGGACAAAGATTAATTTGAGGTTAATTTGGAAATGTTTAAGCCTGAAAAATATGGAGACAAGGAAGTAAGTAGCTGACTTATTCTGTAGGTTTTTAATTTATTTATTGACTTCAAAATCAATGAATCATAAAAGCAGTTACCTAAATGCTCTCCTTGGCATTCTTCCTACAATAACCACTATGCTGCAACATCTAAGCAAATCAATAAAATTCAACTGTCAATTCTATCATGAATTACATTATAGGAGAGTAAAGTTATAAGAATTCTAATTCTTTTTTATTTAAATTCTAAATTTTCTTGATTTTTATTATGAGAGCTCTTAATTTCTCAGGATGCTGGTAAACTATGTCCAACTTCCTTCAAAGAGTAGAAAGTATTGATCTTTAAATCTCAGAAACGGATGAAGTGTGGATTGATTAAACAATGTGACAAAGTATATTTTTACAGCCAAGCACTAACAACTCATTAACAAAATATTATTTGCAAAAGTGCCCATAGCAACTGCCCATGCTAAAATCAGAAGTGATAGTATAAATGTTTATTGACAAACTGCGTCCTCAAGATGCAGGGTTATAACATCCACCAAATAATGTTATGGAAAGTGTGAATTATTTCAAGTTGTAACAAGCACAGGCAGTTAAGTACAAGCACAGGATTAACATAAAAATGTTAATTCTAAAGTGGCGAATTACTGAAATAACAGCAACTTCAAGATGCCTTATCATTTTGCTTACATCTGAAGATTTGGTTTATGGAACAGGAAGCTGTGAACTATTTCTCTTTTTTCATTCATCTTACATATATAGGGACGATATTCCTATCAGACCATTAAGCCGTCCACAAAACTCCATTTCCTACATTTCTGAACTCCAGATTTATAAATTCCTTGATTGTTACTTTCGTTTCATTTCCAAGAAGAATCCTTCTTTAGCTTCATCTTATCAGCACACTACCTTTTCAATCCCACTGGGTCCATTAAATGCATTCTGGTTTTCTTCCACATTAGTGCTGTTTGAAATAGTATTCTTTAGGGTTTTTTTCAAGATATCCCAGTTGGTTTTAACACTAAAAAATTTTCCATTACATCTTTATTATTCCTTTTAGTGTATTAAAATTAGTCTTTTAAAAATATGTAGTTTACAATTTGTTACTGTATTTTTTAATTAAGCTTTTGGTTAAAATCAAAAATTCTAATAACCATGGCCACTCGTAATCAAAGTTTCCACCACTTTCATATTGTCAGTCAACCTCTATCTGTTATTTAGGCGCATGAAGAACATCCTATAATCTTTTATTCCCTGTCTCCCTAGAACAAAAATTCTAAGACACTTCTTAACTATGAAGAATTAGAATATACAATATACTGGTGTGCTGAAAACTGCACTGATACTGAGAAGAGCTGTATTCTACTAACCAAATAAAGATAATTGGGGCCCTAGTCATCTAACATAAAAGTATGTGCAAGGATAGAATTCTCTACCACTTCATTCTCAATGAGAATAATATATTCTCATCAAAGGCAAATCAGAGCTGCTATAAACATACTAGTAACTTTCTCAAAGCAAGATTAAATCATTTGATTTACAACATCAAAAATTACAACATCAGTCAAATCTACAAGTTTCCAAAATCCAGTTCATACTGAATTACATTCATTTAATCTGCTGGCAAATATTTCTGAAGTTGTGTTAATATACTATGGTGTGCTGGTGAAGTGATTAAGATGATGGGCTTGTGAGCTGGAAAGCCAGCAGCCCAGGTTTGAGACCTGAGCATCATGCAATGGGGTGATCCTGGCACCCAGCTCTTGCCAATCTAGCAGTTGAAAACTTTAATGCAAGTAGATAAATAGGTACCATTTCAGTGGGAATATAAGAGAGCTCTGTGATGTCATCCTAGCCCCATGACTGTGGAAATGTCTTTGAAGAGCACTTGCACAAAGGCCTTGAAACAGAGATGAACACTGCCCCATTTGGCATCAACGACTAGCAGTATAAAATCCACAGAAACACTTTTACCTTTACCTTTAACATTACTATAATCAAAAGATCCATTTATATAAGTTGGATAATATTTGTAAATTAGATCGTAATGCTTTTTCTATTAAAGAAATTAAAGTGCTGGTTGCTCTTATACATACTTATTTTAGATAGACACCACTGACTCAGGTTGGAAGCATGGTGATTGTATAGACAAACATTCTTTATCTTAACTTGTCTCTAACATTAATTTACAGCTCTTTCAATGACACACCAGCAATTACCTTGCTTTTGTTTATCAGTTTTACCAGTCACTTTATCCTTTTCCCTACTTCCCATAAACCTGCCGAACAGAATCTTCTTCAAGCCCATCTTCTGCTTACATCATCTGTTCAACATACATTGCCTCAAATAATCAGTCTTTATTTAGTCCAGATTTTATGGATATGGTTTTTGCAATCCATGATACTAAATATCTGCCTGTAAATTCATACTTCAAAGACACCTGCTTCTTTTTTGGATTATTAGTCTTCAGTTCTCTAAGAATGTCACCCTTGGAAATCTTATCTGTCACAGAAATGATCTTGTCCTTCATAATCTTGCCTAAGTCTGCCATTAAAACAAAGAAAGGAAAACTACTTATCACCTTTACTTCTTTACTGTCAATTTCAAATTCATTTAGCATGCGGTTTCATATTTTAACATTTAATATTAATTCATAGTTTTATTTTCTATTTCTATAAAGCTGAAGCTTCTTTATGTTTATCTAACCAAGTTGCATATCTGCATGTTTCACTGTTTTCACTCTCAATTTTGATTCTAGCTGTCACTCCCATTCTTGTTATTATTATAATGTATTTATTGTATAGATTAAACACATATGGGAACAACAAGCAGTCCCTTCTTTATATAGACCTGAACAAATTCAGCGGATACCAATTCTAATTGTATATCCAAGATTGTAATGCCATCTATGTCAAATCCATAGGATAGATTATTCCCATTACAGCCATTAATTCAATCAGTTCTGTACAAGCAACAATGATACATATCCAAAGTTATATAAATTGAAATAATAATTTGTGTAACTCACTAGTTTATGACCAATTTTACTATATTGAAGCAAATCCTCCAAATCAAAAAAATTCCAGTATCTGACTTTTTCCCCATCTAAGCAACCCAATAATTAATGTCTTCTGAATATATTACATTGCTAAAAAGTAACATGCCAGAAAATCCAAGGTGAGAGCTATTTTGATCTAAGGCACTGGCTTAGCCATGAAAGCCAGCTGGGTGACCTTGGACCAAATGCTCTTTCTCAATCCAACTCACTTCACAGGGTTATTATGGGGGAAATAGGAGAAGGAAGAATATTTGATATGTTCATTGTCTTGGGTTATTGGTAAAAATAATAAAGATGGGATAAAAATGAATATAATAATAAATAAAAAGTATAAAATGTAGAAAAGCAAGTAAAGCATTTAACCAATTTCTGTGTACGTTGCTTTTAAAATGAAATTGTAAGAACACAAGAATACAGTTAGTACTAATTTAATTTAATATAATGCAATATTACTATCTGACCAAGTAGCAAGATAATCTTGTGCAGTTTGGAACAACATTTTGAAAGCAAGACAATAATCTTTGCTATTTGCGGGGGTGTTTTCTTAATTTTATATTTTATGTAAGATGCTGGGACTATTTTGATTGTAGTGGGTTAGAAATGTGAAACCTAAACAGAGATGCCACAGGATTTTAAGAGGTGTATAACTGCAGTGAATAATTCTGATTGCCCCATGCAACTCTTGAGGTCTTATTTTAAAAACAAAGACCATATTAGTCTACTTCTATGATATCCCTTATTATTTTCTCCTCTTCCTTCCTGAAACAAGAAAGTAGTTACAGCTAAGCAGATTCATTTTTGTTCTATGAATTACAAACCATGAATTGAAATAAATATTTTATTTCTACAAATGTTATTTTAAATGCCATGCTGTTTTATGCCCATGACCAAGAAGCAAAAGTAGCACCTACTTTTTGAAAAACACAGAAAATATTACAAATGAGAAGTTTCAAATCAACTTCTGAGAATACTGTAATAAAAATTGGGAGTTAAGGAAGAAAATGATACAATACTGATTCTGATTTATAACATTATTTATGATATACAAAACATTTTAACTCAAACCTCTGTAAGTTTAAAACATCCCACTTAACATAGAAACATTTCAGGTTTTGTGCTTGAAATTGATTGTTTTGATCATTTTGTAAGTTTTTTCAGCTGAAAAACAAATTGGTCAAAGGACTTCTTTTTAACCCCATTTTTGTCTATGTAGAAAATGGTATCTGGATACTCAGAGGGAACTATTGAACTAATAATTAATATAATTAATCAATCAATATAATTAAAATAATTATAGTTGGTGTTATACCTTCTATAGAAGGGGCCTGGTCCTGAGCAGCATATAGCATTTCTTTGAAAGCCTGTAAAGAAAGAAGGAAAAATAAATTTGTCAGCACCAGCACATTAAATCACTTGATCTGCATACTTTAAATCAATTAGAAATTAAATCCCATCACCTCTTACAGCAAGAAACGTAAATTTAATGTTATTTCACGTATTTCCAATGTCAGAAATGAATTCTACGTCCACAAAATTTAGCACAAGAAACAAACTGACTAGCAGAACAAAGCTCTGCTATATTTTTAAGTTTGTCTATTTTTTATTATCATTCACATTAAGTTTTATTATCATTCACATTAAGATTAGTTGGAAATTGGAGGAGAGAAAGAAGTATCTCAGATTGTATTAGCAGCATGAGTGACCATAACAGTAGTCTATAGTATGCATTAAACAGGTAGTCCTCGATTTACAACAGTTCCTTTAGTGACCGTTCAGTTACAATAGCACTGAAAAAAGTGATTTATGACTGTTTTTCACACATATGACGATTGCAGCATTCCTATGGTCACACAGTCTAAATTCCCAAGTGATTCATATTTATGACAGTTGCTGAGTCCCAGGGTCATGTACAACTTTTTGCGACATTGTGAGAAGCAAAGTCAATAGGGAAACCTGATTCACTTAACCGCCTTGTTACTAGTTTAACAACTGTAGAGAGTCACTTAACAATTGTGTCAAGAAAGGTCATAAAATAGAGGGAAATTCATATAACAATTGTCTCATTTAGCAATAGAAATTTTGGGTTTAGTTGTGTTGTACATTGAGGACCACTTGTCATAATGCTGTTTTCTATCATTAGCAACAGAAACTGTTGTTTCTTCCTTCTGTACTAAATTTCAATAGGGACCTTAAAGGTGTCAGCACCAGCACATTAAATCACTTGATCTGCATACTTTAAATCAATTAGAAATTAAATTTCTAATTGATTTAATTAGATAATGTCATCAATTACAATGACATTATTACATGAAAATATGGAAAACTTAGAGAAACTGATTAGAAAAACATTAACCTCAGTGGGTTAATGTTAAATATTAAGACCCAAATATTCAGTTATGTCAATCAGCAGAAACTGAGTTTAACTCATGTGGCCTCAAACTGTTGAACTATGGATTTTAACTTAGCAAATCAAACTTTAGAGCATTAGTCTTTCATCTAAAAGTAAGCAATGAGTGATCAGCAGTCACAATTTAAAGGAAAGTAAACAGAAATATCAAAACACTTCTGAAGAATTATTAGCTGAAATGTGTGACTTTGCAATATAGATCCAAAGTCTAAAAGGACAACCTGGAAATGAAGATGGAAAAATGGAAAAACAAATTGCTTTCAAAACTTTATCAACTGATCTCCATGTTGCAACAAATTAACTGCATGCTGATCTATGTTACAAGTTTCATACAAATTTTAGAATTATGTTTTATTGAATGAAAAAAATCAAACAATTACAATAGCCAAAGCCAATCTCCTCATCAGCTGGAAGATTTCTGACGCTTCAAGTTACTGTTTTTATTTGGTTAATTAAGTTATAGAAAGAAGAGAGCAGAGTACAATTGGTATCATTTTTCTTTACCATTATTAACTCTGTGCCTTGCAATATTAATTTATATTATGTTTGAACAAGCAGTATATTTGCACCAGAGGCATCACAGTTTTGCTAAAGGCTCAAAACATGTTGTTATATTCTTTTTAAAGATATGGAATTTACTAGGCAAGGACAGATAGGGACTCAGCCTCAAATCTATTTCCAGGGCTTGAAACTTCTATTTGTGCCAATGGAAGTATTTTTTACTGAGTTAATTGCTATAGGCAGGGCAGGGCTGCTTTTACTAAGGGTGGAAATAATTTTGTTTCCATACTTCAGTTCAGCGCCTGTCAATTCTGTGTCCTTCAGAAATGGACACTGCCAACGTTACCAAAATTTCAAATAATCTATCTTTGTTTCTGTACAAATTGCGCAGAATTGTAATGTAAGCTTATATTACAAATGTAAGCTTAACTTCGAGACTAGACATAATACTGTTTTCCATATAACCAATGTGATTGTCTTAAAAAGAAAAAAGTTATACCATGCATTAGTTCTACAGTATATTGAAACTTAACTACAAAACCAATTAAAACACTCTGACATTTAAAATTCAGTTTGTAATCTGTTGAATACAAGACTGAACTTGCAGATATCTGATGACATGATGTCATCATATTTCTTCTCCCTTGCTATCTTCCATGTTCCTTCAAAATTCTGAAGGACTAAAGTTCTCTCTGTAACGAGAGAACGGCATGCAGCAGTTTCCAATGCACCTTTTTCTAATATCAGAGGCTGCGTGACTGTGTACCCACGCATGTGACTAGAGAATTGCATGCAGTAGTTTCCAATTGCTGTGCGCCATTTTTTAACTTCATTGCTCCTATGTGCTGTTATTAAGCAAATCAGTGATAAAATCAGCGAGAATGTTACTTGGTCGCCATTTGCAACTTCCTACAGATTCCACCTTGATTTTTCCTGTTGGAAGTTGGCAAAGAAGGTTGCAAAAGGCAATTGTGTGACTATAGGATGCTGTCACCATCATAATCACACATTGTATTGTAAGCCACCCCAGGGTCAAACAGGAGTTGGGCGGTAGATAAATCCCATAAATGAATGAATGAATAAATTAGTCACCAAGCACCCAGATCTCAATCATGTAATCACAGAGATTACAGCTGGAATTATGCCGCCCCGAGTCTTCGGAGAGGGGCGGCATACAAGTCCAACTAATAAATAAATAAATAAATAAATTCCAAGCTCATTTGAACAGCAGCTGAATGCGAGGTCATTAAGTGAGAACTACCTATATATTTTACCCCAGTTTTTTTAAAATATTAATGAGCTAGAATTAAGTCTTACAAATAAAAGCTTCTCAGGTTCTCATTAAACTTAAACATCTTTCTCTTCTTTCACAATATGGACTAAGTCAAGATCATGAAGATTTAGATATATTCTTGTCTAATCAGATTCAAGAAAAAATATGTAATCCAAATTCTGCCATGATTTTAACCAGGCCACTTTCAGCCATGACTGTCATATAAATAACTAGTCTATAGTACATTTATGCCATATTTAGTAATAAACAGTAGTGTATCTATAATAACTAATCACAATTAAACCACAATACAGTAAGACCTATGCCAGTGATGGTGAACCTTTTTTTCCTCAGGTGCTGAAAGCATGTGCATGCACATTATCATGCAGGCATAAGTGCCCACACCTATAATTCAATTCCTGGGGAGGGTGAAAATGGCCTCCCCCGCCCTTCCCGGAGACCCTCTGGAGCCTGGAAACAGTCCATTTCCCAATTTCTGGTGTGCCCAGTACACCCGTTTTTCACCCTCCCCAAGCTCCAGAGGCTTGGGCGAAAACGTCCCCACCCACCTACTGGAGGTCCTCCAGAATCTGAAAACGCCCTCCCAGAGCCTCCATGCGAGCCCAAAATCATTTGGCCAGCACGTACATGCACACTAGAGTTGAGCTAGGGCAACAGCTCGCGTGCCAGCAGATATGGCTCCATGTGCCACCTGTGGCATGTGTGCCATACGTTTGCCATCATTGACCTAGACACTCTCTTTTCAGAGTATCAACTGGAAATGTTCCACAATTTTCAAATCTAGGCCAAAATCTTCATGCTTCAATATGAGTGAACCTTGTGTAATGTTTTAATTTGTGATTGTTTGAAACTACAGTGTTCCCTCGATTTTCGCGGGGGATGCGTTCCGAGACCGCCCACGAAAGTTGAATATCCGCGAAGTAGAGATGCGGAAGTAAATGCACTATTATTGGCTATGAACAGTATCACAAGCCTTCCCTTAACACTTTAAACCCCTAAATTACAATTTCCCATTCCCTTAGCAACCATTTAGAGTATAACTCACCATTTTTATTTATTAAAGTTCATTTTAAAAAAATTATTAAAGGCAGACGAAAGTTTGGCGATGACATATGACATCATCGGGTGGGAAAAACCATGGTATAGGGAAAAAACCCGCAAAGTATTTTTTAAATTAATATTTTTGAAAAACCGTGGTATAGACTTTTCGCGAAGTTTGAACCCGCGAAAATCGAGGGAACACTGTATACTTAAAGATGCAGTTATCACTTTTAAAGCTTTTAAGCCATGAGGTTGAATTATTTGAAAGACCATCTGTCATTGATCAGTTGTGTCCATCCAGTAAGATTCAATAGGGATTGACATGCTCTCAGTTCCATCTCTTAAGCAATACTAGAGGACGTAGTAAACATATATTTCCAGTCACTGCATCTCAGAGTTAACTCAGAGATACATACTGTATGACCCTGACCCTATCAATTTGTACTAATATCTTAAAGACCTGGCTTTTCTCCTGACATTGTGCCAGGTGGTTGTTTATCACTATCTGTTATGATTCTTTGTTGGAATTGCAGACTTTTGCATTAGTTTTATCTTTAACATGATTCTTGTATTAGTTTTGTTATATTTCATACACCCTAAGAGTTTAATTTTGTTCTACTTGTTTGGCACCTATACCAATCAGCCAACCACTAATTGTCTGCCCTACATTTTATTCACAGCCTTTTGCTGTACTTCATTCTGGAATAAGAACCCATTTCTAGCAAGGTTTGAAGTAATTTGTACAGTGAGGGAAGCCTCAGTGAAATCACAGCATTTGTGATGCTGCGATTTCACAGAGGCTTCCCTCGCTGGGAAACCCCACCTCCGGACTTCCGTTGCCAGCCGAAACACCCGTTTTCGCGCTGATGGGATTCTCCTGCTGGGATTCCCCTACAGCATTGTAAAATCCGGATGTGGGGTTTCCCATGGAGGGGAGCCTCAGGGGAATCCCACCAGCACGAAAACGGGCGCTTCGGCTGGCAAAAGGGGTGAATTTTGGGCTTGCATGCAATAATCGCTTTTCTATTGACTCCTATAGGAAACATTGTTTCGTCTTACAAATCTTTCACCTTACGAACCTTGTCCTGGAACCAATTAAGTTCGTAAGACAAGGTATCACTGTATCTCTGTCCACACAGGGCAACGAGTTACAAAATAACCAGGTTTATAATATAATGTACTATGTACATTTAATTCGTGGTTTATTGCTCAGTGCATCTTGTGAACCCATAAAATGTGAGCTAGCAGTAGTTAACTGAACTTTAGTAAGTATGGCATACAAGCATAACCACCAGCAAAATATGTCATGGAGCAGTGGGAAGGTTCAATATTTTTTACAAAATATATCCTGATTAGTTATAAATAGATATAATTACACCATAATTTGTCCACTCCTTTTTCAGGTAGTTGATCTTCTTTCAGTTGAGTTATTAGAAGCCATAATATCTTTCACTAGTGATCAGTATAATGACTGAGGAAAGTGTGTTCAGCTATCAAACATTTCAATGAGATAGACAGATTGTTTCATAGCTACAGCTACATGGTCTGGCTTGTATTTGATATAGTTTTATGAAGTTTGTGCCATCAATATTCAGATTACAATCCATCCATTTCATGAATTCAGTTCCACAGTAATTGGGAATTATCAGACCTGTGGATCTCTATACCTAAATTTTCATGGCTTTAACTGGACTGTCAAAGAGCATCTAGAAATTTCTACGATTTCTTAAATATCCAGGATGGATTATCCCTGTTGAAGAGTATATGGTCAATAAAAAGGTTACTAAGAAATGTTATGATCATAGTAGGCTCGTGAGGACCTCTGTATTTTACAAGACCTAGAATTTCTTGCTTGATTTAAAACACTAGGCTAAGAGCAAGGCCTATATTATGCATCAGGCTGATCACATATTTATCTCATGGTTGCCAAAAGCAGTATTAAACTTTTCAAGAACCACTGAGGGGTTTTTTTTAATATCTCACCTGGGATATCTTAAGACAGCTCTTGCATCAAAACAGACAAATCAATAAAATACTTTATATCTGGACAAATATACAAATCCATTTTGGACTGTATAATGTTGTTGAATATTCCATCGTATCTAACAAAATAGATCTTCCTTGGCAAAATTGTATTCACTATCAAAATCTAATCATAACATAGGTATATAGAAATGTGTCATGGCTTGAACAAAGGAGATTTTTGGGGATCCCCCCAAAACAGTTGTTCATGCTCCCCAGGATAGAAACTTTGTTCAAGCCATGACACATAAATATAGTTACAAAATCCTTTCCAAAGAGTTTGGATTTCAATAGGCAGATTGTGCACAAATGGAGGCAATTCAATGTAGTTGTTACCCTGCACTAGAGTGGCAGAGCAGCAAAGAGGTGCATAATATTCTGGGAGGCATGAAACAATCCCATAATAATGTCTAAGAAATTAAAGAACTTTCTTACATTAGTGAATGTTCAGTGCTCATGGAACCACCATCAGGAGAACAAAAATAAATAAAAATGGTGTTCATACCAGGGTTGCAAGGAGAAAATTACTATTTTCCCTTCTGTGAAATATGGTGGTGGCAATATCATAGTTTGAACTTGTTTTGCTGCCTCTGGACGTGGACAATTTGCCATCATTGATGGAGCTATGAATTCTGAATTGTAGTGAAAATGTCCAGGTATCTGTCTATGAACTGAAGTTCATGAGAAAGTGAGCCATGTAGCAAGACAATGATCTAAAACACCCAAGTAATACAATCAAAGAATGGTTAAAGCAGAAAGAAGTTAATGCTCTGAAACAGCCAAATCAAAGTCCTGACTGCAATCCTACAGAAATGTGAAATGATCTGAAATGGGCAGTTCATGCAAAGAAGTCCACAACATCTCCAACGTCAAACTGTTTTCTAAGGGAGAATGGGTTAAAAATCCTTCAACACAATCTACTAACTAATTAAGTTATTGAAAACATTTAGTTGCAATTATTATTGGCAAAGGTGTGGCTCACCAGTTATTGAAAGCAAAGATTCGTTTTCTTCTGCCATACAGAAATATGTAGCTTTGGATCATTTTCTTCAATAAACAAGTATAATGTTTTTAATTGTGTTCTCTCTAACTTTAAGACTTATGTGAAGAATAAATCATGTTTATACAGAAATAATGAAAATTCAAAGGAACCCACAAACTTTCAAATACTATAATACATTATAAGGGACCCATTGCGTCCCTTAACCCTCCAACATCAAGAAACATTTTCTCCCTATTAGTTAAGAGGCTAATGATTCTAATAAGAAAAGGACTTACAAAGTCCTTAAATAATTTTTAAAAAACACTAAAAATCTAAAGAAAGGATTCTACACCCCCCCCCCAACAAAAAACACTACACAGATTACTTGTGTAAGAAAACGCATTACAGACATAAAATAAACTGAAATGTTTAATTACTGAAAACTTTACAAGTTTCAAATATAATGAACAAAAATGCAATAAAACTGGGCTAAAGCAATTGATGCAAGCTTTGAACCTGATGCCCAATCCATCACAGAAACACAAATATGGAAAAGTTGGAACTATGGAACTATGAGTTATGCAAACTTGGTTCTAGAAGTATTTCTAGGAATTACCACACCCACAAGGATACCCTTGACCAGGCTCAAGAGACTATAACTTCAAGTCCAAAAAAGTGCAAAGCTCTAACTTTCAGAATTGTATCAACATATATCAAATCAGCAACCAATTAAGGATAATTGTCAGTAGTTAGTCTGAAGTGGTATAAACCCCAAGTGTCAAAAGTGGAGACTGAATAATACTGGGATACAGTGCCATCTAGTTTCCTTCAAAAGCAGTTCACAGGCCAGCCTTTCCAGGTGCCTTCCCCTCTCACCCCATCTTCTTTGGGAATAGCAATATCCCAACAGAAGATCCCCTATAACAGCCTACCACACTAAACAGGAGTCTTCTGACCTTCGACAAAAGAAACGCTGCTTAGCATAATAAAGCTCTCCAGCGTTCCCTGAATGCTATTCCTTTCCAGCTGGATTAAATGTATCAAGGTGTGTGTGGAAAGCATCAAAGCCCAAGGAAATCTCTGGCAAAAGGGAGCTTTTCAAATGGAGAGACAAGTTAAAGAAAGCCTGGCCGTCCCTATAAGAACCTGGGTAAAAAAATGAAGCAACAAGCAAAAAAGCAGAACAGCAGAATGCAGCTGGAAGCAGGGAAGAATGGAATTCTACCAGGGAAAGGCTGAGCTGGAAGATCAGCGAAGCATCCATGGTGCCGCTACGCCCAACCGTGGGTGGGGAGGGCCAAGACGGCAGCTCCAAAAGACTACATCAAATGGAGACCCTACTTTAAAAAGGGTCTTGGCACCAGAACTCCCCACCACCAAAACCCCAATACTGCTACTGTCCTATTGTCCAAATGTACCTGTTACTTGCTTTGCTTATGTTTATTATGTTTATACCAATTCCTACTAAAGACTACATCAAATGGAGACCTTACTTTAAAAAGCCTTGGCACCAGCCCCCCCCACCACAATCACAATACTGCTTGCTACTGTCCTATTGTGCAAATGTACCTGTACCTACTTTGCTTATGTTTATACCACTACCTACTACCTTGTATATGTTTTTGACAAATAAAAATAAATAAAGACTATTTCGGCTCGAGACCCGTCGCCAAGCCTTTTTCTTTGCACCAGGTGAGCCCCCCCCCCACACACACACTCATACATATACGCTCTCAAGCGCGCATCTTTTAATTCTACATTTTCTTCCCGAAGAGCTTTTAGCCTCTCCGACGCTACCCGCTCCTCTCCCTCCTCCAAAGGCTGCTCTCCCCGTCCGTCTTTTTATTTTCCATTCTTCCCCCCCCCCTCCCGCCCCGAAGAGCTCAGGTACCTCATATTGGATGTATTGCTTCCGCCACTCCGGAGTGATGTGTGCGGAAAGGTGCTCGGCGAACTTCATGCTGCTGCTGCTGCTGCCGCCGCCGCCGCCTCCCCCTTAAGGCTTCTTAACCTTGCCTGCTGGAGGCAATGCTTGACTTTTCACGCTTCGCTCGAGCGCCTCAGAGCCTGCTCAAACAGAAGCCGGGATGCCTCTTGTCGGTGCTTGAGCTGCGGGCGACGGACGCGGACGGCTGCGACCTCCGCCGCACATGAGCCCCGCGCCTGGATCTCTCTTTTCACACGCGCAACGCCGGCCCTTAGCGTGCTTCCCCGCTTTCCCCCTTCAGGAATGCCCTGCCGCGGCTCCTGCCGCCGCCGCCGCCCGTTGTTGCGGCCCCGCAGCCTCCTCTCGCGCTCCTGAAGCAGCGGCAGCCTCCGCCGCCATCTTTCCTCTCCTCCGTTGGCCTGGGCCCGCCTTTCCACACTGAGGGACCTGACGTCATCATCCCAGGAACCGCCTTCCTCCCGAACAGCAGACGTAAGGCGAAAACAAAGGGGGTGGGGGGAGAGAAAGAGGAACGCCGCTTTCGGCCACGCCCACTTCCCCTCCTCGCCGCTTTTCTACCCAGCCCACACGAACCGAACGAGAGGGGCGCGAGGAGTTCGAAGGGGGCGGGGCCATCGTTCAGGAACGCCCGCCCGGCACGCCCTGAGTGGTAGCGGATTTTCAAACAAAACGGGATCTGAGGGGTTGGCACGCTCCCCCCTTTTTTTTCCTGCCCTGCGGCAGCGACTTTGAGGGCGCCCCCGGAAATATTCCGCGAGGCTTCCATTGAGGCGAAAAAGGGGTTGATATATTAAGGTCCCCTTTGCTTTATCCTAGGGTTACTTTGTCCGGCAACCTCGCTTGAAGGGAGAGGAATGCTGCCATTTATGTTATTAACAAACTGGTTCGAGAAAGTGATTTTTACATGAATAATAAAACGAGGTCTTTCGTTTTATTTCTTTCTGATGACATTATATATGTGTATATAATGCATACACTCGCATATGTCATTCTGTGATAGGTCTATTCACTGATTCCCAAATAATTTTTCCTTGTTTATTATTTTTATTTTTTGGTCAAACAATTATAGAATGTGTGCTATCAAGTTTTTTTGACCACATACATTGGAGAACATGATTGATTAATTATATACGGTCAAGTGACAATGAAGAAAACTAACATGTCCTTTTATGTCTTCTGACCTGCATTCATAGCGAATGTAACCTGCTGTTAGTGGTCCATTTACGGTATTTTTCTTTCCACCTTTCCCAGCAATAAAGCTTTTTTTCCAGTGAGATGGGTTTTCACATTGTGGGTCTGAAGTGGTATAATTTGAGCTTTTTTCTTTGCACCTTATATGAAAAACTGAATTGAGAAAAAATGAACAAGTTTTTCTTTCCGTGTGGATGCTCACAGCATGTCAAATCACTCATTAATCACTCATTAACAAAGCACTTGGTGAAGTTTAATATAGTATCCAATCATGATTTAACATCAGTCTATAAACTTATACTGTATAGAGATTTCACAGATTAATTGGATCTTTTGTACAAAATGTCAAGATCTACATATGAAGAATTCAATTTTATTGCTCAAGACAATGTATAGAAATATTGTTCAACTGAGAGTATTTACACCTGTGTCAGATATGTTTCAATGGCATTCAGATTTTGCTCTCTTATGACCACATAGGGATTCCAGACTACGGTAATTCCCTGTTTGACTCCTCCCACTGGCTCAGAAAATTTCTCTCCAATATGGGTGGATGAATTGTTTCATGTATGCTGTGCCCATTTTTCACTCACAAAATAATATTCTGATGAAGAAATCTATGGCAACTCTTTGCAAAAATAGTGTGGCCTCACATACATGTTCCTAAACTCCACTTATTAGGAGAAATAAATAAGCATGAAAAGGAAGATCCAATATAAACTGCAATTAATAGTTCAGGAAATTTTAGATTTTGTCTTGGTTTTCATAAGTTAACTTAAACACTGCTCAAGAATTGAAGAGAAAGGCATGTGCCCACAGCAGCTTAAAGTCGGCACAGTAGTTTGGGTAGATCAACCACTGATGTATCATCAAGGAAGCATTCCAGGTCATGATCACTACAATAACTGTTTTCAGAAGAGGGAAAACTCCACTTTAAAGTTGGAACAGCTAAAGATGATTTAAACTGTGGGCTAGGGGTGAGACAAAATGACAGCAATATGTTATAAGAATAATTAGGGCATGTTTAAGCTGTGGTAGCCCCAGGAGAAAAACTTTGCTCATCCCTGCTCAAATAACCAGAGCTTCCTGGATCAGATCAAGAGGTGTATTTGTCCAACCCTGAGACCCCAATAACCTCTCAACTGCTAATATAAGCACTACATAAGGACAATATAACTTTCCTGTTAGTTTCTCTCAACTACTGTCATTGAGTACTTCTTGTAAAAGGGAGTAATAAATAACTATCAAAAATAGTAGCGATAGACAACCATGATTTAACCTTTTAATCGGGTTAATGGCCTGCTTTGAGTAGTATAGAGTTATGGTCTCATAGTTAACTCTTATATGAATGAGAAGGAAAAACAATCTTTAGGCCAAGCTGGCTCAGTGAACTTTTCTTGCCAACAGTATGAAGATGTTTGATGTTAACTTCTGCAGAAATTTTCCAGCTTCTCAGTCTAGAACTTGGTCTCCTCTCCAAATACCTGATCCTGCTAGCTTTTTCCAAGTTCAATTATAACTATCTTATGTCTAGGTGATCTGAAGATTATAGTCACTTAGTGTTGTCATAATTTGTGCAAGAAAACCTAAATAATTCATATTTATGTGAAATACTGGGGAAGAAGGGAAAAGGTTAAACTAGCCTTTCTCAGTGTCTTCTCTCTTGATAGACTGCATTTCACACCATTTAATTTCAAACCAATACTGTAGCTATTGTCACAGGTGTGAGGGAGGTGTTGGTGGAAACAAATCTGAAAAGGGGGATTTATTGGTTACATAGAGCACCATTTATGTTAAAAACATAGCATAAGATACGTTCTGAATGGATTAATATTTTTATGATCCTTCTAAAATGGCCTGAATGTCTAAAGTAATATAAAAAAATCGATTAAACTATCTAAATCTTTTCTTATTTTTTCTGTATTAAAACCAGTGAAGGGCTACCAAAATTTTTACCACCACACTGTGGGCATGGCTTATGCAGGACACCCTGCATTTTCTTTCAACATCTTTCAGTGCAAATTGGGTGCTCTGGGGTGGAGCTCCATTTTCACTACCCCACTGCATTCTCCCCCTACATCCTGGCAGTAGCCCATCCCTGATTAAAACCATTCATTTATCCAAAAGATAGGAGTTTCTTGTATTTGCTCTCTACATGGGGCTACCTTTGAAAAGTGTTCGGAAACTTCAGATCGTGCAGAATGCAGCTGCGAGAGCAATCATGGGCTGCCCTAGGTATGCCCATGTCACCCCAACACTCCACAGTCTGCATTGGTTGACGATCAGTTTCCGGTCACAATTCAAAGTGTTGGTTATGACATATAAAGCCCTTCAAGGCACCAGACCAGGATATCTGTGAGACCGCCTTCTGCTGCACGAATCCCAATGGCCAGTTAGGTCCCACAGAGTTGGTCTTCTCCAGGTCCAGTCGACTAAACAATGTCATCTGGCGGGACCCAGGGGAAGAGCCTTCTCTGTGGCGGTTCCGACCCTCTGGAATCAACTCCCCCCAGAAATTAGGACTGCCCCCACCCTCCTTGCCTTTCGTAAACTCCTTAAAACCCACCTCTGTCGTCAGGCTTGGGGGAACTGAGACACCACCACCCCTTGCCTATGTAGTTTTGTGCATGATATGACTGTATGTATTTTATCTATTGGGGTTTTTTTTTCCTTTTTAGATTTTTTAATGTAAAACTGTTATTTTAGATTTTAAGTATTAGATTTGTTACCATGTATTGTTTTTATTACTGTTGTGAGCCGCCCCGAGTCTACAGAGAGGGGCGGCATACAAATCTAATTAATAATAATAATAATAATAATAATAATAATAATAATAATAATAATAATAATTTGAAAAGCAATCAGAATCTTTCCTAGCAGCAAAAGAAGAGCATGAGTCTTCGGAGAAGGGCGGCATACAAATCTGGTAAATAAAATAAAATAAAATAATAAAATAACAAAACAAAACAAAACAAAAATAAAACAAAAATAAAACAAAAATTAAAATAAAATAAAAATAAAATAAAAATAAATAAAAAATAAATAAATGTAGAGCACAAATTTATGCTGCAAGGCTGCAATGGTGAACCTATGGCACGCATGCCCTAGAAGTGGCATGCAGAACCATCTCTCTGGGCAAATGAGCTGTCACCCATTGCACTTCTGGGTTCTGGTATGCCAGCCAGCTGGTTTTCACACATGCAGGAACACCAGAAACTGGAAGAGCAGCCACCTGGTGCACATATGCTCAGCGAGTGGCTACTTTTCCGGTTTCCAGTGCACACATGTCCACAGGCCACCTGATCTGCTGGTTTCTGGTGCTCCAGGCACGGGTTCCAACTTACTGCCACTACCAGTGCTAATATACATGCAGCTCTGGGTGACCAGTGTGTGCTCGGGCTTGCCCAGCGCATGCTCAAATTGGAGCGAGATTTGGCTTCTGTGTATGGTCAGGAAGCAAATCTCACAAGAAGAAAATCATAGAAATCTTCTGCGTGTGCACTTCCCCTCGTACGTTTTTGCTTCCTGTGCATATACAAAAGCCAAATCTTGCTCCAAAACGCGCTCTCACCCACCGATCAGTTCCATTTCTTGTGCCCAGGAAATGGAGCTCCTGTGTGCACAGCTTCATTTCCAATAATTGGTGTACTGTCCTACCCCACCCCCATCCAGGTAGGAACCCAATATTATATTGCGCATGCGTATGCAAAGACTGCTGGCCGGCACACGTGTACGTGCCGGAAACCAGAAGATCAAGAAGAGGAATAGTCTAGAGCAGTGTTTCCCAACCTTGGCAACTTGAAGATATCTGGACTTCAACTCCCAGAATTCCCCAGCCAGCATCCGCTGGCTGGGGAATTCTGGGAGTTGAAGTCCAAATATCTTCAAGTTGCCAAGGTTGGGAAACACTGCTCTAGAGTTGCGTTCCTGCCTGTTGAGACCAGTTCTATAGAACCAATAGTAACTTGGCAGCCTGGGTCACTAGAACCAGCAGTGACCCAGGCCTTCCACGCCCCCAAACTGGCTCTCTCAGCTGCACAGTAGGCACCGCCAACCTGTTTTTCCCTTCTCCGCAGGCACAGCTGTTTTCTAATCAATGCACATGTACAGCACCCCTGCAGTGCGCAACGCACACATGCAGAGTGCCACTGAGCAAAACGGCAGTGAAGAAAAGCGGAACCCACCCCTGGAGTAATCATATAGTAAACCCTATCATATTAAATTCTTATACTGCCCCCTTGTCAGGCTTCACACCAGGAATCAACAGTAAATCAACTTCCCAAGAATTAACCCATTGTTCTGTGCTAAACTTAATTTGGCAAAAGACTAGTAAGAATCAGACTCTATGTCATACATAGCATACTTTAGACCAGTGTTTTTCAACCAGTGTGCCGTGAGACATGGTCAGGTGTGTCGCGAAGCTCAGAAAAAGAAAACAAGAGAGAAAGAAAGAGAGAGAAAGAGCAAGAGAGAGAGAAAGCAAGCAAGAGAGCAAGAAAGAAAAAGAAAGCAAGAGAGAGAAAGAAAGCAAGAGAGAGAGAGAGGAAGAGAGAGAGAAAGCAAACAAGAGAGAAATAAAAGAGAGAAAGCAAGAGAAAGAAAGCAAGAGAAAGAAAACAAGAGAGAGAGAAAGAAAGCAAGAGAGAGAGAGAGAAAGAGCAAGAGAGAGAGAAAGCAAGCAAGAGAGAAAGAAAACAAGAGAGAAAGAAAGCAAGAGAAAGAAAGCAAGAGAGAGAGAAAGAGAACAAGAGAGAAAGAAAGCAAGAGAGAGAGCGAGAGAGAAAGAGAGGGAGGGAAGGTGGGAGAGAGAAAGACATAGAGGGAGGGAGGGAGGGAGGGAGGGAGAGAGCAAAAAAGAAGAAAGAAGGAAGAGAGAAAGAAAGAGGGATGGAGAGAGAGAAAAAAAGAGAAAGAGAGAGAAAGAGGGAGGGAGAAATAGAGCGAAAGGGAGGAAGAGAGAATTTTTTTGTCCAATTTTAGCTGCCCACCCCCACTCAATGTACCCCATGGTTTTGTAAATGTAAAAAATGTGCCGCGGCTCAAAAAAGGTTGAAAATCACTGCTTTAGACCACAAGTGTCAAACTTGCAGCATCACGTTGCTGTCACATGACATTTCGTGACATTTTCCGTTTGCAGAGCTGGGGTGGGCATGGGCTGCACATGACACATCCAGCCTGTGACCCCCCTGCTTTAGATAAACTGATTTCCACTGCAGAGCAAAAATTTAGTTTTTATCTTGCTTTGCTGTGTTAACCTGTACTTGGTGAGATACTTAATGGTTTCAGCAACCATGATATATTTACATAACAGTTCTTTCTAGCCTGGGAACTACTGGTTTCACTTCACCTGCTTCAACCTTGTATCAAAATTGGTGCACTTCAGAAGTGATTGTTAAGGGAGAAAATCAGTTTTGTCCTTCTCTGCCTAATTACACTGACTCTACACAACACTCTAATTCATGGCTATCTGAACGATAAATTATTAATTTCACTAAATTGTATGACTTCACCCAATGAAAACAAACTCCACAATAAGTATATTGGCTGAGTTCCCACTGAAACACTGAACCACAGCACATTTTACTTTAGCATGTGCTAATCCATCTATTAACAGAATGAAATATAAGATCTACCAGTAGGCTAATTCAGACAAACCGCATCAGTCCAAGCATATCATCACCAACAGATAAATTTGTGATCTATGGAAAATTAATCCACCAAAAAATTGCAAAGAGACTAATAAAAGACCTAAATCAAAACTTCAAGCTCTTTGACATCTAAGTCAGAACAATTGCAAATGATTGTTATCTTTGTAAATAAGTCGCTGCTGCCAAAGTTTCTACTAGTTGCCTTGGGGTATAGATTAATAAGAGCTCTAAGTGCTCAGGACAGGTTTGCTGCATGGTATTATGTAAATGATTAGCAGTATAGAACTTCAATTGGAAAACAACAATTCAGTTATTTTCAACTGTTTTCCAGTTGCACTAAGCCATAATATGGTTTGTTTGGCTTACTGTAGTAGATGAATGCGATGACCATGTTTGAACAGACTATGGCTTAACATGTTGGATAAACTATATCAAAGTTTCTCAAATCTACGGTCATCATCACAACAGAAAAAGATCTATGATTAAATTTTGGTGCAGAAGCTGAAGTTAAAGCCAGACGAAAGGAACTGTTGCCAATTAACAGGAAATAGTTCTGGGACTGATATCCAGATTATGGAGAATGTAGTTACAGTCCTCATAAAAGAAGGGGGAAGCAGTTTGGGAGTGCTGGCACTACATTCACAGATGGTGGCAATGGTAAATAGTGCATAAAAATATTGTTTCAGATTTAACATCATCTTGTTTCACATTTGAAACTGTTTGACAACTTCTTAAAATTGTTCTTTTAAAAATATTTCTCCTAAAAGCCAGTGTGGAACATTGCTTTGGCTAGTGAAATAGAAGTTCAAATCCATGCTCATAGGAGCTTTTTATGTGAATTTTGGGGCAGTTATATTTACCTTTCTATCTTGGGAAATTCCCATGGAAACTTGGAAACATCTGCAGAAAGGTAGAATGGATAATTTTTCTGTTTTTGTTTTAATGCACTTTATTAGTTTTATAAATAATTCAAGCTAGCAAACTGTTCTGTCGAGCTCTCTGGTAGAATCCTCCCAAAAATTCACAGATACAAATTTCAGACACACACACGTTTGAAAATTCAAAACAATGTTCTTTATACCGAAAATTCAAATAAACTAAGCACTCTTTTTGTATAGCAAAAAGCACTGTCTCCAAACAAACTGGTAATTTGTACAAGTCCCTTATCAGTTCTGTGATACTTAGCTTGCAGCTGTGAGGCAATTCACAGTCCTTCTTCTTTCACAAAGTGAAACACACTTTGCTCTGGTTTAGTTTCAAAGTGGGAAAAATCAGTACACAAAGGTCAAAGTCAGCAAGGTAGGCACAAAACACAACGATCAGATAATCCTCCACAATGGCCAAACCCACAGATTGCTATTTATAGCAGCCTCACTAATCACCACAGCCCCACCCAACCACAGGTGGCCTCATTTTCTTTGATAATAATCTCTCAGTTGTTGTTGCCTATGCATCGCTCTCCGCATGCGTGGCTGTATCATTAACTCTTGTTCCGAATCCAAAGAGGAGCTAGATAATTGATCTCCTTCTGAGCTGTCTGCCACACTCTCCTCCTCCCTGTCACTCCTGTCTTCTTGGTCAGAGGAGCCTTCATCAGCAGATTCTACCGGGAGCAAAACAGGCCTGCGACATGTGGATGTCTCCCCCACATCCACAGTCCTTGGGGCAGGAGTTGGGCCAGAGCTAACCACAACAGCAAAACATACCTAGTATTCTTCCATCCCACTAAAAAAACTGAAATCAGGTGAGGCATGGCACTGAGGCTTTGTAACACCTAATACTTCGTCTGTTGAAGGTATAATATAACAGATCTGCTAGGAGCAGGGTCACCCTGTATGAGTAATATTTTCCACGGATTCCAATTTCTCTTTCTACCCAATAGAGTTCTCTCATCTAATGGGGGGGAGGAACCTATCAATACATAAGAGTTGTACTAATAGTAGCTTCTGGGAAGTCTTAAAGGTAGAAAGTTCAACAGTAGAATTATTATTGTAATGGTTTCATGTTTAGTGTCACTTTGCATTCAGTCAAATAACGCAATAACAATTATTTTCTAGGATAAATCAAGGACAGACTACTCAGCTGGTCAGGCACTCAGCTCTGAGTCAAAATGTAGGCATATACTAGGGATTTTTTCCTTTAAGCTTCTTCTCTGGGTACTATTGATTCACTATGGAAAATACTGTAGAATTATGTGCCCTGGGAAATTGTAAGCAACCCATTGCACTTTCTTAAATATATAAAGCAGAATACTGTAATCATTTGAATTAGTAACCGTAAATGTATGATTACTTATAAATCATACATCATAAGCACACAATTGAATATAACTGACAAACTTTGTGTGTTGTTGTAATAAAGAAATGATCAGGAATAAATTCTATTTTACTTTACCATATTTTTTCTTGTTCTGTACTGCAGTTTGGGTCATATTCCTAATGGGAGACCAGGCTGAAACTGAAACTGTCTGTTGCATTCCTTCATTTTACTGAGAAAGCCTTACAGTTATTCCTTCTATGTCCATACCAATTTCTTGCTTAAACAGCAGATTGGACATACTGTATTGTATAATTGTAAAACTGTTTTTAATCAGGTCTGTTCAATATTCTTTCTTGAAAATTTTCTGGTATGGCAGAACTGAGAAGAATGCTTTGCAGGCACTTATTTATTTATTTATTATTTAGATTTGTATGCCGCCCCTCTCCGCAGACTCGGGGCGGCTCACAGCAAAATACAACAAATCATGACAAATCCAAATAAATTTAAAATATTTTAAAAGATTTTAAAGGAACCCCATTTACTAACATACACACACACAAACATACCATGCATAAATTAGACATGCCCGGGGGAGGTGTTTCAGTTCCCCCATGCCTGACGACAAAGGTGGGTTTTAAGGAGTTTACGGAAGGCGGGGAGAGTAGGGGCAGTTCTAATCTCTGGGGGGAGTTGGTTCCAGAGAGTCGGGGCCGCCACAGAGAAGGCTCTTCCCCTGGGGCCTGCCAACCGACATTGTTTAGTTGACGGGACCCGGAGAAGGCCCACACTTCCCGGTGTCAAATGCCACTCAACTATTATTTTAACTATGATGTGCTGATTTTTGTCATCTATTAATACATAGCATAGTAGTTTTATATCAGGAGGTAAGGTTAGCATATTAGTCACAATTTGTACTCATATTTTCTAAATTATCATGAGGATTAGGTACTTCCTTAGAGGATGTCAAATCTCAAAACAATTGGCAATTGGGAGCGTTGGGGTCTACAGGGGCACTTCAGTCCCCTTGCTACATCTTCAATATCATAAGCCGCCCAGAGTCCAACTGGAATTGGGTGGCATATAAATTTCAGAAACAAACAAACCTGATTGACGGTGGCTCTGGTAGAAGCCCTAAGCTTGATTTAGACTTGTCCACAACTATGTGGAGGCATTGACACAAGCCTATACTGCAAAGGGGTAAGCATAGGTTGCAGATGGCTGCAGATGGGCGGACGCACACACTTCCCAAATCTCAACCATGTGTTGTGTGGAGATGCGTGTCCTGCATGCTGATTGCTTGGTCTGACTATGTTTTCTGTGCTTTATTGTTTGAGCACCCCCTAGGGAGAACATTAACATTCGCAGAAACATAAATGCAGCAGCTATGTAACCGTCTCCAAATTACAGACCTATATATTTCCTGACTTGCGGTGACACAGAAGTCTGACTTAGGTTTCAGCAGAAAGCAATGCAGAAGAAAGAGAGAAAAAGAGTTACAGTTGTTACTAGTGCTATTAACTATCCTCTCCTCAGTAGTGCTGATTCAGCTACTTCCTCAATAGCACCATACCTTTGTCTCCCTCTCATCAGTCCGATCCAAGTAGAAATGGAGTAAGGAGAGGCTGTACCATCTATTGCAGGGATCTCCAACCTTGCAACTTTTAAGACTTGTGGACTACAACTCCCAGAGTTCCCCAGCCACCTTTGCTGGCTGAGGAATTCTGGGAGTTGAAGTCCAGAAGTCTTAAAGTTGCCAAGGTTGGAGTCCCCTGATCTAGTGCAGTGGTTCTCAACCTTTCTATTTGATTTGATTTGATTTGATTTGATTTGATTGCCGCCCCTCTCCGTAGACTCGTGCCGTGACCCCTTAATACAGTTCCTCATGTTGTGGTGACCCCCAACCATAAGTCTAGTGCCAATTCCCCCAATAGAGCTTTAAGCTGATTGGCAGGAAGATCAGAGGGAGACCCTCCCATTGTAAGAGCCTGATTGGTTGGATTGGAAAAATATGTTCCAAGGCACCAGAATAGAAGTTTTAGTTCCTAACACCATGGGAAATTTGTCTTTTCCCACAGCGACCCCTGTGAAACAGTCATTCGACCCCCAAATGGGTCCCGACCCCCAGGTTGAGAACCACTGATCTAGTGGAATTGGCACACTTAGCGGTCCTGGCAGATTCCCCTATGCATGCTGACTACTTCCTTCTCCTTTCTGCTTGTAATGGTTTGTGGGAATGACCTTGAGAACAGGACAGGACAGGACGGGATGGGATTCTTTATTGGCCAAGTGTGATCAGACACACAAGGAATTTGTCTTTGGTGCATATGCTCTCAGGGGTGGGCTGCTGCCCGGACAGGGGGGAATGCAGTGGGGTAGTAAAAATGGAGCTCCACCCCAATTTGCACTGAAAGATGTTGAAAGAAAATGGCGTCCTGTATAAGCCACGCCCACAGTGGGAGTCCTGTATAAGCCATAAATATTTTCACGGCATTCTTTTTGACTCCTGCAGTATACAGGTCCTCAATGGAAGGCAGGTTGGCAGTAATTGTTTTTTCTGCAGTTCTGATTATCCTCTGAAGTCTGTGTCAGTCTTGTTGGGTTGTAGGAAGAATAGCAGACTCTTTAATTATTATTATTATTATTTATTGGATTTGTATGCCACCCCTCTCCGTAGACTCCGGGCGGCTAACAACAATGATAAAAACAGCATGTAACAATCCAATACTAAAACAACTAAAAACCTTTATTATAAAACCAAACATACACACAAACATACCATGCATAAATTGTAAAGGCCTAGGGGGAAGGAATATCTCAGTTCCCCCATGCCTGATGGCAGAGGTGGGTTTTAAGGAGCTTACGAAAGGCGAGGAGGGTGGGGGCAATTCTAATCTCTGGGGGAGCTGGTTCCAGAGGGCAGGGGCCACCACAGAGAAGACTCTTCCCCTGGGTCCCGCCAAACGTGACCTTAATGGTCAGGTAAATGGCAGCTGAGTCTGAAAAAGGAATGGGGGCATGTCAAACACTTCAGAATGGACCCTCCCTAGTTTCTTAGGCTGTAAAGGCAAGGGGACAGAGGTGTGCTTTCAGATTTGCAAGCTTCTGTTAATGTAACCTTGTAATAAAGTTGGGGCTATTACTTGTGGGCATGCTTCTTGTCTGAACTACCTTCAGTAGGTTGATTCTGCTTGAGAAAAGAAAAGAGAGAAAAAAGAAAAGAGAAAAGAAAAGAGAGAAAAAAGAAAAGAAAAGAAAAGAGAGAAAAAAGAAAAGAGAAAAGAAAAGAGAGAAAAAAGAAAAGAGAAAAGAAAAGAGAGAAAAGAGAAAAGAAAAGAGAGAAAAAAGAAAAGAGAAAAGAAAAGAGAGAAAAAAGAAAAGAGAAAAGAAAAGAGAGAAAAAAGGAAAGAGAAAAGAAAAGAGAGAAAAAAGAAAAGAGAAAAGAAAAGAGAGAAAAAAGGAAAGAGAGAAAAAAGAAAAGAGAAAAGAAAAGAGAGAAAAAAGAAAAGAAAAGAGAGAAAAAAGAAAAGAGAAAAGAAAAGAGAGAAAAAAGAAAAGAGAAAAGAAAAGAGAGAAAAAAGAAAAGAGAAAAGGAAAGAGAGAAAAAAGAAAAGAGAAAAGAAAAGAGAGAAAAAAGAAAAGAGAAAAGAAAAGAGAAAAGAAAAGAGAAAAAAGAAAAGAGAAAAGAAAAGAGAGAAAAAAGAAAAGAGAAAAGAAAAGAGAGAAAAAAGAAAAGAGAAAAGAAAAGAGAGAAAAAAGAAAAGAGAAAAGAAAAGAGAGAAAAAAGAAAAGAGAAAAGAAAAGAGAGAAAAAAGGAAAGAGAGAAAAAAGAAAAGAGAAAAGAAAAGAAAGATTTTGAAGTGAGTGAACAGAGGGATGAAGATGTGAACACACACATGTGCAGGGCTGCATAAGAGGAGGAGTGACGCTTGAATTTTCTCATCATGGGGAGTGAGGCTTAGAGAGCTGTTTTTTCTTCCGGCCTCAAACTCAACCCTGATAAGACAGAGTGGCTGTGGGTTTTGCCTCCCAAGGGAATCCCATCTGTCCGTCCATTACCCTGGGGGGGAATTATTGACCCCCTCAGAGAGGTTCTGCAACTTGGGCGTCCTCCTCGATCCACAGCTTACATTAGAGAACCAGTTTTCAGCTGTGGCAAGGGGGGTGTTTGCCCAGGTTCGCCTGGTGCACCAGTTACCTGGACCAGGACTCACTGCTCACAGTCACTCATGCCCTCATCACCTCAAGGTTTGACTACTGTAATGCTCTCTGCATGGGGCTACCTTTGAAGAGTTTTCGGAAACTTCAGATCATGCAGAATGCTGCTGCGAGAGCAATCATGGGCTTCCCCAGATATTCACATGTCACATCAACACTCCGCAGTCTGCATTGGTTGCCGATCGGTTTCCGGTCACAATTCAAAGTGTTGGTTATGACCTATAAAGCCCTTCATGGCATTGGACCAGAATACCTCCAGGACCGCCTTCTGCTGCATGAATCCCAGCGACTGATTAGGTCCCACAGAGTTGGCCTTCTCCGGTTCTCGTCGATGAAACAATGTCATCTGGCGGGACCCAGGGGAAGAGCTTTCTCTGTGGCGGCCCCAACCCTCTGGAATCAACTCCCCCCTGAGATCAGGACTGCCCCCACCCTCCTTGCCTTTTGCAAACTCCTCAAAACTCACCTCTGTCATCAGGCATGGGGAAATTGATTCCCCTGGGCTGTTTCCATTTTATGTATGGTCTGTATGAGATGTATGATTGGTTTTATGTTAAGGGTTTAAAATTGTTTTAAATGTTGGATTTGTATTGTTCTTGAGCCGCTCCAAATCTTCGAAGAGGGGCGGCTTACAAATCTAATAAATAAATAAATAAAATAAAATAAATTCCTCCACACCCTCCATTCTGATTCAAACCCTATAATGGAACCACCAGTTTTTATAGTTTCTATTACAACTGTCCCAACTGTGCTTTTTCCAAGAGGTAACTGGACTTTCTGATTTTCCTTTGAAGATGTTTCGCTTCTCATCCAAGAAGCTTCTTCAGCTTTGAAGAAGCGTTGATCCCAAAATGCATTGCTAAATGTCTATGGGGATTCTCAGTCATCCAGGTCATGGTTGTCCCAAAGGTGCTTTTTTCAAGAGCCAACTGGACTTTCTGGTTTTTCTTCGAAGAGCTGAAGAAGCTTCTCAGATGAGGAGTGAAATGTCTTGAAAGAAAAACCAGAAAGTCCAGTGGCCTCTTGAAAAAAGCACCTTTGGGACAACCATGACCTGGATGACTGAGAATCTTCATAGACCTCTATTACAACTCTTTTAAATATTCAAGAAATATCTTCTTGTCCATCCTATTTCTCTATAGACAAGCTTATATGTCTGCATATAAACGTACATATCATGAAAAATATGGTAGAATTCTGGTCTCCAGGGCTGACAAAAGAGAATATGAATAGCCTCTTTTTAAAAGTTCTTGAAAGTGCTGGTTGATAACCTTGAGACGGAAAATTGCAATGCAGATTTCAGAAATTACTGAATTATTAAAGCTATTGCTATTAGAATATATTATCTGTGTATGCAGGACATGCTTATCCATATATAAATTAACCTCAGTTTAATCAGCCCAATGTTTTGATTTTATGTGAACCTTGAAGCATAAATAACCACTGGCCGTATTCCCATAAGATGCTAGGGTAAAAAGTGGTTAGCTATTTTGTGAGTCAGTGTTTCATGTGAACACAACTACAGTGGTCCCTCGATTTTCGCGGGTTCGAACTTCGCGAAACGACTATACCACGGTTTTTCAAAAATATTAATTAAAAAATACTTCGCTGTTTTTTCCCCTATACCACGGTTTTTCCTGCCCAATGACATCATACATCATCGCCAAACTTTCGTCCGCCTTTAATAAATATTTTTTTAATAAACTTTAATAAATAAACATGGTGAGTAATAATCTAAATGGTTGCTAAGGGAACGAGAAATTGCAGTTTAGGGGTTTAAAGTGTTAAGGGAAGGCTTGTGATACTGTTCATAGCCAAAAACAGTGTATTTACTTCCGCATCTCTACTTTGCGGAAATTCAACTTTCGCGGGCGGTCTCGGAACGCATCCCCCGCAAAAATCGAGGGAACACTATACTATCAAATGTTGCGTTTCTGTTCCTACTGATTCCAAGTATCGGCCAGAGTCAGAGAAACAAGTTTTACCCATGCAAATCTTCTTCATAAGTATTCCAAAAATTGCTTCTTTTACTTTTCCTTATAATCCGCGAGCAAACAACCTGCTTTTTCTGAGACTGATTCAATTGCAACAGCCGATTAGCTTATGCTGTTTTATCTTTATCTTAGGCTGGTAGAAATATTTTAATGAGTGATGTTTCGTGATCTTCAGCAGATTCTTTAGTGCCTGCATTTGAAAAAACTACTGACCTTACTCAAAGCTAAAATCTTATCACTACTTGATGCTCATTTCCTGAACAAGTTGTACTTTAATGTACAGTACTACTTTTTGTAAATAGAAATGTGTAATATTTCTATTTACGTATAATAATAATACAGCAGGAATTTTGTGTCCCTTTATGGAACCCGATTGTGCTGGATGGATGGCATCATAACCTGCAGCCTCTGAGCTAAATCAACATTTTGCCCCACAACAAGGCTGCTGCAGTGCAAAATCAAGGATTTTATGTTAATCCCATGGGTTTAAATTCCAGACCTTTTCCTCCCATACTGTTGAATTGACAGATAGATGGCCCAGCGCTTGAGGGCCTTAAAGGTGGTATGTTTCCGAAACTATCAGCATTAGCTTGCCAAGCTCAATGCTTATATGAGATCTGGTTTTTTCTCTAATGGAAGAGTTACAGGAGCACATCCCCGTGGGCAGGCTTTTATTTCAAAATAGGAAAATATAATAACTGTAAATATTATATAAGGTAACTGCAGCAAGATTATTATATGTTAGAAAAGCAATGAGATATCTGTAGTGGGTTATGAAATTGGATTATAAAATTATTGGAACTTGTAGAAACGGTGAAGCTGATCAGTTTGGTGGGAGATTGAAAAGAGCATGGGAAGACTATCTTGAAAGACCAGGGCTAAATGTTACTGGTTCAGTCCGGTTTGGGTGTACCAGTAGTGGAGGCTGCCGGAGGCTCGGAGAACCCATAGTGGTGGCAGCGCAAGGTTTCACCCAGTAAAATTTTTACTGCCACACTGTGGGTGTGGCTTATTTTGTGGGTGTGGCTTAATGGTCATGTGACTGGGTAGGAGTGGCTTGAATGATCATCATTGTTCAAGTGAACTGTTAAGTCCGCGACTTACAACCTTACCAGTGTTGCTCGCTGGAGTGACAATTTGCTTCGCGTTTCCCATGCTCTCCTTACTGGGTCATCCCCCCCCCGCCTCAGGCTGGGTAGCTAGGCGAACGGGTGCTGCCAGAAGCATAAATGCTGCCACCCACACCTTCTGCTTGCACCTCAGACGGGAAGTGATCATGTGAGGCTGGAAGGGAGGCGGGCAGGAGAGAGGGAAATTTGTTCGAGGCCAGGAAGGAGGAAAAAGGAAAAAAGTAAGGAGCGCAGACACAGCAGCAGCAGCAGCAGGGAAAAAAAGGAGAGCCGAGCTGAGACCAGTAATCCAGGAAGTGACAGCCACCGATCAGCTGGAGCTGCACACGCATCTTCATTTCTGCCAGTGGAACTGCGTTCCACTGTGTCCTGCCTGCTGTCTACCCCTGGTTCCACCCACCTGCCAGGATGTTATCATTTTCTTGTTTTTAACCCTCTGCTTATGTGTAAAGCATTCTGCACATGCACAGGTGAAAAAGCACAGAGTCAGTTATGATTGTGGCAGAACACAAATACAATAAACAAACCAGTTAAGATGGATTTTCTCCTTGAGAAGGGGGTTGGGTGCTACTATCCTTTCAACTCTTACATTCTAGAATATTTTGAAATGAGAGGAGGGAATGTTGGTTAGCAAAGTTCTGTCATATAACTTTTCCAAAAAAGGCTTTCTGCTATATCACAAAGACATATCCTTATTATGCCCTTCCCATTCTTAATAATGCTTGTTTTTTAAGGATTTCTTCCCTACAACTATACTCTCTGTGTTTTTTCAGATGTAGATAAAGAACTGTGAAAAATCTGTTTCCCACTCCTGTCTTGCACCTGCTTTGTCAAATTAACATACAGTTAGAATCCTTTATAAATAGAACAAATCTTTTGAGTAATTACACTTTTGGAGTATTCATGTAGTTTAGAGAAGAAAAGGGAAAAGCACATTTTTCTCACGTGAAAAAAGATTAGATTAATATCTTTATAAAACCTATCTTTATTTTATAAAGATAGGTGTGTATAACATTTATAAAATGAAATGATTACTATTCAGCTTATAGGCTGTGACCAGTGCAAATTCAGTTCTGTCCTGATGTTCTGCGTTACCAAATTAAACAATTTTGATGACAATTTTCATAGAGGAAAGCTGTGTTCTTACAACATCTGTTAACTTATTTAATTAATACATATTATTAATACATGGGTTTATACATGAACTTCAAATGTTGTAGTCTGGGTTCATATAACCCACTAGGCTAAGATGTGGTTGGTTAATCAGTGATCCAGTATTATGGAAACCTAACCGGTATTCACCAACACCAACACCATTTTCATCTCTCACTTTATTTATTTATTTAATTGTCTGTCTGTCTGTCTTTCTGTCTGTCTGTCTGTCCGTCTGTTTGTTTTATAGGCTGCCCAACTCCTTCCGGACACCATATGCACCAAGTAAAAGTGTTTTTGCCAATGGAGTCATCTCTATAAAAGCAAATTGAAATGCTCCACTTCTAAGAACTGAAAAGACTGAATCTGGAAGACCCTGCTTGTCGGTGACAGCATTTGATTTTTGGAATAGTGCCCAGATGACATACTAGTTGTTCCCTCTTTGATTACCTTCATAAAATTATTCAAGACCAAGCTCATTTGCAAAATGTTTATAACGGGAGATGATGCTATCTGTCTATATTGTGTTACAGTATTGACAAAATGAAAGTGCTGATTCAGTGGAAATATGTATTTGCTTTATTTTTATTTCAATTATTAGTCTTAATTTATCACATAATTTTAAATATTTGAAAAATAATGGTATTTATGTGAATGAATGAATGAATGAATGAATGAATGAATGAATGAATGAATGAATGAATGAATGAAATGTTTTAAAAAGGAACCCATGATTATCTTCTCATCAACCAATCTGGATACACAGAGACAAGATAGAGATATCATGAGCCAGTGAGAACTCATCCAGGTTTCTTCCAATGTAGCAGAAAAATGTTATCCAACAATTTCCTGACCACCAAGTTATTACCAGTCATACAGCAACATTAATTCTATTATCCCTACCACACCACTAAAAAAATAAATACATCACTTTGTTCCACATTTTTCCTACATGCATTTTTCTTTATTCATCTTATTATGATATTTTTTAGACTCTGATGTATCTTCCATATAATTTTAATTGATGCCACTTCATCCTCTTTATGGTGGTCCATGATCATAATAAAAGTCTGATTTGATTTGAAGATTGGGATTAAAGCAATATTGCAACAAACTGAGTTTGCACTGTCAGTGGCAAATGGCCTAAATTTTGGCTGCCTGATTTTAGTCATTTTGGCAGATTTGGGAGTAATGTTAACGCTGGGAATGAGCGACCTCCTGCTTTTATTGTCATCTTCCAGAGAGTAATTCACACACACACACACACACACACACACACACACACACACAAGCACTCATTGGAGGTTGTGGCCTCCAATCTATCAAATGTTGCCAACCCCTAGCTTAACATTATGTCCAAAACTAATATTGGGTTTCATAGACTTGGTTCAAGTTTGAAGGGACTGGTTTTAAAGAGTTTCCAAAAAGGGATGCATGGATTCCATTGGTATTTGAACACTTAGATGCAATATTGTGATGCTGAACATCTCATCCCCATGACTTCTGGATTGAAAGCAAGCAGGAATATCCAGATGCACCTCCATGCACTCTGGCACTGCTAGAAAACTTTTGTCTTCATTTTGGAAGACGACTTGGGCAACTGGTAAGGCGGAAAATTAAACAATCCAGTTCTGCGTTGGAGGAATTTGAGCTCCTTAGTTCATGAATAAAGGCAAGTATCAAGTTGTTCTTCTCTAGCTACAGAATGCTTGTTTAACTGAATGAGGTTTAACTGTAGGTCAGCTTGAGGTTTACGCAATCTCCAGTACAGACTATTGCCAAGGTAACTGGGAATTGGGGCATCCTCAATAGCTGTCTTAGGGCTAGCACAAGGCCAAAAGAGAGCCAAATCTTTGCTCCATAGGAATAATTAACTGTCTCTGATATCCCATGTTATTTTCTGTGCAGTAAGCACTAAAGTTATTTTTGAAAAAGAAATAGTTTCAAAATCCAGATCCAGATTTTTGCTGTTGTTGTACAGTTAAAAGTTTACAAAAGGAAGGGAACAAAAGCAAAGCTTAAGCTCAAATTAGAAAGAAATATTCCTGAACAATTGTATCCCTTCATGCCAACCATGGATCATAAGATCATGCCACCCATATAGCTCCTGATCTTGCTTGGGAAGGGGGGGGTGTTGAATTTTTCAAAAGAAACTAACACAAAAATCCAAAAGGAAATAGATCTGCAGTACTTTCCCATGTGCCTGCCTACAGAGATGTTTCAACCTGTTGAGACAAAAATTGTTTGGCTTAAAAACAGTAATGGGGGTACTGGAAAAAAAGAGGTTCTGAAGGCAACTCAGTGTAATAATAATGGTGATAATGGTTTTTAAATGCTAGTGATCTGAGCCAAGATTTACTATAGGAATTAGTGAG
This sequence comes from Erythrolamprus reginae, assembly GCF_031021105.1. Lineage (NCBI taxonomy): Eukaryota > Metazoa > Chordata > Lepidosauria > Squamata > Dipsadidae > Erythrolamprus > Erythrolamprus reginae. Next base: position 97,967,174 of record NC_091952.1, on the reverse strand, counting down.
ATACACCAAGGACCTACCTGAATTGAACAGAAACGATGAAAAGGACATTTTTATTAACTCTATCCTTTCACTTATGCCTCGCCTTCAGAAGATAAGTGATAATAGTGGCTGGGTTGTTGTGACACACACAACTGTGGTAACCAAGATTTAGTTTATTTACTTGTTTTTGTAATTTTGTATGCTAGTTCCACCATAAACTGAACACACTGGGCTGAATTTGAATAATATCCTAGGGTAAAATGTGGTTGGCTGGACTGTGATTCAACAGGTTCTGCAGATGGGGTAACTGCAAAGAGAGACATGTCAACACAAAGTTCTGATAGAGCATTAAAACCACTGAGTCTCCTCAGCTTTGTTTCACTGCCTATCACACTTATTTTCAAGTTTACTCCTCCCCACCACCTTTCGGAAAACTATTCTCTTGGTATGCCTTTTTAAATTTCCTATATTCTTAGCTCCCTATAAATACCTCCCTGCTCTGTTTTTTCCCTAGACCTTCCTACTTCACCTGCTTGAGTCTGGATTCAAATCAGTTGAGCCAAAATATTAACCAGCCAGTTCCATCCTTGGACAATTCCACACTGATCTTTGGAGCCATATCTAAATTAGTGCTGCTTTCCTATAACCGCATAACATTGTGAGCAGTCTGGCTGAGCCAAAATGCAACTCAAACCTTTCTGAAGTATTATTTATTTAAATGTGTTGTAGCTGCTACATGTTAGATTTAGGGCAGCTTCCAGAGGCCAAAATAAGTTCATTTTTTAAAAAAAATGCAACAAAGGCAGCCTGGACTAAAACAACCATCATAATAATGAAGTATTTATTTATTTATTTATTTATTTATTTATTTATTTATTTATTTATTTATTTATTTATTTATTTATTTACTTACTTACTTACTTACTTACTTACTTACTTACTTACTTATTTATCAATTATATTACAATGGTAATATGTAATATTACATGATATTACATATAATATAATGTAATATTATATTATATTAATATTACAATGGTAATATGTAGAAATAAACATTAGATAGGTAATGATAAAAAGCAATGATAGAAGACAATAGAAACTTTAGGATAGGGACAGTAGGCACGATGGTGCCCTTATGCACGCCCCTTACAGACCTCTTAGAAAGGGGGAGAGATCAATTGTAGATAATCCAAGGTTAAAGGTTTTGGGGTTGGGAGTAGAAACCACAGAGTCTGGTAGAGCATTCCAGGTGTTGATTATTCTGTTACTGAAGTCGTATTTTTTGCAGTCTAGTTTGGAGCGGTTGACGTTTAGTTTAAATCTATTATGTGCTCGTGTGTTGTTGCAGTTGAAGGTGAGGAATTCGCTAACAGGTAGGATATTTTGGTATATGATTTTGTGAACAATAGTTAGAATCACAATAGAGATCCCACGACACCAGACCTGAGATCAAAGTCAGATCTTGAGTGGTTTCAGAACCCGAGGAGGAAGGGTGTCATCCATTCCTCTGGAGGAGAGGGGAGGGGAGGCATGTTTGTTCAGTGTTGTAAGATGACCACCTTTAATAGAAGGGACCTGGAGTGATCTCACTCTGCCAGAAGATACTGGACAGGCACACAGATGATTTTCCCTGCCCCATCCGGAGAGGGGTGGCATTCAAATCAAATCAAATCAAATCAAATCAAATCAAATCAAATCAAATCAAATCAAATCAAATCAAATCAAATCAAATCAAATCAAATCAAATCAAATCAAATCAAATCAAATCAAATCAAATCAAATCAAATCAAATCAAATCAAATCAAATCAAATCAAATCAAATCAAATCAAATCAAATCATCTTATACAGTGGTGAAATACTTCTGGTTCACTCGTGCCTGTCAGTCATCAGAGAGCTGGTCGCAAAGACAGCATGAGGCTCTGCCCATCCACCCACACCGCCATTTGGGTTCTTTTACCCTCTGTGCATGTGCAAAAGAACCCAAATGGAGGCACTCGGGCAGGTGGGCAGTGCCTCATGCTGCCTTCATGACCAGCTCCCTGATGACTGACAGGTACGAGTGAACCAGGAGCATTTCGCCCCTGAGCTTATGCCGTATTTGTGTCATTGGAGCTCAAAAAAACCTGGGCATGGGTGTTACATTGGCAGGTGTTATTGTCAATCTTCAGTCCCCAGCTCTTCCCCTTCCCCTAGTTGGGGTATGTGATATCCTTGCACCAAGCTATATTGTATCATGATGCATTTTTAAAATATATTTGGATTGCCACTTATATCTCCCCCCTTCCCCAATTCATGCTTCCCCGAAGTTTACCGAGACTCAGTCCTGCTAATCTATTTGGATAAAATGACACCTCTAGAAACATGGTTAATACAGCGGTACCTCTACCTAAGAACGCCTCTACTTACAAACCTTTCTAGATAAGAAAAGGGTGTTCAAGATTTTTTTGACTCTTCTTAAGAACCCTTTTCCACTTACAAACACGATCCTCCGAAACTGTAACCGGAAAAGGCAGAGAGAAGCCTCCGTGGGGCATCTCTAGGAATCTCCTGGGAGGAAACAGGGCCGGAAAAGGTGGGGAAAAGCCTCCATAGGACCTCTCTAGGAATCTCCTGGGAGGAAACAGGGCCTCCACCCTCCCTATGGTTTCCCCAATCGCACACATTATTTGCTTTTACATTTATTCCTATGGGAAAAATTGCTTCTTCTTACAATCTTTTCTACTTAAAAACCTAGTCACCGAACAAATTAAGTTCGTAAGTAGAGGCATCACTGTATTTAGATTACAACTGTAAAGCCTTGGGTAAGATAGTGAAGGAACTAGAAGCACAGCTATCTCTTTTCAAGGGATAAGGCAAAGCAACAGGAATATCTGGCTACCAAGTGAATAATGATTTGGAATTGTTGACTGCAATCTCTGTTACCAGTGTGAGAAGCTCAGAAGCAATGGTGGGCCAGTTCTGAGAAGGAAAAACTATAGCTGGGAGACAGAGGTACAGATTCCCAGAATTACTGGCAGACCTATATCTGTAAATGATAATGGAGACAGTACAAGGCTGGAGAAGGTGCTCAGAAAATAAATGTAGTAAACAGGAGTTTGCAAATATATGCAAGAACGGGTAGACTAATTCTTTTGAAATTGAAAACAGGACAAAGAATGAAAAGGAAAGGCAAGAAGATAGAACATGCTGTTCTAATGACAGCTGAAGCCACTGTTTTTCTTTACCTCGCTTTGACCCTGTGGATAATATTATTTCAGTGGGTTGCTTATGCCTGTTCTCTGAAGTTTACTTTGTTGGAATAAGGTCATATATTTTAATGTCTAAAAGTCAGGAAACGTGTAACGAAGAAAAGAAATTACCTTCTCTCCACTTCAGACAGAGAGCTCTTCTCCAATAGAAAGAGAGACAGACAAGGCTGGGGATGATGGACAAATAGTAACTGGATTTGGCTGAGTCTTCAATAAATGACAGTTGCTGCCATCTCTGCTCAATCTCCTGAAATACAGCAACCTTAAGTCCTGATTTATCTGTGTGTTTATCTGGGGAGGAAGAAATAACAGGATTTGAGATTAGGGTTAAACTGTAATCAATATGAAGACTCTGAGAAGAGATTTATGGGTTTCCAAATTGCCATGAAAGCTTTTCACGAAGATGTGTTTTATTTGTTGATTGCTATGCAGTACAGTTTTCCTGCCACAAGGCTGGACAAATTTTTCAGGAAAAAAGTTTTGGTGACTTAAAACTAAGACAATGAAACACTGTTTTAAAATACAGTAGTTCTGTAAAAATTGTTTATTTATAAATCCCTGAGTAAATGTTTTCTGAAATAAATCAGGAATTGAGCTAACCTAGCACAACTGGAGCACCGTATTTGAGAAAGCCATACTCTTAGCCCCCTCACTTTGTGTCAAATCCATGAGTAACAAAACTAGCAGGGTGTCTCCAGCTCTGGATTGTGTATAGATAACAACTATGGTTCTTAAATTGTAATATCTGGTTCAATATAATGTGGGAGCCATCAATTTTTACTACATCTAATCAAATATAGTTAAAAAATATTGTAATATGATTGAGTGAAGGATTAGGCAACTTCTTGGTTGCTAGAACTGCAGTTCATATTTGAGAGGAAGCAAAGACTTCACATATTTTGCTTTGTGACACTGCCATTACAATTAAATCCATTACATTATGTAAAACATTTGATCTTGGTGCTTTTACAGATGATTGGTACTAAAAAATATATTGAATTTTTGTCTTCGACTTGAGAACAGATTTACAATGACAAACAAATTTCTGCCTTTTAATTTTAACGAGGCAAATATTGCATTTATTTCTCAAGCTGCCAGAGATATTACTCACTGTGCTAACTATAGATACCTGTTCTTGATGTGGATGCTAAGATTTTAACAGCTACTTTGGCTTGTAGATTACAGGGTATTTTTCCAACTATAGTGTATCACTGCAGGCTAGACTTATACAGAGCAGTCAAGATTCTGACAATATGAAATTTTTAATTGTTGTTCTTGGTTTAACCCAAAATAGACAAGGCCCAACAGCTATAATTTCTTGGATGATGAAAAAGTCTTTGATATAGTTCCTTGGTATTTTTGAAGTAAGTTTTAATTTCTTTAGAGTTTTCCCAAACTTTTATATTTTGAATTGATATGGTCTATTCAATTCCTAAATGATAATAAATTATTAATAGCATGCCTTCTCCTTGTTTAAAGTTATGTCAGAGTACGTATCAAAAATGTCATCTTTCTCTTTTTGTTTTTCATTTGGCCTTTGAACCTTTTGCCTACATAATTAGATATTCAAAGAACGGGCCATAAAATGTTATTATATAATTAATAGCTAACTTCAACATTGAGAAGTTGGCACATAAATTATGATGTTTCATTGCAAACTTTGTCTTGATGTGCTTGCATGCCAATGCCTCTTTAAAATTAGTTTATAATATAAAATACAAAAGAAAATAGTAGGAAAATAAGGGAAAGAGAATGGAAGGGGCAAAAAGAAAGAAAAAGTGTTGACTTCCAACTCCCTTTGGTGCAGTAAAATACGATGTTAGCATCACACTTCAACTTTTTACTTTTACATAATATAAACTAGTCATTTCTATCACAACAAACTTATCCAATTGGTAAAACTCCAAACCAAAATTTCATTTTTGTCCACCTCAAGCACAATGTCCAGAAGGGGTTTCCAAGTAGAAACAAGTCATTGTGATTTTTTTTCTCTTTAATTCAATTCAACATTCATGTGGACAATGATATTGGATGTGACTCTCTTAGTGCAGCCCCCAAACACAAAATACATCTCAATAACTTGTAAGTGAAAGAAAGGAGAAAAAAACTCCCAGTAGATCATACTAACAGACACACAATCCAATATACATATATGTGCATAACATAACATTATATTATATTATATTGCACCAATGTAGACATGTTGCACATTGTGCTGGCCCTGCAAGTCCATCATATTAAATAGTTGTGGTGTTATGTTGCATTCTGTCAGGGTATGTAGATTTAATAGCTGTAAGCTGATGAGACGTTGTAATGGGAATGCAATGGGAATGAGACAACAGGGTTACTGCCACTTTAAGAAGCTGGGTAAGAAGCTGCCTATATAAGGGAAGTCATTAGAAAAGCATGTCCCTTCTCATATTCTCTTTCATCATGTATTCTCATTTGCTCTTCTCTGTGTATCAATAGCTGTATGATTTAACTACGTATAAGTTTGTATATATTTAGCTGTTATATAAACCACTGTTAATTATCTAAAGGCTCTGTATGCTGTGTGTTGTGTTTTTGCTCCTGGGTTTATCTACTCATGGTGCAAACTCTGATAGAAGTCTGACAGCCCACAGATAGAAGCTATTTTTCATCCTGTTCATTCAACTGGCTATGCTTCGGTATCTCCTGCCTGATGGTAGGAGAGTAAAGAGGTGTTGACCAGGGTGTGAATCATCTCTATGGATTTTCCTCACCCTGCTAGGACATTGAGTCCTAGCAATTTCATCTAATGAGGTCAGGGGACAACTCATGATATTTTGTGCTGTGCCCATCACCCTTTGTAATGTCTTTCTACCCACGGCTGTCAAGCCAGCATACCATACCGTAACGCAATATGTCAAAATGCTTTCCATTGTAGATTTAAACAAAGGGTTTTAGATGTTAATGCACAAACTGATATTGAGGCACTTTCTAAGTGCAGGTCACTGAAATGGTTAGCCAAGAACAAAACAGCCTTTCAACTAGAAAAATACCTGGCAATAGGTCTGACCCAATACCATAGAACAGCACTCACTAGAGCAAGATTTGAGCAGTTAGATTCTATGGTCAAATATGGACGATTCCACCAAGTACCATATTTTGAGAGAACATGCATTTGCGGTGCACCAGAAATAGAAGACATTGCACATGTGCTACTCAATTGTAAACTATACTCCTCAGTAAGACCTCAGTATTTACAGCCCCTACTTGACAAAATCATACACTGGTACTGTAATAAACAATTATCATATTTTCTTCAGGGTACAAATATATATGTAGTTTCTAGAACCGCTAAGTTTATAGTCAGGGCTGTTCAGATGAGAATATGTTTTATAGAACATATTGGGGTGGCATGCAAAGGAGATGAACTCACTTAAGAATATTTTATATCAGTATCTTAGATTTGTTTAATATAATCCTTTGCACGAGTTATATTCTCATGTTTTACTACTCAATTTTAGCATATTATACTGCATTTTAACTATTATTTATTTAAATTCCCTTTATTTTAGCCAATTTTATTGTATTTTGACCAGTCACAGTTTTATGACGACTGATGTGGTCCTTTTCCTCGCTTTGATATGGTCGATTGACTAATCAAATAAAGCTGATATTGATTGATATTGTAGATTGGTAGAATGTCATCAGTCATTGTTCCACCTTGTTTTTCTGCAAGATCCTGAGAAATGAAATCTCTCTTAAGCCTTCCTTGACCACCTGGGTCGTATTATTTTCCAGGTGAGATCTTCACTAAGCTGGACTCCTAGGAATTTGAAAGAGGTGACCCTCTCCACATAGTCCCCTTTGGTGCAAAGTGGGCAGATTCCTCTCTCTTCTTCCAGAGGTCTAGCACCATTTCCTTGGTCTTCTTGATATTTAGGTGCATGTTGTTTTCCAAGCACCATGTGTGCTGATTTGTCACTTCCAAAGCAATCGATTTAACCATCTCTGCTAATACCATCAACTTTTTAACCCATTCATCCATTGTGGGTATCAATGTCTGACAAAAAGTCATGATGCCTATTTTCTAACTTGTCCTCCTACCTCCATGCAGATTCCTATGGAAATTACAAGTTATACATGGGAACTAGGAATCAATATTTGTAAATTGATTTCATCAGCACATGAGTTCGGGAACCTGTCTGCTCAATATATCTCAATATATCAAATCAAATATTTATTATGATCAGAGCCAGTATAAGCAGGCTGGGGTACAGTCAATTGAAAAGCATAGGAAATATATCAGAGTCTAAAAAAACTTCAAATTAAACTTTCCTGAGATATTGAAAAATATAAGGATTAGGTTTTTAGGTTATGTTCAGACTCCTTTGTTTATCTTGTTACAGGAATCTTCAGAAACTCTTCTCAACTGGTTGATTTGAAGTTTTATTCTGTTTTGAGACAAATAAAAGAAGATCTAGATATGTGGACTAATATTCCTTTGAGTATTTGCGTAAGATTGAAGTTATTAGGATGAACTCATTCCGGTATGAATGAAAAATAGAAAAAGAATCAGCCCAAATATACCACCCCTTGTTTCAATATTAAATATTTCATTTCACAAAGGGTGAATACACAAAATAATTTGATAAAATAGGAAATAATATTTTGTGTGGACTTTTAAGATCTAATTCTTAATTAAACAAAGACAATTCCCTTCAGCTTTATTTGGAATAGTTAAAATCACCTCACTGATTTCAGTATCTCAAACAATAAATACAGATCAAAAGGAGACTTACAAAAAAGAGCAAAATACTCAGAAACCTAATTGGATTGCAATGCAAAACTGGGAATGTTTGCTGGAGATTATTTACAAGTTGTTATGGAAATGTGATTCAGAAACCAAACAAGTGAATGCTATGCGATTAAATGGATGCTCAATTTAAACATCAAAGTTGACAAGCAACAAGGGCAGTATGAATACCAAAAAATATTAACATCAACATGGCATTTATAAAAACTGGTACAAGATGTTGTACCACTCATGTTATTTCCCCAGTGCTGATTGCCAAAACAGATGATCCTTTTTCTAATAACTATTGGAGATAAAATAATTGGGTCAAGTCACTCTTTCATAATTAACAGCAATTCTGCACCATTCTGAAAGATGAAATAAATTTTAAAGCTTAAAGTCTTTTTCTGCCAGCTATTTTTCTGTTTACATTACTGACCCTGATATTTCAGCAAGGTATAACAAGTCAATGATAACAGGTGCCAATGATAACTGGGGGTTTGTTTGTTTTTTTGGAAATGCCTTGTGATTCTCTCTTTAGAACAGTATTTTTTAACTTTGAAAAGTTTAAGATAAATGGACTTCAAACACTGTGTTAGAAGAAAGAAAAATAGAACTACAGTACTCATCAATGTAAGAAAAAAAATCCATTCCTTTTTTTTTGGGGGGGGGGAATTAATGATCACTACATTTGAAGTTCTACAATGGTTAAAAATTCTGGAGGGATTAATTGTAGTTCTTTTATTGGTGGACTAGTTATTAGTTATTTATGTGACCTTGGGAATAACAAGGTCGAACCTCCTATCATGCCTTACCAATAGAGGATTGCATTAAAACAAGAAAATGGTTTTCACTTCATCTCAATACATATAGACACCTTAAATAATGTTCAGTTATGGTTGGTTTCAGCTGTTCTGCCATTGGAGTTGGCACATTAATTGATATAGTATGCTCTTATACTGTTATTGCTGCATTTTAGTCAAAGACATTTTTGTTAACATGTCTCTGAATCAATTGCTGGGTTAAAGATGCACCTTTTTTCTTGGCTGTAGAATATTTGCAATATGTTAACATATAAAGAATTATATATCTGGGGGAGAATGGGACTTGGCTAAGAAAAGTATCATACAATATTGGAAAGAGAAATCTATATCCAATTTGCAGCAATGAATTTAATGTCAACATTCAAATTACAGTCCTTTTCAGCAAAAAGGAAAGGAAGAACATTTCCAAACAATAGGGCAAAATTTTTGGAGTTGTTATACTGCTTTTTTAAAAATTCATTTTCCCCTTTAAAGTTCTATGCCTACCAGTTCTGAAATTTTACTGATCCAAGACAAATTCTTTGTGTGTCCAATTACACTTGGCCAATAAAATTCTATTCTATTCTATTCTATTCCATTCCATTCCATTCCATTCCTTCCATTCCATTCAATTCCATTCTATTCCATTCTATTCCATTCTATTCCATTCTATTCTATTCTTTAATGCTGCTATATATATTTGATTTTAATCAATTAAATATAATTTAACAAACATAAAAATGAGCAAGGAATAGTGGAACATCAACTATAGAAAATGGGAGAAACTGATCTACAAGATAGATTGCAGCAGGGCCTGATAGGGCTCCTGAATTAACGCATGAGTTATTTTGGTTAGGAGAACCTATGAGGCTCAGGATTTTAAGACTGTGTTAGAGCTTCCGGGAACACCCCCACCCCCATTGATTAGTACAGTGTTTGAATCTAGCTATATATTCATCAATGATTTGGATGAGGGGTTAGATGGGGAACTCATCAAATTTGCAGATAACACCAAGCTAGCAAGAGCAGCCAACACTCCGGAAGATAGGTTTAAGATACAGAAGGATCTTGATAGACTTGAACATTGGGCGCTACCTATCAAAATGAAATTAAATGATGAAAAAAGTAAGGTTTTACATTTAGGCAAGAAAAACAAAATGCACAGTATATGTGGTACCCTCCTCAATAGATGTGACTATGAGGGGGGCTCTAGTAGTTCTAGCAAACATTCATGTAAATATGAACCAGCCAGTATGTTGCAGCTGCCAAAAAAGCCAACACAGTTCTGGGCTGCATAAACAGAGAGGTAGAATCAAGATCAGGTGAAGTGTTAATATCACTTTAAAATGCCTTGGTAAGGCCACACTTGGAATTCTGCATCCAGTTTTGGTCATTTGTAAAAAAGATGTTGAGACGGTAGAAAGAATGCAGAGAAGCGCTACAAAGATGATTAGGAAATTGGAGACTAAAACATATTAAAAACGGTTGCTGAAATTGGGTATGTTTAGTTTAATCAAAAGAAGGACTATGGGTGACATAGCAGTATTCAAATATCTCAGGGCTGCCACAAAGAAGAGGGAGTCAAGGTATTGTCCAAAGCATTTGAGGACAAGACAAGAAGCAATGTGTGGAAACTGAACATTGTGTGAATTGAGATCCTCTTTCCCCCTAGACCTTTACAATTCTATGCATGGTATGTATGTATGTAAGTATGTCTGGTTTTTATATTAATGGGTTTTTAATCGTTTTTAGTATTAGATTACTATTGTACACTATTTTATTGTTCCTGTTAGCTGCTCCGAGTTTCCGGAGAGGGGTGGCATACAAATCCAATAAATCAATCAATAAGTAAATAAGTAAATAAGTAAATAAGTAAATAAGTAAATAAGTAAATAAGTAAATAAGTAAATAAGTAAATAAGTAAATAAGTAAATAAGTAAATAAGTAAATAAGTAAATAAGTAAATAAGTAAATAAGTAAATAAGTAAATAAGTAAATAAGTAAACAAACAAACAAACAAACAAACAAACAAGGAGAGAAGCAGCCTAGAACTAAGGAGAAATTTCCTGACAGAACAATTAATCAATGGAACAACTTTCCTTCAGAAGTTGTGAATGCTCCAACATTGGAAGTTTTAAAGAAGATGTTGGATAACCACCTGTCTGAAGTGATGTAGGGTTTTCTGCCCAAGCAGGGGTTGGACAAGAAGATCTCCAAGGTCCCTTCCAACTTTGTTAAATTATAATTGTACAACTCTCTCTCTCTCTCTCTTTCTCTCTCTCTCTCTCTCTCTCTCTCTCTCTCTCTGTGTGTGTGTTATTGAGGATTGATATACAGTATATCTAGAAACCAGCTTCCCAGCATTTCCTTCATTTTCCCTTAAAGTACTGAACATTTGCAGGAGTTGGCTCTGTCTTTCTTCTTGCCACTAAGAAACTGTCCAAGCTGATCTGTACTGTAGTCAGAGATGAGTCACGATGACAACACATGGCTCTCCAGCTAAAGTACCATTCACAATTGCCATGTCACACACATTTGCTCCCTTGTGGCTATTTCTGATTGTGTGAGCTGGGGGAACCCAGCTGGAAATAGAGCCATGAAAAAGTCAGCGCATAGAAGAAATTAGCTGGTAGGAGAACAAACGTTCCACTTTTGCAGCATGGATAGCGCAAGAAGTAACTTTCCATTAAAAAAAAAACCCCTGCCTATTCAAATGTTTGATGCTCAAAATGGTCTCCATTCTTTCAGTATGGACTGATTTACATTTACATTACAAACTCTCGATTCAGAGAAGGTAAACCATTGCATGGAAAAGCCTAAGAATCTGTCATCAAATTTAATGAGAAAATTATTTTTGGCAAGAAAATGAAGAAACACTGGGAACTGGGTTAAAACCCATAACCTTACCACTTCTATGAAACTGTGGAAGGAGAATCTACAGTATATATTCCAAAACTAATACATGGGCTAAAGCAGAAATTGTGAATGCTCCAACACTGGAAGTTTTTAAGATGTTGGATAACCATCTGTCTGAAGTGGTGTAGGGGGTTGGACTATGTTCTGTCGAGGTCTCTGGTAGAATCCTCCCGAAAATGCACAGATACAATTTCAGACACACACACACGTTTGAAAATTCAAAACAATGTTCTTTATACAGAAAATGCAAATAAACGAAGCACTCTTTTTGTATAGCATAGAGCACTCGTCTCCAAACAAACTGGTAATTTGTACAAGTCCCTTATCAGTTCTGTGATACTGTACTTAGCTTGCAGCTCTGAGGTAATTCACAGTCCTTCTTCTTTCACAAAGTGAAACACACTTTGCTCTGGTTTAGTTTCAAAGCAGGGGAAAATCAGCACACAAAGGTCAAAGTCAGCAAAGCAGTCACGAAACACAACGATCAGATAATCCTCCACAATGGCCAAACCCACAGGCTGCTCTTTATAGCAGCCTCACTAATTACCACAGCCCCAACCAACCACAGGTGGTCTCATTTTCTTTGATAATAATCTCTCAGTTGTTTCTGCCTATGCATTGCTCTCCTCATGCGTGGCTGTATCATTAACTCTTGTTCCGAATCCAAGGAGGAGATAGATAATTGATCTCCTTCTGAGCTTTCTGCCACACTCTCCTCCTCCCTGTCACTCATGTCTTCTTGGTCAGGGGAGCCTTCATCATCAGATTCCACTGGGAGCAAAACAGGCCTGCAGCATGTCTCCCCCACATCCACAGTCCTTGGGGCAGGAGCTGGGCCAGAGCTAACCACAACAGACTACATGTTGTTATTTGTTATTATTGTTATGTTGTTGTTATTATAAAAAAAATCTTGACTCTGACCATTCAAGAAATGTTATGACATCTGTTATGTATTTAAATAATACATATGTAAATACAAAAGGTCTTGGTAAGTTTAAGCAATTTGAATAATGCCCACGGATTGGCCGAAAGCCGTGGGTGGGAAAAATAAATGGCTGTCAAAGCCGCCCCCTCGCAAGGAAAAAGTTTTAAATAGAGGCAGCCCGCGCGCACCTATTCAATTCCTCACGATTACGAGTATTTGACAGTTTGAAAACAGTTTACATTACAGCCAAGTCTAAATAAAATTAGATTTTGGCTACAACTGGACTCTTATTCCAAACTTAACAACATTATCACCCTAAACACCGTGATTGCCAGTGTTTGTAATGTAAAATTTGCTTTAAATGATTTTTTCATTTGCAGCCTGATTTTATCAAATGTATTGGAAAAAATTAATTAATAATTATAATTATAATAATAATAATTTATTAGATTTGAATGCCGCCCCTCTCCGAAGACTCGGGGCGGCTCATAACAATAATAAAAAATAATATTATAGTGAAACAAATCTAATATTAAAAAAGAAGCATATAAAACCCTATCATATTTAAAAACCAAACAGCACATACATATCAAACATAAAATATAAAGAGCCTGGGGGAAAGGTGTCTCAACTCCCCCATGCCTGGCGGTATAGGTGGGTCTTGAGTTGATTGATGTTGATTTCACCAAGTCAAGATTTTATATGCATTATTAACAGAATTGTTTGTGGTCACTACTGCAGTTGCTGCCTTTTCATTTACAGTGTTCCCTCGATTTTCGCGGGTTCGAACTTCACGGAAAGTCTATACCACGGTTTTTCAAAAATATTAATTAAAAAATACTTTGCGGGTTTTTTCCCTATACCACGGTTTTTCCCACCCGATGACATCATATGTCATCGCCAAACTTTCGTCTGCCTTTAATAAATATTTTTTTAAATAAACTTTAATAAATAAACATGGTGAGTAATAATCTGAATGGTTGCTAAGGGAATGGAAAATTGCAATTTAGGGGATTAAAGTGTTAAGGGAAGGCTTGTGATACTGTTCATAGCCAAAAATAGTGTATTTACTTCCAGATCTCTACTTCGCGGAAATTCGACTTTCACGGGCAGTCTCAGAATGCATCCCCCGCGAAAAGCGAGGGAACACTGTATACCAATCAAAGCTGATCCAAAACATGAGGCTTTCCTGCAAAGGAGACAGCCACCTTTTCTTTCATCTTAGCAGTGAAGCAAGCTTTCATCACACTTCCTCTACACTGGCACGCCTACCATCACAGAAGTTGAAACAAATTCCACGTCCATCCAAAATCAGACTTAATTAGCTCTGCTAGCCACTTTTGTCCAATCTTTGTTCTGCAAATATAATAAAGAGCAACTTCTAGCCTAGCCATTTCTACTTGGAGCTGGTGGGTAGAAACAGTCATAAATGACTCTGGAATCTAAACCTTCAACAGAGATTTCCTGCTTCCTACTGCTGGAGATGAAGGATAGAAGCTAAGGTGGAAGAGATCTAAGAAGATACAAGCCAAGGGTCAGGATCCTCAGGATTGCAATAGAACAGAAATCCTGCCAATGGGAACAGTCAGTTTCTCTCCACCACTGAAAAAGAAGGCAAAAAGAAGCATTTATTTAGTTTTCCAAAGAGGTTTATTGGTCTTTATCCTCAAACCCAGTTTGGGAATCCTCTTCACAATTGTGCCTGTTTTTCAGGTGGTAGGAAGCAGAACAATTCTACCAACTGTTTTGTGTAGTCCCGTTCAGCCTGAGGATTATTCAGGTTCCGGAGTGGGGAGTGATTTTGAATTGGCAGATGGGCCTGATTTACAGATAGAAAGAAATGTTAGTGAAGAGGAGGAGGAGGAGGGGGGGAGGAGACAATTGACATAGAGATGCATTCAGGATCGAGTGAGGAGGACTAGAGGTGGATTAACCCTTACCTCAGACATTCTCAGAGGAGGTTAGAACAAGTTTCAGGGAAGAGATATTAGAAGGCGAGGAACTAGTTAATCAGTTACCTCACATCTGGGTGTGAACGGAAGAAGAAGCTGATTCCGTTCAATCTTGTCATCTCAACATGCTCCAGAGCGTAAGCTAACAAATGTGCGATTTATTACCTGCTTTTATGACTCTTGGCTAGCACTGATTAGTCCATAAATTTTAGAATGACTTGTGGAACGTTTTTATGTTACTACCAAGATAATTTACTTAACTACTAAAGATAGAGATGATAAAGGAAAGCACTGTGTGCAAAGTTTATTCATTTGTTTGTTTGTTTATTTACTTACTTATTTATTTATTTATTTAATTGGATTTGTATGCCACCCCTCTTTGAGGACTCGGGGCGGCTCACAGTATATACAGAAAAATAAGAATAATAGCAATCCAATTAATACATTAAAAAACAGTCTTTAAAATTCTGATTAAAAAGAAAAAAAGTTGATGTATGAATGGGAGAAAAATGAGAAATAAAGAAGATGTTGTGTTTTCACAAAGATATGCATTGAGCAATCATCTATTCCAAATATTCTCTGAATTAGCCTGAAACCAGAACACCAACCTTCTTGGAAATTCTCTTTGTCCCAGGGATGGACTGTGGGATAAACACTAGTCTGAGGGATTCCTTCAGCTCTTTCATGCTTTTCGATCATTCCTAGAGCAAAATCTGAGATTACCTAGCCATTGTTGCTTAGCACTGCTTGTAATTAAAATACTGTCTTTGGAGTTTATTGAAAGAGCTGCTGTATGATTGCTACTTGATAAGGCCCACATTCCATCATGGCTTGATTGCAGTCTGATTTTTTAGTTCTGGGGCAGTGAGACCTCTTGGTGATGTTATTGCAACCAGCCAACTTATTATTCTGAGCTGTGGGGTTGGGATACTGTCAAAAGATTCCTTTCTTACCTAAGTGAGAGGTTCTAGTCGGTGGTAATGTGGAAGATAGAGAGTGATCTGGAAGGTATACTAGAGCTTTCGGGTCTTCCCATGTGGAATTTCTCAAGGATTGGTGCTTGGATATGTTTATGAAATTTATCATCTGTGAGGCTATAAGCCTGCTAGAAGGAGTATCCTCCAATGAAGAGGGCTAGGAGAAAATGGAGTCAAAGGTCAAAGTTCTACAGCAACAAGAGGCAGTAACTTTGATAGACCAAAGAAGTTTACAGAACTGAACTTTTCACCTGCATCACTGACAGTAGCTTAGACTCAGAGGTTCAACCACTTAGTCATAGCCTAAGATGCTTAATGAAGATGCAGCATCAGAAAGCTGAACTTTGGAGATTTGAGAAGCTAGTAGATTTTGCAGCTGCAGTTTGAGGCATCTCTGCTATGCACTGGGTGCATAAGGTGTTGTGGTTAGCTCTGGCCCAGCTCCTGCCCCAAGGACTGTGGACGTGGGGGAGACATCCACATGCTGCAGGCCTGTTTTGCCCCCGGTGGAATCTGCTGATGAAGGCTCCTCTGACCAAGAAGACATGAGTGACAGGGAGGAGGAGAGTGGGGCAGACAGCTCAGAAGGAGATCAATTATCTAGCTCCTCCTTGTATTCAGAACAAGACTTAATGATACAGCCATGCATGCGGAGAGCGATGCATAGGCAACAACAACTGAGAGATTATTATCAAAGTAAATGAGGCCACATGTGGTTGGGTGGGGCTGTGGTAATTAGTGAGGCTGCTATAAATAGCAGCCTGTGGGTTTGGCCATTGTGGAGGATTATCTGATCGTTGTGTTTCGTGACTGCTTTACTGACTTTGACCTTTTGTGTGCTGATTTCCCCCCGCTTTGAAACTAAACCAGGGCAAAGTGTGTTTCACTCTGTAAAGAAGAAGGACTGTGAATTGCCTCACAGCTGCAAGCTAAGTATCACAGAACTGATAAGGGGCTTGTACCAATTACCAGTTTGTTTGGAGCCCAGTGCTCTTTGCTATACCAAAAGAGGGCTTAGTTTAAGTGAATTTTCATTATAAAGAACATTGTTTTGAATTTTCAAACGTGTGTGTGTCTGAAATTTGTACCTGTGAATTTTTGGGAGGATTCTACCAGAGAGCCCAACAGAACATAGGGTGACTGTTTTTTATTACACTCAGTCAAGGCAATGCTGAAAACAACCTATCAAAATGCATTTCCTGCTTATAAATAATCTGTTTTGGATTTTTTTTAAACTTATCTCTTCTTCCTCTGATATGTTGCCTATTTGACCATGGACACCTTCTCTGAAAAGGAGACAAACAGACCCCTTTTTTCTAATCTCCTTAGCAGTGAATTTAGCTTTCATCATACATTCTCAACATCGGCATCCTTAAAAAGGACTTTATACAAGACTGTTTTCCTCTGGCTAAAGGCAATAAAGTCTTGCTTTTCCTCTGGCTTGTGACATGTTTCTAACTTGCTAATTTGTTTCCAGGCAGCCAGGAGGTCATCCAGAGGTACAAGGTGAGGCATCATCAACACACTGATGACTTTCTATTTTGCCATCTCAAACTGAGTTAGAGATGCTGTGGAAGTGCTGAATCTCTGCTTGGGAGCTGTAGGTATCTAGATGAAAGAAAACAAGCTTAGATTAAATCCCTTCCAGAGGGACTTGTTATTCATCAGTGACATTGCTGTTCATCAACAGCAGAGCAACTTGCCAATGTCAGTCCTGCAAAGAGCCACACTTCCTCTAAAGGAAGTGATTTATGATTCAGATGTCCTTCTACACTATTTGCTCCTGCTTCAGTAGAAGGGGAAACTTTGGCTGATGTACAAGATACAATACTACTGGGACCAGGTTTCCCTTTAGATGTTTCCCCAATTAGCTGGATTACTGCATCGTGCTCTGTGTGGGGCTACCATTACAGGAGATCCAGAAGCTGCAGTGGTATAATGCAGTGGAGCAACGGGTTGAGGCGCAACCCAATCTTTAAAGATTATATGTTAAATTACTAACATAGATTGGGGGGGGGGGTTTGGGGGGGGCTATAGATTATTTTTTTTGTATTGGATTTTAAACAAAATTGTTGTAGCACTAGAAAATTTAAAGGAAATCTCTATTTGTCAATAGTTATTTAGCAAACTAGATATACTATATTCTTGAGTTTAAAGTAAAAATATAATCTAAAAATATGAAAAAAGTAACTCCAAATAGACTTATGGCAAGAATTCCTAGTTTATTGCACTAAGTAGGAGGGCAGTGTAGAATATTAATTCATTGACCAATACTTTTTCTATTAGTTTTTTTAATTGTTATATTTAGTATATTTCTCATTAACATTTCATCCTGATTAGGCAAATATTCTGAGCTACCTTCCTCAACCTGATGCTTTCCCATAGTGTGATTAGAAGAGTTGTGGACTATGAAAAGCTATTCTTACAGGATAATTAAACCTGCATTTCTTGCTTTTAATAATGGGGTTTTAGTGTTTTTTAAATTATTAGATTTGTTCTTACATTGTCTTTGTTATTGTTGTGAGCTGCCCCGAGTCTACGGAGAGGTGTGGCATACAAATCTAAATAATAATAATAATAATAATAATAATAATAATAATAATAATAATAATAAAAAGCAGGAGCAAGATTGCTGTTAGAACAACCCTGCCAGTGCAGAATAAGGACATCATTTAAAGCTAGTTTGATGATAACCAATAGGCTTCAAAATTCTGGTCTTTAAAGTCCTGTGCTGTGAAGCACCAGGTTAGCAATAGCAACAGCACTTAGATTTATATACCACTTTATAGTGCTTTACATCTCTCTCTAAGCAGTTTACAGAGCCACCACATTGTCCCCAACAATCTGAGTCTTCATTTAACCGACCTCGGAAGGATGGAAGGATGGGTCAACCTTGAGCAGGTGAGACTCGAACTGCCAAACTGCAGGCAGCCGGCAGTTAGCAGAAGTAACCTGAAATATTTCATTCTAACCACTGCACCACTCTGGCAACATATTGCCAGAACAGCATCTGGTTCAATCATCTTACCAGATAAGTAGAGTGACATGTTTTCCTGGTGATTGCTATTGCTAATAGTCCCAGCTTTGCAGAACTGCTTTCTGTCAGAGATATGTGCATTCCAAAAGCAAGCAAAAAAAGTCCGGCTCCTTCGTGCCTGGTTGGTTTGGGATGCCATTATAGGTATTTTATGAATTTATTGTTTTTTTATTAGTTAAGTTGTTTTACTGGAATTTGTTGTTTGCTGTTCATCACTCTGAGGTATTTATCTATCTATTTATTTATTTATCCACTGGCACATGATCAGTTACCCTAGCTCAGCTGCAATGCCATCCAGCTGATTTTCGGCTCATCCAGAGCTCTGGGATGGCATTTTCGGCTACTGGAGGGTCTCTGGGGGGATGGGGGAGGGCATTTTTGCCTCTGGAGTCTGGGGAGGGTGAAAAATGGGCCTGGTGTTGGGAAATGGGCTATTTTAGGCCTCCAGAGGGCATCCGGGGGGGTGGGGTAGGCCATTTTTGCCATCCCCAGGCATTGTATTATATGTGTGGGCACTTGCGTATGTGCGATAGCACATGCACACATGCTTTTGGCACCTGGGGAAAAAAAGGTTCAGGTCACTGCCCTACACCATTTCTAACAAATTGCAATCCAATCTCTTCCTGAAAGTCTCAAATAATGTGTTGTGGTTAGCTCTAGCCCAGCCCCTGCCCCAAGGACTGTGGATGTGGGGGAAACATCCACATGCTGCAGGCCTGTTTTGCTCCCAGTGGAATCTGATGATGAAGGCTCCTCTGACCAAGAAGACATGAGTGACAGGGAGGAGGAGAGTGGGGCAGACAGCTCAGAAGGAGATCAATTATCTAGCTCCTCCTTGGATTCAGAACAAGAGTTAATGATACAGCCACGCATGCGGAGAGCGATGCATAGGCAACAACAACTGAGAGATTATTATCAAAGAAAATGAGGCCACCTGTGGTTGGGTGGGGCTGTGGTAATTAGTGAGGCTGGTATAAAGAGCAGCCTGTGGGTTTGGCCATTGTGGAGGATTATCTGATCGTTGTGTTTCATGACTGCTTTACTGACTTTGATCTTTTGTGTGCTGATTTTCCCCTGCTTTGAAACTAAACCAGAGCAAAGTGTGTTTCACTTTGTGAAAGAAGAAGGACTGTGAATTGCCTCACAGCTGCAAGCTAAGTATCAGAGAACTGATAAGGGACTTGTACAAATTACCAGTTTGTTTGGAGAGGAGTGCTCTTTGCTATACCAAAAGAGGGCTTGGTTTAAGTGAATTTTCATTATAAAGAACATTGTTTTGAATTTTCAAACGTGTGTGTGTCTGAAATTTGTACCTGTGAATTGTTGGGAGGATTGTACCAGAAAGCCCGACATAACATAATGAAGCTTCCACAACTTCCAAAGGCAAGCTTTACCATTGGTTGATTGTTCTCGCTGTCAGAAAGGCTTTATGGTTCTGGAGATTTCCCGATTATGGCATAAGTGGTTTTCACTTTTATATATAGAGATATCCATCTTCTCCACTGCAGAACATCAGTGGGTACTGGAGAGCATTATAGGGATGGTGCGTCTCACTGATTTGTAGCAACCTGTTGTCTCTGCTATGAAGAATGATATCTCTCTTCTCAAAATCCTGGCCAACAATGATAACAACCACTTCTGTAGTCACGGGGACATTGAAACGACCTTGGTGCTCTCTCCAGAAGGCTTGCTATCAGCATTAATCACCACCTTGTGGCCCTTAGGAATAGAATCAACAGCAGCCAGTCTTAAGTTCCAGAATATACTTTTTGTGTTCACACAGCAACTTCTGCTGTTGGCTAACCATTTGTGGATTAATGCCTGGGTAGATTCCCACAACAGATGTCCCTCTCATCAACAAAGTATATCTGGAGAAATGAAGGTGGCTGCTGAGGCCCCACCATGACACTCCCTATCTTGTGGTAGACCTGCCCCTGCATTTTGAATATTGGCATAAAATTTCCGTCCTTCAGCTCTCTAGCTCCAAAAGGCGTCATTTGGAAGCATCCATTGTACTTCCGGACAGCAGAAAGAAAGTGTTTTGCCATTGGATGCTGGTAAGTGAGAAGGCTTTGTAAGGGTTCAATGGAAAGCTGAAGGGAGGGAGGTGGACTTTACTGCCACTGCAGCACATGCCAGGACTCTTATCCTGCCCCTATAGAGAATGGCATCAGGCACAGGGTCCAAGACCAACAACCTTCACCCTGGAGTAATCAATCTGAGGTTCATATTTAAAATCAGACAAATACTTATTAGTCCAAGGCATTGATCTATTTGTGACTGATTAACCATGGAGGTTATTAGATGTATACTTTTTATAGCCTGTCTACTGACATGGGGATGAGTTTGAAGATATTTGTGGGCAGCTTCCCTTACTTGTTGTTTCCTAATCACATCGGTAAATCTTTCCCCTGATGTTACAGTAGAATGAACAGATTCATCTGAACTGAAGAGGAAAATAAGGGGAATAAATTATGTCTCTACCTACCAGCATCCATCGGTATTCATGTGGCCAGTATTCCCTCAGTGTGTGAGAGAGTTGAGGGGTGTTTGGAAACTCAAACAGTATTTGCCATATGAGCAAGGAGACAGGGAGGAGCCTGGCCATGGCTTAGCGCAATTGTTCTGTAGTAAAGGTACTTGCTGCTGTGAAAGCAAAAGTGAAACTGAAACTCCTCTGCTTGTGTTTTGCATTTGGATGAGATTTCTTTTCAGGTGGGGAGAGAGAGTAGAGCTCCTTAGCAACAGAACATCTTAATAATAATATAGGAAATACTAATGCTCCAATTGTCATTTTAAAAAAATAGTTTCTCATTGAGCACCTAAAAGACAAGAGGAACATATCTGGCAAATTCCAAGTTTGTAGGCTTTACTGTTCTTGAGATTTCATGATTAATGCGTGAGTGGTTTTCACATTTATATATATAGATATATTATCAAATAAATGTTTGACAAAATAAAATAAATAAATAAACAAATAAAATTTAGGGTGTTAGGGTGCGTTAGAAATTGTGTTAATAAAACAAACAAATAATCGTGTGGCTCCTGCAGCAGTAGATGATAACTGTGATATTTGTAGCAGTTTATGCCAAAGAAAAATTTTCTTCATTTACATCCAGAAAAAATATGATTCAGAAAAAATATAGCAAAAGTACTCCCAGCCCCCCCTCCCCCTTTAAAGGTGGTTGCTACATACTGTAGTTTAACATTTCAGTAGGTTTATTTTAGGGCTTCTAGTCTTGCTTATAAGATGGCAGTTTTTACAACACGGATGAAAAACTCTACGTTACTATTCTTCCCTGACGCTTGTTTATACTAACCACATTTTCAGTTATGAATAATTGCTGATCTGAGGAAAGACAAAAGAGCAAGCAATCAATATACTCAACCCTGTTCTCCAATGCACTTAAGATAGTTAAGTCATTAAAATGAAATAATTACAAATGCAGCCATCAAAGATCTGAAGCTAAGCCTGCTAAAGACTCCATCTAGCTTTCATTTTCCAAGAAAGCAAGATAACAAACTATTTTTAGTGTGATAAATTGCTACGCTTGACAGCAGAGTTAACAGCAACAGCAGAAAGAGAAGAAAAAAGCCAGAGCCCTGATTAGTCCAGGACACCAAATTTATAACTAAAACGTATAACAATATGATAACATAGAGGAAGTAGTCAAACCAAACATGGTAGTCTGGATGAAAAATTTTGGTTATGCAATTCAATTAGAGGAATGGGAAAGAATCTGGAAAGATCAAGCCTATAAAGAAAATCTTTATAAATTATTTTACAGGTGGCATTATGCCCCAGCAAGACTTGCAAAAATTTATCCAAACATAGATCCCAATTGCTGGAAGTGTAAAAAAAACCCCCTATGGAACATATTTATTTATTTATTGGATTTGTATGCCGCCCCTCTCCGGAGACTCCGGGTGGCTAACAACAATAATAAGACAGCATATAATAATAATCCAATACTAAAAACAATTAAAAACCCATTATAATAAAAGCCAAACATACATACAGACATACTATGCATAAAATTGTAAAGGCCTTGGGGGAAAGAATATCTCAGTTCCCCCATGCCTGGCGGCAGAGGTGGGTTTTAAGAAGTTTATGAAAGGCAAGGAGGGTGGGGGCAATTCTAATCTCTGGGGGGAGTTGGTTCCAGAGGGCCGGGGCCACTACAGAGAAGGCTCTTCCCCTGGGCTCCGCCAAGCGGCATTGTTTAGTTGACAGGACCCGGAGAAGACACACTCTGTGGGACCTAACTGGTCGCTGGATATTACCACCTCCGTTGGTCATGCCCAGAAAGCAAGAAATTTTGGACCATGATTCAAACCTGGATAAAAGAAATATTAGATTACAAATTGGAATCAAAACCAGAAGTGTACTTAGTAGGAATAATAAGAGAAAAACATTTTAAATCCCAATATTACTTAATTATACATATTCTGACAGCTGCCTGACTAGCAATTGCACAAATTTTGAAAATGTGGAAAAATGAAAATATGCCCTCTGAAACAATGGTAATTAATAAACTACTGGAATGCGCATTCATGAACAAACTCACCTTAGAATTACGAAATGAGCAAAGGGAAGAAATACATATTATATGGGAGAAACATATGGCTTGAAAAGAGAAAAGGTTTATAAGCTTAAAAACTACAAAACCGTAATGAGATATCTCATTAAAAGATTGTAATGGAGATTGTATAATTACAATATCAAGAGAAAAGGAAATATATTTATTTAGATATAAGCAAAATGTATATGGATATAAATAACTACAATTATATACTGATGTCAAAGAAGCGAATATTAGTGATAAGAAATTAACAATGCTGGATATTGTATTTGTTGTTGTTTGTTTAGGTTTTCTTTTTCTTTCTCTTTATCTATTTTTTTCCTTTTCTTATATGTATTTATCTTATTGTTTACTGTTTTTATGTATGTATGTAAAACTTTTCAAAACTCCAAATAAAATTAAAAAATAGATACTGCTACATTATATTTTAAAACTAATAAGAGAAAAACAGAATGAAGGCACACCCATATCTTTTATTTCCTATAAGTTTCCTCTATAACAGCCTTCCATGACTTGAGTTTCAACAGTTATATTGAACTTTAACTCCAGGATCCCAGATCGACTTGTCCTTTGAGAATGTGAATCGTTAGTTATATTTACATTACCACTTTTCTAACCAATTACAAAAAATGTAGCATAAAAGAGCCAGTTTGGTCTAGTGATTAAGGCACCAGGCTAGAAAGCAGGTTGTGAGTTCAACTCCCACTTTAGGCTTGAAAACTGACAATGTGACTTTGAGCTAGTCACTCTCAGTCCAACCCACTCACAAGGTTGCTATTGGAGGGAAACTAGGAGAGAGGTGTGTTGGATATATTTGCTGTCTTTAGTTATGGGTAAAAATAATAAAGTCAGAATACAAATAAGGAATAAAAATAAAAAATAAACAAGCAAATAAATAAAAGTATACAGCAATATCTTCAATTACCAGAATTATACTGACTTTTTATTTTTATTTATTCATTCATTTGTCCAATACACAATACATATGGAAGAGAATAGACATGAAGTAATGTATATAAAGATAATATGTAAAAATAGAGGAGAAGATATATGAAAGGAAGAAAATAAATATGATATATGAGATAAAGGAAAGACAATTGGACAGGGGACGAAAGGCACACTAGTGCACTTATATACGCCCCTTACTGACTTCTTAGGAACCTGGAGAGGTCAATCGAGGATAATCTTAGGGAGAAATGTTTGGTGTCTCCCAATGATAAAATCTAACTGTGAAAAGCTCTCCTAAACAGCTTCTTAAACATTAAGAGGCAGGGTACTACATGGATCCCCCAGAGCACGTTATTGCAGGGCCTAGGATGGGTTCTAACTTACCTCGCTGCTGGTTTGCTTCCTCCCTTGCCACATGGGCATGCCAGGTGCACATGTGTGGTGACAAAAAAATCCATTTTCCCCCCAAAAAGCCAAAAACAAGATGGCGATGCATGTGCAGTGCCAGAAACTTGGCTTCTGCACATACACAGAAGGGGGAAAAATGGGGGGGAAATTAAAAACATTTTTTTAAAAAAGATGGCGGCCTCCATGGACTGGCACCAACTGGACTGGTCCAAACCAGGAAGAACCCACCTCTGATCTTTTCCCACAAATTTCTTATGGGGGCAACCCAAGCAAATAAATATGGGATAGACAAACTGGAGAAATAGGTCTAACTCAGTGGTTCCCAACGTGGGGCTCAAGCCCCACAGGGGGGCAATTTTATTTTTAATGGGGGCCATTGGAGCCTTGTTTAAACCAAGTTAATGGGCTTTTAGGCTTCCTCTGCATGTGTAGAGTTCACTTTTTGAACAGTAAGGATTATACAGTATGTCATTGGGGGGGGGCATTTGGATTTTAGAGATGCTTCAGTGGGGCATGGCCAAAAAAAGGTTGGGAACCACTGGTCTAACTGAAGTAGGCAATCCTACAGATACTTGAGGTCCCAGATACAGAGGTGGGATTCTACCAGCCCTAGCAGATTCTCTAGAACCTGTTATTAACTTTCTAAGCAATTCAGAGAATTGGTTGTTAGAAGAAATCTCCTTTTGATTTTTTCCACTTTACAGGATCAATCCTGTACGGAATTACAACATTCTAGTATTGTTTCTATAGCCTAATTTTTATTGCTCTGCTTACAGAAACTGCCTCTCCTTAACCCTTATTACATTCTTGGCAATATGCCTAGACTTACTGTCCCCAGAGTGTTGTTGTTTTTTTGCTTAACTTTTTTAAAGTGGAAGGGTTGTTTTAAGCTTTTTACCCTGCTGTTGGGAGGAAATACTCCCCTGTTGGAGTTGTTCCAGCACAGAGCTGCTGGATATAAGCTTTTAATGACAAAGAACCAAGAAGCATCCTAGTGGTGAAATTATTGACACTGTTGTTAAGAATGCTGCAACAGGCATAAATGTGAGGATGGTCATAAATGCAAAGATTGGTCATAAGTGTGAGGACCTGTCATAATTTACCTTTTTTCAGCCTTCTGAGTAGTTCCTATGTATGTAGCAGGAGCTTTTCATAGGCATGTAGAACTATCTGCAAAGTGGTAACGTGTGGACATTTTACTTAAGCTCTACTTTATTATTGTAGAGCAGTGATGGTGAACCTATGGCACGGATGCCACAAGTGGGACGCGGAGCCATATCTGCTGGCATGCGAGCCGTTGCCGTAGTTCAGCTCCAACTTACATGTGTGTGCCGGCCATCTGATTTTCGGCTTGCACAGAGGCTCTGGGAGGGCATTTTCAGCTTCCAGAGAGCCTTCTGGGGGATGGGGGAGGGCATTTTTACCCTCCCCTGGCTCCAGGGAAGCCTTTGGAGCTTGGAGAGGGCGAAACACGAACCTACTAGACCCACCAAAAGTTGGTAAACAGGCCATTTGCAGCCTCCAGAGGACCTCGGGAGGGGTAAGGGAAGCTGTTTTCATCCTTCCCAGGAATTTAATTATGGGTGTGGGCACTTGTGCATGCACAATAGAGCGCATGCACAGTCTTTTGGAACCCAAGGAAAAAAGAGCTTCACCATCACTGTTGTAGAGTACAGTGATACCTTGTCTTACGAACTTAATTGGTTCCAGGACGAGGTTCATAAGGTGAAAAGTTCATAAGATGAAAGAATGTTTCCCATAGGAATCAATGGAAAAGCGATTAATGTGTGCAAGCCCAAAATTCACCCCTTTTGCCAGCCGAAGTGCCCATTTTCATGCTGGTGGGATTTCCCTAAGGCTCCCCTCTATGGGAAATCCCACCTCCGGTCTTCCACATTTTTGCGATGTTGTATGGGAATCCCAGCAGGGGAATCCCAATGGCGCAAAATGGGTGCTTCGCTGACAACGGAAGTCCAGAGGTGGGGTTTCCCAGCGAGGGGAGCTTCAGCGAAATCACAGCATTGCAAAAACACAGAAGTCTGGAGGTGATGTTTCAAGGACTTCTGTGTTTTTACGATGCTGTGATTTCGCTGAGGCTCCCCTTGCTGGGAAACCCTACCTCCGGACTTTCGTTGCCAGCCGAAGCGCCCATTTTCACACTGGTGGGATTCCCTGCTGGGATTCCCCTGCAGCATCACAAAATCCCATGGTGGGGTTTCCCATGGAAGGGAGCCTCAGGGGAATCCCACTAGCATGAAAATTGGCAACGGAAGTCTGGAGGCGGGGCATCCCAGCAGCGGCAGCAGATTTGTAAGGTGAAAATAGTTCGGAAGAAAAGGCAAAAAAATCTTAAACCCCAGGTTCGTATCTCGAAAAGTTCGTATGACGAGGGGTTCGTAAGACGAGGTATCACTGTATACAACAATAGGGTATAATCACAGAAATGTGAGAGCCTTGCAAAGTTTCTCTCTCTGCCTCCTTTCTTAGAATAAAGAGAATCAAGGTAGGGCACTGCTGAGATTCTTTCTCATCTCCTACTCTTTTGGGGCTAAACTGATGATTCTGTATGTAATCACCCTTGTAATCCTTCTTGGTTATGTCTGTACTTGGCTATGGTACCAATTCCTACCTGTCAGTTGCGTTTTGCATCAACTGCAACTTCTGAATAGTCTTCAAAGCGCCATAGACATGAACTGATGTAGTATAGATAGGAGGTGACAAGAGAATGAGTCAATGTCACCAAGGCTTTCTTCTCCGAGAAGAACTGCAACTGATATATCTTCTATAACAGAGCAAAGCAACACTGCAGGGAAGATATTTTTGTAAGGCAGCAGGCATCACTCCCACTTCATTTCTCTACATTGCTTTTCTCTCTGTGCCAATGACTGAACCTCAAGGGAATGCTGTGTTAAAGTTCTGCAGTTTGCAGATGATACAACGGTCATTGGCCTCATTCGAGACAGTGATTTGTCTGCATATAGACGGGAGGTCGAACAACTGACCTTGTGGTGCAGCTGTAAAAATCTGGAGCTGAATATGCTTAAAACTGTAGAAATGAAAGGGGATTTTAGAAGGAACCCTTCTATTTTACCACCTCTTACCCTATGCAACAGCACAGTATCAGCAGTGGAGTCCTTCAAATATTTGGGTTCTATAATCTGCCAACATTTAAAATAGACACTTAACATTAAACCATCATTAAACAAATACTGTTCTTCCTGCATCAGCTCAGTAACTACAGTAATTACTGTAACGCTCTCTACATGGGGCTACCTTTGAAAAGTGTTCAGAAACTTCAGATCATGCAGAATGCAGCTGCGAGAGCAATCATGGGCTTTCCCAAATATGCCCATGTTACACCAACACTCCGCAGTCTGCACTGGTTGCCGATCAGTTTCCAGTCACAATTCAAAGTGTTGGTTATGACCTATAAAGCCCTTCATGGCACCGAACCAGATTATCTCAGGGACCGCCTTCTGCTGCACGAATCCCAGCGACCGGTTAGGTCCCACAGAGTGGGTCTTCTCCGGGTCCCGTCAACTAAACAATGCCGCTTGGCAGGACCCAGGGGAAGAGCCTTCTCTGTGGCGGCCCCGGCCCTCTGGAACCAACTCCCCCCAGAGATTAGAATTGGCCCCACCCTCCTTGCCTTTCGTAAGCTACTTAAAACCCACCTCTGCCACCAGGCATGGGGGAATTGAGATGCTCTTTCCCCCTAGACCTTTACAATTTCATGTATGCTATGTCTGTATGTATGTTTGGTTTTTTATATTAATGGGTTTTTAATCATTTTTAGTATTTATTGGATTATTATTGTACATTGTTTTATTATTGCTGTTAGCTGCCCCGAGTCTCCGGAGAGGGGCGTCATACAAATCCAATAAATGAATGAATGAATGAATGAATGAATGAATAAATGAATGAATAAATGAATAAATGAACAAATGAACAAATGAACAAACAAACAAACAAACAAACTCAGACTGCCCCAGGAACTGTTGATACAGTTTTATAGAGGAATGAGTTTGTAATTTGTACTTATATAACTGTCTGGTTTGGTACAGCAACAGTACAGACTCCAACTGGTAGATAAGACTGCAGAAAGAACAATTGACACCAGCCTATCTTCCATAGAAGACCTGTATATTGCATGGGCCAGAAGGAAGACTGAGAAGATATCTGCAGATATCTCACATCCTGGACATAAACTGTTTCAACTCCTCCCCTGAGAACGGTTCTATAGGGAATTGCAGGCCAAAACAACTAGACCCAGGGACATTTTTCTCTCTCTAGGGCAGGGGTGGATTGTAACTCACCTCGCTGCCGGTTTGCTTCCTCCTGTACCGCATGGGTGCACCGTGTGGGAGCATGCACACTTTGCACATGAGCAGTGCCGAAAAAGCCAAACAAAGCTAAAAGCAAGATGGCAACCACATGCGCAGTGCTGGAAACTCTACTTATGTGCATGCTCAGACAAAAAAAATTAAAAAATAAAAAAGATGGTGGCGCCCATGGACCGGCACTGACCGGACTGGGTCGGTGACATCATCATGACATCACCAGCGAATTGCTACCAGTTCAATCAATGGGAGAAATCCATCCCTACTCTAGGGCTATCATTTCGCCAAACATCTAATTCTCACAATACTGTGTAATGTCTATGTGTATTTTCTCACACAGTATGGCTTGTATTATTATTTATCCTTATTATTATCTTTCTTACTCCACCCTCTTATTGGGGTAATGATAATGATGCTTTATATGTACACCGAAAGCTTCTGCACTAGAGATAAATTCCTTTTGTGCCTAATCACATTTGGCCAAATAAAATATTCAATTCAATTCAAATGAGACATTATAATTAACCAGATCCATCTGGCCATGTGTCCACCAGTTCTGGGAGACTCCAAAATCAGCCTGCAAAAAGTTCCAGAAGTCCAGGAATGAACTCTGCCATCCAGCAAGGTAAACAGTACATAGGCAGAAGTCATAATTGTCTCTATGGCCCAACAGTACTTACCATCCACCACCTCTATGAGAGAGCTTCTATTCATCTTCAAACTATCCCTAAGGATTGTTATCACTTGTCCCCCACTGAGCCTAAAGGAAGAAGGGGAAATTTGCAAGAGGACAATATTTGTTCTGCGTCTTAATCAGAATTCAGTTCATGTGTTCATCCATGAAATACTTGAATAGAGGTTTAAGGCTTACTGGAGTTTACCAGTAGAAGCCTGAGAGCAAGGTCTCCAGAAGTCAAGATCCATATGTCAGGGTTCCGACCAATGCCCTAATAAAAGCAGGAGCCTCAAACAATGTTTCTAGAAAAATCCAGTTGTTTTGGTACAGGCCAAATGAAGTCTAACTTCACTCGGTTTGTGCCTTGCCTCTGACCCTGTTTCCCTCTCTTCTCAAGGTGTGTCATCAGTCATGAAGCAATTTCGTGGTTTGTAGAAGTTATTCCCTCTGGTCATTGTGGGTCTCTGTGGAAATGGTCTTGACTTCGGCTGGCTAGGATGTGTTTTGTTTTCACTGAGGTGTGGAGTTTTCGATGCAGTCGTGAGGCAGGTTACCCATCTCCCTGTCTATGTCAACTCGGCAGCAGATCGGTTTACTGGTCATCCTTGAATTAGCTTCTCCAGTGCCTCATGTAATACCTACCCATACCTCTGACCATCATGATATTTCCAACGTCCCTCACCAATACCCCAACCTCATCCTTAAAGCAACCTCCTTTCTCTTTCACAAAAGCTGTACCTGTGCTATTTCTCCAGGTCACATTTTATCCCCCTTTAATATTCTCCACTTTCATGCTGTCCTGGTAGGCTAGTAATCTAGAAAGCCACTAGAATTGCTAGCATAACATATGTAGTTTATTGTTGCAGGGGCTTGGTGGCATGAGAGGAGAGAGCATTATGTATGAAACTTGAGCTTTTGAACCAAAGGCAGGATATAAATCTAATAAATAAATCTCAGATCAGACGATGCTGGCCTTACCATTTTCAAAACAACTACGGTAAATAATTGTTCAGTGAATTCCCTGGGTATGCATTTATTATGATACATAGGAAAGATTTGGGGTCACAGGAGGAAGAGACGCAACATGTAAAAGATATATCACTCCACACAAGGGGAAGCCATGAGAAATATTTCAGAATGGACCCTATCTATTTATCCAGATAGTAAAAGGAGGGGAGGGGACTAACATTTTCAGACTTGCAAAATTCTGTTAATATAACTTTGTTGCATTAGACACAGTATTCATTGTGGTATTTCTTGTCTGGACTACCTCGAAAGGCTAACAACATCTAAAATGACTGACCTCTTAAAGCTTCTCAGGAATTTGCCTTAAATTGCAAGAGGGCAATTCATTCATCTAACTGAACTTATTATTGTTTTCACTGTGAGACAATAAGACTTTTTGGGCAGGGACTGGGATTTACCAGGATTTAAGCCTAGGAGGACCTTCTACTATAATAACCATTATAATAATCTAAGGAAGGTTCACTAGGTTATATTATAAGCTCCCTTTCTCCAACCAGTTTTTATTCTCCTCCTCAAACTACTGGCTTTCCACAAACACCTGATCTCTGTTTTCTAAAGAAATTCGCCCTCTCCTCATTATAAGGGTATTTCCTACACGAAATATAGAAACATAGAAACATAGAAGACTGACGGCAGAAAAAGACCTCATGATCTATCGAGTCTGCCCTTATACTATTTTTTGTATTATATCTTAGGATGGATATATGTTTATCCCAGACATGTTTAAATTCAGTTACTGTGGATTTACCAACCACGTCTGCTGGAAGTTTGTTCCAAGGATCTACTACTCTTTCAGTAAAATAATATTTTCTCACGTTGCTTTTGATCTTTCCCCCAACTAACTTCAGATTGTGTCCCCTTGTTCTTGTGTTCACTTTCCTATTAAAAACACTTCCCTCCTGGACCTTATTTAACCCTTTAATATATTTAAATGTTTCGATCATGTCCCCCCTTTTCCTTCTGTCCTCCAGACTATACAGATTGAGTTCATTAAGTCTTTCCTGATATGTTTTATGCTTAAGACCTTCCACCATTCTTGTAGCCCGTCTTTGGACCCGTTCAATTTTGTCAATATCTTTTTGTAGGTGAGGTCTCCAGATGTGGTCTCACCAGCGCTCTATATAGTGGGATCACAATCTCCCTCTTCCTGCTTGTTATACCTCTAGCTATGCAGCCAAGCATCCTACTTGCTTTTCCTACCACCTGACCACACTGCTCACCCATTTTGAGACTGTCAGAAATCACTACCCCTAAATCCTTCTCTTCTGAAGTTTTTGCTAACACAGAACTTCCAATACAATACTCCGATTGAGGATTTCTTTTCCCCAAGTGCATTATTTTACATTTGGATATATACATATAGTCCTAAATTATAACTTGACAGCAAAATCTTGAGCTGGTTTCCTTGAAATCAATTCTAATTATGTTTAATTAGGCATATTTATACCTAAAGACCAATAAGAGCATACAGAGTTGGCCTCCTCCAGGTCCCATTGACTAAGCAATGCAGGTTGCCAGGGCCGCGGGGGAGGACCTTCTCTCATGTCACCCCGGCTCTATGGAATCAACTCCCCTCCCCATGTCCATACTGCTCTTACTCTACTGGCCTTCCTTAAGGCCACAAAGACCTGGCTTTGCCGGCAGGCCTGGAGGCCATGAACTGACAACTATCGTTGCCAAATCGTTTGTATGGTACACATGCATGTTGTCTTGATTTTTTTATTAAGGGTTTTTAATGAGGGTTCTATAGTTTTATTTACTTGACTTCTTTTTATTGTTTTGAATTTATGTTGTTATTGTAAGCCACCCTGAGTCCTTCGGGATTGGGTGGCATAGAAGTTGAATTAAATAAATAAATAAACAAACTTAAATTAATAGTTTTTGCATATGTATACATATTTTTCCACATCCAGTATGTGGGTAATTAGTATGTGTGTATTTATATTTGTGAATATAAAATACTCCAACCGTTGTATATTTCAGAAGATATGTAGTTCCAGAGTTAACTTACAATATCATTTAAGAATCTGAACTAAATCTTTTAAAAAATTTAAAGCAGATAAAGATAAATTCCTGCAAATACATTCCTGAACCAAGGAATATTATATTATATTTCATATACAGAATACTGCACCTATAAACACATACATATATAATGACTGAAAATAGAAAATCAAATAAAACTTATTAAATATTGATTTTAAGAAGTGCTAATGTAGTTTTAAGAAGCTTTTCAATTTTATCCCAGTAACAATAGCAAAAATGTATTCCAGTGAATAACATGAAAAAAGAGGTATGAATGCAGTGATATATTTGCATGTAGTTGATGGTAAAAAATAAAACATTTTGGAGAGATATCACAAGTGATGTTAATGAGAGTACTGTACTATAATTTCAGTATAATACAATCATAAATAATAAAGGTACAAGGAAAAAAAGACATATAATGATATTGATACATTGATTAATTTCAATTACTACATTGTTGATGAACTTTTGAAACTTGGGTTTGAAGTAACAGTTGCTTATGTACGTATGTATGTATGTATGTATGTATGTATGTATGGATGTATGGATGGATGGATGGATGGATGGATGTACATTTGTATATCCTGCCTTTATTATGATTTTAACTTTTTAAAGATACTACTTATCTAAAATTTGTTTAGTGATTGTTGAAAAATGGCACTAAAAAAAATGTGCTAAGACCATTTTTCACATTTACGATCACTGAAGTATCCTCATGATCAGGTGATCAAAATTGGAGTACTGTGAAGTTCTGGACATCGCACCTCAAGAAGGATATAATGAAACTGGAAAAGGTGCAAAAAAGGGCAACGAGAATGATAAAGGAAATGGAGCATCTCCCGTATGATACCAGGTTACAATGCCTTGGTCTCTTCAGCCTTGAAAGACGGCGTTTAAGGGGTGACTTGATCGAAGTGTATAAAATCATGCATGGGATAGAAAAGGTGGATAGAGAAAAATTATTTTCTCTATCACACAATACTAGGACAAGGGGGCACTCCCTAAAGCTCATAGGTAAGAAAGTGAGGACAAATCAAGGGAAATATTTCTTCTTCACCCAGAGGGTCATTGGTTTATGGAATTCACTTCCAGAAGAGGTCGTGACAGCTATCAGCCTGGATAGCTTCAAGGCAGGATTAGACAGATTCATGGATGCCAAGCATATAGATGGTTATTGAAATGAATGTCCAAGTGCCGCCTCTATGTTGGTTGAGGCAGGCAGGATTCCCTTGAGTACCACTTGTTGGGGGTCAAGGGAAAGGGAGGGTTTTGCCTTCTCTTTCTGCTCAAGATACCCAGGGACAATTGGTGGGCCACTGTGTGACGCAGAATGCTGGACTCGATGGGCTTTGGCCTGATTCAGCATGGCTCTTCTTATGTTCTTATGTTCAGAAACTTGGCAACTGATGTGATCACCTTTCGCAACTTTCTGACAAGTAAAGTCAAGAGGGAATCCAGATTCATTTAACAACTATGTTACTAACTTAACAACTGCAGTTATTCACTTAACAACTGTAGAAAGAAAGATTGTTTCATGGAGCAAAATTCATTTAACAACAGAAATTTTGAGCTCAATTGTGGTTGTAAGCTAGGACTACCTGTATTACATACTTCCTTACAAGTAATCTGATACTTTTTCCTATTAATGTTTAGTTCTATTATTTGCAATTGAAATCAGAATGCCTAGTGGTCTCACTTTGCTAGAGAATAAAGAGGAGATTCTATTATGGAGGGCAATAGTTTCATGATAGATGGTAAATAATAAAAATGGCATCTGCCCACACTAGAAAGATCTGGTATACGATCCTCAATATTTCCTGTGAAATAATGTCATAGGAGTGAGCAATAAAGATTCCCCTCGCACATACGTGCTAGTCATTCCTGACTCTAGGGGGCGGTGCTCATCTCCGTTTCTAAACCAAAGAGCCAGCCTCGTCTGATCATGATTCCATGATCATGTGGCCAGCATGACTAAACACCAGAACGCTGTTACCTTCCCACCAAGATGGTCCCTATTTTTCTATTTGCATTTTTTGTATGCCTTCAAACTGCTAGGTTGGCAGAAGCTGGGGCAGGTAACGGGAGCTCACTCCATTATGCGGTGCTAGGGATTTAAACTACTGAACTTTTCTGCCAACCTTTCTGATCGACAAGCTCAGCGTCTTAGCCACTGAGCCACCGCTTAGTGAGCAATTTTCTTTCGTGTTACTATAGTGATAAGAATTGTGGTTCTTGGTATATTTCCTACATTTGTGGAATTGTTAAAGACAAAAAAAGATATATCAGCAGAAGAAAGGAGATAGCAACCTTGATTTATTTTCATATACAGTATTTTGAAGTACAGTATTTTTACTGCTAAGCTATTATAATGACATTGATTAATAGTGAAACATAATAGTCTCACTTGTTACAGCAATCTTATTCAAGGAAAATATATATAAGGAATTAGGGTAGTAAGACAATACATACTTCAGACTAAAAAGCTTCAATCATGTAATGGAATTCACTTTACTGAAAAGTAAATTCCAAGCAGAAGCTTCAGGGGCAATGTCATGTATTATATCACAGTTGTTCCTTTGAGCCATCAATTTTCATCAGTAGAAACTACAATGTTCTTGGAAACTCAGCAGCAATACAGGAGATTTTTCTGTTCATGGCTTAAAAATGTAATTCGCACAGTAAATATTTGCTAATGAAATTCACTTCCCTTGCTTCTACAAGCATCACCAGCACTTTTCAGATCTGACTGTAAATGTATAGAGTGCTAGTGAGACCACATTTGGAATACTGTGTTCAGACCTCACCTACAAAAAGATATTGATAAAATTGAACGGGTCCAAAAAGACGGGCTACAAAAATAGTGGAAGGTCTTAAGCATAAAACTTATCAGGAAAGACTTAATGAACTCAATCTGTATAGTTTGGAGGACAGAAGGGAAAGGGGGGGGACATGATCGAAACATTTAAATATGTTAAAGGGTTAAATAAGGTTCAGGAGGGAAGTGTTTTTAATAGGAAAGTGAACACAAGAACAAGGGGGCACAATCTGAGGTTAGTTGGGGGAAAGATTAGAAGTAACGTGAGAAAATATTATTTTACTGAAAGAATAGTAGATGCTTGGAACAAACTTCCACAGACATGGTCGGTAAATCCACAGTACTGTAACTGAATGTAAACATGCCTGGGATAAACATATATCCATCCTAAGATAAAATACAAGAAATAGTTTAAAGGCAGACTAGATGGACCATGAGGTATTTTTCTGCCGTCAATCTTCTACAGTATGTTTCTATATTAACACTAAAATTCCATTGAGGCCCAGATCAGAAAATTGGGTGTGTGTGAAATGTTTACTTTTTCCTGGGGGTGTGTAACAGAAAATAATTGAGAAACACTGCCCTAACCCAATCCTTATGAAATAGACTGACCCCCAAAGCATTAGAGACATTAAATACTGTACTAATAACTGTTTTTTCCAGAAATATTACCTGTTTTCTCCCTTTCCTTTACTCTATTTTCTGTCCCTATAGCATTTTCTACAATTACTTTATTTCTGTCTAATTAGTTAAATCAGCCATATACTGTATAGTGAACAGTATTTATGTACAATATTTCTATGTAAGCAAGAACAATTCTTTTCTTTTCTTTCTTTCTTTCTTTTTCAGCAAACAACTCTGGGCAGCTAACTGCCCAAAAGATATATTACAATTAAAAGTTTAAAAAACATTTTAAAAAATAAAAAAGTAAAAGAACATTGAAACTTCTAATTTGAGTTTATGCAAAAGCAATATATCTGGCCAATTAATATAGCTAGGAGGCGGGATCCTTGGCACATGAAGTTATTAAAATATAATATCCGAGTCTTCGGAGAGGGGCGGCATACAAATCTAAGTAATAAATAAATAAATAAATAAATTTCTGTCCAAATGAGCTGCAACTCATAAAAGCTTCATAAAAATTGTTAATCAGAAAAGGTGTTACCAAAGTCCTCCTGATTTTTTTATTCAATCTAATGAATTAAACAGAATATGTGGCACCATAAATCAAAATTTTCTTTAGGCATAATAATAATATCCTCAGATTTCTCTGGCCATTATTCAATTTAGCCTAGTTTGGTTCTTCTAAAATGTGTTATAAATGCTGCAGTGTTTTGTAAAGTCTCTTGAATGTTGTGTCTTCCATATCCCACTTTCTGAATTTCTATTGATATTCATAGCTTTCTAGAGCTAATCTTACCATGGCCTTTTCTAGTCATGCATGTTTACATGGATTTTCTTCTGTCTAGCACATACAAATGAAACAAACAAAATGTTAAAAAGTTATGTTGTTTATGTAGTTACTTACCAAGCACATCTAAAATATATTAAATCCTATGGCATCTCAGGATCCCTCCACAGATGGATTACAGCATTCCTGTCAAACAGACAACAAGTGGTCAAAATAGGAAGCACCATATCCACCCCTGCCCCAGTTAAAAGCGGTGTTCCCCAAGGTAGTGTACTGGGACCAACGCTCTTCATTCTCTACATCAATGACCTTTGCGATTACATCACAAGCAACTGTGTCCTCTTCACCGATGATGTAAAACTCTTCAACACCACCGATAACACAACTACTCTCCAAAAAGACCTTGACGCTGTTTCTGAGTGGTCTAACGCATGGCAATTCCAAATCTCAACTAGCAAATGCTCTGTCCTACACATTGGGAAGAAGAATCTGAACTCCAAATACGAACTGAATAATCAAATTATCACAGATAATCCCCACTTGGTTAAAGACCTTGGTATACTAATAACAAAAGATTTAAGTGCCAAAGCCCACTGCAACAATATAGCCAAGAAAGCTTCAAAAGTTGTAAACCTAATCCTACGTAGCTTCTGCTCTGGCAATCTCACACTACTTACTAGAGCTTACAAAACTTTTGCCAGACCCATCCTCGAATACAGCTCATCTGTTTGGAACCCATATCGCATCTCAGACATCAACACCCTTGAAAATGTTCAAAGATACTTCACCAGAAGAGCCCTTCCTCCACTCGAAATAGAATACCCTATGAGACTAGACTTTCAATCCTGGGCCTAGAAAGTTTAGAACTAAGACGCCTTAAACAAGATCTAAGTATTGCCCACAAGATCATATGCTGCAACGTCCTGCCTGTCGGTGACTACTTCAGCTTCAACCACAACAACACAAGAGCACACAACAGATTTAAACTTAATATTAACCGCTCCAAACTTGACTGTAAAAAATATGACTTCAGTAACCGAGTTGTCGAAGCGTGGAACTCATTACCGGACTCCATAGTGTCATCCCCAAACCCCCAACACTTTACCCTTAGATTATCTACGGTTGACCTATCCAGATTCCTAAGAGGTCAGTAAGGGGCGAGTACAAGTGCACTAGAGTGCCTTCCGTCCCCTGTCCTATTGCTCTCCTATATCTCCTATATCTCTTCTTCTATTCTTTCATTGATATATTCTATTCCTATATATATATGTATGTGTATATATATATACGGTATATGTATATGTATGTATGTGTATGTATATGTATGTGTATATGTATATGTATATGTATATATATATGTGTATATATATATATGTGTGTGTGTATGTGTACACACATATATATATATATATATATTCTATTCCTATATTCTATATATTCTATTCCTATATATTCTATTCCTATATCTTTTGTATTTCTTGGATATATTTTACTATGAGTATCTCCTCTATAACCTTCATCATGTATTTTACTATGTGTATTGATATATACTCACTAAAACCCTCATTGTGTATTGGACAAAATAAATAAATAAAATAAATAAATTTTTCCTTTGTTCCTTAGCATTTCACTGGTAGAGTTTTTATTTCTTCATATTCCATTCTCAGGCTAATCATATATATCCTGTTTATTTAGAAAGAAAAGTTTCTTAGGATTTCTTCGGACAAACTTTTATTTAGCTGTTGCTGTATATCTACGTAATACTTGCTTGCTCCTTGGTTGTCTTATCTTTGTCCTACAGCCTCTGCTTACTCAGCAGGGACTAAACAGGGGCAGTCATCCTGGTATAACCTTTGCAACCATCAGCCATTTAGGAGACTTTTAAAAATCTTTTAAAAAATCTTTCATAATCAAACACACATTCCTAAGCTTCTCTAGTCACTCTCTTTTCTTATTTTTGTTGAACTCTAGTAGCAAAATCATGTTTTATTGCAATGATTCATAATCATTTGCCACATCTTGGCATACTATTAACACAGAAAAGCTAGACTCAGGCTCTATTAATGCTGTCTCTAATGTTGAAGCTTTGGACTTGAAGTTAGACACAAGGCTGCTCAGCCCTTAATGCAAATCAAGAGATAGAGAACTAGAAGCTATTGTGATCGACACATCAATCAACCCATGAAAGAAGGAGAGAAAATAAAAAAGCCTGCTTTCGATATTGAGTTTGGCATGTGTAAAATGCTTCACATTACCTTGAGAAATAAGATTGGGAAGATTTCCACCTCACTCCCATTTTTGGTAAGTTCTACACATGAATGTTCTGCATCATTGACAGTTTTTAGTAATTCACACAGTAGCCCTGTATCGTAATTCTTATATTGTTGGTGCGCGGCTGAAGCTGAGAAAATAGTAAATTCTCATGGATGACATTTATTTATTTACTTACTTACTTACTTACTTACTTACTTACTTACTTACTTACTTACTTACTTACTTACTTATTGGATTTATATGCCTCTCTTATCTTTTCAGCAAAGCTTTTGACAAGGTTGACCACAATCTATAACTCTGCAAACTAGAGAAAAGTAGGATAGACAGCAACACTATACAACACTAACATTACTAATGGCAAATGGCCGACCAATCACATGTAGCGAGTAGTCCTAAATGGGTCCATGTCCACATGGAAAGAAGTCAGTAGCGGGGTACCACAAGGATCAGTCCTAGGCATAGTTCCCTCTCAGCTGAGCAGTGAGCAATCGCTCACTTAAAAATCATCATCAACTCAGAGTTTTCCAAACCTGCCCAGAAGCCGAGAGGGAAAGAGTGAGAGGGAAGGAGAGAGAGAGGAAGAGAGGAAGAGAGAGAAACAGATAGAAAAAAGAGAGGAAGGAAAAGAGAAAGAAAAAGAATGGGAGTAAGGAAGAGAGAAAGAAAATCAAAATCTAGTTTGAAACTAGCTCAACTATTTAAGTGGCATTTTGATATTGATAGAGTTGCCCTATTATGAGCTCACTGTTATAGACACACAGTACAGTACAGTATTTTATTTTGAAATTCTCTGAGGCAAAACAGGGTGGGTTTTTTATTTGTTTGTTTGTTTATTTATTTATTTATTTATGATTTCTGTGCCGCCCAGTCCTGAAGGGACTGTCGCTCAGACACTATACTTTTCCGCCCACCCCCCCAAAAAAATTAGAGGGGACACTGGTCCTAGTCCCAGTACTTTTCAACATATTCATTAATGACTTAATGAGAGAGTAGAAGGGGAACTAATCAAATTTGCAGATGACACCAAGCTGGTGAGAGTGGCCAACACCCCAGAGGATAGGCTGAGGATAGGGAGGGATCTAGACAGACCAGTGCAATGGGTCCAAATAAACAAAATGAAGTTCAATGCAGAGAAAAGTACAATCCTAGACCTAGGTAAGAAAAACACAAAACACAGATACAAATTAGACAAAAACACTCTCAACAGCAGTGAATATGAGAGAGATCTTGGAGTCTTAGCGGACAACAAACTAAACATGAGCCAACAACGTGCAGCGGGGGCTAAAAAAGCCAACACAATCTTAAGCTGCATAAACAGAGGAATACACTCCAAGACAAGGGAGGTGCTAATACCACTTTATAGTGCCCTGGTTAGACCACACCTAGAGTACTGCATTCAGTTTTGGCCACCACACTACAAAAGAGACATTGATACTCTAGAAAAGGTGCAGAAGAGAGCAACCAGAATGATAAAGAGACTAGAAACTAAAACATATGAGGAAAGATTGCAGGAACCGGGCATTGATAGTCTAGCAAAGAGGAGGTCTAGGGTGGACATGATAGCAGTCTTCAAATACTTGAGAGGCTGCCACAGGGAGGAGAGGAACACATTATTTTCCAAAGCACCAGAGAGCCAGACAAGGAGCAATGGTTGGAAGCTGTCCAAGGAGAGATTCAACCTGGAAATAAAAAGGAACTTTCTGACTTTGAGAGCGATCAACCAGTGAAACGGCTTGCCTGCAGAGGTGGTGAATGCTCCAACACTAGTGACCTGGACTGCTATTGGGCTAGTGTAGGGCCTCCTGCATCAGCAGGGGGTTGGACTAGATGACCTGCAAGGTCCCTTCCTAGATAGATAGATAGATAGATAGATAGATAGATAGATAGATAGATAGATAGATAGATAGATAGATAGATAGATAGATAAACAGACAGACAGACAGACAAATAGATAGATAGATAGATAGATAGATAGATAGATAGATAGATAGATAGATAGATAGATAAACAAACAAACAAGGAAATAAATAAAATAGATTTCAGCTGATGAATTCTTTAGCAGACAGCACACAACCTTAGTTATGAAAATATACAGGACAATACATTGGTACTGTAATATGTGTTGCATTGCAGCCAAAGAAGAAGACATCCAATCAGGCTCTGCAGGTTTCTCAGACTTTTGGTCCATCTCTCCTTTGAAAGATATACAGATAACCGTGTACTAGGTCTAGTTCCCTCAAGAACAAGTGTGGCTGTTACTAAGAAAGCAACTAGATCTGACAGAAGAAAGACATAGCAATGACCCTTGAAACCTGACTCTTCAGACATGGTGTAAGCTTAAAAAATTATAGCCCAATCTTGTCCTAGCAATGCTATTTGTATTCTCACATCTGCTGTCACATTGCCATGACCTGCTTTGATCCTAGAACTGCCTTGTAGCTGGGCTTTGATTCTCAGCTGTTGTAGAGGGCTTTCTTGAGAAGAAAGTGACCATGAGCTGTAATGATAATTAAGTAACAAATTATGGCTGTCCAATGCCTGCTAGCTCACAATGTATGTGGTATAATGAGGTCCATTATTTTATTTAAGATAGAATGATGGGCTTCAATGGGAAATGGATATGTCTAAAGTGGTGGTGAAATCCAATTTTTTTTACCACCAGTTCTGTGGGCAAGGCTTGGTGGGCGTGGCAGAGGAAGGATACTGCAAAATCACCATTCCCTCTCACTCCTGGGGGAAGGATACTGCAAAATCTCCATTCCCTCTCACTCCTGGGGAAAGGATACTGCAAAATCACCATTCCCTCTCACTCCTGGGGGAAGGATACTGAAAAATCTCCATTCCCTCTCACTCCTGGGGAAAGGATACTGCAAAATCACCATTCCCTCTCACTCCTGGGGAAAGGATATTGCAAAATCACCATTCCCTCTCACTCCTGGGGGAAGGATACTGAAAAATCACCATTCCCTCTCACTCCTGGGGGAAGGATACTGAAAAATCTCCATTCCCTCTCACTCCTGGGGGAAGGATACTGCAAAATCTCCATTCCCTCTCACTCCTGGGGGAAGGATACTGCAAAATCACCATTCCCTCTCACTCCTGGGGGAAGGATACTGAAAAATCTCCATTCCCTCTCACTCCTGGGGGAAGGATACTGAAAAATCTCCATTCCCTCTCACTCCTGGGGGAAGGATACTGCAAAATCACCATTCCCTCTCACTCCTGGGGGAAGGATACTGCAAAATCACCATTCCCTCTCACTCCTGGGGGAAGGATACTGCAAAATCACCATTCCCTCTCACTCCTGGGGGAAGGATACTGCAAAATCACCATTCCCTCTCACTCCTGGGGAAAGGATATTGCAAAATCACCATTCCCTCTCACTCCTGGGGAAAGGATACTGCAAAATCTCCATTCCCTCTCACTCCTGGGGGAAGGATACTGCAAAATCACCATTCCCTCTCACTCCTGGGGGAAGGATACTGCAAAATCTCCATTCCCTCTCACTCCTGGGGGAAGGATATTGCAAAATCTCCATTCCCTCTCACTCCTGGGGGAAGGATACTGCAAAATCTCCATTCCCTCTCACTCCTGGGGGAAGGATACTGCAAAATCACCATTCCCTCTCACTCCTGGGGGAAGGATACTGCAAAATCACCATTCCCTCTCACTCCTGGGGGAAGGATATTGCAAAATCACCATTCCCTCTCACTCCTGGGGGAAGGATACTGCAAAATCTCCATTCCCTCTCACTCCTGGGGGAAGGATACTGCAAAATCACCATTCCCTCTCACTCCTGGGGGAAGGATATTGCAAAATCTCCATTCCCACCCCACTCTGCGGCCAGCCAGAGGTGGTATTTTCTGGTTCTCCGAACTACTCAAAATTTCCGCTACCTATTCTCCAGAACCTGCTCAATTTCACCCCTGATCTAAAGAGAAGAGACCACATGGGACAGTTGTGCAACTGGGCATTTGACCAAATGTTATAGATGGGCATGAGAATAATAGGTAAGTTGCAGTCCAGTCTACCCTATAAAATCCTTCCTTTTGGGAAAGAGAAAGTAAGAGGCGATGGCTAGCAGCTGAATGATGAACCAAAGAACGGTTTAATTATATGCTGCTGAGTTTGAATTTATGTGCTTTTGAAAGTTTTGTTATGGTAATTTTTTCTGATAATGCTGAATAAATCTGGTGAGTTGAAAAAGGCAAGTAACATTGTAATTTTTTTTTAGCAAGCATACATAGATTCAAAGCAACATCTCCCTACAGCATTAAATCCCATTCTAAAAAGATACACAGTGATAACAATATAAAATATAATTATTGTGGATTAAAGTAGATGGATTTTATAAACTACACAATCCTCTCAGAGAATAATAGATGAACCAGATTTTGACAAACAACCTGGGATGGCCTCTAAGAAAAAGGATTAGCATAGGTTCTATATTTTTCTTGTTGTCAAATTAAAATATTCCAGGTTCCCAGTCATTTTAAGAACTGGAGGGGGGGGGTTTGAAGGAATCTAAATAGAATTCAGTTTTTAATTTTAAAAATAACTAGTTGCACCCTGGTCTAACTCATATGAGAAAATACTTGTTAGATCTGTTAATACAAGGAATCATAAAGTTGAAAGTTCTATTTTCTATAACTGCAGAGTCTGAAGTTCCAGAGGAAATGACCACTCCATCAACAACTTCAAAACTTCAGTTCATCCTGCTAAAGATTGAGTAGGGCAAACAAAGTGTGTATAGGGATTTGTCAGAAGTAATTCTAGGGTCCAAGTCAGAGGCCTTATTCTATAAGACATGATTTTCTTTTTTTTTTTTTAAAAAAGAGTAAAGCCAAAGATGAATAATCTAGTCTTGATAATATAACATTCCTGGCTTCCTTAAATGTTTGAGTTTAGGACCAGATGACTGTGCTGGCATGATATATTTATCCACGGATAACTATTTCAGCATTGTATTCCGTTAGCTCAGCCTCTTTGGTTAGTGCATGGTTTATGTAACTTACAAGTGCAGAAAATTGGATTCACTGAGTAACCCTTGGTTTGGTTAACTGGTAAAGGTCTTGTGCAAATACACCCAAATGACTCTTAAGTAGAAAAGCTAAACTTTTATGATGCGGTTCAGATAAAGTTGGTAAACTTTAATCAAAGCTATTTAATATAGCAGAGGAAACACAAATGAGTAACACACAACGTCCTGCCTGTCAATGACTACTTCAGCTTCAACCACAACAACACAAGAGCACGCAACAAATT
The DNA here is from genome assembly GCF_031021105.1 of Erythrolamprus reginae. NCBI lineage: Eukaryota > Metazoa > Chordata > Lepidosauria > Squamata > Dipsadidae > Erythrolamprus > Erythrolamprus reginae. The sequence continues at coordinate 97,922,797 of NC_091952.1, read as the reverse complement.
CAAACTTAATATTAATCGTTCCAAGCTTGACTGTAAAAAATATGACTTTAGCAATCAAGTTGTCGAAGCGTGGAACTCATTATCGGACTCAGTAGTGTCAACCCCTAACCCCCAACATTTCTCCCTTAGACTCTCCACAATTGATCTCTCCAGGGTCCTAAGAGGTCAGTAAGGGGCGTACATAAGTGCACTAGTGTGCCTTTCGTCCCCTGTCCAATTGTCTCTCCTTATCTCATATCTCATATATCTTTTCTCCCTTTCATATATCTTCTCCTCTATTTTTATATCTTTTCTTTATATATAATACTTCATGTCTATTCTCTTCAATATGTATTGTGTATTGGACAAAATAAATAAATAAAAATAAATAAATAAATAAATAATTTTCACATTTCCATCAGCCATTTAAATCTTAAATACATTGTATGGATAGGGTTACTGAAAAAAAAATCTAGTTGAGTTTGCATAACGCTATAAAATGAAAGCTACTTGGTATAATTATTAATACATCAGGTGAGAAATCAGAAGATTGGGGTGTTGTAGTCCCAGTCTTCTGATTTAGGCACAAAGCTAGTTGTGTGGCCTTTAGCTAGTCATTCTCTCTCAACCTTAGGGAGAGGCAATGTCAAACTACCTCTGGAAAACCTTGCTAAGAAAACTATAAGGACATAAAGCCCACTGCAACAACATAGCCAAGAAGGCTTCAAGAGTTGTAAACATAATCCTACGTAGCTTCTGCTCTGGCAATCTCACGCTACTTACCAGAGCTTACAAAACTTTTGCCAGACCCATCCCCGAATACAGCTCATCCGTTTGGAATCCATATCGCATCTCAGACATCAACACCCTTGAAAATGTCCAAAGATACTTCACCAGAAGAGCCCTTCACTCCTCCACTCGAAACAGAATACCCTACGTGATTAGACTTTCAATCCTGGGCCTAGAAAGCCTAGAACTAAGCCTTAAACAAGATCTAAGTATTTCCCACAAGATCATATGCTGCAACGTCCTGCCTGTCGGCGACTACTTCAGCTTCAACCACAACAACACAAGAGCACACAACAGATTTAAACTTAATATTAACTGCTCCAAACTTGACTGTAAAAAATATGACTTCAGTAACCGAGTTGTCGAAGCGTGGAACTCATTACCGGACTCCATAGTGTCATCCCCAAACCCCCAACACTTTACCCTTAGATTATCCACGGTTGACCTATCCAGATTCCTAAGAGGTCAGTAAGGGGCGAGTACAAGTGCACTAGAGTGCCTTCCGTTCCCTGTCCTATGGCTCTCCTATATCTCCTATATCTATTCCTATATCTCTTCTTCTATTCTTTCATTGATATATTTTATTCCTATATCTTGTCTTCTATTCTTTCTTAGATATATTTTACTATGAGTATATCCTCTATAACCTTCATCATGTATTTTACTATGCGTATATAGATATATATATACCCACTAAAACCCTCATTGTGTATTGGTCAAAATAAATAAATGAATGAATGAATGAATGAATGAATAAATAAATAAATAAATAACACACTCCCAAATACCCACAAGCCTCCTTCCTGCCCAGGCCAACACCCACGTGACCTTCCCAACTTGCATGTTATCTTTCACACATATACCCATGACTCCCATTCATCCGTCTTGATCTGCAATGCCCCCATGCACCCTTCATGTCCTTTGCAGATCTTATGCAGCAAAATCTCATGCATCCTGTGATGCCCCCATGTGGGCAGGAAGGAAGAAGGGAGGAAGGATGGAAGAGGAGCAGGAGGGCAAGGGAGGGGAGGAGTGGGGTGTGGTGGGTTGGGGAGGGAAAGGAAGGGAAGGGAAGGAGGGTTATTTCCGATTCTCCTTGTCACCTTTATACAAGGAAATTCAATTGGGAATCCAGCAGGAAATCAGAAGTCACTCCCATTGGCACTATTTTTTTGTCCGTGATTACTCTGCTTAGGTAAAGTAGTTCTTTGAAACAATGACCCAATGGTTTGGCAATGAAAGAGAGGAAAGGGAAAATCTAACCAAACAGGCTTCTGAAAGGTTGCAGGCTGCTTTCTTTCAGGATTTTGTGATAATTGGTTGTTGAAAAAAAAAACAGCCTCGTAAACCATGCAAAAATAGGAAATGAGATATGGGGAGATGGAACTTTGTTTGTTTGTTTTTAGTTGGGCCAAACCAGAAACATCTTTTCAAACCTCAGAATGTCATAGCTGGAATTAATAATAATAATAATAATAATAATAATAATAATAATAATAATAATAATAATAATTTATTAGATTTGTATGCCACCCCTCTCCGAAGACTCAGGGTGGCTCACAACAATAATAAAACAATATTACAATGAAACAAATCTAACATTAAAAACATCTATTCTTTTTTGTTTGTTAACGAATTTACACGATCCCAGTTCCCATTAAGAAGCTCTATATATTTAATATAGATGAATTGGTTTCAAACTGCCTTGACAACTCAAGTTGTCAACTCAAGAAGTTAGGACAAGATAAAAATATAGTAATAAACCACTACATACAAATACATCCACATTAGACTCCACTTTTCACATACTATGCTAGTCAAAATCAAACAGATCTTACTATGGTTTCCTGGGAGTCATACAGCCAGCTGTCATCAGTCAATTTTATGTTATATGGCCTAATGTTGAGGACTTCCCCTATATTGTCTGGCTAAGCTCATGTCTTAAAGTATCCTCTGTGTGTGCAAAGGAGTTTCAAGACCCAGGCTGGCATTGGGCTGCTTGTAAACCTGCTATGTTGTGCTTTCATTTGCTCTTGATAGTGTATTGTGCTCTTGGGCACATGATAGTCTCCTCCTGTGTGTTATTCATCCTTCTCTCCCCCACACAGCCTGACATAAATAAGGTAGACCCAGGTTATGCACAATCCTCCAATTATTATTATTATTATTATTATTATTATTATTATTATTATTATTATTATTATTATTATTATTGGATTTGTATGCCATTGCACACCCTTTCTGGAGTTCAAAAATATCTTCCTGGACTCGAAATGTGAAGTTGTTTTTGTAAAACTTTTCTTTTGTCATTTCTACATTTGCTTTTCTTTGTTAGCCCAGCTTAAAATATAACTCCTCCAGTCAGGTTTATTTAAAGTAACACACAAGCTTTTTTTTTCCAGTTGCCCAATTCTGCTCTCTTTTTTTGTTTAGGAAAACAACTTCCCCTTTTAAGATCAGCAGTCATCAGAAACGGGAGCCTTTGGAAACATTTCCTCTTGTATTGGAGGATATAACATCCTCTTTATTGTATTATTTTTAAGCAGAGCAACAAGGGTTTACTTTCCTTGTTACAGAGGTCTTAACAATGTTGTAAACAATATTATTAATTGCTGTTGGATATGGAAAACTGACTGTGTGTGTGTGTGTGTGTGTGTGTGTGTGTTGCGGTTAGCTCTGGCCCAGCTCCTGCCCCAAGGACTGTAGATGTGGGGAGACATCCACATGCCGCAGGCCTGTTTTGCTCCTGGTGGAATCTGCTGATGAAGGCTCCTCTGACCAAGAAGACATGAGTGACAGGGAGGAGGAGAGTGTGGCAGACAGTTCAGAGGGAGATCAATTATCTAGCTCCTCCTTGGATTCGGAACAAGAGTTAATAATACAGCCACGCATGCCGAGAGCGATGCATAGACAGCAACAACTGAGAGATTATTATCAAAGAAAATGAGGCCACCTGTGGTTGGGTGGGGCTGTGGTAATTAGTGAGGCTGCTATAAATAGAGCCTCTGGGTTTGGCCATTGTGGAGGATTATCTGATCATTGTGTTTCGTGCCTGCCTTGCTGACTTTGACCTTTGTGTGCTGATTTTTCCCCACTTTGAAACTAAACCAGAGCAAAGTGTGTTTCACTTTGTGGAAGAAGAAGGACTGTGAATTGCCTCACAGGTGCAAGCTAAGTATCACAGAACTGATAAGGGACTTGTACAAATTACCAGTTTGTTTGGAGACAAGTGCTCTTTGCTATACCAAAAGAGTACTTAGTTTATTTGAGTTTTCGGTATAAAGAACATTGTTTTGAATTTTCAAACGTGTGTGTGTGTGTCTGAAATTTGTATCTGTGAATTTTCAGGAGGATTCTACCAGAGAGCTCGACAGAACATATGTATGTATGTATGTATGTATGTATGTATGTATGTATGTATGTATGTATATATATATGCTATATATAAAACTCACTTCGTTGGAAAAGTGTTAGAGGCTTGTATTGGATTTTGCCATTATAATCAACATAATAGATAAAGAAAAGGGATGCAGGCATATGATGCAGAAATTTTCCTTGCTGCGAATGCCCTCAGACCAAGATTAGATCAGCACATTGACAAAGGATGGGAAGATGGGGGGAGCTGTGTGGTTACTGAAGGGGGTTTTGCTTCCTGCTCAAGGGAATTGCAAATTGGAGTTGGGGCTCAGCGGGGTGGTGGTGCCTGCTTCCTCGAATACTGGAAAGAGAGGAAGGGGGAAAGAATGCTTCCAAGCATCTATTTATTACAGGTCTGCATGCACGTACATGCGTACGCATATAGTATGTGTCAAATCCAAGGCAGGAACATGACAGTGAGGCTATAGTTCCTGCAAGAGCCATTACACTATTCGTTAGACATTATGGCACTATTTATTTTCAGTTCTTCTACCCATTGTAAGATTCTCTTGGCTCCAGTATTTAAATTTCTGCAGAGAGGGAAGAATGGACTTATTTCACTTATGATATGCAGTTTCATGTGTGGTTTTAAAAACTGACTCAGATCATTAGTCACCTAAAACGAGGGAATTTCAGAAATATCTCTCCTGCCCTATTCACCTTGGTTCCTCATATAATGTTTTCAGGACACACTTGAATCAGAAATGACTCAACAATAGCGTGTTATGCTAAGGCAGTCCGTCTTATTAATTCATAATTGAGTGGGGCAGGTAAATCAGAAAAATGGGTTGAATAAACCTTGATTAAATTAATTATAGTGAGCATGCTATGTAAATACAGATAACAGATGTTTTGTTTGAAATTGCCATTTTTTAATTCACTTTTATGGGCTATTTATTTATTTATTTATTTATTCGAATTTTTTAATGCTGCCCTTCTCCTTAGACTCAGCGTGGCTTACAACATGTTAGCAATAGCACTTTTTAACAGAGCCAGCATATTTCCCCCACAATCCTGGTCCCCATTTTACCCACCTCGGAAGGATGGAAGGCTGAGTCAACCTTGAGCGGGTGATGAGATTTGAACCGCTGACCTACAGATCTATTGTCAGCTTTAGTGGCCTGCAATACAGCACTCAATCCATTTTGCTAAACCTTTTTGCACCCTATATTTTTACTGTTGACATTTTGATATTGATAGAGTTGCCCTATTATGAGCTCACTGTTATAGACACACAGTACAGTATTTTATTTTGAAATTCTCTGAGGCAAAAGAGGGTGGGTTTTTTATTTGTTTGTTTGTTTGTTTGTTTGTTTGTTTGTTTGTTTGTTTATTATTTCTGTGCCGCCCAGTCCCAAAGGGACTGCCGCTCAGACACTATACTTTTCCGCCCACCCCCCAAAAAAATTAGAGGGAACACTGCTCCAGACTATACAGATTGAGTTCATTAAGTCTTTCCTGATATGTTCCACTCATCCTGATAGGATGAGTGGAACACTGCTCCCAGGGCATTAGTTTCGCACGTAGGTTTTTCCTCTTACTTGTTCTAGCCTAAAGGTCATAAAACTGAATAGTATAATAATACTTAGCGGTGCAAGGTATTGTTGGTATATCCTGGCTAACCAATCCCTGTGCTATTGCTACTTCCTGAAGGAAAGTTTTATGCTTCTGTAATCGAGGAAACATATAAAAAGAAATAAACGCTGCGAAGGCAGTTAGTTCTTGTATCGCCACATCACGACTGATTATTGAAAAACTACATCCAGGCAATGCGGAGATGGCATCTGTCTTGTCATAAATGATTAAGGAAGGAAGCGCTGAAAACCTGTGCTAGTTTACTCTTATGGAAACCTGAACGAACGAACGAACTCACAGATGGCATCTTTCAATGCCTCGTGCCAAAATGACTGGATTTAAAGGCAAAGATGGCAAGATTTCAAACAGGCGTGAGTCACACAAGTATCGGGACTGGGTTTCTTACAATGAGTTAAATTCATACCAATACTTATTGTATATTTGTTTCCAGAAACACAGCGCTTGAGGTACAAAATGTCAAATTCTTCTGCTACCTCCCCCGTTCCCCTCCCCCCAAGTGTGTACATGCATAGAGAGCAGTCATGCTGATCAGCTGGTTCTCCTCCAAAACCTAATGGTACACAAAATTCCATTTATTTTTATAGCTAACCGCATTATTGAAATACTTTCAATAATACACTTTCCACTACCTTAACATTCTGCTATATCAATTTTATTGCCCCAGATTTAACCTCAATGAAAGCGAATAGAGGGAAGAGATTTTTAAACAGATTTTTAAATACAAACGAAGTGCAAATAATTCACAAATTGTCATCTGAGGATGGTTTTAGCAATTTTCTCATGATCTGAATAGAGGAAACACTTGTAAGGATCTTACTATTCTAGTCTGAATTTACCACATTGCTAATTACCAAATCAAATTCTAGGTATACTCAAAGAACATGTTTTAACCATAAAGACATAGTTAAGCAACTAACATGGCTGAATCAGATTTAAATATATTACATTATGTCATTGTATGTCAAGGGTCCGCAACCCTGGGCTGCAACCCACTACTAGGCTTGTGGCCTGTTTGAAACTGGACCACAGGAGAGATGGCCAAGTACTTACTCCACCTGTGTGAATGGTGAGTGCTTGCAATCATGCGTGAAGCTCCATTCACAAGAATGGAGGTTACACGCAATCACCCTCCCTTTGCGTGGGTGGAGCTTCATGCATGAAGCCAAGCACAAATGAAGCAGTGAGTATATGCGTGCGCCTGCCACTCACCCCCTCCTTACACTGGGCCAAGCTGGAAAGGTTGGAGACCACTGTTACATAGGTAATCTCAACAATAGGATAGGTTGTCAGTAGAATCTAAGACGCGTCCTGCACAATGTTTTTTCCAGAATTTGCTAGTTATCTCAATGATGCTAATATCATCGGCTCTTCAGCCAACCTTCTGACCCATTCCTAAAATCACTCAAAATTCTGAACCTTCTACAATCTTTCTCCCTCCCTGGACAATAGTTCTTCCCCTTTTGGTTTCTTAGTCTGATCAGGAGAGACAAGGTAAGGTTTCAAGGAGCTAATTTACACATTTTTTTAAAATGTAGTCACATTTCTTCCCCCCTCCTCCCCCAACAGCCCACTTTTCAGCCCCCTGTTTGTAGGAAATTCTTTTCTTATCTTTCAATGCACAAGGAGTTCTTGAGAATCGGCAGCCAACTCTCTGTACCAGATTTGTACCAATCTGAGATCAACAATGACTCCCGGTTCCTATGTTGTGACACCCTCAGCAGTTCCTCTGCATTTCAGCTAATTAATTTCAGGGTCAGCTGTGCAGCAGAAAGAAAAGCCGCAAAAGTAAATTTTAAGTGTAAATGCTGAAGCTGCAAGGCAGGCAGTTTCTGCAGAAGGCTTAAGGAATGGCCTTGAAGGACAGGGAAGGAAAAACCACTGCCAAGGCAATAACCAGACATGTACAGGTTGAGTTAGGATAAGGGTTAGCTGGTCTCTTTGGGCTTCCGTTATCTTTCCTGCTGAAGTCATGTTCTATAAGCTCTAGCCACCTCTCTACTGTTTTATTCTTCCAGCCTGTTGACATGAAGGTGCTTTGTACATTTGTAAATGGAATGTACTTTTGTAGTATCAAAAACTATTAACTCTATACTATATTACAGAACACCTAACCAAACTATTACACTAGACAACACTATCACAGACCAACCAACCAACCACTACTAAACCACATTAATCAACTATCAGACCACACCAAGCCAACCAACCAACCAAACCACACCTGTGCATAGGCATATTACAATACAGTGTTCCCTCGATTTTCGCGGGTTCGAACTTCGCGAAAAGTCTATACCACGGTTTTTCAAAAATATTAATTAAAAAAATACTTCGCTGTTTTTTCCCCTATACCACGGTTTTTCCTGCCCGATGATGTCATATGTCATCGCTAAACTTTTGTCCGCCTTTAATAATTTTTAAAAAATAAACTTTAATAAATAAACATGGTGAGTAATAATCTAAATCAGCTGTCCCCAAACTATGGCCCGGGGGCCGGATGCGGCCCACTGAGGCAATTTATCTGGCCCGCGGCAGCACACGAGATTTTACATGGAGCAGGGTGTTGGAGTTGGGGGCGGGGAGCGACGAAAGTGCGAGGCTGGCTAAAGTTTTTCTTTTTTTGAATGGCGAAGGTTTTTCTTATTCTGAATGTTGCGTGTGCACGCGCACTCCCCATCCCCTGATGGGCTGGCAGAGGGATGGGGGCAGAGAGGCCACAACCGAGAGGCTCGGCACCCACCCATCCGCAGAGGGTGGGGGCGGCTGCGGATCCCTTTCCTTCTCCCGCCGGCAGCCATCGCTGCAGGTTCTTTGGGTGGGAGCTGTCACTCCCTCTGGACAGCCCAGCCAGGCAGCCGTAGAAAGTGCAGAGATTATTAGAAAGTGGCAGAACCCGCCCGAGGAACTTGTGGCAACTGCTGCTGGCTTGGCTGGAGGCGACGGCGGTGGGTGAAAGAAAGAGCCGCGCCCGCGCACCGTGAATGCTGGTGAGAGAGAGTGTGAGAGAGAGAGAGAAAAAAAAAGGAGAGGAAGGAAGAGAGAGAGAAAGAAAGAGAAAACTTGGCAAGTTGGGGACTTGCTCCACTTCACCTCCTCCTCCTCCCTCAAGGCAGTGGCATTAAGAAAACCGCAGGGTTTTTTTTATAGTCCGGCCCTCCAACAGTCTGTGGGACAGTGAACTGGCCCCCTGTGTAAAATTTAGGGGTTTAAAGTGTTAAGGGAAGGCTTGTGACACTGTTCATAGCCAAAAATAGTGTATTTACTTCCGCATCTCTACTTCGCGGAAATTCGACTTTCGCAGGTGATCTCAGAAAGCATCCCCCGCAAAAGTCGAGGGAACACTGTATATACAGGTATTGACCAATCAGGTTGTAGAACAAATTGCATCATTCTGCTGATGCACCATGACTCAGCATTGCTTCTACTTTACAGTAATTACAGCATTTCCATTGTACTTGGAGTATTACCTCAGGTGTAAATCCTGACACCCCTTCTTCTTCCTTGCTAGGGAAACAAATGCAGGATGACAAAGATCTAATCGCAGTATTCCCCCCATTGGTCATCTGGAGAAACTTTTGTTAACTCATAGGAACCACAAATCGTTGCATGGATGCGGTGATGAAGACCAAGACACCGGGGTAGGAAAATGCTTCGGAGTCTTGAGGAATGAAGCCATTGGTGGCAAAGAAGCTGGCCCAGATGCCGTGTGAAGGGATCTGCAGAAGGAGAATGGAGAAAATAGAAACATAGAAACATAGATGACTCTAAAGTGTGCAATAGGGTTGATATTCCTGGAGGGGTCTGTAATATGGTAAATGATTTAGCTTTACTAGATAAATGGTCAAAGCAATGGAAACTGCAGTTTAATGTTTCCAAATGTAAAATAATGCACTTGGGGAAAAGGAATCCTCAATCTGAGTATTGTATTGGCAGTTCTGTGTTAGCAAATACTTCAAAAGAAAAGGATTTAGGGGTAATGATTTCTGACAGTCTCAAAATGGGTGAACAGTGCAGTCAGGCGGTAGGGAAAGCAAGTAGGATGCTTGGCTGCATAGCTAGAGGTATAACAAGCAGGAAGAGGGAGATTATGATCCCGCTATATAGAATGCTGGTGAGACCACATTTGGAATACTGTGTTCAGTTCTGGAGACCTCATCTACAAAAAGATATTGACAAAATTGAACGGGTCCAAAGACGGGCTACAAGAATGGTGGAAGGTCTTAAGCATAAAACGTATCAGGAAAGACTTAATGAACTCAATCTGTATAGTCTGGAGGACAGAAGGAAAAGGGGGGACATGATCGAAACATTTAAATATATTAAAGGGTTAAATAAGGTTCAGGAGGGAAGTGTTTTTAATAGGAAAGTGAACACAAGAACAAGGGGACACAATCTGAAGTTAGTTGGGGGAAAGATCAAAAGCAACATGAGAAAATATTATTTTATTGAAAGAGTAGTAGATCCTTGGAACAAACTTCCAGCAGACGTGGTAGATAAGTCCACAGTAACTGAATTTAAACATGCCTGGGATAAACATATATCCATCCTAAGATAAAATACAGAAAATAGTATAAGGGCAGACTAGATGGACCATGAGGTCTTTTTCTGCCGTCAGACTTCTATGTTTCTATGTTTCTATAGAAGACTGATGGCAGAAAAAGACCTCATGGTCCATTTAGTCTGCCCTTATACTATTTCCTGTATTTTATCTTACAATGGATATATGTTTATCCCAGGCATGTTTAAATTCAGTTACTGTGGATTTACCAACCACGTCTGCTGGAAGTTTGTTCCAAGCATCTACTACTCTTTCAGTGAAATAATATTTTCTCACGTTGCTTTTGATCTTTCCCCCAACTAACTTCAGATTGTGTCCCCTTGTTCTTGTGTTCACTTTCCTATTAAAAACACTTCCCTCCTGAACCTTATTTAACCCTTTAACATATTTAAATGTTTTGATCATGTCCCCCCTTTTCCTTCTGTCCTCCAGACTATACAGATTGAGTTCATTAAGTCTTTCCTGATACGTTTTATGCTTAAGACCTTCAACCATTCTTGTAGCACGTCTTTGGACCCGTTCAATGTTGTCAATGTCTTTTTGTAGGTGAGGTCTCCAGAACTGAACACAGTACTCCAAATGTGATCTCACCAGCGCTCTATATAAGGGGATCACAATCTCCCTCTTCCTGCTTGTTATACCTCTAGCTATGCAGCCAAGCATCCTACTTGCTTTTCCTACCGCCCGACCACACTGCTCACTCATTTGGAGACTGTCAGAAATCACTACCCCTAAATCCTCCTCTTCTGAAGTTTTTGCTAACACAGAACTGCCAATGCAATACTCAGATTGAGGATTCTGAGTAATCCTTGAATGTCCTTTCTGCTTATTGCAAGTATTCAACCTTTCCTGCCTTCTGAAGTACACCAAGCATGGTGATACTGTATGCGGTATACTATGCCTTTCTGTCATTAATTTGCCCCATGTCTCTGTGCTATTGCACTTTTTGTGTCTTTGGCGGCAATTGTGCAGAATGCAAGAAAGTCTTAGACACCAATGACAAAAAGAATTCACTAAACATTGTATTATGTTGCACATTTTATAACATTATTGCAATAGAGATAAGAACTGATAAGAAATTGGGAATAACCAATTTCCACCATATTATGAAATAATTTCTTATGTGTCTCCAGAGATCAAATAATTGTGTCTGCTTGGGACATAGCATGTATTAGGTTTAATCTTGAGTGAAGACGGTCAAATCAGCACCTCACTAAGAGTACAGTGGAACCCCGACATAAGAGCTGCTCTACTTAAGAGCAACTAGAGATAAGAGCTGGGAGGGGAGAGATATTTTTGTTCTACTTACAAGCCCAAATTCGAGATACAAGCGCCAAGGAGCTGTCTCCTGAAGCCAAACGCTAACTTCCGCGTTCGGCTTCAGGAGACAGCTGCGAAGCGGCGCGCGTGTTTTAAAAGGTTGCAGCCGGCCTGGGGGGCTCGGGGGGTGCTTGCAGCTTTCTTTCTTGCTCTTTTTCTTTCTCTCTTTTACCTTCCCTTCCTCTATTTCTTCTTTTCTTTCTCCTTCCCACCTTCTTCCCTCCCTCCCTCCTTTCACTCATTCCTCTCTTACTCTCCCCTTTCATAAGTTTCCTTGCTTCCTTCCTCTGTTCCTGTCCCTTCCCCCTTTCTTTCTTTCTTTCTTTCTTTCTTTCTTTCTTTCTTGCTCTTTTTCTTTCTCTCTTTTACCTTCCCTTCCTCTATTTCTTCTTTTCTTTCTCCTTCCCACCTTCTTCCCTCCCTCCCTCCTTTCACTCATTCCTCTCTTACTCTCCCCTTTCATAAGTTTCCTTGCTTCCTTCCTCTGTTCCTGTCCCTTCCCCCTTTCTTTCTTTCTTGCTCTTTTTCTTTCTCTCTTTTACCTTCCCTTCCTCTATTTCTTCTTTTCTTTCTCCTTCCCACCTTCTTCCCTCCCTCCCTCCCTTCACTCATTCCTCTCTTACTCTCCCCTTTCATAAGTTTCCTTGCTTCCTTCCTCTGTTCCTGTCCCTTCCCTCTTTCCTTCCTTCCTTCCCACCCTCCGTCCATTCATTCACCCATTCCTCTCTTGATCGCTTAAAGCCGGTCCCTGGTGCAAAAAGGGTTGGGGACCTCTGTCCTACAGGATTGGGTGGCAGAGAAGTTGAACATATGTAAATTTAAAAGTTTAAGAAAGTTTACAAGTTAAGTGAAAGAAACTTCATTATTCATTTATATGTACATGTACATTTCTTCACTAAAAACATGTCTTTCTGCATAATTTAGACTAACTTTGTAAGTTTTTTGAGGGCTGGAACCAATTAAAATTATTTACATTAATTCCTATGGGGAAAAGTCGTTCGAGATAAGAGCTGCTCGACTTAAGAGCCCAGGTCCGGAACGAATTAAACTCGTATCTCGAGGTACCACTGTACACTGTTCCCTCGCCACTTTGCGGTTCACCTTTCACAGACTCGGTGCATCGCCGGTTTTTATAAAATATTAATGGAAAAAATATATATAGCGGATTTTCGCTACTTCCCGGGTTTTCTACTTGCCTACGTGAGATTATAAACAACACACGATTGGTTGATTGATGGAGAAGTGACCAACCAGAGAGTGCTGCTTTGTATCCCAGAGCCTGATTGGCTCAGTACGGTGCTGCGGTGTTGTGATTGTTTTTTTGTGAAAGTTTTCGGTAAAGACTGAATACATTCAAGCCCTATCGTGCCACCCAAACATCCTACAAGTTCTACAGCTTCTGGCATTGAGCCTAAGCCTAAGCAAAAGATGCTTACAATAAAAGAGGAAGTCACGCTGCTCGACATGCTGAAGGGAGATCGCTTTATTGTCCCTACTTTGCGGATTTTCATTTATCGCGGGTGGTCCTGGAATGTAACTACCCACCTCTGCCGTCAGGCATGGGGGAATTGAGATCCTCTTTCCCCCTAGGCCTTTACAATTCTATGCATGGTATGTATGTATATATGTTTGGTTTTTTATATTAATGGGTTTTTAATCGTTCTTAGTATTGAATTACTATTGTACACTGTTTTATTGTTGCTGTTAGCCGCCCCGAGTCTCCGGAGAGGGGCGGCATACAAATCCAATAAGTAAGTAAGTAAGTAAGTAAGTAAGTAAGTAAGTAAGTAAGTAAATAAATAAATAAATAAATAAATAAATGAGGGAACACAGTACTGGTTAAAGTGTTTAAGATTGTAAAGACAAATAAAAATAATACTGTGTTATATCAATATTTAGAAATATAGATACTAGTCATGGATGTTATAATTAAGTTCCTTAGAGATAAATAAATCATAATGATAGTAGACATAGATTGAATAGTTAATAAGCATAAAATAAGAGTTGATATACATATCGTAAAATATCCTTAAAGATATTAATGTATGTATATATGTTTTGTTTTTGTTTTGTTTGTTTTGTATGTCTATTATATTTGTATTTTTTAAAAGTTTATATACCAATTAAAATTATCTTTTTTAAAAAGCGAGTACTTATTAAAGTGGTCCTCAGAACTAAAAAACAAGATAATGTAAAGAGAAAAATGAATAATGGAATAATTTATTTATAATTATTCCAAATGAAAAATGGGTTGCAAGAACATAACTGCAAATAATAATTTAAACGGATTCAAATCTTGGACACTTTTCAGCTTAAAATATTTTAATATTTGGTACCTTCTCTCTCCCTCTCTCCTTTCTATCTAACTTTGTCTGTTGCTCTCTCTCTCTCTCTGAGAACGCCTGCCCCACCTCTCCTGCAGCCCCCTCGCTGACAGCTGGGACGAAAGCGCTCTCAGCTAAGGGACTGCGAGAGGGACAGGGCGGGCATTCTCAAAGCGCTCAGAGCGGCTAGCGGACGAATGAGAACGAGAAGCCATAGCCGCCAGCGCTGCTGCAGGAGGACCCATGCCCCAAGAAAGCCGGTGAGAGGGGCGGATTGGGCGGGCGGGGGGTAGTGGCGAGGGGGCCGAAGGCGCTGGGGGGCGGAGGCGGCCGACATTCAAAACAATCTTTGCCGGCCTCCATGCTTTCGTCACTCCCTACCCCCAACTTCAAGCCCGGCTCCTTGCGCGGCCTTGGAAAAGGGTGTGCGGGAGTAGTTTTTGGCTGTCCATAGCCAAAAATGGTGTTTTTACTTCCGCATCTCTACTTCGCAGAAATTCAACTTTCGCAGGCAGTCTGGGAACGCAACCCCCGTGAAAATTGAGAGATCACTGTAAATGATTTTTTAAGAGAGTTTCGGTTTCAAAAGGCTAAGTTAAACATAAATAATAACAGTGACATTTTTAAAATTAATATAAAATGTACTGTATATCAGAATTAAGCACATGCTTTCTATTTACTACATTCTGTCCATATTTCAAGTTGAAATTCCTTAATATTGTTTCCGTTTGGGTGAACCATCTCTTATTTTTAAAACATTTAGAAAACAACATTATTAGATTCACCATTGTTTGCAGGAAAGGGAGGTTCGCCTACAATTCTAAGCCAAAAACAATGAACCACAATTTAATAATTAAAAAAACAACCCATAAACCAATCTGTGAATTGTGCAATTAGTTGTTTCTCTCCCTGCTTAAGTACAGCTACATCACATTGTTCATGGCTAACTGCATTCCGTCACCCTTACCTTTTCTACGTGGCGGAGTGAGAACACAAAAGCCAATGGATTTAAAAACAAAAGAAAACAACTTTGGTCCCCTAACAACCTGTTTGGGGTTGTGGAAATGTTTGAAAATTATACCTTTGTTTCCGGATGAAAGGAAAGTTGAAATGAGCTCCTCAACCTGCTTCTAAATAACCTAGAGCCTAAATACTGAAAAAGCCTTCTTTTCCCTGGTAATGCAGAATTAAAGATTTCAAAGTTCCATTGTATATGCCATTTAATTGTATGAAGATATTTTTATTCCTATGGAATGAATATAATGCTTAGTACCCTTTGTTACAGTTGTTATTGTGGTATTGTAGTTGTTCCTTATGGCATTTTATTTTTACTCAATCTTTGCACTGACTTTTCCAGGGTGATTCTCTACAGTAATAGATTTACTGTGGAATGGCTCTGGTAATTGCTTGACTATTGATTATTATATATGAATATATTTAGGTGTGATTATAAATTGAGAGGAAAAACTGGAAGAGCCATTCCACAGTCATCTGTTTTCAAGGGAAGGAACATTTTCATCCAAACATGTCTGAGTATCAGAGACTGCATGAACAATCCCTGCAGTTCTCTTGGTAAAGTTGTTCAGAAGTGTTGACCAATGCCTCCTTCCTCGGACTGAGAGAAGGAGACTAACTCAAGGTCACCTAGCTGGCTTCGTGCTCAAAGTGGTACTAGAACTCACAGTCTTCCAGTTCTTAGCCTGATGCCTGAACCACTACACCAAAACACTTTGCCTATAGCTGTACATTTTTGGAATACTCAGAATGACTCAGAAATGAATGTGTAGATCAGTGATTTTCAACCTTTTTTGAGCTGCAGCACATTTTTTACATGTACAAAATAATGGGGCACCTTGCGCGGGGGGTGGGGGTGGAGGGGCAAAAAAAGTTTGGACAAAAAAAATTATCTCTCTCTCTCTTCCTCCCTTTCACTCTATTTCTCTCCCTCTTTCTCTCTCTTCCTTCCTTCCTTCTTTTTTGCTCTCTTTCTATGTCTCCCTCCTTCCCTGCCTCTCTTTCTCTCTCTCTCTTGCTTTCTTTCTCTTTCTTTCTTTCTCTCTCTCTCTTGCTTTCTTTCTGTTTCTTTCTCTCTCTCTTTCTTTCTTTCTCTCTCTCTCTTTCTCTCTCTTGCTGAGCTTCGCGGCACACTGGTTGAAAAACACTGGTGTAGATAACCTTTCAGAATCTCATGCCCTTAGAGAAATTGGGATCCGGCACTTACTAGCTTTACCTGCGATTCAGGGAATATGTGGAATTTTTAAAAGGCAATGTTCCTGAAGTCCAGTATTCTATTCATAGGTTTAATTCATGCTCTGCCTAAATTATGGTTGAAGAACACCAAACCACGCACAGTTTTGAGTAGGGATCCTGTTGTGTATACTCCTGTTCAGTGTGGGGATTTTTCAGATTCTGATTCAGAAAGTGCTTATGAATTAGTGGTAGGGCCTGATTTAGAAGCAGAAGAAGTAGGAAACCAACCACAGGATGTTTCTATGGGTTCAGATTCAAGTGAAGGAGAAGCAGATGCTAGATGGGTAAATCCTTGTTTCAGACGCTTGCAGAGGCGAAGAGAGCAAGTGTCAGGAAAGAAATATTAAGGAGAGGAATGGGTTAATTAATTAATTAATTAATTTGTCACGTCCAGGTGTCAACGGAAGAGAAGAGTTGAGTTGTCAATCTGCGTTAAGAAATATGGAGGTTTCTTTCAAGCAGCTCCAAATGTAAGCTATGCCTTGTGTGGTTTTAATTGCAGTTTTTATGACTCTGGGCTAACTCTGACTAGCCATAAATGTTAGAATGACTTGTGGAATGTTTTAATGATTTTGATGTTGCCTTGCATGCCGAAGAAGTTTAAGATAAGAGATTAGCGCTGTGTGCTGAGATGGTTCAGTGTGGAACAAAGGTAAGAAAAATAAAGATGATGTGATGTTTTACAAATATATGCATTTAGCAATCCTTTATTCATCAGTGGCCTTAGCCAGAGATCAGAACAGATCCTGCACATAAGGAGGCTGGTACAACTTGATCTGTGCAACTTTTAAAACATAATCTCCCATATAAAGTAGATTTCAGGTTCAGGACATGTCAAGGTCATAGAAGTTCCCCTAAAAAAAATTAACTGAAGCAATTTGTTGGGTTTAATTTTTGGCCAAGCTTTGTTCAATTCAAGGATCTTAAACTGAGATATTACACATTTAAGGGGAAAAATTAGAACAGGTTTTATCAAACAGCCATCTTTCTGGCCTATTGTCCAAGCTGCATTCACGTAGTACATTAAGTTTTAATGTGTTCTGCTTGGTCTGGGCTTAACGTGTTGTATGCAACTATCCAATTGTGGTTAACTCATGCACCATTCACAATCCTTAATTTACAGTTTCAAAAGTGAACCTATGATGCAGTATTTCTCAACCTTCGCAACTTAAAAATGTGTGGACTTCAACTCAAGTCCACTGGCTGGGAAATTCTGGGAGTTGAACGTCTAACACATCTCAGAGCTGCCAAGGTTGGGAAACATTATAATGTAACCATTACCATGGGGGGGATCACTGACCCCCTCAGAGAGGGTTCGCAACTTGGGCGTCCTCCTCGATCCACAGCTCACATTAGAGAAACACCTTTCAGCTGTGGCGAGGGGGATTTTTGCCCAGGTTCACCTGGTGCACCAGTTGCGACCCTATTTGGACCGGGAGTCACTGCTCACAGTCACTCATGCCCTCATCACCTCGATGTTCAACTACTGTAATGCTCTCTACATGGGGCTACCTTTGAAAAGTGTTCAGAAACTTCAGATCGTGCAGAATGCAGCTGCGAGAGCAATCATGGGCTTCCCTAAATATGCCCATGTTACACCAACACTCCGCAGTCTGCATTGGTTGCCGATCAGTTTCCGGTCACAATTCAAAGTGTTGGTTATGACCTATAAAGCCCTTCATGGCACCGGACCAGATTATCTCAGGGACTGCCTTCTGCTGCATGAATCCCAGCGACCGGTTAGGTTCCACAGAGTGGGTCTTCTCCGGGTCCCGTCAACTAAACAATGCCGCTTGGCGGGACCCAGGGGAAGAGCCTTCTCTGTGGCAGCCCCGGCCCTCTGGAACCAACTCCCCCCAGAGATTAGAATTGCCCCCACACTCCTTGCCTTTCGTAAGCTCCTTAAAACCCACCTCTGCCGCCAGGCATGGGGGAATTGAGATGCTTTTTCCCCCCTGGGCCTTTACAATTTCATGTGTGGTATGTCTGTATGTATGTTTGGTTTTTTATATTAATGGGTTTTTTAATCATTTTTAGTATTTATTGGATCATTATTGTTTATTACTGTTGTTAGCTGCCCCGAGTCTCCGGAGAGGGGCGGCATACAAATCCAATAGATAAATAAAATAAAATAAAAAGCAGTGGACATTTCCACAAGAAGAGTCAGCATCAGTTACAGTAGAAATCAGCTTTGGATTTCTGTATTCCCAGGACATTAGCACTGTTGAAACACTGATATTATTGATCTCCAATTTAAATGCACTATAGCTTTTAAAAAGCCAGCATTTTTATGAGTCTCCATTTCCTCTTTGGATAGAACTTATTTTTATTCATAACTCCTGAACTGATTGGTTTCATGATTTTTGTGAGAGTCCTCAGGAAATCCAAAGGGATGTTGAAAATTGTTGTTAGTTTTCTCCTTTTCCAGCATTGGTGGAATCCACTGACAATGCCTGCTAACTATTTTTCCTCTCTTCTGTGCACAGAGAGATTATGGGAATTTGGAGGCAGGAGAACCTGCAGCAGCTCAAAGCATCATACAAAGTGGTTTTTTGAACACTGATTCAAAAGGCCCCAATAATTACAGTAATAATTCCACACAGGTTACAGAACGGCTGACTTTTGGATGGCAAAGATTTGTGCCTCTAATGTCCCTGCCTATTACACAACCTATTGTCCATTTAATTGCGCCTATTACGTTCATAATCCGCTGAACTAGTAATTCTGTTCCAAAATATCAGTGGAAACCTGAGGACCGAAACACGCTTCACATCTTCCCTAATTGCTTCTCGCACACTTATTTTAGCAGGATTAAGCAGCTGGATTGAAATTTAAAAGCTGATAGTTTGTCTCTAATTGTTTCAGCCCCAAGGACCGGCTTTTCAAGCTGCATCTGTTTTGGCATACACCTTTGTCTCAGCTGCTTACTTAGAGATAAATTAAATGACAGGCTAGGAAGAGAACATGTTGGACTTGCCTTTATTTATGCTATTGTAAAGCTGGAATTGTCATTGTGTGGGGCAATGTAAACAGTGTGTGTGTGTGTGTGTGTGTGTGTGTGTGTGTGTGTTTACCTGCCACTGGCTAGCATGTGTTTGGCTGCTGTGCAGGGCCTCCTAGGTAAATGGGGATAATTGCAACTTGTTCTTTCTCTTTTCTTTTTGCAAGCAGAACTGTTACCTCAAATGGTTGTGTGTCAGCATGACCCCTGCCATTCGGACAACTGTTGACTGAACCACAATGTCTGAAGGGTATACTCTCTGCAATCGAAAGAAAAGCAAGAGAGAAAGCTGGATTAAAGAGAACTGCATCCCCTTTGTTTACTTACTAGAGGTTCTCCAAGCAAATCTTATCCTTAAATGTGTATTCAAATAGGAGGATAAGAGACTCTACATTGATATGACATTTAGGCTCCCCCCGCCTCTCTTTGGAATGGAGCGATCCCCCACTCTCTATTCAGTGGTCTCTGAGCCCTACCTTTTGTAGTGGGCTACCTTTGAGCTCCTCTTCCTGTTTCTCCTCCCCTTTCCTTCTGCAAAGGGAAAATCAATGGCTGCTTTGTAGGACTGAGAGAGAGAGAGAGAGAGAGTGCAGCATTTATAATCAAGCTTTAATCCTAGTTCAATGTCTTTACTTCCTATTTTCTTTGTTTTTATTAAACGTTTTAGAAAACAACAGAGAAAGAAGAAAAGAGATAAGAGAATAAGAATGTAAGGCACAATTAAGTATAGTGTGTAGGAGCTATAATTTTCTAGTATACCATTAATTAATTATGAACAATTGAATATATCATCTTTTGGATGTAGGGGGTTTTAAATTAGGATTTGATAGCTGGCAACAGCCTAGGAAAGTCCCCGCAGTTGTCTTGGCAAGATTTTTCAGAAGCCGTTTGCCACCGCCTTCTTCCTGTGACTGAGAGAGAGGGATTTGCTCAAGGTCACCCAGCTGACTTTGTGTCTAAGAATTACAATTCAGTCTCCTAGTTCCTAGCTTGGTTTCTTAATCATTACACCAGACTAAGCATCCAGGCTCTAAGCAAGGAGGAAAATCAAGAACCAAAATTCACCACACTAGCATTTACCCAACAATAGATTGAGTCAAAACTGACATTTTCTCCTGATTTAAATTTCCCGTGACATTGAAAAATGTAGACACAAACTCATGACTTTGTTCGATAGCTATGACTCCTACTTGAAGAAAAGCAGTTAACTTTTACAGTGCCATCAATTAAAAATAAAAGAAAATTAAAAATCTACCACATTAACATAAATGTATATAATTTTCTGCATTGTTCAGGTGGCAGTGTGAATTTGCTATAGACGTAATACAGAGGAAAGGAAAGGTGTGACATTATGTCTATAAGCACTTTTGTAAAGGTATGAAACTAGGCAACCAAAGCATATTCACCATGGAGACCAAGAAAAAAAATTGCATCCAGTGATTAAAGCTAATTTGTTGTTCCTTGTACAAGCTCTCATCACACGCAATATTCCTGCTTCGGGAATATTGAGCCGTAGATACGGATTAGATCTGCAGCTGTGATATTCATTTTGCCAAATGTCCAGGAATTCTATAAGTCACCACCTAAAATCAGAGGGGGGGGGGATCAAATATTTGAAACACCAATTCATTTTGCTTATATTAAAAAGAGGAATAAAAATCCAAAACACACGAGAATAGTTGGATCATTCACCCCATGTTGTTACATTTATGAAGTCAATAGAAACACCATGAGAGAGTCAGCAAAGGAGCTGCCTGTTACAAAATGGAGACTAACAGTGTGCGGACTTTGAGGTGGGAGGAGGGAAGACGCAAGATAATAAATAAAAAGCATTGGCAACCCTTTTGCTGAAACTTAGATGGAGCGGCAGAACTAGGCAGAATTCTGAGATAAGAGTAAAAAGAAGAGTTCTGAATTCCCAGATAGTGGCCTATGTTGCCACCCAATTCAGACAAGGGATGAGATAGAGCTATGTGTTTTGAGCAGACTGGGATCTATCTATCTATCTATCTATCTATCTATCTATCTATCTATCTATCTATCTATTTCTATCTATCTATCTTTCTATCTATCTCCATCTATCTATCTATCTATCTATCTATCTATCTATCTATCTATCTATCTATTTCTATCTATCTATCTATCTATCTATCTTTCTTTCTATCTATCTATCTCTATCTATCTATCTATCTATCTATCTATCTATCTATCTATCTATCTACGCACAATGTCATAATTCCCACTTGTCCTTTAAATTGGATTGGTAGCAGGTTGTCTGGGGTTGTTCTGCCAGCGTGTCCCAAGCGCCTGTAATTACAGGGTAATTAGTCCATAAAGAAACACACCACACGATAAAAAGTCTTTATCAACAGAAAAACAGAAACAGCTCCCTTTTTAAATGTCCCAGAGATTTTCTGGTACACCCAAGGCACAGGTTAAATGCAATCCAATTTCTCACCCCATAACTGGGAAATTGAGTCCAATTCTAAAATCCAGAGAGTCCACACACAGTCTTGAACAGCAAAAACCATGATCTTGACGAAACTATGAATCAGATAAACTGCCCTGAGGCTAAACCAGCAGGCTTTTATCTGTAGCACTAATTACAGCAGCCCCACCCAACCACAGGTGGCCTCACATCTCCTGTAATAATCCTTCAGTTGTTCTCTCCTATGCATCACTCTACGCATGCTTGGATGTGTCATAAGTTCTTGTTCAGAATCCAGGGATGATAAGGATGATTGATCTCCTCCTGGGCTGTCTGCCAAACTCCCCTCTTCCAAGTCACCCCCACCTTCTTCTTCTTCAGAGGAAACTTCACTACCTGACTCTGTTGGCAATACAACAGGCCTATGACATGTTGATGTTTCCCCTGCATCCACCTCCACATTCCTTGGGGCAGGAGCTCGGCCGGAGTCAAGAACAACAGGGGTGGAGACGGTATATTCAAATTTAATAATAAAACCTACTTTAGTTGCCTGTTTGAGAAGTCTGCTCACCTCGGTAATTTCCAGATATTTGCCAAATTCGTCTAGTGCTAGAGAAGAATTGGGAGGGGTAAGAAAAAAATAACTTCCCAAAGATAGGAGTGAGGATTTAAGTATTTTATATTCTTGGTTAATGCTAATTAAAATTTGGTTATTTGTGCAGATGCCTGATATATTGGTGGCTTTGAAAATCCTTTCTGTTCAATCTAGTCAGTGAGGTCCTTAAGAACCTCACAATCCCGTCCTCATAACTATCTTATTAATGTTAATACTTACTCTTGCTTATTCATTATTATTATTGATAATAATAATAATATTAATACTTCCTAACTTTGGCCCAAAGAAGATGCTTGCTGGGAATTTCACAGCATCTCTATTATAATTCCTGATGCAGAGAGACCATTAAAGCTTTGAGATAGCATTGTCAATTGCATTTCGGAATGCGGGGAGTGACAGCACCAACTAATAACTCCCATGCGAATTCAAGAAATTGACTTCTCTCAGGGAGTAAACCATTATTTGATCTTCACAGTGGTAAAAAAAAATACATGATATCTGTAAAGCTAAGTGTGAAAATGCAAAATAGCATGAAAACAAGAAAAGGTGTGCTTTCAATATTCTATTGAATATTCTAGATTTAGTTTTTACGGATGGGAATTGGGTTTCAGAGGTCATGGTGGGAGAAAATTTAGGTTGCAGTGACCATCTATGTTTGTGGTTTGATGTAAAAACTGATTGTGAGCAATCCTACACTGCAACCAAAGTATTGGATTTCAGAAAAACAAATTTTAATGCAATGGGGGAATATTTAAATAATGAATTAAAGGGGAGGCATAAAATGGCAGGAGCAAGCACCTAGTGTTCTGAGTGTATTAAAACTGGACTGTATTTAAAAAGGCCATCTTAAAAGCCACTGGACTGTATGTAAAGCAAATAACTAAAGGTAAAAGGAAGAAGAAACCGCTATGGTTTAGCAATGATGTAAGGGCTACAGTCAATGAAAAAAAGGCTGCCTATAGGAGGTATAAAGAGTCTGGAAGTATAGCTGATAGCTAGAGGTATAACAACCAGGAAGAGGGAGATTATGATCCCGCTATATTCTAGTGAGACCACATTTGGAATACTGTGTTCAGTTCTGGAGACCTCACCTACAAAAAGGTATTGACAAAATTGAATGGGTCCAAAGAGGGGCTACAAGAATGGTGGAAGGTCTTAAGCATAAAGCATATCAGGAAAGACTTAATGAACTCGATTTGTATAGTCTGGAGGAAAGAAGGAAAAGGGGGGACATGATCGAAACATTTAAATATGTCAAAGGGTTAAATAAGGTCCAGGAGGGAAGTGTTTTTAATAGGAAAGCGAACACAAGAACAAGGGGACACAATCTGAAGTTAGTTGGGGGAAAGATCAAAAGCAACATGAGAAAATATTATTTTATTGAAAGAGTAGTAGATCCTTGGAACAAACGTCCAGCAGACGTGGTTGGTAAATCCACAGTAACTGAATTTAAACATGCCTGGGATAAACATATATCCATCCTAAGATAAAATACAGAAAATAGTATAAGGGCAGACTAGATAGATCATGAGGTCTTTTTCTGCCGTCAGTCTTCTATGTTTCTATGTTTCAATTATTGGATAGTTTCCCTTCAGCTCTTCTTGTAGAACTTTGGTGCAATACAGAGGTGGGAGAACCAGACCAGTAGCAGAAATTTTGAGTAGTTTGGAGAACCGGTAAATAGCACCTCTGACTGGCCTTACCCTCATCTATTCTCTCTCTCCAGAGTCACAGCTGATCAGGAGGAAATGGGGATTTTGCAGTGACCTTGCCCTGGAGTGGAGAGGGAATGGAGATTTTATAGTATCCTTCCCCTGCCACACCAAGCCAAGCCATGCCCAACAAGCCAAGCCATGCCCAACAAGCTATGCCCACAGAACCGGTAGTAAAGAATTTAAATCCCACCACTGCAGTAGCTGTCCCAAGGATCTTGCATCATTTTCAGAGCCCTGCAAGAGCTTCTTTGGCCTGTCAATCAATCAGATTGCAATGCATTTGGATGAAAGCTTGCGCTCGATGCTTTAGGGAGTTTTCCACCCAATTTGTATGGGGATTCTGCAGTGCACTCCCTTGAAGCAATGTGGGGACAGTGCTATGAGTTTAGCTGAGTGAAAAACAGAAGAAGAGCAACGCTGAGTGCAACCTCAGTGGAAATAATTTATTTCCCCTAGACTTCAGGATCTGCAATTTCCCCCTATAAATATTAATGTCTATTTTGGGCTTGGGATGTTTATTCATCGCTCACATGGAGAAGTAATTGGATTCTATTCGGAGCTGAAAAAGTCAAGCTGGATTTTCCTAGTGTGAATCAGAATGTTTGTTCCTTTTATTGAGATTTTTTTTTTTAGGGGGGGGAAGGAACTAAGGGGAAATATTTCCTCTTCTCTCTTTTTTTATTCTTAGGGGGGGAAAAGGCTGGTTCCCATTAGAGCCATAGATCTGTGAGTGAACAGCTTCCCTACCGGCTCCAGCAAAGGAGCCCTTGTACAAATCCTGCCTGTATGTCAGAGGGAAAAACTAGATGAAACCAATTATCTGTTCACAGTTTTCTCTGTGAAGGCATTTCTTGCTTCTGTGTGGATATTCCCTCTTATGAATTTTTTCCATTTACATTCCATATACATGTTTATAACTTCATGAAGAATTCAGCATCTTCTGAAAAAACATCTTGCATTTTCGAATATCTCGAATATCTCCGAGACCACCTTCTGCTGCATGAATCCCAGCGATCTGTTAGGTCCCACAGAGTTGGCCTTCTCCAGGTCCCGTCGACAAAACAATGTCGTCTGGTGGGACCCAGGGGAAGAGCCTTTTCTGTGGCGGCCCCAACCCTTTGGAACCAACTCCCCCCAGAGATTAGGATTGCCCCCACCCTCCTTGCCTTTCACAGACTCCTTAAAACCCACCTCTGTCGTCAGGCATGGGGAAATTGATTCCCCTGGGCCCTCTCCACTTTATGTATGGTTTGTATGAGATGTATGATTGTTTTTATATTAAGGGTTTTAAATTGTTTTTTACTATTGGATTTGTATTGTTTTGTTGTTGTAACCCGTTCCGAATCTCCGGAGAGGGGCAGCATACAAATCAAATCAAATCAAATCAATAATAATAATAATAATAATAATAATAATAATAATAATAATAATAATAATTTTCACTCCAACCTGCCTCCAAAACCCCAAAATGCATATCCAGGTTCTACACAAAATACAGAAACTTGTTCTGATGATCAGAAGAAATAAAATAAAACAAAACAATTTGTCTTGATTTAGTATATGAAGAAATACTGGATTTATTTGCAAAAATGAATGGTGCAAAGTAGTGTTCTATAACTCTGGGATTTGAACATGTAACTGTTTGTTGTGTTCATGTGAGATAACTTGCTAACTAATGTCCATAATGTATAGGCAGTCCTCGATTTACAGCACTTCATTAGTGACCGTTCAAAGTTACAATATCACTGGGGGGAAAAAGTGACTTATGACCATTTTTCACAATTGCAACCGTTGCAGCATCCCCAAATGATCATGTGATCAAAATCTGAAGGCTTGGCAACTGACTCATATTTATGACGGTTGCAGTATTGATGTGTGAGATAATGTGATCACCTTTTTGTGACTTTATCACAAGCAAAAGCAATGGGAAAGCCAGATTCACTTAACAACTATGTTACTAACTTAACAGCTGCAGTGATTCATTTCTTTGGTAAGAAAGGTCATAAAATGGGGAAATTTCACTTAATTCACTTGGAAACATAAATGCCGGGGTGGTGCAGTGGTTAGAGTACAGCACTGCAGGCTGCTTCAACTTAATTGCTAGCTGTAGTTCAGCAGTTCAAATCTCACCATGAGCTCAAAGTTGACTCAGCCTTCCATCCTTCCGAGGTGGGTAAAATGAGGACCCAGATTGTTGGGTGCAATATGCTGATTCTGCAAACCGCTTAGAGAGGGCTGTAAAAGCATTATTAAGTGGTATATAAGTCTATATGCTAATGGTAATGCGGTCGTACGTTGAGGACCACCTTTACATAGTTTAAAATTTTTAATTTCTGTTTATCTTTTTATGATCTCTAACCCCCCAGAATCTCCTAATCAGTGAGATAGATGGCATATAAATTTAATATATAAATAACAATATCTTTTATTACTAAACATATCCAATCCCCTTCCCAAGAGTCAATTTAGCCTTATTTATATATAGGTGGGGCCAGGACAAATTTTTAATTTTAATTTAAATTATTTTATAAATTTAACTAAATACAATTAGGCTGAGTGTTGCCCACAAATATCCCTCTTTGTCAGTTTAAAGATGTGTTATTTGGGTCCTTTTCCATTTGCACACATTGAAGACATACACAGGTATATGGAGAGATGGAGATTCCCACTGGTTTACATGCCATTTTCTCCCAAAGCTGATCAAATGCTGAGATTGGTCAGGCTCCAAAGAAAAAAGAAGTGGCCAACGCCTCTTTACTGGGACTGGCAGGGACATGTCTTCCCAATCTAAAGGAAGTCATTATAAAGCATGTTTGTCAGAAAAAACCTTCCTTAACCCCAGAGATCTGAATAACTGCAAGACAGTCTTAAAACATTTGATTTCTGTAAAGCTAGGTAAGAAAATGCCAGCTTCATAGTTACAAATACTTTTAGGAGATGTGGTTGCCGCTCAAACCTATTTCAGTTAGAGTTTTTACATAGGACTCAGTTTGCTTTAATTACACGGACAGGTAAGCTATATTGAGAATTGGACTGAAGAAGTACAGCCAATTCTTGGTCCCTTGATGGCTTTTGATACCACAGATCATAATATCCTCGTGGATCATCCAACGCAGGTGAAATTTCAAGGCAGCCATTACTGCCTTTCCTTCTGAGCCATTTCTAAGAGGTGATGTTGGGTGAATGCTGTTTAATATTTTGAGTTATACTATCTCCCTAAAGGATATAGAAATATCTATTGCTCTGTATCCTGCTCCATATCCACATGAAGCTACTAAGGACAATCATTTGGTTGATATTATTATTATTATTATTATTATTATTATTATTATTATTTATTAGATTTGTATGCTGCCCCTCTCCAAAGACTCAGGGCGGCTCACAACAATAATAGAAACAATATAACAGTGAAACAAATCTAATATTAAAAATAAAACATATATAAAACCCCAGCAATTAAAACCATACAACACATACATACCAATCATAAAATATAAAAGCCTGGGGGAGGATGTCTCAGTTCCCCCATGCCTGCCGATATAGGTGGGTCTTGAGTAATTTGCGAAAGACAAGGAGGGTGGGGGCCGTTCTGATCTCTGGGGGAAGTTGATTCCAGAGGGCCGGGGCTGCCACAGAGAAGGCTCTTCCCCTGGGGCCCGCCAAACGACATTGTTTGGTCGACGGGACCCGGAGAAGGCCAACTCTGTGGGACCTTATCGGCTGCTGGGATTCGTGCAGTAGATATGGAGATGAAAGGGATCGTTTCGCTGATGACATCCCAAACATAAATAATCTAGGTTATTCTTTTTCAAGACAAAGGTATGGTTAGTAAGTAAAAACCCAGATTTAGGGTGTGGATTTTATCCTGGGTTCAGAAGAAATGTCATATTTCTTCTGAAAAAGCAGGCCCTTGGTCTGAGAGTACTATGTAATTCTTGGCAGTCCCTGGATTCCCTGGAGGCCAGTATAGAAAGGAGTGCATTTTTGCAATTATATCTAATATGCCAGCTGAGGCCACTCCTGAGCTGGTTGGATTTATTGACATTTTTGTTACATCTGATCTTGATTATTGCAATTTGCTCTACGTGGGGCTAGAGGACCAGTGTTTGGAAACACTGATTGATATAAGGTGTGGCAGCTAGACTGATAATCAGACCCTGCTAACAGGATCATATGAAGTTAAAGTAAAAACTATTTATAGGTCGCCAATTATTTTCTGGCCATAATTATGTGGTTGATACTGGAATTCTTAATGACTTGGATTCTAAATCTCCCAGGGGCTTCCTTTCTTATTACAAACCTTTGTTGGGATGTCAAAAGATTTGCAATACTCAATACTTCTCAATACAGTGTTCCCTCGATTTTTGTGGGTTTGAACTTCGCGAATAGCCTATACCACGGTTTTTCAAAAAATATTAATTAAAAAATACTTCACGGTTTTCTCCCTATACCACGGTTTTTCCCACCCAATGATGTCATATGTCATCGCCAAACTAATAATTTTTGCAAATAAATAACAAAAAAAAATAATTATTGTTAATAAATAATTATGTTTATAAATATCAGGATCACTAAGTGTCTTATTCAATGGTGAGTACCAGTAATAATGGTGAGTAAATGGTTGTTAAGGGAATGGGAAATGGTAATTTAGGGGTTTAAAGTGTTAAGGGATGGCTTGTGATACTGTCTATAGCCAAAAATGGTGTATTTACTTCCGCATCTCTACTTCGCGGAAATTCGACTTTTGCGGGCAGTCTCGGAACGCATCCCCGGTGGAAATCGAGGGAACACTGTACTTGTTGATTTTGGAAGTAGGGATGGGCCTCTGTATTACCTTCATTGGGAGTAGTGATTTCTTTGTGGACATGACTATGCTTGACTCCTCTTATCCCTGTCTTGAGAAGGTGGCCAAGATATATCTCTCCTGTCATTTGTTTTTGTAATCTTTTATGTTAATTAGCAGTGGCTAATTGTTTAGTATTCAGTGAATTGGTGGAATATAAAACATAATAGCAATAGCACTTAGACTTATATACCACTTCACAGTGATTTACAGCCCTGTCTAAGCAGTTTACAGAGTCAGCATATTGATTTCCGTGTTATATACATACATTAGTCATTTCAGGGATTTGGTTTCCAGAATCCAAACTGGGTTGGTCACTGGGACCACTTCATGGTATATGGCTTGATTGGTTTTCTTACATTTGGAAGCCGGGGTGGCGCAGCAGGTAAAGTGCTGTACTGCAGGCCACTGAAGCTGACTGTAGATCTGAAGGTCAGCGGTTCAAATCTCACCACCGGCTCAAGGTTGACTCAGCCTTCCATCCTTCCAAGGTGGGTAAAATGAGGACCCGGAGTGTGGGGGCAATAGCCTAGCTCTGTTAAAATGTGTATTGCTAACATGTGTAAGCCGTCCTGAGTCTAAGGAAAAGGGTGACATAAAAATTGAATAAATAAATAAATAAAAATAAATAAATTGTGTACAAAAATCAGCCATGTTCTTTAAATTATAATATGCAACTGTAGACATATGTTTCATTTTGTGGACTCTCACATTGGATTAAATCAAAGTTTTCCAGTAGAAATGTCTCTTTATGTTTTCTGTTTTATAGTGTTCCTGCTATACAATAAATAAAATTTTCCTCTTAATATTAAGGCTTTATATCAGTGATGGTGAACCTATGGCACGGGTGCCACAAGTGGTATGTGGAGCCATATCTACTGGCATGTGAGCTGTTGCCCTAGCTCAGCTTCAACATGCATGTGTGTGCCGGCCAGCTTTTACGTTCCAGAGAGTCTCTGGGGAGATGGGGGAGTGTGTTTTTACCCTCTCCCGGCTCCAGGGAATCCTTTGGAGCAGAGGTCCTCAAACTTGACAACTTTAAGACTTGTAGACTTCAACTCCCAGCTCTGCTGGCTGGAGAACTCTGGGAGTTGAAGACCACAAGTCTTAAAGTTGCCATGTTTGGGGACCCCTGCTTTGGAGCCTGGGGAAGGTGAAACATGAGTCTACTGGGCCCACCAGAAGTTGGGAAGCAGGCTACTTCCAGTCTCCAGAGGGCCTGGGGGGGGGGGGAGGAAGCGGTTTTTACCCTCCCTGGACATTGAATTATGGGTATGGGAACTCAGGCATGTGCGATAGCTCAAGTCCACTCTCTTTCGGCACCCGAGAAAAAAATGTTCACCATCACCGCTTTATACTGTAGTGTGCCTGCTGCTACACAAATTTATTTATTTATCTATCTATCTATCTATCTATCTATCTATCTATCTATCTATCTATCTATCTATCTATCTATTTATTTATTTATTGGATTTGTATGCCACCCCTCTCTGGAGACTCGGAGCGGCTAACAGCAACAATAAAACAGAGTACAATAGTAATCTAATACTAAAAACAATTAAAAACCCATTAATATAAAAAACCAGACATAGTTTAAATTTAGTTTAAACATCAATCAACTCATCATTAAAAGGCATTGTAATGGTGGCTACTGCATGCACTAACCATGCTTCTTAAATAACCAGAAGGGTGTATGACACAAGTTTCATTCTTAAAAGCAAATTAGTCATCAATAAGGAAAGAAATGGATTGACTGCCCTCGTGTGGTGACTTGCAGGCTGACAGCCTGGAATTACAGACAAAAGAGGCTTTGTCAAAACATGCATTTTTTGTTGTTGTTGAGAAACCATTAGAAAGGAATGCAAATGTTGATTAACAACTTTGGCATTTCCTGAAAACATTGTCTGCTATGTATTGGCACTGCCTCTCTTCTTATTTCCCTGTTTCTAAAATGGATTTGCAATATTTGCACCTTCCCCAAAGGTGAGATATTGATGTGGTTGATGTGGAGACAGTTTCTATTTTTGTTCCAGGGACTCCCAGGGAGATATCAAAAGGCAAACTCTAGTCTGAAGCAATTGCTACTTTTTCATCCTAACTAACAATGAGGTAGGGGGGAAAAACTGGTGCATCTCTGCAAGTCCTTGTTTCACACTGATGGGAACATGTGACAATTTGTTCATGCTCTCCAATACTGATCAAGTAGGGCACATTTAAAAAAAAAACCCCACTAATAGATGGGAACAGAAAGCCTTACAAAGAAACATCTCCTTGGCTGCACTAGCTAACCTTCTGCTAAGTCTTCAAGAGAAGCTGTTCGGAGCACAGCTGGTGAAGAGGCTACAAATCTGTATTTTGGGGCCTTGGGAAAGGACAATATGTTCCTTGCTAACAATATCTTCCTTATTATTAACAAACCCTCTGCTTCGGTAAGTGCTCTGGCCTTTGTGTAGTATTTTATGTTTAATGTTTTAGCAAAGGTTTGGTACATGTATTGAGCTTGGCTGCATTTGGATTATTATATTAGCTCTTGCTCTGTAAACATGAAACATTCCTTGATGTTTCTAACAACTATATATATTTAATAATAATAATAATAATAATAATAATAATAATAATAATTTATTAGATTTGTATGCCGCCCCTTTCTGAAGACTCGGGGCGGCTCACAACAATAATAAAGACAATATAACAGTGAAACAAATCTAATATTAAAAGAAAAAGATATATAAAACCCCAGCAATTAAAACCATACAACACATACATACCAAACATAAAATATAAAAGCCTGGGGGAAGATGTCTCAGTTCCCCCATGCCTGGCAATATAGGTGGGTCTTGAGTAATTTGCGAAAGACAAGGAGGGTGGGGGCTGTTCTAATCTCTGGGGGGAGTTGATTCTAGAGGGCTGGGGCCGCCACAGAGAAGGCTCTTCTCCTGGGGCCCGCCAAACGACATTGTTTGGTCGACGGGACCCGGAGAAGGCCAACTCTGTGGGACCTTATCGGCCGCTGGGATTTGTGCGGTAGAAGGCGGTTCCGGAGGTATTCTGATCCAATGCTATGTAGGGCTTTAAAGGTCATTACCAACACTTTGAATTGTGACCGGAAACCGATCGACAGCCAGTGCAGGCCACGGGTGAATCTGGGAAGCCCCACAATAGCTCTCGCAGCCGCATTCTGCACAATCTGAAGTTTCCGAACACTTTTCAAAGGTAGCCCCATGTAGAGAGCGTTGCAGTAATCGAACCTCGAGGTGATGAGGGCATGAGTGACTGTGAACAATGACTCCCTGTCCAAATAGGGCTGCAACTGGTGCACCAGGCGAACCTTTTGTCACTCTATTGCTACGTTGAGAACCTCATGTTACTCTCTCTCTCTCTCTCTCTCTCTCTCTCTCTCTCTCTCTCTCTCTCTCTCTCTCTCTCTCTCTCTCTCTCTCTCTCTCTTATTTGTCAGACAATTATAGGATGGTAATTTGCACAAATAAAACATTATATAAGTAATGATAAAAAGTAATGATAGAAGACAGTAGAACAGTAGGACAGGGATAGTAGGCACAATGGTGCACTTATGCATGACCCACTCTGGTTATGTGTATACAATAGACCAGTGTTTCCCAACCTTGGCCACTTGAAGATATTTGGATTTCAACTCCCAGAATTCCCCAGCCAGCACTGGCAAGTGATGGCACGCCCATTTTTCGCTCTTCCCAGGCTTCAGAGACTTTTTAGGAGCCTGGGGAGGATGAAAACAGCCTTCCCCACCCCACCCCCAGAGGTCCTCCTGAGACCAGAAATGGCCCGTTTCTCAACTTGAAGAGTTGTGTATTGCACGCCCACTGGTATGGCTCTGCATGCCACTTGTGGCACGTGTGCTATAGGCTCACCATCATGGGTCTAGTATCTTGCATGAACATGGGTAAGAGACCATATTAGGAACTACTGTATCTTGTGATAATAAAGGTAGCAAAGCTCTAGTTGATAAACCACTTTTATTGCATCCACCAATAATTGTCCAAAGGCCTATTCAGGGTGACACAGTCATTGTTGGGTAGACATTGGATCATCTGCAAGGCTGCTGTGAGGATGCTTCTGGCTATCAGGTGGATAAACTGGATCGGATCCGCTTCAAGGTGGATTGACTGGGCAGATCCTGTGCCAAAGGCACTGTCTGGTGGCATGATCTCTACCACAATTGGGACTGGGGACTCCACTGCTAAGTGACACGGCTCTGAATTGAAACTTCCTGTGACTATGATGGACTTACAGCCTCGTTTCCATTGTGATTGTTAACCAATTCACCTGTGATCATTAAGGGCAATGTCATGTGACTGTCAGTTCTTGCTGGCTTGCCCATTGATTTTTCTTGCTGGAAGCTGGCTATGCATCATGTGACTGTGGGATGCTACAATCCTCATAAATATACACCACCTGAATCACAGTCACAGGACCATAGAGATGTTGCAATGGCCATAAGTCCAAGCATCAATCACAAGTTTACCTTTTATGTGGCATTGTAAGTCTGAACGATCAACCAGGGACTACTTGTATATAATGGCATCGGACCAGAATATCTCCGAGACCACCTTCTGTTGCACGAATCCCAGCTACCGGTTAGGTCCCACAGAGTCGGCCTTCTCCAGGTCGACGAAACAATATTGTTGTGTCCGTAATGGCTACCTTGTTTCAACTGTAAATAGTTTCTTCCTGTTTAAA
Source organism: Erythrolamprus reginae (assembly GCF_031021105.1). Lineage (NCBI taxonomy): Eukaryota > Metazoa > Chordata > Lepidosauria > Squamata > Dipsadidae > Erythrolamprus > Erythrolamprus reginae. The sequence continues at coordinate 97,889,248 of NC_091952.1, read as the reverse complement.
GCGCTGTCTGAGCCTGAGTCAGGAAGTCGCTCCTGATTGGCTCAGACGCGCCTGCTCCTTGCTTTGGCGGGAACCGCAAAAGTATAAAAGAAGCGGTTTCTCCCAGGCAAAGCAGATCGGTACTCGCAAAGTCACTTGCCTTGCTGAGCTGTCACTTCTCTCTCTCTCTGAGCTGAATAAAAGTACCGTTCTGAAATACCTGCGTCTGGATTCATTTCACTGGCGACGACGGAAGAAAGAAACCACGCTTGCACCATGAGCAACATACAAATCGGCCGGGCTCCCGAATTCTTCGATCCCGAAAAAACTTCCTGGGACGACTACATGGCCAGCTTCGAGATCTTCCTCGAAGCTGCGGGCATAGAGGATGCCGACGCCGACCGAAGAAGGGCCATTTTTCTAAACTACTGCGGCCCAGAGATCCGAAACCTCGCCCAGACGCTCACCGACCCACAGCCAGCAAGAACCGTCGCTTGGGACGTCCTACAAGCCAAGCTTGCGGGCCATTTCAAGCCCACAAAGCCAGCTATGGTTTTCCGGCACCAATTCTCACGGATGGCCCAGACAGAGACGGAATCCATCAACCATTTCGCAACGTGGCTTCGAACGGTGCTTGCCAAATGCAAGTTTGACAACCCGGAAGCTCGCCTCACCGATGCCCTAGTTTTCGGCATGAAAAACGCCTCAGTGAGGAACAAACTCCTCACCAAAGACGAACCAACACTTCAAACCGTGATCAAATTAGCTCAAACCGCAGAGGTCGCCGACGCCGCGGCCAAAGAGCTGAAGGAAAACGAACGGCGAGAAGTCATTGCCAAGATCGACTCCGCTTTTCACCGCGCCGAGGGATCAGACGACCTCAGCCCGCCAGCCCACAACAAGGACAACTGCCTCCTGCTGCAAGACCAGCCAAGACAGCACAGAGCTCCGCACCACACAGCCCCTTGCGCCGGCTGCCGGGGAAACCACCAGCGCCCACGATGCCCCTTCCGGGATGCCATTTGCTGCCGCTGCAACCGACGAGGCCACATCGCCGAAGCCTGCAGAGCATCGGCGCCAGAAGAAACCTTCTCCACACCGCGCCATCAACGAGGCCAACACCAGGCGCCCCAGCCGCGAGAAAACCGACCTTCCCGTTTTTCAAACCGAAGGAACTACTCAGCCGCTAACCGCGACTACTCAAAAGGTAACACTAGATTTTCCGTGAATAACACGGCAACGAAAAATGGGGGCAAAATTGTAATTTCATTACTGCTTAACAGCAAACCATGCTCCATGGAACTGGACATGGGGTCTAAATACACCATCATGCCATGGGAGAAGCTCAAATTATATATGCCTAACCTATCTAAAGATGACCTGTTGCAAACCTCATTGGTGATTAGAGATTTTCAAGGGGGGGTAATCTCTGTGTTGGGCAAATTGAATGTACCTATTGTATTTAAGGATGTTAAATGTACCCTTCCTATGATTGTTGTTACAGGGGCTAAGCATTCTCTCCTGGGGTTAGCATGGATGGAACCTTTAGGAATTGAAATTTCTGGAGTTTGTACTATTAGCTCGAATAGCATGCCTGATTTCCTACAAGAGTTCCCCGAAGTGTTTAGCCCCACTCTGGGGACTTACAAAGGGCCCCCCATCTCGTTCTCTATTGATCCAAAGATTCCGCCTATTCGACTCAAACCCCGCAGGGTACCCCTCCCGCTCCTTCCCAAACTGGATCTGCAGCTAGACAAACTCATAAGCCAGGGCATTTTGGTTCCAGTGGAGCAGGGTCCCTGGGAGACACCCATAGTCACGCCTTTAAAACCAGATGGCTCCTTAAGAGTCTGCGCTGACTACAAATCTACTTTAAATAAGGCTCTCCAACATCACCCTTACCCCATTCCAGTTGTACAACAACTCCTGCACTCCCTGGGGGAAGGGAAAAGGTTTGCAAAGATTGACCTCGCCCAGGCTTACCAGCAGCTAACAGTCGATGAACAAACAGCAAAAGCGCAAACAATTGTAACCCACAGGGGTGCCTTTAAATGTACCAGACTGCAGTTTGGAGTGAGCATAGCCCCAGGCATATTTCAAAGTATAATGGAACGCCTATTAGCAGGCATAAAAGGGGCCATTCCCTACTTTGATGATATCTTAATCGCAGGGGAAAACCAGGAACAGCTAAACAAAAGGATAAGGGAAGTACTTAAGAGGTTGCAGGACAAAGGCCTAAGAATTAAACCAGACAAATGTGTGTGGGGGACAAACAGTGTTGAATTCCTAGGGTATAAAATTGATGGAGAAGGTATCCACCCCACAACCGAGAAACTGAGAGCCATCAGAGAAGCCCCAGAGCCACAAAATAAGACAGAATTGCAAGCTTTCCTAGGCCTTCTTAACTTCTATTCCGTTTTCTTAAAACAGAAGGCAACAGTAGCAGAGCCTCTACACCGTTTGCTCCAGAAAGAAGCCCTTTGGACATGGGGGAAAACTGAACACGAAGCCTTTATTCAAATAAAACAGCTGTTGACTTCTAAGAGTGTGGTAGTCCAGTATAGCACCTCATTACCCATCAGGCTTACGTGCGACGCCTCCCCGTACGGCGTGGGAGGGGTGTTGGCTCACATCTTGCCAAATAATACAGAGGCTCCAATTGCTTTCTTCTCCAAAACAATGACAGATACCGAAAGGAACTATAGCCAGCTAGATAAAGAGGCTCTAGCTTTAGTAGCAGGGGTGAAGAAATTTCATAACTACCTTTTTGGGAGGAGTTTTGAATTGGTTACAGACCACAAGCCCTTACTGGGACTCTTAGCCCCCGACAAGCCTACACCCCCATTTATGTCCCCAAGACTAAGAAGGTTGGCCCTTTTCCTCTCAGGATACCAATACGAGCTCATCCATAAAGGGGGTAAAACCATCAACCACGCAGATGGTCTCAGTAGGTGTCCTATGGCAGAATTAGTAGTAGACCCTGCCCCATCTGCAGATGTATTGATGATAGAACTAGATGACAAACCGCTAGTTACTGCAAAGGAGGTGGCTACACACACACAGCAAGACCCCCTCCTAAAACAAGTAGTAAATTGTGTACTTAAAGGTTGGCAAAATGACTCGTTGAAACCTGAATTGTGTGACTTCAAGACTAAACGTTTAGAATTGTCATATGTAAAAGGTTGTTTGTTGTGGGGGGATAGAGTGATCATCCCTAAAACCCTAAGGGTAAAGGTACTCAAAATGTTACATGTGGGCCATCCTGGGATTGTCAGGATGAAAGGCCTAGCCAGGGGACATTTATGGTGGCCAGGTTTAGATGCAGACATTGAGAACTGGGTAGCCAAATGTGACCCATGCCAAGAGTCACGGCCAAACCCCCCCAAGACAACCCCAGCAGAGTGGGAGCAACCTGCAGGACCATGGTCCAGAATTCATATCGATTTTGCAGGGCCAGTGGGGTCACAGTACTTCTTAATTGTAGTCGATGCATTTTCTAAATGGGTAGAAATCATTGCAATGAGCAACATAACCACGTGTGCCACCATCAAGGTATTGAGCAGACTGTTTGCTACCCATGGTTGCCCAGATATCCTAGTGTCTGACAATGGGCCACAACTAACAGCCAGACAGTTTGAATTGTTCTTAGACAACCTAGGAGTCAGACATGCACTCATCTCAGTTTACTCACCCTGGGCTAATGGATTGGCAGAACGTTACGTTCGAGTGGCTAAGGAAGCCTTACGTAGATCAGGCTCTGGGGATGTGCAACAAAATCTGGACCAATTTCTGTTAACCCAACACATCACCCCAAACTCACACACGCACATAAGCCCTGCTGAGTTGCTAATGGGTAGAAAATTAAGGTCACCACTAGATAGGTTACACCCAAGGTTCTGTGAAAATAACCAAATGTATGTAAAACCTGAAAGAGAAATGTTTTTGGGACAAAATGTATTTGTTAAGAATTTTGATGGGGGTGTAAACTGGAAAAAGGGAATTATTGTTAAACAAACTGCTCCAAAGACATATGTTGTAAAAATGGACGATGGTCGAATGTGGAAGCAGCACATTGACCACATACGTAAACGCGCAGAAAATTCTCTACAACAAACCGCTAACACGGCCTCTCCCAACTCAACAGACGATAACATGCTACCCGAATTAATTAACACGCAATTGGACTTATTGGGACGAGGGGAGTCCTCCAGCGACGCCGAGCCATCATCCTCCTCCGAAATCAGCAGCCAACAGGCCGGCGCACAAGCAAGGCCACAGCCGCGCCGGGAGAGCAACAGCGAGCCAACATCCACCGTCGAGAGTGAGGACATAACTGAACTGCGCAGGTCTGAGCGATCCTCGCGAAGACCAAGCAGATTGGACGATTTTGTCACATGGCTGTCCTAATGGATGTATCCAAACCAAGGAGGGAGGGGTGTTGTGTCCGTAATGGCTACCTTGTTTCAACTGTAAATAGTTTCTTCCTGTTTAAAGTGCTGTCTGAGCCTGAGTCAGGAAGTCGCTCCTGATTGGCTCAGACGCGCCTGCTCCTTGCTTTGGCGGGAACCGCAAAAGTATAAAAGAAGCGGTTTCTCCCAGGCAAAGCAGATCGGTACTCGCAAAGTCACTTGCCTTGCTGAGCTGTCACTTCTCTCTCTCTCTGAGCTGAATAAAAGTACCGTTCTGAAATACCTGCGTCTGGATTCATTTCAAATATCATCTGGTGGGACCTAGGGGAAGAGTCTTCTCTGTGGCGGCCCTGACCCTCTGGAATCAACTCCCCCCAGAGATTAGGATTGCCCCCACCTTCCTTGCCTTTTGCAAACTCCTTAAAACCCACCTCCGTCATCAGGCATGGGGAAATTGATTCCCCTGGATCATTTTCGTTTTATGTATGGTTTGTATGAGATGTATGATTGCTTTTTATATTAAGGGTTTTAAACTGCTTTAACTAGACGGGCTACAAGAATGGTGGAAGGTCTTAAGCATAAAACGTATCAGGAAAGACTTAATGAACTCAATCTGTATAGTCTGGAGGACAGAAGGAAAAGGGGGGACATGATCGAAACATTTAAATATGTTAAAGGGTTAAATAAGGTCCAGGAGGGAAGTGTTTTTAATAGGAAAGTGAACACAAGGACAAGGGGATGCAATCTGAAGTTAGTTGGGGGAAAGATCAAAAGCAACATGAGAAAATATTATTTTACTGAAAGAGTAGTAGATCCTTGGAACAAACTTCCAGCAGACGTGGTAGATAAATCCACAGTAACTGAATTTAAACATGCCTGGGATAAACATATATCCATCCTAAGATAAAATACAGAAAATAGTATAAGGGCAGACTAGATGGACCATGAGGTCTTTTTCTGCCGTCAGACTTCTATGTCTCTATGTTTCTATTGGATTTGTACTGTTTTGTTGCTGTGAGCCGCTCCGAGTCTCCAGAGAAAGGCGGCATACAAGTCTAATTAATAATAATAATAATAATAATAATAATAATAATAATAATAACAAAAATAATAAATAAAATAATAATAATAATAATAATAATAATAATAATAATAATACAGCAGAATTGAAGAGAAGCAGCTAGAGAAATTAGTGAAATACGAAGATCTAAAAATCGAGCTGCAACGATTCTGGCATAAGCCAGTGAAAGTGGTCCCAGTGGTACTTGGCACGCTGGGCGCAGTACCAAAGGATCTCAGTGGACATTTGAAAACCATCGGGATTGACAAAATCTCCATCTGTCAATTGCAAGAGGCCGCTTTACTGGGATTGGCAAATATAATTTGCCGCTACATCATGCAGTCCTAGGTGCTTGGGAAGCGCCCGACTGGTGATGAAATACGAAATCCAGCATAGTGATCTTGTTTGCTGTGTTGTACTGACATAATAATAATAATAATAATAATAATAATAATAATAATAATAATAATAATAATAATAATGTATGCCTGTAGAAGGAGGGTTGGTCTTACCTGATAGGCCACTTCTCATCAGGTGGAGCCATCATTCAGGTTGGGATGTCCTGATCCATTCAGAATGAGGACTGAGTCTGTTAACTTTTTTTGCTGGATCCAGGTAGGACCATTCTTGTACCCTATGATAAGTGGAGTTCGCTTTTGGAATGAAGGATGGATCCAGACTGAGGACCACACAGTCCATATGAAAAATACACGTCTTTTCAGATGCAGAGGGCTGCCAGCTCCAAAATCCTACAAGAAAGACTACCTTATAGGAGAGGTACTGATGAGTAGTTGATCGAAGCAGTTTGTAAGGGGCTCTCACGAGAAACTGTAACACCTTGGGAAGGTCAGGTAATGATGGATCACTGGAGGATGGAGGTTGGAAGCCCCCTGCAAGAACTGACAAACAGAGTGTTAGGGGAGAGTCCCATGGCCAGCCCTCATTTGAGCACCTTCGGTAGAGGTATATGAGTGGGTGAGAGATCTTCTGAAATGCACCAAGAACAGAAGGCTTTCCATGTGGCAGCGTAAATACTCTCCATACAGGGCCTTTGAGACACTTGGATGGTAAGTATGATGTCCGGGTCATAATCCTTCTCTTCAAAGTCCACCACTCAACCGCCAGACTGTCAGCTGGTACCACTGAAGATCCGGGTGCAATAGTACTGTCTCAGTGTGTCATTTTGTGTCATTTTGGTTGGTGGTGTGCCCCAGGATTTTGTAAATGTAAAAAATGTGCTGCGGCTCAAAAAAGGATGAAAATCTCTGGTATGATCCTCAAGGGGGTCAAGGTGTGCTGACATTTGTAAACTGCTGAGTGCTGGTAAAGCACTACAGCACTACAGAGCAGTATATAAATCTAATATCTCCGAGACCGCCTGTTGCTGCACAAATCCCAGCGATCTGTTAGGACCCACAGAGTTGGCCTTCTCCGAGTCCCGTCGACTAAGCCAGTGATTTTCAACCTTTTTTGAGCCGCGGCACATTTTTTACATTTACAAAACCATGGGGCACATTGAGGGGGGGGGGGTTAAAAAAAGTTTTGAAAAAAGAATATCTCTTCCTTTCGCTCTATTTCTCCCTCCCTTTTCTCTCTCTCTCTCTTTCCATCCCTCTTTCTTTCTCTCTTCCTTCTTTCCTTTTTTTTGCTCTATTTCTCTCTCCCTCCCTACCTCCCTCTATGTCTTTCTCTCTCCCACCTTCCCTCCCTCTCTTTCTCTCTCTCTCTCTTTCTTTCTTGCTCTCTCTAGCTCTCTCTTGCTTGCTTTCTCTCTTATTATCTTTCTCTCTTATTATCTTTCTCTCTTGCTTTCTCTCTCTCTTGCTTTCTTTCTCTCTTATTATCTTTCTCTCTCTCTTGCTTTCTCTCTCTCTTGTTTTCTTTCTCTCTCTCTCTTGCTTGCTTTCTCTCTCTCTTTCTCTTTCTTTCTTTCTTTCTTCGCGGCACACCTGACCATGTCTCGCAGCACACCAGTGTGCCACGGCACACTGGTTGAAAAACACTGGACTAAGCAATGTCATCTGGCAGGAACCAGGGGAAGAGCCTTCTCTGTGGCAGCCCTGACCCTCTGGAACCAGCTCCCCCCAGAGATTAGGATTGCCCCCACCCTCCTTGCCTTTTGCAAACTCCTTAAAACCCATCTTTTCGGTCAGGCATGGGGGAATTGAGACATCTCCCCCAGGCTATATAGTTTTATGCATGGTATGTTTGCATTGTGTATTTTTTTTAAAATAATGGGTTTTTATATATTTTTTAAATATTAAATTTGTTTATTGTATACTGTTTTATTGCTGTTGTGAGCCGCCCCGAGTCTGCGGAGCGGGGGGTATACAAATCTAAATAATAATAATAAATCTAAATCTAATAGTGCCCATTGACTGAGCAACGATTCACTGACCGTGATCCTGCAAGGGAGAGACACTGATAGGTTTATTTATTTATTGTTAGAGTAGAAAGGGAGCTTGCAGGTCATCAAGTCCAACCCCCTGCCTAGGCAGGAAATCCTATAGCACCCCAGCCAAATGACAGTCCAATATCCTCTTGAAAGTGTTCAGGGTTGGAGGCGTTCTTCAGGTCTGCAAACCACACCCTCCGAGGCCAATGTGGGGTCAATAGGATTGCTTTGGTTCTCTGTTCCAACACCGTCTGAATGACCTGAGGCAGGATTGACAAGGGAGGAAAGACATAGAGAAGGCACTGCTGATGTACAGCATTCACTCCCTCTACACCCCGAGATGGAAACCAAGAGAAGAACCTTGGGAGTTGGGAGTTCTCTGGGGTTGTGAGCAGATCCACCTGTGGGAGACCACAGTGGCTGGTGATGTCATGGAAGAGGGATGGGTGCAGAGTGCAGACACCACCTTGGTCCACCTCTGTCTGACTTCGCCAATCTGCTTGGGTACTGAAAACCCTGTTGAAAGGAAGAGCAGATGTCCCTCTGCCTAAAGTCCCAGTTTCAGTACATCCTACATCAGGATCCTCGACAAGGTACCGGCCTTGATGATTGACATGCGTCTTGGTGGTGATATTGTCCGTAAGGACTAGGACATGACAGCCTGACAGGCTAACCTCAAAGAGCTTGACCACTAGAGACACCACCCAAAGCTCCAGCCAGTTGACTGAGGCCCTGGGCTCTGGTTGCGATCACCAGCCCTTCAACATCTGGAATGAGCACCCCATCCTGTCGGACTTGCATCGGTCATGACAGTCACCCTTGGAGGATCCCGGAAGATGCAACCCCTGGACATCGCCTGCAAGTGCCACCAATACAGGGAGCAGAGGACATCTGAAGCAGTAGAGGGTTGCACTCGGTACGGCTGGGATCAGGGTTCCGGTAGCGGAAATTCAGATGTGCATGTATCTCTGTGCCCCCGACGCATGTGCCCGCATGAGATTTGGCTTCTGTGCATGTGCAGCACGTAAAATATTGCACGAGGATGCTCGTACACGCGAGATTTTGCTGTGTTCGGCATTTTGGGGGGCTTCTGCACATGCAAAATTATTTATAATTAATTAAAACATTTCTAGACCAATTAATTCTATTAATTGGCCTAGAAATGTTTTATTTATTGTATTTTTACTGAAATGTTGTAAGCTGCCCTGAGTCCACGGAAAGGGGAGGCATATAAAACAAATAAATAAATAAATTAATAATTAATAATTAATTAATCAATTAATTAATAAAGCTGCTAGAAGAGCATGGTTCTATCCCAGAGGAGGACTCAGTCTTCAACTAGTCCAAAATACAGTGTCAAAAGCAGTGATAGACTTTCCCTAACATGCTTTCGTGACCGCTTGCTACACATGTCGTCCTGGTGGCCAATATACTTCTGGGTGTGATTCAAAGTGTTATACATAACACAAGACTCAGATATTTAAAGGACTTGTGTGGTTTTTGTCTGTCTGGTAACACAGACTCTGAGTCCCCTTCAAATAAAGAGTGCCAAATTTTGGGAATCAGGAGGCACATCTTGTCTGTAGCAGCATCTGCCCTCTGGGATGTGGTCCCCCACAAGATTACAACAGTTCTCACTCTGATGATGTTGTAGAAAACCCAACTATTTCTTCAAGCTTTGGGATAGGGTGTATGGGGCTCCCCTGTTTGTGATGTTTATCTTTGCTTTCGCGTTTCAATTGCCATCTCACTATTTTGTAGATACTGTTGAATCATCCTGGTTATTTTTATTTTTGTTATTTCTGTGCTTTATGTTATTCCAGTTTTGTAAACCACCCAGAATTTGTTAGAGGCGGGCAGCATTCAAATCAGTAAATAAATTATAAATATTCAAGTTTTGAAAATTGAGAAAAAAGCCACATCAAGTCTGGAGGTCCAGCCTTGCACATTGTGTAGCTTTTGCTACAGTATTTGAACTGCACTGCAGCATAACCAAAACAAAATTGTATAATTTGATATTGTTTATCTCTTTATTTCTTAGATTTCTATCCTGGCTGTTGAATCCTGGCTTAACTGCCTTGGTTGTTGCCTGACTGGTTGAACTTAATCAGCCAGCATTCGGGAGGCTTGGATAGTTTTATTGGGTTCTCTCTCCGCAGCTTTCCCATAAATAAGGAAGCTGCCAGCCCTAGTTCCGTTGATACAGTTTTAACCAAGTCCTTGAATAAACAGCTATATTTTATGCAAGCTGCCTCATGCCTTTCTTCCTAGAGTTAGCTGACCCCCAGCTTTAACACTGGCTTCTATTTAGAAGTTCAAAGCAGTGTTCCTGACATCTCATTTCACAACAATTCTCTAAGATAGGTTGGGCTGTAAAGAATATATAACACACATTTCCTATATTAAGGGAAAGTTAATTGGAGCCAGTTATTAGCAACAAGTATTGCTTTCCATACTTGACCTCAAAGACATGCTAAAGTTTTTTATGTTCTTACTTTCACAACAAATTTTAATGAAGCTTAGATTACAGAAGGAAGATTCCACCAAGATGCTGCTAGTGGAGGAACCAGATGAGTTTTAGGGGGAAATTGTGAAATTAGGAGGAAAAATATACAGTAGCACCTCTAGATACGAGCTGCTCCACATGCGAGTATTCCAAGTTACGAGCCGCGGTGCGAGCGAAATTTCTGTTTGACACCCGAGCTCAAATTTGGGATATGAGCCGAGCTTCCACTAGGTGGCGCAAGAATCTCCTTGCTTCCAGTTATCTCGGCGCGAAAAACAAAGTCTAAAGGCATTCGTTCGAGATGCGAGTTGATCGACTTACGAGCTCGGATCTGGAACGAATTAAACTCGTATGTCGAGGTACCACTGTACGATGTTATCATAGGTGAATATGGCAATGGAATAAAATAATTCTAAAAATATTAATTTGATTCTCTGATGAGAGGGAGAGAGAATTAGCAATGGATCATGAAAAGTTCTGAATGTAGGACAGATAATTGTGGATACTGATAAGAAAAAGCTACCGGTAGAAGTGAAAGAAATTAGAGTTCAGGTCAGTGATGGGTTTTAAATCCTATCGCTACTTATTTGTGTGCACACTCATGCAACACTTCTGTGCATGTGCAGAAACATCCGGGGCGGGTGGGCAGAGCCTCCCACTGCCACTACCAGTTCGTTGAACTGTATTGGTAGTAACCCACTGCTGGTGCAGGTTGAATGATTTCAGGAAAGTCAAGAAAAAGTTAGAAGACAGAATATCTCAAAATGGAGTGGAAAATTGAGATAAAGAGGATGTGGAACAGAGTAAAAACAAGTTACATATTGAATGAATAAGTTCTAACATTTCGTTTCCAACATTTATCCATCCATTCATTTATATACACACACATGGGGGGGGGGTGTTCAGTAATTCTGACATCTTTTCTTAGCATAACACTGAATATCCAAAAGGCTGAATATCTAAAAGCCTATAAGAGTATGGAAGGACACAGGGAGGGAGTGTGGGTTCCCATTGCTTCCTCCCTTCTTTACTGTGTACTTATAGGTGGACAGGGAAAAAATATTTTCTCTATCATACAATACTAGGACAAGGGGGCCCTCCCTAAAGCTCATAGGTAAGAAAGTGAGGACAAATCAAGGGAAATATTTCTTCACCCAGAGTCGTTGGTTTATGGAATTCACTTCCGGAAAAGGTCATGACAGCTGTCAGCCTTGATAGCTTCAAGGCAGGATTAGACAGATTCATGGATGCCAAGTGTATCGGTGGTTATTGAAACGGATGTCCATGTGCCACCTCTATGTTGCTTGAGGCAGGCAGGATTCCCTTGAGTACCACTTGTTGGGGGTCAAGGGAAAGGGAGGGTCTTGCCTTCTCTTTCTACTCAAGATCCCCAAGGACAATTGGTGGCCCACTGTGTGACGCAGAATGCTGGACTCAATGGGCTTTGGCCTGATTCAGCATGGCTCTTCTTATGTTCTTGTAATAATAGCTATTATTGGGGTAAACACTTTATCCTGCATATTTGTGTGGTGCACCCCAAAGAACCTTTGATAGTATGACTGTACAGCAACATACTCAGATACATCACCTTTCTACTTCATATTTCTCTTTTAATTAGGCCAATATATTATTATACGCTCCAAATTGTACACACAAATAAATGAAATAACAAAAGATCATTTTTGCTTGACTCTGCCAGGCATGCAATCCATTTTTTACATGATTTTTCCGACTTTTAAACATTTTATTTATTGTTTTTTTTTCAAATTCCCGGATATTTCCCGAACCACCAATTGATAATTCCCTGATTTCCCTGTTTTCCAGGTTTGCTGAACACCCAAAGTGCACCAGTGTGCCTTCCGTCTTGTCCTAATGTTTCTGACTAGTATAATGTATACTGCTCAAAAAAAATAAGGGAAACATTCAAATAACACATCCTAGGTCTGAATGGATGAAATATTCTCATTCAGTATTTTGTTCCGTACAAAGTTGAATGTGCACAACAGCATGTGAAATTGATTGTCAATCAGTGTTGCTTCCTAAGTGGGCAGTTTGATTTCACAGAAGTTTGCTTTACTTGGAGTTATATTGTGTTGTTTAAGTCAGTGTTTCCCAACCTTGGCAACTTGAAGTCCAGATGTTTTCAAGTTGCCAAAGTTGGGAAACACTGCTTTAAGTGTTCCCTTTATTATTATTTTTTTGAGCAGTGTATATAAACATTGTTATGACTTTGTATACCACCAATACGTACTTGACAAAACAAATAAATTAAATAAACAAGAACGCTCAGTTGTCTTGAGACTCGAAAGATTCCACTCCTTCCATCGCTCTGCACTGAATACCGCCAAGAAAGTTCGACCCCAACTTCTAAAGCGTTAAACTTTCCCTCATTCTTAAAAGTTAGCCTTTTTCCCAACCCTTTCCTTTTTAGCTTGGAGACACGGACGACCTTTCGTCTACAACCCCCACCCGCCTTTCCCGAGGCAGCGGGGACGGCTGCGATGAGTAAGACGTTTCCGGCGGAGGGGTGGGGAGGAGACACCAAAAAAAATCGGCACCGGGAGCATTTCTTCAGGCGCGATGATACGTCATTTGCGTAACTGTCTGGTTTGTTTGTTTTCCCCCCCTCCCTCCCGCATGCGCAGAAGTTGGTCTCGGAAGGGGAGGCCTCCACGTGGGATGCGGGGCGTGGCTTCGCCTCCGGCCGGGAGACGCTGTTGGCTGGTGGTCGCGCGCTCCCTCGGAGGGGGCGGGGCGGAGCTGAAGCGAGATGCTGCTGCTGCGGGCCGGGTTGGGAGCGAGGGCGCCATGGCATCGCTCTTCCCGGCGAAAGGCGTAAGGCGGGCGGGCGGGGGAGACGACTGCAGCTCGGGCGAGGAGGAGAGGGCGGCCGCGGCCGTGGCCGTGATGGTGGTGGGAGGTCTGGGCGAGTCTCCAGGCCCCGGGTCCGATTCGGACAGCCGCTCGTCCTCCCCGCTGAACTGCCTGGCCGAGCAGTTCGAGAGGGCGGTGCAGCGCGTCCCGACGCTGGTGGCCGCGGCCGGCAAGGAGCAGCTCCTCTACTTATACGCGCGCTACAAGCAGGTGAGGCGCCCCCCCCCCCCAATCTTGCGCGATCTGCTTTGGGAAGCCTGCAAACCGGGGGGACGACGACGACGGACGGACAGACGGGAACTTCCCCCTTTTACCCCCCCCCTCCGTTAAACGGTTACCGAAAGGTAGACTGCTCCTGAAGGTGGAGGAGGTCCTACCTGACTCACTGGCTGGTGGAGGCGGCTGTGTGTGTTATTGTGTGTGACTTATTGTGAAATCGGTCTCGCTTTGAGTGAGTCCCTGCGGTTTGTTTTGCAAGGCTTTTCGGAAGCCATTCGCCGTCGCCTCCTTACTGGGGAGTGAGAGGGGGGGGTCCTCTCAAGGTCATCCAGCTGCTGACTTTTAAAGTCCATAAAAGGTGGATCTCACGATCTTCTAGCCTGATGCCTTCGCCCCCACAAAGTTGTTTTCCTATTACTACTTGTCTATTCTCTTCAATGTGTATTGTGTATTGGACAAAATAAATAAATAAGACTAAAGGGTTTGCTTCAACCATAACAATACAAGAGGACATAACAGGTTCAAGCTCAGTATTAACCTTGCTCCAAACTTGACTGTAAAAAGTTACAACTTTAGTAATAGAGTTGTTGAAGCGTGGACTCCCTAGTATCATTCCCTAACCCCCAACATTTTACCCTTAGACTGTCCACGATTGACCTCTCCCGGTTCCTAAGAGGTCAGTAAGGGGCGTGCATAAGTGCACTAGAGCAGTGTTTCCCAACCTTGGCAACTTGAAGATATTTGGACTTCAACTCCCAGAATTCTGGGAGTTGAAGTCCAGATATTTTCAAGTTGCCATGGTTGGGAAACACTGCACTAGAATGCCTTCCGACCCCTGTCCTGTTGTCTCTCCTATATCCCATATACCTTCTCTTCTATCCCTATATTTTTCTTCTATTCTCTCATTTATTATTTTATCCTATACTCTCTCTTCTATTCTCTCTCTAATTCTATTTCCTCGAAGGTGTCCTCTATTACCTTCCTTGTGTATTATTGTGTATTGGACAAAATAAATAAATAAAATAAAATAAACTCTGTCCCAAGAGCAGGCTGGTTCTACAGAGCCGGTGTTTACAGTCTTAAGACACAAAAAAACCCTGTTTGTCACAACACAGGATTTTTCGTTTCTTTGTGTCAGATATGAAGGAACCCAAGATTGTTTTTTTAAATGCAGATATCTGGTTAATTATAGTTTACTCAATACCTTACTCAATACGCTTTGCACTATTTAAGCTGATTTATGATTCAGTGTATTGAGCAAGCAAAACACCTAGATCTAGAAACCAAGAGTTGGAGCAGGAATAGGTAAAGAACTGAATATGTATCTGCTTCACCATAAGAGAGTGTGGGCAGGGTCTCCTGCCGCTCCCTAGGGAAAAAAGAATTAATACTCATCAGATTTTCAGGATTGAGTAGCAATAGTAATAACATTTAGACTTATATACCGCTTCACAGGGCTTTACAGCCCTCTCTAAGTGGTTTACAGAGAGTAAACATATTGCTGGGTCCTCGTTTTACTGACCTCGGAAGGCTGAGTCAAACCTGAGCCTACTGAGATTCGATCTGCCAAACCGCTGGCAGCTAGTGATCACCAGAAGTAACTTGCACCACTGCACCACCGAGGCAATGAATAGAGAACTTTTTGAAAAGGCAAAATCACATGCACAAAGTTGCAAATAGTGTTCCGATGTCTCTTGACAGTGGTTCAGCAGCAAACTGGTTTCTCTTAAAAGTTTCTGTTCCTGAATGGAAATGCATTACAGTACCTGCTTCAGTGAATAGTTTAGTAACCACATTGTTAAAACGCCAGGAACATCTTGTTTGGCAACTGCATTGACAAACAAGGAGGGTACCACTGACTCATGAATTATTTATGATTGAAGTGTAGTTTTGCATCCCAAGGTTTGTGTACATAGCTTGCATGTTGTTTTAATTGGCTCCATTAATATGTGACGCTATAACACAGTGTTGGCAAACCTTTTTTTTTTTCTCGGGTGGCGAAAGAGCGTGGGCGAGTGCCCACACCCATAATTCAGTGCCTGGGGAGAGCAAAAACAGGTTCCCTTGTCCCTCTGGAGACCGGAAGCGGCCTATTTCGCAACTTCTGGTGGACCCAGTAGGCCCATGTTTTGCCCTCCCCAGGCTTTGCACTATTGCACATCCCTCGGCTTCCCTGGAGGGGAGGGTAAAAACACCATCCCCTATCCCTCCCAG
Organism: Erythrolamprus reginae; assembly: GCF_031021105.1. Lineage (NCBI taxonomy): Eukaryota > Metazoa > Chordata > Lepidosauria > Squamata > Dipsadidae > Erythrolamprus > Erythrolamprus reginae. The sequence goes on along the minus strand of NC_091952.1, from coordinate 97,873,592 downwards.
AGGCTCTCTGGAAGCCAAAAACACCCTTCCAGAGCCTCTGTGTGAGCCAAAAATCAGCTGGCCGGCCCACCCATGCACATTGGAGCTGAGCTAGGGCAACAGCTCGTGTGCCAGCATATAAGGCTCTGCGTGCCACCTCTGGCACCCATGCCATAGGTTCGCCATCACTGCTATAACCTATGGTCTATAAAAAGACAGGGATTGATTTAGCACACCACACCAGCTCAAATCACAAGCTCTTTTCAGTTTTGAACACATTGAACGTAGTATGTACGCAAGCTTGAGGTATTGAAATTTGTTTAGAAACTATATAATTTAAAAATTTGCTTTCTTGAAATCTGGATAGCATTGTAGTTTATCTATTAGCAACACACAATCCTCTTTCCCTCTCCCCATGTTCTAAAATTTTTAGTGGTTTTCAACCTGGGGTTTGGGACCCCTTGGGGGGGGGTCGAATGACCGTTTCACAGGGGTCACCTAAGTCCATGGGAAAAAGCAATTTCCCCATCGTGTTGGGAACTAAAGCTTCTATACTGGCACCGTGGAACATATTTTTACGATCTGATCAATCAGACCTTTACAGGGGGGGTGTCCCTCTCACCTTCCTGCCAATCAGCTTAAAGCTCTGTTGGGAGAATTGGCGCTAGAATTCCGGTTGGGGGTCACTATAACATGAGGAACTGTATTAAGGGGTTGTGGCATTAGAAACATTGAGAACCACTGTTTTAGATAAAACGAGGTTAAATAATGAAATATGTTGGTCTTGTTAGACATGTAAGGTTTATAAGGCAGTTTGACCTTGTTTATACATGAGGTAAGAAGAATACTATGTTGCAAATTAAGCAATTCCATATAGCAGTGATGGTGAACCTTTTCACCACAGCCAGAAACATCGCGTGTGCATGCTTTCATCGGGGCCACGCTCCAGAAAAGCCAAACTTCCTGGTTCTAATTTACCTGCACACCCAATGATCAGCTAGCCGGCGCGTATGCGCAGGCTGGTTTTCAGCACCGCCATGCTGAAATTTTGGAAAGCCAAAGTTACAGGTTCTGGCACCCGTGCACACCTGACAGTTGGCCTGCATGCATGCGCAAACCGGGTTTTGGCACTGCCGCGCATGCGAAGGGCAGCTGATCATCACACGCCAGAAATCTACAAGACAACCAGGCAAGGGCCCAGGTGCCGGGTGACATGGCTCCGCGTGCCACTTTGGATATGTGTGTCATAGATTCACCATCAAGGCTATATGGTGTTGCCAGCTAACACAGCATTATGAGTTTCAACTCATTTGGTGCACACTTTTAGATTTACCCAGTTTTGTTATATAATACTTAACAGCTTAAAACTACATCATATAGTTCTTCTTTTCTTTCTCTTTTTTCTTCCTCCTCCTTTACTTTTTCTCACTTTTTTAATGTGTTGTTCTTCTTTTATTTAACCAAGACATTAACTCCCTATTATGAAAGAGGTTTAATTTAAAAGCCACATATTTGTATTATACACTCATATTCCTCACTTCCAAATTACTTTTTTGTGGTCTGTATTTGTATTTGTGTGCTTGCCCCAGTGGTTCTGAGTACTAGTGGAGTCCAGCTCAATTATGCTACTGCACCTGGGCAGGTAGAGAAATTGTGTGTTATATATTTTGTGTTGCTGTTTTTTCTTTAATAGAGATTTATTTTATTAAAAAACTTCACAGATTCATTAAAGGAACTTTGGTGTTCACAGGCAGGATCTTGCTGAGTTGAAAAAAATGGGGAGAAGCTTTGTTTTCACTGTCATCATGTCTAGCTGTAAATTTTCAGATATCTGATCAGGGCCATGATTAACTTTATGGGTTTGATTTGTTATTTTTTAAGCAAAAATCTTATTCTGGTTGTTAGATAAATCATGTCAAATACCGTAATGATATATATTGTTTTAACATTCAGCAAATGTTATCCCTGTATTGTCTTCCCTTTAGGTCAAATGTGGCCGCTGCAACATTCCCAAACCTGGATTTTTTGATTTTGAAGGCAAGCAGAAATGGTATGTAAAATTCGATAATGGTTTCTCAACACATCTGAGTTTTTCCTTCAATTCCTAAAATTTCCTGGGCCAATATACCACTCTATGTTAGTCACACAAATGTAATGTTTTTCTCTATCCATATTAATAGATGGCAAGAAGAATGTAAGCAGAGGTGGGCTGCTAAGATGGACCAGTGACGTGTGCTCGCCCCCTGGCTCTGAGTGCTAGCTATACCTGGGCAGGTAGAGAAATCACACGATTTCGCTACCTGCCCAGATGCGGTAGCATAATTGCGCTGGACTCCGCTAGCACTCAGAACCACAGGGGCGAACACACGTCACCGGTCCATCTTAGCAGCCCACCTCTGAATGTAAGATACTGATTCACATTGCTGTAGTGAGAAACTGTAATAGCAATAGCACTTAGACACATACCAGAGTACTTTTACAGCCCTCTTTAAGCAGTTTACAGCCTATTGCCGCCAACAATCTGGGTCCACATTTTACTGATCGCGGAAGGCTGAGTCAACTTTGCTCCCTGTTATGATCAAACTCCTGGCCTCTGGGCAGAGTAAGCCTGCTCTCTACTGCATTCTAACCACTGCGCCATCGCGGCTCAGGAATAACAAACAACAAATGGATAAATAATAACCAATAGTAACAAATAATAACAAGCAGTAATAGCAAATGAACAAATGTAATAACAGATGGACGAGAGAAATTAGTCCTAGAAAATTATTTATGGCAAGCTACATTAGATGTGCCAATCCTTCATCTAGTCTGCTGATTTTTTTCCCCAAAAAACTTGGCTGAATAGGAATGATAGCATCGTTGAAGTCTCATGTTGTGTTTACCCTGATTGTTTCTCAGAGAAGGAGAGGTCAAGGAGGAGAAGCAGGATCGGATTGCATTTTATGATCCAAGACTTGGATCAGATAATGAAACCCGTCCCTTGATGTCTTCGAATTTTGCAGCACCAGTCTATTCAATTCAATTTAAATTATTAGATTTGTATGCCGCCCCTCTCCGAAGACTCAGGGCGGCTCACAACAATAATAAAAACAATATAACAGTAAACAAATCTAATATTAAAAGAAAAGATATATAAAACCCCAACAATTAAAACCATACAGCACATACATACCAAACATAAAATATAAAAGCCTGGGGGAGCTGTCTCAGTTCCCCCAGTCTGACTGATTCACAACGCTTCTAAGTTCACCATTGTCAATTGGAGAAACAGAAGGTTGAAGAGTTGGAGACCAGCAGCTCATAGGGTTGAGCTTCCTGGGAAAAATTAATGTATTGGGAACCAAAAACCACAGTAACAACTAAGCTGAGCACAGAAAGGATTGGCTTCTGGAAGCATTATAAGGCAATGTCAGAGACTGGGGCAGTTCTCAAAAACATCTTTTGGGGTTTTTTACAAACTAAATACAGTGTTCCCTCGCTTTTCGCGCTGGATGCGTTCCGAGACTGCCCGCGAAAGTCAAATTTCCGCGAAGTAGAGATGCGGAAGTAAATACACTATTTTTGGCTATGAACAGTATCACAAGCCTTCCCTTAACACTTTAAACCCCTAAATTGCAATTTTCCATTCTCTTAGCAACCATTCAGATTATTACTCACCATGTTTATTTATTAAAGTTTATTAAAAAAATATTTATTAAAGGCAGACGAAAGTTTGGCGATGACATATGACGTCATCGGGTGGGAAAAACTGGTTTAGGGAAAAAACCGTGAAGTATTTTTTAATTAATATTTTTGAAAAACCATGGTATAGACTTTCTGTGAAGTTCGAACCCGCGAAAATCGAGGGAACACTGTACAACACAAACATCACAACCTACTCCAAGGATAACACACTCTCCTATCATCGTGAAGTGCTTTGAGAACTCATGCCTTCCACATAGATTTGATAAAAACGCCAGTTTGCATACAGAAGGAATAGATCTACAGAGGATGCTATAGCCATCACTCTTCACACTGTTCTGACTGATTTGAAACAGTGGGGAGGGAGCTATGTGAGGATGCTTTTTGTAGATTTTAGCTCTACATTTATTATTATTATTATTATTTATTAGATTTGTATGCCATCCCTCTCCGAAGACTTGGGGCGGCTCACAACAGTAATACAAAAACAATATAACAGTGAGACAAATCCAATATTAAAATAAAACATCTAAAACCCCAACAATTTAAAACCATACAACACATACATACCAAACATAAAATATAAAAGCCTGGGGGAGGTGTCTCAGTTCCCCCATGCCTGGCGATAAAGGTGGGTCTTGAGTAATTTGCGAAAGACAAGGAGGGTGGGGGCCGTTCTAATCTCTGGGGGGAGTTGATTCCAGAGGGCCGGGGCCGCCACAGAGAAGGCTCTTCCCCTGGGGCCCGCCAAACGACATTGTTTGGTCGACGGGACCCGGAGAAGGCCAACTCTGTTGGACCTTATCGGCCGCTGGGATTCATGCGGTAGAAGGCAGTTCCGGATGTATTCTGGTCCAATGCCATGTAGGGCTTTAAAGGTCATTACCAATACTTTGAATTGTGACCAGAAACCGATCGGCAGCCAGTGCAGGCCACGGAGTGTTGCAGAAACGTGGGCGAATCTAGGGAGCCCCACGATAGCTCTTGCGGCCGCGTTCTGCACGATCTGAAGTTTCCAAACACTTTTCAAGGGTAGCCCCATGTAGAGAGCATTGCAGTAATCGAACCTCGAAGTGATAAGGGCATGAGTGACTGTGAGCAATGACTCCCGGTCCAAGTAGGGCCGCAACCTCTACATAGACTAGTGTTTAAACTTATAGATCTTTGACTTTCTTATTCAATCTACCTTTGGATTATGAATTTCCCGTCTGGCTGCTCTCAGAGGGTCAGATTATGTAATCATATCTCTTCAGCCCTTATTCTTAACACTGGTACACCACAGAATTGGACGTTGAGTCCCTTACTCTATACTCTATGTGCATGACTGCATTTCCACTCAACGCTAGTAATATTATTACTGAATTTGCAGGTGATACAAAGTGGTGGGACTTATCTCCAGGGAGGTGGGGTGGTGGATGAATCTGCCTATCGAGATGAGGTGGAATGGTTGCTTTCGTGGTGTGGAGACAACAACGTGATCCTTAACACCAAGAAGTGTGTAGTGGAAGGAATAGATCAGGCATCCAGTCCTTGCTTATCAATGGAGACTGAGTGAAGCCAGTGACCAGTTTTAGGTTTTTGGGTGTTATCATAAAAGAGGACCTGAGTTAGGGCACTCACATTGCAGCACTGGTCAAAAGGGCCCAGCAGAGATTGTAGTATTTGAGACTTCTCAGTGTTCTGTCGATCTCTCTGATAGAATCCTCCCGAAAATGCACAGATACAATTTCAGACACACACACGTTTGAAAATTCAAAACAATGTTCTTTATACCGAAAATTCAAATAAACTAAGCGCTCTTTTTGTATAGCAAAGAGCACTTGTCTCCAAACAAACTGGTAATTTGTACAAGTCCCTTATCAGTTCTGTGATACTTAGCTTGCAGCTGTGAGGCAATTCACAGTCCTTCTTCTTTCACAAAGTGAAACACACTTTGCTCTGGTTTAGTTTCAAAGCGGGGGGAAATCAGCACACAAAGGTCAAAGTCAGCAAAGCAGGCACGAAACACAACGATCAGATAATCCTCCACAATGGCCAAACCCACAGGCTGCTATTTATAGCAGCCTCACTAATTACCACAGCCCCACCCAGCCACAGGTGGCCTCATTTTCTTTGATAATAATCTCTCAGTTGTTGCTGCCTATGCATCGCTCTCTGCATGCGTGGCTGTATCATTAACTCTTGTTCTGAATCCAAGGAGGAGCTAGATAATTGATCTCCTTCTGAGCTGTCTGCCACACTCTCCTCCTCCCTGTCACTCATGCTTTCTTGGTCAGAGGAGCCTTCATCAGCAGATTCCACCGAGAGCAAAACAGCCCTGCAGCATGTGGATGTCTCCCCCACATCCACAGTCCTTGGGGCAGGAGCTGGGCCAGAGCCAACCACAACACTCAGGAAACAACAACTTAATGAAAAACTGTTGGTAGCCTTCTAGCGCTGCACCAGAAAGAGTATTTTAACTTACTGCATCTATGTAGGGTTTGCCAATTGCACAATGGCAGAGGGGGCAGCACCCCAGAGGGTAAATATCATTGCTCAGAGGGTCATTGGTTGCCCTCTCCTCTCTTTGGAAGAGCTTTACAGCGCACGTTGCCTTGAGAAAGTTCAAAACATTCTTAAATATCCATCTCATCCTGAGCACTCCCTTTTTCAACTATTACCATCTGGCAGATAGTACAGGACAATAAAAACAAGGGCAAATTGGCTGAAAAACAGCTTCTATCCCAGGGCAATAACCATATTGAATTCTACTGTATAGCGCAATATCGGGTTTTCAATTTCAGTTACATAAAATGTAAAGGATGTATGTTTGTGTTTTTATTTTTATAGTTATAACGTACACTGAACACTGCATTTAATTTCATTGTACCATATGCAACTACCATGGGGCGGCATATAAATCCAATAAATAAATAAACTAAACTAAACTAAACTCTCCATCAGAGGTATTTCAGAGTCTGTCAACAGGCTATTCCAGCCATTTGGAATAACTGTAGTGCCCAGTCAAAATATTGGAAATACAGAGAATCATTACCCAAAAGAAGCCAAAACTGAATAATAATATGCAAAGACTGAACATCAGTACATAGAAAAAACAAGCAGAATATTAGCAGAATGTATCCATGAACGCCAACTAGTAGTCAAAAGACACAATGCTGCATTGTTAATTTTTATCTACAATCAAGAGCATACTGCTTCAACTGGTAAACCCATTTTACAGTGAACAGACAGGAAAATGTAAGAGAGGCGGCATACAAATCTAATTAATAATAATAATAATAATAATAATAATAATAATAATAATAATAAGTGCTTTTTTCTGTCAAGCTGAAAGGAGGAGAACCTGTGGTCTAGATGTTACAGGCAGGCTCCACAGGTTCAAATCCCGGTAAGGCTAGCTGATGAGAGCAAAATAGCTTAGAATAGATCTATACTAGTCTCCCTTCCTTTTCATTATCAGCAAAAATATGTTACACATGCACACACATATAAAAGTATCTATCTTTGGTTATAAATAAAAAATACAGATAGTCCCCAACTAATTCATGTTCATTCAGCCTCAGCCAGAAGTTACAGCTCTTGCAGTGCCCTTGCACTAATTTGATCAAAATTTGGGTGCTTGGCAGTACATACACTCTTACAACTGCAAATGTGCTGCAATTCCTCCATTGATCACCCACCTTGTCTCTCCTCCCACCTCAATCACTCTCTTAGCCAGCCACTACAGGCAAAGCTGCTATGGTCTTGGAGACCTGAACTTGTTCCCTGGCTATTTTTGTCGACCCATCATGCACAGGAGGCCCTGGCCTTCTTGCGCCACTCTGCCTGGATTCACTTATGTTTACTTTTTTCTGCAGCTTCAGAACAATCATATTTACTAGCTTCCTGGCCAGAAAAAAAAGTCTTCCTAGCCTTCAGAATGATTATCATTGCTAGGTGAGGTATCATCAATATGCCAATGATACCCAGTTATACATCTCCACCCCATGTCCACTCAACGAAGCAGTGGAAGTGATGTGCCGGTGCCTGGAGGCTGTTGGGGTCTGGATGGGTGTCATCAAGCTCAAGACGGAGTGGCTGTGGGTTTTGCCTCCCAAGGACAATTCCATCTGTCCATCCATTACCCTGGGGGGGGAGGGATTATTGACCTCCTCAGAGAGGGTTCGCAACTTGGGTGTCCTCCTTGATCCACAGCTAATATTGGAACACCATCTTTCGGCTGTGGCGAGGGGGACATTTGCCCAGGTTCGCCTGGTGCACCAGTTGCGGCCCTATTTGGACAGGGAGTCATTGCTCACAGTCGCCCATGCCCTCATCACCTCAAGGTTCGATTAATGCAACGCTCTCTACATGGGGCTACCGTTCAGAAACTTCAGATTGTGCAGAATGTGGCCGCAAGAGCTATCGTGGGGCTTCCCAGATTCGCCCACGTTTCTACAACACTCCATGGCCTGCACTGGCTGCCGATCAGTTTCTGCTCACAATTCAAAGTGTTGGTAATGACCTTTAAAGCCCTATATAGCATTGGACCAGAATACCTCCGGAACCGCCTTCTACCGCACGAATCCCAGCAGCCGATAAGATCCCACAGAGTTGGCCTTCTCCGGGTTGTGTCGACCAAACAATGTCGTCTGGCGGGCCCCAGGGGAAGAGCCTTCTCTGTGGCGGCCCCGGCCCTATGGAATCAACTCCCCCCGGAGATTAAAACAGCCTCCTCCCCCTTCGCAAGTTACTCAAGACCCACCTATATCACCAGGCATGGGGGAACTGAGACACCTCCCCCAGGCCTTTATATTTTATGTTTGGTATGCGTGTGCTGCATGTTTTTTTAATTGTTGGGGTTTTATATATCTTTTTCTTTTAATATTAGGTTTGTCATGCTGTCATATTGTCTTTTACTATTGTTGTGAGCCGCCCCGAGTCTTCGGAGAAGGGCGGCATACAAATCTAATAAATTATTATTATTATTATTAATTATTAGTAGGATGGATAGAGGGCCTAGACATGTGATGGGGTAGGGAGAAAGCTCGTGCCTCTCAATCATGGTGGGGTGAGAAGAAGATTCAGCCTCTTGGGCTGTGACAGGGTTTCCCATGCCAGTGAGTACCAGGTCTTTGGGGCCTTTTCCTCCATCTGAGACACACCACACAATTGCTCAATAATCCATATGAATGCTTAATGAACACAACTGGGAGAATTAGGATTGTAGTTGAGCAAATCCAACATATGGATATCTCATTTAATGACTCAATAGTGGTAGTAAGTCATGGGCTATCTGTAACCTCTACCCACATAACTTTTTCACTCTAACATAAATACCATTTATTAGAATAGTGACAGTATTTCATATAAACAGTAGTAGTTTTAATTAGCACGTATCTCTTTTGCTTACTTAATGTTTATTATACGTAATCCTTAATATATTTGATCAGTTGCCTCTCTCTTTGCTCAAAGTATGATCAATACTAAAGTAGATGCTGTTTTCCTATTGAAATACTACGATTGCTATCCAGAATTACATTTTATATCTACTATAAAGAGCAACATTTATTTTTTTAAAGGCCCAATTATATTAATAATTCATATCTGCAATTCAACTAAGCTATGTTTTCATTTCTCCTGAACTGAAAGAAAAGCCTAAGATATTTGCCTGTCGTTTGGAAAATTGTGACATTGTACTATATTTTTATATCATTTCTTTTATAAAACATTGTTCTAGTGTAGTTCATTGGGGAGGAGAGGAAGCTCCTTTTAAGAAAAATTGAAAATAGTTTTGATGGTCTGTGCATCTAATAGTGTTTATTATAAGACAGGCTTAGATTGAATTTATCTAAATGGTTATTTAGAACTGTCTAGATTTTATATGCATATATGAGTTTGCTAATGTAGTGTATAAAACTGACCTGGGGTAATGAATTGGATATAGAAATATATATGTTAACTTCTACTAAATAATGGTTCTTCTACTGTGTATGTCTTAGGGAAGCTTGGAAAGCATTGGGTGACACAAGTCTTGAGCAAGCAATGCGAGAGTACATTGATGCTGTGAAAAAATTGGACCCTATGTGGAATCCACAGGTATGTCAACAAGTTACAGACATCAATGATGAGGAATCTGTGGCCTCCAGAGGATGTTGGACTACATTATTCCTTACAGTTAGTCATGTTGGAGGGGCTAAAAGTGAGATCAAAAAAGCATAGTCGTCCTTCACTTGATATGTATGAATAAACCTATGGGGGCTTCTTAGTTTTATAAGTCAGTGGACATTGTGATATTTTAAATAAATGGATTATTTCTTTATATATACAGTGGTACCTCATGATACGAACCCCTCGTCTTACGAACAACCTGAGATATGAACCCGGGGTTCAGAAAATTTTTGCCTCTTCTTGCGAACTTTTTTCTTCTTACGAACCCGCCGCTGCCGCTGGGAAGCCCCGCAGCCCGTCTGTCACCTTTTAAAACAGCCGGGGGGCTTCCCGGCAGCCTCCTGAACCTGAACGCCAAACCCGAACTTCCGGGTTCGGCATTCGGGAGGCCGCCGAGAAGCCCCCTGGCTGTTTTAAAAGGTGACAGCCAGGCGGCGGGGCTTCTCGGCGGCATCCCGAACCCGGAAGTTTGGGTTTGGCGTTTGGCGTTTGGGAGGCCGCCGAGAAGCCCCCCGGCTGTTTCAAAAGGTGACAGCCGGGCGGCGGCATTTTTTGGTGGTTTTTTTGGTTGTTGTTGCACGGATGAATTGATTAATTTTGTTGCCCGGATTAATTCCTATGGGAAACAATGTTTCGTCTTACGAACTTTTCGTCTTACAAACCTCCCCCGGGAACCAATTAGGTTCGTAAGATGAGGTATTACTGTATATATAATGTTAGGTTGCTATTGTTTTTCCAGAGTGTTGTGCTTTGTTAATACATATCAAACCAGCTAATCCTTTGTCAGAATATACTGTGATTTATCAAAAGTTCAATGGATGCCTTATTTTTGTTACCTTAAAAACCGAAAGGGATATTATTACACCAGAAGATTACAATATAGACATTTTGTTTTGACAGATTGCAGCTTGAGAATTCTTGGCTTCATAATCACTAGCTTAAGGCTAGCTGAAGAACTATAGCCTTGAAAGTTAGGTAGTTAAGAAGTGCAACATTAATTAATTCTGATGAGTAATTCCTTGAAGGAATATTTTCATTTAGTAGTTGAATTTTAAAAGTTTATTTCCTTCAGGTACAGTGCCCAACCCCAACTTTTTCCTTCCTAGAATTGAGGAGAGCCTGGTGTTCTGTTTTTGATTGCAGAGGGAAATGTTAACCTACTAACTGTCATATATTTCATATTGTCCATCTTAGGAATTTCTAACAATTATAGCAATATTATACTGTAAATGAAATACAAATTGAATATGCAGAATCTTTCAAAGCGGTTGATTTAAAACAGGAAACCAGGTGTTATTACTTTTTAATTCATCTCTCTTCATGTCTTAATTAAGAGGTCAAAATCCTTCAGTTTGAAGGTGTGTTTGTCACAGATAAAATATAGGAAGTCACTCCTGAAGGGGTAGAGGAAGCATAATTATGCATAATTTCTTTTACCAGCAGGAAAAAGCCCAGAATATTATTTCAAGTCCCTTTCCATCTGCCCCCCAAAATATATCCTTCCCCTGCCTTTGGAAAAGTAAAATCGTAGAAAAAGTGGAATAAAAGTAGAAAAGGAAATTGGTGGTTGAATATTTTTTTTTTGGGGGGGGGGGGGGAATGGCTTAAGATAATTTGTGCCATTTTGTTGTAATTTGGGCAAAGTTCGGCTGAACCCGAACTCCGTGGTGTCAAAGCTCTGCCCCCGGAATCCCATTGTTTTTTATTTTTACGGATTTTTTATTTTTATTTATTTTTATTTTTACGAAAAAGCATGCCATAGCTGCGCCGCAAGCAAAAGGATCTGTGGAATCCCACGAAGGGATTCCGGGGGCGGAGCTTTGACATCATGTATACCGGCAGGTTGCTAAGCACGCCAAGGTGATCACATCCTGGATTCCATCCTCCCTCCATTATTCTAGTGCCGCCACTGGAATCCAGGAAGTGATCACCTTGGCGTGCTTAGCAACCTGCCAGTATACGTGATGTCAAAGCTCCGCCCCCAGATTCCCTTTGTGGGATTCCCCAGCTCCTTTTGTGCCTCCCAACCGGCCGACAGCTCCCCGGTGTTCGCCTTCCTCCGTCGCCACCAGCGCCCGGCTCCTCCTCTTCTCAGCAGATGACAGCCGTCGGTGGCGCTTTGCTGTGCGCGACATGAACACCGAACTGGAGCACGGATTTTTTTAAAAATTGAGGTTCGGGTTCGGCCTGCCGAACACTGCAAAATTCGGTACAGACCAGAATTGTGCAAGTTCTGTTCTGCCCAACACTATTGGTAACCAGAAGCCTTTAAATGATTTTTCAACATTTTACTGTAGCTAGTCCATGCAGTTGCCACAAGAGGGAGCTCTGATGCTGATAGTGAAGGAAAGTTAATTTATAGGATAATATGGTGGCTTTTTCATAGCAAAGTACTAAATCAGGCTGCTGAAAGGTTATGTGGCTAACTACATTATATAAATGGAATACAGTATTGCTTCCTTTCTTTTATTCACCCTTCTATTGAGGATATAATTGCTCTTTTAATCAGACCAAAGATCTTTTTGGGTTCAGAGTCTGATTTCCAAAGCAGCTAGACATTTCCTGGAAGCTCTTTAAAAGGTCTGGAAATCGTAGCCTTTCCTTGTGTAACTTCAGGTTTGGATTTACAGCAGATATGCATTGTTTCATTTCCTTCATGTTCTTTTAAATTTTAGTGTCTTGCCTTAGAGCTTTTAGAGACATCTCCCAGAAATGTAATATAAATTAGTTAAGTGCTTCTAGTCCAAGGGGACCAATGTGAGACATTCTGCTTGAAGATAAGGTGAGGAGAACACTGAAAGTAGCTTGTGTGCTCTCAAAAAGCAGGCTCGAAAAATAATGAAGTGCTTACCAAAGCTTACCTACTTCCTGCATTAAATAGGTCTACTGTAGATGCATTTGTATTTGTTCTTGGAAAATATTTCCTTTATAAAATGCCCTCCAGAGGGCAGTACTAGCCAGCCACTGTCTCTTACCATTGAAATGTTGGAGATCTGACAGATAAATCATTTCATAATTCGCTTACAGTCCAGGTGTGATACAGAAAAAGTAGTTTATCATCTGGGTGACTTTCCTTATGAAAACATTTTTAGCAGTTGTAACTATGAGGCATGGTCACAGAGCACAGGGGTTCTCAAACATTTTTGTGTTAGGACCCCTTTGCATTCTTAAAAATGATTGAAGAACCTGAAAAGTAATGGTTTGTGTAGACTATATCAATATTGACTGTATTAGAAATTAAAACTGAGTACAATAATTTTAATGTTTTAACAGAGATCTTATATCTAGGTTTTTGGTATAAAATATACGTCAAATGAAATATAGGCTCTCTAAACTTAACTGGAAAGTTAACATTATTAATGAGAGAGGACTATAAGCAAAATCAGACTTGGATCTCTCTCTATTTTGAGTATGCAAACTATGGTAGATGATGCAATATTAATTAGTCTATGAGCAGTCAAGAAAATATATGATTCGTTTGAAAGTTCAAAGGAAAATTAAATCTTGACCTAATTTATTTCTAGCATTACCTCCTTGTTTTCCTTTTTCATTTTGCTAACATAAATTATATATTAATTATATATCTTTCATAAGCAAAGATTCATAAATTATTGAAGTTTTCAGTATGCACAATTTCATTGTGATATGAAAGATTATATACTTTAAAATAAATTTTGCATAGTTAATATTCATGTAATATAATTTTCTGTGTCACCAAACAACAATTTGAGATTTTGCTCTGATATACTCTTAAAATTGTAATGCAGTATATGTTCATGCATGTTTTACTTTTGTGATCCTTTTGTGGTCTTAAATGTTCATTTGTCAAAAACCTAAATGTATTTATATTTATACTCAACTATATAAATTATATGAAGACAAGTATTTTATTTAAAATATGACATAGTGACATTATAAAACCATTTAAAATGTTATACTATTGTTTCTTTGGTATAATGCTGCACATATTCTTTCTAGTTACTAAAACAAAAACTACCACTATCAAATAGGTGAATTCATATTTGAAAGCAAGTTAATAAAATTGAACAGAATTTACTCTATAGTGATTCTAATTTTAGAAAGATTTGCTTCTTTGAGAATACCAAAAAAGGAAAGGAAATGGTTAATGCCTAATGAGGCAGACATAAATTCTTCATATCTTTGTTTTCATATTTGCCATGAATAGTGGTTAGTAGATTGCTATTAGGAAAGTTTGAAATGATCCTTAACAAAAAAGTCATTTGATTATTACTTCTCCTGATCTACTTTGAAAAACATCGGAGTGAATCATTGATGGTACCTAAAAATGTCTTTCCCCAAATTACTGAGCGATATTATTTGTGTATGTATCTTGAATTGTGTTGACTTTGAACAGAACAATATACAACTGAACTGTTCACATTGCTTATTTTTTCTTTGATTTTGTGTCTCTTTAAATGTATTGTTTCTGTTTTATTTATGATGAGACTATTGTTATTTGAGCAATGGATTGAAATAGAATACTGTCATATAGGCTCCTGGAATTTGAAGAGTGATTTGAAATCATAATTTTAAAAATGATTACAGTATAGGGCTTATCTGGAAGTTCAAATTTTCTTCTCATTAGTTACCAGACTTTTAAGGGTTTTTTTCTCTTGAACCTCTTCACAATACAGGAAATATTATTATTATTATTACAGCAAGAAATTCAGATTTTAAAACTTAAAAAACCCAACTCCTTTCTGAATCGATTTGAAAGTCATATTCAGAAAATGCTATATCACTTTTTGAACTGATCTTTTTCAGGAAACATCCTCTTAAATGAAAATGTTCACTGTCTTTTTTGCTTGGTTGTTCTAAGGTAGAAAAACCCTTAAATTGTGATTTGTCATGTAAGCATTTGTGTGTTAGTAGACTATATAATACTTCAGTGGACAAATAATTCACCTTGTATATTTGAAAGGGTGCAACAATAATTTTCGAGACATTGTCAGGATTAGTTCAATGTGGACATTCCATACGCTAAATTAAAAATGAGTCAGGGATGTAGGCCTGAATAGGCTACTTGGATAGGCTTCATGGTACAGCAGTTTAAGATCACCTTTTTATCATAACATCTGGTTTTTATATATTGAATTATTGTCAAAAATAGACTCCGCTGCTCTTACATATTTGATGATGCAGCTATTTTCCTTGCCTTCCTTTTGGTTATAGTATGATTATCTTGATTCATTATTTTTAAGAACTAGGAAAAATAGTCTGAAAGCAACTAAAAAAATATCTCAAGATTGTGGCTGAGGTAGCATCCACCCACATCTTATTTGCCATTGCATTTATAATTAATATGTAATGGGTGGCTGCTTTTAGCACTGTGAAACCATTGCAATTAAAGACTGAGACTGTGACTCGCCTACTATGTATGATACAAGATGATACGAATAATGTTCATGAAAGATTTTTAAATAGCAGGATAACTTTAAATACAGCTTTAAATAAAATGGCAACACATAGAATCACACATAGTATCACATGGAAAAGGAATAGTTTTATGATACATTGAGGTGTTTATTTCAATTAGTAGATCCAAGTGGGGTGTAATCTGGAATCCAACTAACTGGATCAAAAGCAAATTGGGTACCTATTGTTGGCATATGTTTTCTAGTTATTGACATCTTATTCTAGCATCCGAACCAAAGTTTAGTGCAGAGCTGATTGACATCATATTTTAATTTAAGCAGAAAAAGGCAGATGAAATTGTGTCTAAGAAAAATTAAATGTGGTATTATTTGGATTATACACTGTATTCTTAAAAGCAGCCCCTGCTCGTAATAGCTTAGCTGCCCATGCAAAATATCTGTGTTAGTACATACACCCATGAAGATTTACACTTGTATTAAACAGTCTTTGTCTTGTCTGAGATCAGGGTTTGATGGACTTGCCCAATAATTAAAATTTTTTGGATTAAAATATAAAAATGGATAAAAGAAATATTACAAATTAAGATAAATAGAAGACCCGAAGCGTTCCCTCTTGGGATTATAGACCAAAAAATAGACAAAAATAAACATTATTTATTAATACATATATTGACTGCAACTAGGATGGCAATTGCCCAACAATGGAAACAACCCAAACCCCCTGATGATGATTTGATACTAAAAAAAATTTTAGACTGTGCAGAATCAGACGCATTAACACTCAAATTAAAAAATAAAGAAGAATCCGACCATTATAAAACTTGGAAATACTTCTATGATTGGTTCAAGAGAAGAAACCAAAACTTAAATTGAAATACAACAACAATAATACTTTATATCCTTTTTATTTGATATGACAAATCACAAAAGATCTATATACAGTAACTTTTCAGGGAAAATTTGTATGAATCTAAATAAATTAAATATGAATGAATGAAGGCGGTTAAGAAAATAAAAATAATTTAAAAATATGGATAACCAAAAGGAGAAGATGGTAGATACCGATGATATGATATACCTCACCAGAAGATAATTTAAAACTATATGTTGATTTATAACTTACCCCCCTCAAGGGAATTATAAAGTATAAATATTATATATTATGTTATATGTTTATTGTTATTGTTATTGTTTAGTGTACTTTAAAAAGTAATTGGCTATACTGTACTACTAGAATTATTCTATTTTTTTGTTTGTTTGTCTGTTTGTTAGTATGTGTTAGTTTGGCATTGTTTCAACTTATGATTTGACTATTTATCTTATTTTTGCAAATGTGTATATATGTAATAAAATGTTTATAATATAATTTTAAAAAAGGAAAAAAAGAAAAGGTAAAACCTATCATCTTTAGCCTTGGAGGAAAATGATAAAAGGCCTGGCCTGTCATTTTCCCCCCTCACTAGTAGGTCTTATTTTTTTGCTCACACAGAATAATTAGTGCTAAAATAAATGTATTTTAAATTGAATTCCTATGATGGGCTTGTGTAGAGACTGCTTGCCCCAAGGATTTGTAAAAATGTACGGGTAGATTCTTTCACAGATTGACACATGCTATTTAACTAAAATAAATATAAACAAAAAGTTCTCCTGCCTGAAAGCAGGGAGAGTCCAAGAATGGGGTATGACCATGCCACTAACCACCACTAGTTTGCATCGTGATGTTTTGCATGTGCATGCTCCATTCGCGTGTCCCCTCGTACAATTTCACTTCCACTTCCATGTTCAGTAGCTGGATTCGGCCTGAAAAACAGCTAAGGAACTGACCAGCTGTGCTTCGGGCAAAGACGTAAAGGTCAGTATTAACCCGGGGCGGGCGGGCCCTTTTTCAAGCAACGAAAGAGAAGCCATCCAAACAGGGGGGAAATTACAAAAAAAAAGAAAAAAGATGGCAGCTCCCACAGACTGGCACTGACCGAATTGGATCCGTAATGTCACCAGTTCAGGCGATCCGGTCTGAACTGGGAGGATGCTTGGATGCATAGCTGGAGGTATAACAAGCAGGAAGAGGGAGATTATGATCCCGCTATATAGAATGCTGGTGAGACCACATTTGGAATACTGTGTTCAGTTCTGGAGACCTCACCTACAAAAAGATATTGACAAAATTGAACAGGTCCAAAGACGGGCTACAAGAATGGTGGAAGGTCTTAAGCATAAAACGTATCAGGAAAGACTTAATGAATTCAATCTGTATAGTCTGGAGGACAGAAGGAAAAGGGGGGACATGATCGAAACATTTAAATATATTAAAGGGTTAAATAAGGTCCAGGAGGGAAGTGTTTTTAATAGGAAAGTGAACACAAGAACAAGGGGACACAATCTGAAGTTAGTTGGGGGAAAGATCAAAAGCAACATGAGAAAATATTATTTTACTGAAAGAGTAGTAGATCCTTGGAACAAACTTCCAGCAGACGTGGTAGATAAATCCACAGTACCTGAATTTAAACATGGCTGGGATAAACATATATCCATCCTAAGATAAAATACAGAAAATAGTATAAGGGCAGACTAGATGGACCATGAGGTCTTTTTCTGCCATCAGACTTCTTGCCGGATAGAGACCTTGCCTTTCCAGACTTTCTAATCCAGTCTTGGATTCTCCTTTGTATTCAGATGATCTAGACTTTTGACAGCAACGGAAGCAGCGGGAGCTTGTCTTGCAGTCCTGCAGATCTCTGATTGTGGCTGTCTCTCCCTGCTGGCCATGCCAGTTGTTCTGGCAATGCCGCCACACTAAGTCCCCTGACAGGGGCCACAGGAATGTGCTGGCTAGTCCTGCCTTCTGGCAGAGCCACCAACCCGCATTACAGCTGATTGTTGCTTGGATTGAGAAGGCTTCGGAGGGACTCATTGTGTGGAGCCACTGTCAGACCTAACATCTCGCTTGGCAAGTGACAGCTTGCCGAAGCGTCAAACAGGTGGTCAGCCCCTGCTGCTGTCTTTAAAGAAAATATCTGTGAGCAATCCTTTAGCCGAATTTCAAGCCACTTAGTGAAATAGCTGGCTCAGTGTGGCTGAGCGAGTTAACTGAGACCACGCCACTGTGAGAGTCCCTGCCTTATCTCAGGGCACACTCTGCCTGCTAATCTCCCTGTCTGTTGCTTTTCAAAATGGCGGAGAGATTCTAATGAATCCTCATGGAGAAACCCAGCTTCACCAGAGCCCGTTAACCGGGGAGCTGCCAAATCCAGATCTGTTTCAAAAAGGGCAGCAGCAAAGAGTAGACTAAAGCCCTTAGACCTGCAAAAAGATCCTCTGCTGAGAAGAGGGCACTTAAAACCTTTGGAAAAGCAATATTTGAGGGCAGCTAAGGAACCTGACCGCTAATGGCTGTTCCTGAGCCTCTCAGAGCCATTAGAACAGACCAGGCTGTAGTTCCCACGGAGCCTCCACCAGAGGGAGCAAGGAAGCTTCCTTCTGTTAACTTTGTACAATCTGACAGCAGACAAGGTAATATGTCTTGACAGCAGCCAGGAAGCCTGAAGTTTTTGGGAGGTTCCTAGCTACAGCTACCTATACCCCACAGTGGCTGGGACCCAATTAGGGGACAACCAGGGACCTGTACTCTCCCCGGAAATGAAACTCAACATTTCTCAAGCCATTAAGCTTGCAGCTATTCTTTCACCCTGAATTCCTAGCCTAGGGAGGGCCTTCCTATCTTGATCAGGAACCACAGCTCCCTCAGGCTCTGCCTGACTACCAGGACACTAGATCTTGCAGCCCTTCTGAGACGAGCCTGCATTCATCCTGGGTACCTTCATGGCACCGGACCAGATTATCTCAAGGACCGCCTTCTGCTGCACGAATCCCAGCGACCAGTTAGGTCCCACAGAGTGGGTCTTCTCCAGGTCCCGTCAACTAAACAATGCCGCTTGGCGGGACCCAGGGGAAGAGCCTTCCTTCTCTGTGGCAGCCCCAGCCCTCTGGAACCAACTCCTCCCAGAGATTAGAATTGCCCCCACCTTCCTTGCCTTTCGTAAGCTACTTAAAACCCACCTCTGCCGCCAAGCATGGGGGAATTGAGATACCCTTTCCCCCTAGGCCTTTACAATTTTATGCATGGTATGTCTGTATGTATGTTTGGTTTTTTATTATAATGGGTTTTTAATTGTTTTTAGTATTGGATTATTGTTATACGCTGTCTTATTATTGCTGTTAGCTGCCCTGAGTCTCCGGAGAGGGGTGGCATACAAATCCAATAAATAATAATAATAACAACAACAACAATAATAATAATAATAATAATAATAATAATAATAATAATAATAATACCTTGCAAAATAGCAAGCAGCGGCAGAACTGTGTGACTCTGGAACTGCTTGCCATGCCCCAGGAAGCCTAAGCTGCTCCAAAAAGCATCAGATTCAATGGCAAGCCATAGCAAGCGCCAGCAAGCATTCATATGTCCAGCAGTCTTCACTCCCAGTCCCCCCCCTCCCCACAGCAGCCTTTCACCTTTTGCACCCAGCTGAGAAGTAGCAAGTACCATGCTACTTTTGCTAACAGATCTCACTTCTCTGGTGAACATTTTCTTCATGTGGCTCCATGAGCTTTTTGGAAACTCTGCTGCTTTGATGCTGCAGCATGACTGCTGAGGTAGGCTAGGGAGCCGCATGTAGGGAATGCTTGTTGGAGAAGTTATGGAGCTCTGGTATTGCTTGCCACCCAAGTGCAGGCCCAAAGGGTATAGTTGGGGAGGCGGTAAGTGGGTGAGGGGGGGGGTACCGTGTTTTTCAGAGTAGAAGACACACCTTTTTCCTCCCTAAAAGAGGCTGATAATTTGGGTGCATCTTATACTCTGAATGTAACTTCCCCCTACCCCAGCCCTATTCAGCTGCTAACGATCTTCCCAACTCTTACCTTGCAGGCTCTTTCATTGTTTCTCTCTGCAAAGAATGTTTTCCAAGTTCTAAGTCTTTGCAGGGTTTTTTTTCATTGCTCTAACTTGCTCCATGTAAGTTTCTTTCCAGCCCTAACCAGGCGCTAATGATGTTCCCAGATTTTACATGCTTGCAAGCTCTTTCATTGTTACTCTCTGGGAAGAATGTTTTCCAAGCCCTAAGTCTTTGCAGGGTTTTTTTCTATAGCTTTACTTGCTCCGAATGTTTCTTTCCAGGTGCTAATGATGTTCCCAGCTCTTACTGGCTTGCAAGCTCTTTCATTGTTGCTCTCTCCGAATAAAGTTGTTTTAAAGCCCTAACCAGGGGATAAAATAATGTGCTGGCTAAGGACGCTAGCCAGATGTATAGCTGATAAGCAGATTCTTTTCCCTATTTTTCTCCCCAAAAACTAAGGTGCGTCTTATATTCTGAAAAATATGGTAGTTAAAGTGTCCGTGAATTTGTAAGTTTGAGTATTGGTTTGGTAACTTTATTTGGAGGAACAGACTGCATCATGTAGTTTCTAATGTTCCACTTTTGTGTTACTGTATTGCTCACAATCCCAGAATGAGAATTTAATTAACACAGCCATGTGCTGTATGTAGCAACTCTGGCTGGGGAATTCTGGGAGTTGAAGTCCACCAGGCTTAAAGTTCCCAAGGTTGGAGACCCCTATTCTAGAGCATGCATGCCAATTCCTCCAGTTATTTAATAGCCTTAATATTAATTAGAAACACGGGGGGGGGGGGCTTCAGCTCATGAAATAGGTTACACAATATAAAGTTAATCAATATTTTAGTTAATGGGTTGTTTTTTATTTTTTTTTAAAGTTCCAAGTTAAAGCTTTTGATCCATCACTTTTACAATTGTTCATGAAGCCACATTGTTCAGAATAAAATATTAAAGCTGTGTGTTTTTGACGTATTGTACAAAATGAACTTTGTGACTGAATTATAGCAGTTTTTTCATTAGAGCCAAAGCAAGAAATAAGCAGAATATAAAAAAATTGTTTAGATGCAAACTGACTTCATGTTCTGAAAAATGTCAAGATGCATTTAAATGAAGACAAATGTTATGAAGAAAACCTAATAGTGTCTGGCGAGTGTAATATTTCAGCCATTCAGAATATGCTGGTATGAAGCTCAACTAAAGGCAGAAACATTTTATACACAGCCATTACATGGCCCTTTGCTATTCTGCCAGGGGCACACCCAATATTGTTAAGTTTTCTGCTTTCCAGTGTTAAAGGTAGTAATTTTGTGACCATCTGAATACAGAGGTGGAGTTTCCTCTCGTTTAACATTCCTATCTCTTGTTTCCTAGTAAACAAGAGGTAACAATTAATTCACACACAATTAAGCACTTTTGGTTCTAAAGTACAATTATGATTATCAAACACAATTAGTCTTAAACTGAGTTTGCTTCCTCAGCAGGGAGTAAGCCCCAAACAGATAGAAAAATCAACAATATTTTTCTAGAACAACAGTTTTCATAATCTTTTTTATAATTTTTATAACAATTTATAAAATAATTAAATTCAGTTCTTTACGAAAAGTATTACAGTGATACCTTGTCTTACGAACTTAATTGGTTCCAGGAGGAGGTTCGTAAGGTGAAAAGTTCGTAAGATGAAACAATGTTTCCCATAGGAATCAATGGAAAAGTGATTAATGCGTGCAAGCCCAAAATTCACCCCTTTTGCCAGCCGAAGTGCCCGTTTTTGCGCTGGTGGGATTCCTCCATGGGAAACCCCACCTCCGGATTTTGCGATGCTGCAGGGGAATCCCAGTAGGGGAATCCCACCAGCCGAAAACGGACGCTTCAGCTGGCAACGGAAGTCCGGAGGTGGGGTTTCCCAGCGAGGGAAGCCTTAACGAAATCGCAGCATCGCAAATATTCCTCACCTAGTTTGTATCAATGTATCCACTTTGTATCCTACTAGTAGCTGAAATTTTCAAATAGGTCCCATGCTTATTACCTTTAGGAAATTATTGGAAACCTGCTAGTTTTCCCAGGCCTTGGAATATAGTGGTTGTGAAGCTTTTTTTAGTTATGCTACGTTTTGTTTATCTACCGTTATTGTATATTGTTCCTCCAATTGTCCAGATTCTTTTTGCAGTCTTTGAAAAAGTTGGATTACCACAAAATTGAATAAGAAAGAAATGCAAAACAAGGCTCTTAATTGGTGAATTATATTTCTTATTCAGAGCATTCCTATACAACGTGTTTTGTATGGAAGTATAGTATATCTAAGGCTTTTAAAAACTTTTAAGTTAATTACTTACAATTGCATCTCAGCAAATTCCAAGCATACCAGCAAATAATAGTTGTGTTATTGTTACATTTTATAATTAAAAAATATTGCCTTTTAGAAAGATTACTAAAATCAGTCCAAAATTACTTACAACCCTATATTATTTTTATAATCCATTTTAGTCTTGCTAAACTCTGATAGTTATATGACTGGCTAAATATTAATTGCAGGGTTATTGAGGTAGGAATGTAATATTTCAGCAATAAGTGGATATTGGTATTATTTTTTGTCCTTACCGTATGAAGTTATATCTTATGGGAGCTGTTTATATATTTGCAAAAAGCTTGTTGAATTCCCAATATACCATACTTGAAATAAGCACATTGATTTTGTACTGAGATCAGATAATACTGGTAGTATTACTTTAGCTCAGCATGTATTTAATTAGGAGAAACATCAATTCCATTCTGCTCAAAAGTTTGCATATGCTTAGTTCTTAGTATTGTATACAATATTACTGCCTTTAAGCGTCAATGTTGATTTGTAGTCTTTTGTAATAATTTTGAGTGAGACCCTTTAATTTCTCATGTGTACTTGAGAAGATTTTTGCTTCTTGCAACACATCCATGTGCTGTATGTAGTCTTGGTCAAAAAACTAGTTAAATATCTGTAGTTATGTATAACTTTTATTTTGAAGAGGCTCATACAGTATTACTGTTTATTAAATATATAGGTTTCCTAAGCAATTTCTATATACTTCATCCCGGGAAGTAAATTAAAGTGTGTAATCAAAAGGATGAGATAATTTAACTGAAGACTAAGATTCTGTCTGGCTATTTCCAAAACATTTTAATCTGTGTTATCAATTGTTCATTAATATATTTTGATTAGGCAACTAGTTGAGAGTATAATGCAGTTGTTAATCTTAATTTCACTTTTTAAAAAAAAATAGAAGTGATGCTTAATATAAATGTAAATTAGTATAAAGAGCCAAATCAGAAGTATATTTCTCAAAATGTGGATTTGAGTGTGTGTATGACTGTATTGTTCCTATACACATGAAGTTTTGAGGTTCTATTCATCACATTCTGTAGATTATTTCATTTTTTAATTTACTCCTCTCTTCTTCGTGTCTATCTCTTAATCTATCCCAGAGAAAAAGGAAATGTGGACAAGTTACTGAAAGCACACCTTTTCTTCTTTTTAATCCACAAAATGCACACACACACACACACACACACACACACACACCCCTAACTGGTTTTAAGGAGGAAAAGGTACTGTATTTTTGGAGTATAAGATGCACCCTTTTTCTTTCCCCCAAAAGGCTGAAAATTTGGGTGTGTCTTATATTCTAAAGGTAGCCTTTTTTTGAATTTTTTTCAGCCCTAACTAGGTGCTAATGATGTTCCCAGCTCTTATCTTGGAGGCTCTTTCATTGTTGCTCTCTGGGAAGAATGTTTTTCCAGCCCTAAGTCTTTGCAGGCTTTTTTCATTGCTCTACTTGCTCCGAATATGTTTCTTTCCAGCCTTAACCTTAACCAACTAACGATGTTCCCAGCTCTTACCAGCTTGCAACCTCTTTCATTGTTACTCTCTCCAAATAAGGGTTTTTTTAAGCCCTAACCAGGGAATAAAATAATCTGCTGAAGCTGACCAGACTAAGGAAGCTAGCCAGATAAATACCCGGTAGGCAGTTTTTCCCCACTTTTTCCTCCCCCAAAACTAATGCGCATTTTATACTACGATGCGTCTTATACTCTGAAAAATACAGTATATATTTATTATTTAGATTTGTATGCCACCCCTCTCCGAAGACTCGGGGCGGTATACAGAGCAATTCTCAATTTTCCAGAATAAAATGTTTGAACTGTAGCCCATGGACCATATATTTATACATTAATCTGAGATTGCATTATGGATAATATTTTTTTCGGATTCGGTGTCCCAGGTTTATCTGTAACAGGGCTGTCAAACTCCTGGCCATGGGCCAGATGCATCACACCCTGACCATGCCCACGCCTGGTTTAGCAAAGAGGGGGGGCTCCCTATACATCATGTGACAACGCCGTGAGTTTGACCCCCTTGATCTATAACATGCTGTTATGAAATTTCAGAATATTTGCTTCATGTTTTCAGTTGTACATGCAAGAATGGAAAACATCTGCATGTAGTCTTGTAACTATGATATATATATTTGGAGGAATCAATTGGAAGAGGTTGGAAGGAAGAGAAACTGGATGTCACAAAGATATTTTTTCAAAAGGCAACTGGATTTTGTCAAGTTGCCTTTTGAAAAAGCAGCTTTGGGACAACCATGACCTAGATCAGTGTTTTTCAACCAGTGTGCCGTGGCACACTAGTGTGCCGTGAGACATGGTCAGGTGTGCCGCGAAGCTCAGCAAGAGAGAGAAAAAGAGAGAGAGAAAGAAAGCAAGAGAGAGAGAAAGAGAGAGAAAGAAATCAAGAGAGAAAGAGAAAGAGAGAGAAAGAAAGCAAGAGAGAAAGAGAAAGAGTGAGAAAGAAAGCAAGAGAGAGAGAGAAAGAGAGGCAGGGAAGGAGGGAGAGATAGAAAGAGAACAAAAAAGAGAGGAAGGAAGGAAGAGAGAGAAAGAGGGAGAGAAATAGAGTGAAAGGGAGGAAGAGAGAGAGAGAGAAAAAAATTTTGTCCAAACTTTTTTTAGTCCCCGCACTCCCCTCCGCTCAATGTGCCCCATGATTTTGTATATGTAAAAAATGTGCCGCAGCGCAAAAAAGGTTGAAAATCTTTTTTGAAACCTAGATGACTGAGAATCTCAAATAGACAAGGGAAATTGGAGTGGGGGGGGGGGAGTACATTCTGTCATGATCTGTCCACTGATGTAGATGGAATGTGATACTTTTTTCCAATATACTTTAAAAGTTAGAATTTATTATTATAATTTTGCAGAGAACAAAAAACTGAAATTCAATAATATGCAAGGTTTGCATCTGGACACAGATACCATTAAAGACAGGATTCAATTTTATTAGTGAGGTTTCTTTTTGATATGATTTTTGCATAATTCAGCCATCCTCTTTCAAGTTTTTTATTGTTCAGCCACGATTGAATTTTAATTCTGTAAGAGGCTGTAATTGTATTTGAGTTACTGTCTTTTTAAAAGAAGATGGACATAAAATTGTTGTGAAGGCATTGGACAGTGTATTTAATGTGTCTGTCATTATATTTTAACCTCTCATTTGAGATACATGACACCTCTTTTATACCTGACTACAGTTTAGAAGTACATTTTCTTGACATGTGTATAAAGAAATAAGTAACATAGAGGTAAGACTGAATTAATGACGTTAGCAAATGGTACTCGCTCCATTTCCATTCCATTCCATTTGGAATACAGCTTTCAGAATTGTAGACCTCTGGAGCACCATTGCCAGTGACAGCTGGTCAAGAACTGATTGTACCTTCGGTCAAGCTATGGTTTT
Source organism: Erythrolamprus reginae (assembly GCF_031021105.1). NCBI lineage: Eukaryota > Metazoa > Chordata > Lepidosauria > Squamata > Dipsadidae > Erythrolamprus > Erythrolamprus reginae. Next base: position 97,847,727 of record NC_091952.1, on the reverse strand, counting down.
TATTGAAAAGTACAGTACACTAAGGCAGAAATAGCAACACTTCACTGTCCCTCTGAGCAAACCGATGAGGGTTTACTGCCCATTATCTGATCGTTGTTATTTAGCCTCTTCCAAGCATGCAGACATAAACCAGGATTTATCAAATCTTTTGAAATTTTTGGAATCTGTCATGGTGTATCTTTTACACAGTGGATTTGAAGACACAGGCTTTCAGTATATGAGCATGTATACCAAGACCGAGACACCATAAGTAAGAGGACTCTGCAACCCAAACAACGTTGAATGAAATGCTTAAAATTGTTTAAAGGTATCTTTGGAAAATGTTTACCCTCTTTTTAAGGGCCATGACTTTCCAGATGGAATCCATGCTTGTTTCTAGGCAGAATTTGCATTTTAAATACTGGAAACTGTTTTGTTTTTGTATGAGAACTTAGTGATCAGAGCAACTATTTATTGGAATACACACATCTATATTCATGGTATAAAACAGCTTTGATCTAGATTTCATAGTAGCCTCTTTATTTCATTTTAATAAGTAAATAAGCTTTCTGAGTATTTGGCAGACACATAGCAATGCAAATTCCCTGCAAGATTATTTTCTTTCTTCATATATAGGACCAACTAATAAACATACCAATGGTATTATTGAATATCATGGGTATGTGCTTGATACATCACTATGCTCTCCTTACTGCCCTTTAAGTTTTTAGAAGAGAAAGAAGCAACCAAAACTACTAGCAGAACTGAAATAAACATTAATAAAAACACCGACAAAGTCAATATTTGTAAACATATTTATTTGTTTCAATAGATCAAAAGGATTCTTCCTCCCCAGGTCAGTGTGGAATCCCTTGGTGGTGCTTTATTTACATATGCATGAAATCTAATTCATTATTTCCCATCTTGTCTACCACACTCAAATTCAAGCATCATCTCTTCTAAGATGTACTTCTGGAATTTAGTTTCTTTATAGTGATGGAATATGAATACATCCAGTTTGTGTATAGTTAAAATTGACCATTGTAACAACATTTTCTCCTTCCTGATGTTTATAACTTAAAACATGGCATCTCTTGTTTGGGTGATTGTAATGGAATCGTAGGAGAAGGGGTGGCAAATTCTGAGGGCAGAGTTAAAAGAGGGATCAACCTAAAATCCCTACATAGCCGAGAAGTTGAACTAAGTCCAACCTCCATTGAATTCTGTTGACCCTTGATCTAAATCCAAACAGGTGCTAACTATTAGCTGAGAAGATTTCTGTACATAGGCATGAATAGCAATTTATTTATTTGTTTGTTTGTTTGTTTATTTATTCGATTTTTATGCCGTCCTTCTCCTTAGACTCAGGGCGGCTTACAACATGTTAGCAATAGCACTTTTTAACAGAGCCAGCATATTGCCCCCACAATCCGGGTCCTCATTTTACCCACCTCGGAAGGATGGAAGGCTGAGTCAATCTTGAGCCGGTGGTGAGATTTAAACCGCTGACCTACAGATCTACTGTCAGCTTAAGTGGGTTGCAATACAGCACTCTACCTGCTGCGCCACCCCGGCTCTCAATAAATCAGTTTAACTGAATCTTCATGTGTGGACCTGATCCTTTGCATCTGACACTAATCTAATTCACCTGTGGCTAACATAGGTGGGATTCTGTGCTAATGGGGCTGACCCAACAGAAGCTTTGTCACCAGACTGTGGACTACCAAGCTTCTGGGCTGTCTCCAAAAGTAGCCCTACTAGCTAGGCCAGAAAATCAACTGCACAGAAAGATGTGGTCTATACTTTATTTAATTAAGCCCTTGAGTCTTGTTTGAATTATACCTCCTCCCCTTAGCTTCAGTGAGTCATAGGTTTTCCCAATCTGCTTCTGAATATGATCTTGTTTCGCTGGTTTTAAAAAATGTTTCATCCCTCCCCCTTGCCTAGCTAATAGTTCTTGCCTAGTTTCATCAGTCATCTCTCTTGCTCTTTACAATGAATCACCGTCACTAGGGCATCCCAACCACTGCAGTAACTAAAGCTAAGGAAAGACAAGTATGAAGAATCCTCAGATCTTATATTACTGTAGCTTCTTCAGGGGACCTTTACTCCTTAAAAAGTGAGTACCAGAACTTTGATCGACTCTGATCTAGAGCAGTGTTTCCCAACCTTGGCAACTTGAAGATATTTGGACTTCAACTCCCAGAATTCCCCAGCCAGCGAGTGCTGTCTGGGGAATTCTGGGAGTTGAAGTCCAGATATCTTCAAGTTGCCAAGGTTGGGGAAACACTGATCTAGAGGATTAAGCAGCTGAGGGCTGCTTTACAGTCTCAGAATTCAGTAAGATGTCAATTAGAAAATGAAGTGGGAATTATTTTACATTAATGTGCATTAGTTTTATCTTCCTTAAAAAAGAAAGATTCAGTAAGTTGTTAACACACTGAAGTTGACTGAGCCAGGTAGGAGACTCAGATGATAAAGAAATCCTCCAAAATCAACCTAGATGGGTATTTGGGAATTCCACAGTATCTTACATAGGCACTCTGCTCCTCAAGAAATAGAGATGTTGTATTTCTTAATTCAGATATCCTTGGAGCTTGCCTCTGTTATAATAACTGCCAACAGTCAGGTTCTTTGTTGGGAATAAACAAATTCACCTCTCTGCTCCTTCCTGTTTGCATTGTGAATCTTAGTTGTTTGGCCCTGGGCTAACTGATTAAAGGCAGCTGGCACCCTGAGCTACTGTAGACTGTGCTTATCCATGCTCTATTTTGGCTTTGGAGTGAACTCCCTCAGTAAAAACCTTGTTCTCCCACATTGGTTGAGTGTATGTGTGTGAGAGAGAGAATGTGAGAACTTATCAGTTCTCTCCCTCCAGTGTAAGTAATTGCTTGCCACTCACTAGTAAACTGTTTGTAAGTCAGTTTGGTATGTATGTGCTTAACCTAAAGGAAGACAGGGACTGATGTTTGGCGAGGCCCAGGGGAAGAGCCTTCTCTGTGGTGGCCCCGGCCCTCTGGAATCAACTCCCCCCAGAGATTAGAACAGCCCCCACCCTCCTTATCTTTCGCAAACTACTCAAGACCCACCTTTGTCGCCAGGCATGGGGGAGTTAAGATATTTCTTCCCCTAGGCCATTACAAGTTATGCATGGTATGTTTGTGTGTATGTTTGGTTTTTATAATTAGGGTTTTTAGTTGTTTTATTAAATTGGATTGTTACATGTTGTCTTTTACTATTGTTGTTAGCCGCCCCGAGTCTGCGGAGAGGGGCGGCATACAAATCCAATAAATAGATAGGTAGGTAGGTAGGTAGATGGTAGGTAGATAGATAGATAGATAGATAGATAGATAGATAGATAGATAGATAGATAGATGAATTGAATTGAAATGAAAATAAATAAATAGATGATAGATAGATAGATAGATAGATAGATAGATAGATAGATAGATAGATAGATAGATAGATAGATAGATAGATAGATAGATAGATAGATGCTCTAATGGCATCAAAAACTCAGTCTTGGTAGGATTTAGTCCAAGCTTGTTATGTTTCTCTCTTCCTGACCACCTCCAGGCACTGATTCAGAACTTGCGTGACATCTCCATCTCAGCCTGGGATAGCTACTGTACATATAATTGACTGCCATTGGCATATTGTTGACACTCATCCTGACCCAGCAGATGATCTCTCTCTCAACAGCTGTATGTATATATTAAATAATACAGGAGAGAGACTCAAACGATGGAAACCCCCACAAAGGAGGTTCCAAGGGCTCAATCCCTGCTCTTCCAGCGCCCCCAATTAAATCAAGAAATTAAGGTAGGAGCAGAACCATAAAATGTTGCCTTCAACTCCCTGCAGGAAATCCAGAAGGATACTCTGCTCCACAGGCTGATGCCCTAGAGCTCTCCTGCATGTGTGTAACATGGAGCATTTTCTCATGTTATTGATGTCTCTTCCCCAGCATTTAAGAGTCTACCTAGTTGGCATATTGTGTCAAAAACTTCCATGTCAGTCAAACAAGTGACTTCATACCCATTATGAACTCATTTCTCCATATTTCCATTAAATTTCCTATTACAAGAATTCAAAATAGTTGCACACATACTAGTCTTTTAAGATCTGTTTCAGAGACTGAGTAACGTGGTTTCCTGACTGTAGTGTAAGATTTGCACTTGAGTCTTAACTTGCTTGACATTGAGCTAATGCCTGAAACACTTCATTGCTGGCTCCTTCGTGCTTGTTCAACTAAAATAATTTTCTGCACTTGTTTAACAATGTATTTGTTAATACGGAACACTTAATAGCATATGATTTCTGTCTAAATTGAAGCTGAAAGTAAGGAAGTTTGAAGTATAATCAAAGTGGACTTGACTGTGATATCAGTTTGATTCTAATAATGACAATACATTCCTGGACTCACATGAATTCAAAAATATTTTTTTATTATGTATACTTATTCAGTATATTTGCCACTAGCTGGTAGAGTTGGTGGATTTTGGCATAACTGTTATAAGTTTGTTTTTCCTTGCTGATAAGGCAAGATATGTTTCTAGGATCTTAAATGTTATAACTAGGGTCTGAAAATGAGAGGGGGAAATGATTCCCTAGAATTATTCCTGAGCATGATCTGCATAGTTTCAGAATCAAAATGTGTAAACAAGTATGTTTGTTTTTTCAGATATCAGAAAAGAAAGGAAAAGCTATATTTGGAGGTCCAGTTGTCAGCTCACTGTATCAAGAAGAAACCATCAGGTGAAATTCAATGATATTTTTATGGTTTATGGCATTTTTCAGAATATTTGAAACAAGATACTTTTCCTATTGGATTAGAAATAATATAAAAGTACTTTCTAGGTATATAACTGAGTCAGTAATTGTCTATATTGCTGATACTAACCTATCCCTAATGTTAAATGCTTGGGTTGTATGTGTATAAGTTTTTCTATGTCTATGTTTTTCACTTTAAGTCATTTAAAAGTTTGTTTGTTTCTTTGTTGGTTTGTTTGTTTGTTTGTTTGTTTGTTTATTGATTGGATTGGATTGGATTTGTATGCCGCCCCTCTCCGAGGACTCGGAAAATTACATTGTGTAGAAAGATTAACATTGGGGGATAAAATATTAAGTAAATACTGTGATGGCTCTTGTCCTTCACTTTTATTTGCAAGCTGTATTAAGTGCTTTTTAATGGAATGTTCTAGCTCCATGATGGAGAACCTATGGCATGCGTGGCAGAGGTGGCACGCAGAGCCATCTCTGCGGGTACACACGCTGTCGCCAGCTGCTCTCCTGGTTTCCGGTGCGTCCTCCCTGTGGGCATGTGTGCCAGGCAGCTGGTCTTTGTGGACGCCAGCACACCTGAAAACAGGCATGTACATGCCAGCAGCTGGTCTTAAGTTTTCTGGTACTCTGGTGCACGCACCAGTTTTGGCACCTGCTACCGGTTTTGGCACTCAGTACCAAAAAGGTTCACCATCACTGTTCTAGCTGATGCTCTAGTCTTATATGTATCTAATTGGAAACCTGCCTGGAAAATCAGTTCAGAGTTCTGATGTGAGCACTGATAAAATTGTATGGCAATTCTTTATTAATTTCTTAACAAAAGTAAAGATGATGCTAAATGATACAGCTGGTCAAGATAAATTAAGGAAGCAGTATAAATGTAAGGTTACTAATTGGGGTCAGTTTGTGAAATTAAAAGAAAAATGTGTGAAGATTAAATATGAAAGTTACGGTTAAATAAAATAAGCTAAAGAACTGAAATATAGAGTAATGAAATAAGTATCGTGTTTGTTCTGTTAAACATATTGAAACTTTGAACTGATGCCAGCCATACAAGATAGACAAGACTAAGAAAACAATGCCTTGTAGGTCAGTACTATTTTTATTGTGACAGAATCTGGCCAGTCTGATTATGCTTTTCCTTTCCTCCCTTTGTGTGGACATGTTTTCTCAAGGTCTTTTCTTGGTCTGAGCTCAGACCTCTCCAATCTGACAATTCCCTTGTTAGGCGCTCTTCCTCTATCTTTTAAGGCCATTACCTTTTCCTTCCATAGGTAGTAAAGATATTTGTAAATTCAGTCTTCAGATAAGGGTAATAACATTGTTGGTAGCACAGGTGGTAAATAGGTTTCTCCAGAATTTCTAGGTTGAGAATAGACAACCAAATTGTTGTGCCTTTGTTATGGGTAAGGTGTTTGACTGGATGATATTCTGTTGGTTTGTGTGAGTAAAACTCTTTCCTGATTTCCTAGCGGTTCAGTTCAAATTCAGACCAGGATTTGAAACAAAAGTTGACTATCACTAAGTATCCTTTTTAGAAAAATACCGCATTTGCAGACATTCTGTTGCTACCTGGAAAGATGTTCCCTGAAACTGATTCTTGCAAATGCAGATGTAGCTATATTAACTGTCTTGCCTATGTTGTATTACCTTTGAAATTGGTCTGGAAACTTCAGTTGGTACTGTTTCAGAAAGCAAGATTTCCATCTAGTCCTGGATGATATAAGTTGTAGTCTTCAAATACTTTTCAAGGGTAACCCCATGTAGAGCACATTGCAATAGTCGAGACGTGAGATGATAAGAGCGTGAGTGACTTTGAGCAGGGATTCCTGATCCAAGGGCACAAGACAAACTTGTGTCTTTCAAAGGCCCTCCTAGCCACAGCCAAGAGATAGTGGTCTAACCTCAGCTAGGGATCTAGGAGGACACCCAAGTTGCGGAGTCGCTCTGTGGGGGTTAATGTTTCCCCCTCCAGAGCCAAGGATGGACAGATTGAACTGTCCGTAGGAGACAGTTCCCACAGCCATTCAGTCTTGTCTGGTTTGAGTCTGTTGACACCCATCCAGATGCTCACAGCCTCCAGGCACTGGCACATCACATCCACTGCTTTGCTAAATTGGTATGGGGTGGATATGTAAAGCTGGGTATCATCAGTGTACTGATGATACCTCATCCCATGTCCTTGAACAATTTCACCCAGCGATTACATGTAAATGTTAAATAGAAGGGAGGAGAGAATCAACCCCGTGGCACCCCACAGAGGCATGGCCTATATTTGTCTTTAAGCTGTTCATGAACTCACCTTTGTTTTTCTGATTTACCTTTTAATTGTAAGATGCCCAGAGTAGTACAAACTGCCTCTTCTTCCTCAGAAGACTAAATTATGACATTAATTCTTCTTTATCTGCACCTTATGTTCATGTTTATTTTTTTAAAAAAATTGGAAATAAAACTAATATATTTGACAAAAACAGTCCATAGTTTGTCCTTGGAAACAATTTGATTTAGATTGCACTTCTCCATCTTCAGTTTTCTATTATATGGCTGATTTAATTCCAAAGTTGCATGTCAGTGATAGCCATTATTATTTTTCTTTTATTATTATTTATTAGATTTGTATGCCGCCCCTCTCCGAAGACTCGGAGCGGCTCACAACAGACAATATACAGAGTACAAATCCAATATTAAAAACAGTATTTAAAACCCTTAAAGTAGAAAACAATCATACAATCCAAATAGACCATACATAAATTATAATAGCTGAGGGGTATATCAATTTCCCCATTCCTGGCGACATAGGTGGGTTTTCAGGAGCTTACAAAAGGCAAGGAGGGTGGGGGAAGTCCTAATCTCTGGGGGGAGTTGATTCCAGAGGCTGGGGCCGCCAAAGAGAAGGCTCTTCCCCTGGACCCCGCCAGATGGCATTGCTTAGTCGACGAGACCCGGAGAAGGCCAACTCTGTGGGACCTAATCGGTCGCTGGGATTCGTGCGGCAGAAGGCGGTCCCGGAAGTAGTCTGGTTCAATGCCAGGTAGGGCTTTATTGGTCATAACCAACACTTTGAATTGTGACCGGAGACTGATCGGCAGCCAGTGCAAGTGCATGTGTCAAGTCTGTATTAATGTTGCTTTAAATAAATCTTGCAATATAAATATTGGATTATCTTTGTGAAGTACTGTTATGTTATAATTTGTACTGTTGGGTTCCCATAGTCTAGATTTCTAGATTTCTCCAGCTTTTGAATTTCGTCATCTTTCAGTTGTAGTAAAATACAGGTAGTTTTTGATTTATGAGACAACTGAGTCTAAAAATTTGTTGTAAGTCATTGTGGTCACCAAGCGGGTCACCCTGTTGGCTGCCTTGCTCAGTGGTCACTATTCCAGGTTGTTTCATTTTAGTTGTTAAACAATCATGTAGCAAGGCTGGGGGGGGGGGGGGGCTGGGCTTGGGAGATCCAGTGCCCACCAACACACAGAAAGTAGGTATGACCAGAAGGCTCTAGTCAGCTAGACATTTTATGAATGCATGAAATAAAGTATGTCTTTGCAAGAAGATTCTAAATATAAAAATGATATAAAAATTATTTTCTGTTTGATTCTGTTCTTCACATCTGAAGCAAAATTAAGAAACATAATCCTGTACTCAAGTCTTTTCCATTATCTAGCATTAAAATTACGTAAATCATATCTGTTTATTTTTTAACAAAAGTTTTTAAAAAAATTTCAAGGAGAGCATCATTATTTAAATAACTTTTAAAGAATTCTATAAACTCTTGTAGAGTTCCTTTGATTATTTGATTATTGAAGAAACGGAAATGTCTATAACCTTTAAATATGTGGTTTCTTTTTACATTAAATATGGAGTTGTCCTTTAAGATCATCCAGTTTTAGACAAATAGGTGCAAGATATTATGTAATTACCATGTTTTCTTGTAAACAAATCCTCTGCAAACAGCAAATGTTATATAATAACTTCTTAATCCTATTAAATTACACCAGGAATAATACATGCTTCCTCACATTTAGCTTCCTTACTTTTGATTATCTTTCCTTAGAAATATGTTTCAGATTGCTCTATGAAAACCGATCTCCTGGACTAATGGATTTTTAAAAATTGAAGTCTTATAATTTTAGACCGAGGAAAACACATTCTTCCTGCAAGGAAGCATTGATCTCCATCTTCATCCATGACTGACTTAACTAGAAAGAATTAAAACTGATCAGCCAGGTCTTACCTCTCATGCCTCCACATATTCTATTAAAATCCTCAAAAACTAAATAGGAAAAATAGGAAAAATATTCAACATAGTTGGGCTGCAATTGCTGTCTATATCTAGTCATTTCAGATAAACATGGTTCTTTGAATTCAGATAAAAAGGGTGAAATTTGAAAGTCAACAAATTTTGTACCACAGATTCCTGTCTTCCAACCTCCAGTTTTATATGGCATGCTTGATAGTCCCTATCATATTTTTCACTCTGATGCCGTGTAATTTATCAGAATGTTATTAATCTCATTAACCTAAGCAGCCATCTGACAACTCTTTGGGTTAGAACAGCCTAGTACAGAAATAGAAAGATTGATGGCACTAAAATTAATTGTTTGATCTGAGAGATAAATGAACAATTTTGACAGAAAGTACCAGAGGTTACATGGACACGTATCAGGAGTAGTATTCACTTACCTTCTCTACCGGTTCGTAAATATGTGTGTGCAAGCAAAGCAAGAGGGTCAAATAACACACTAACTCTGTGAATGTGGAAATGTTTTCATATTAAAGAGCAAGGAATTATTTATTTATCCTGCCTTTATGATTTTATGATCTATGTTTGTTTTTAACGAATAACTCAAGGTGGTGAACGTGCCTAATACTCCTTTTTCTTCCAGTTTTACATTGGTTAAACTACATTACATTGGTTATCAATTGTAGAGCCAGTGAGGGGGGAAAAGGAAAAAAATCAGCTTTCCAAATAATTACAATTTATTGTCCAAGCATAGATTAAAATAAAATTTTCCAGTTACCGAGGTACAGCTTGAAATCAAATGAGGCAATGGGTTAGTGGTGGTGGCGGCATAATTTTCTTCCATGAATGTTCAGCGAGGAACTTTATTTGCATTCTCATTTTCTAACAAGTATAGAGCATACTTGTATTTTTATCCAGGTAAACTAGAATATTGCTAAGCTAAATTCCCTCACGCTGAAAGGAAAACAAAAGTATGTTGCTTTTGAGTGGAGGGGGGGTATGTGGCTTTTCACAGGTTCGTGCATTACTAATCTTGCGTGTAGTGTATACTTTTTTCACGCGTGGGCAATTGGGTAACACATGTCTCATTAGGTTCTGGTTATTCTCTGAGGAGAGCACAGAAGTGTACAGGCAAGTGGGCATCACTTCCTCTCTAAGGAAGCAGACTGTTCAGAATAAACTTGAGTTATGGATTTATTCAGCCTATAAAACCTCAGCTGGCATAAATAATGGAGAAAGCAAAGGTTTGTCTGCAGTGCATACCTCAGGGACACATGCTTGCTTCTCTCCCCCTACCGCCTTTTCTTATGAAAATGATCCCAGTTGCACTGATAGATAATAACAACACCAAGCAATTAAAAGCTATGGGTGGCTGGAGAGAGGAGAAAGGGTTCAGTTAATGAGCTTTTCCTCTTCCTGTACCCAAGAGAGCCTCAAAAGTGATGGGGCGATTAAACGAAGAGATAATTAGAGATTATGAGAGGATGGGCCCTATGAGGTGTAAGAGGGCCTTGACATAAACAGGATCTGTTGCAACTGTGTCTTGGCTTCCATCTCTTGCTTCAGTAGCACAATGACAAGCAGGCAGGAAAGACCACCTGTTTGTGGCACGTGATACTCTTTCTGTAACAGTTAGGTGATTTCAGGAAAATAAGATGAAATAGTGATGGAACACAGCCATCTTATCAGCTGGCTCTTTAGTTTCAAAGCTGACAAGCTAGAAAAACTGACAAATAGGATTTATGCATTATTTCCAGCACTGGATAGTGCTGCAGCTCTCAACAATATTTTTTTTTTTGCTTTAAAAAAAATAGATCTTTGCTGAAGATTCCCTCGGTAATACAGCATATGATAAGACATTTGAGGTTTTCATTCAGAAAAGATGTACTTGTTGGAGATAAAGGAGGATTTTTTTCTTACTATTTTCTATTTTAGGAGATTTATCTGAAAATTGGATAACCTTTACATCATTTCTTATAAATAATCATAAAGTAGCCTAGAACAAAAGCTTGACAACAGATTATAATGTGATGTAACTGAATGTACAATAAACAGATCTTATAGCTCAACTATAGTAAATGTCTATAACCACAAAATAACTATTTTGTAACTGGCTACTTCATGGCATTGAACCAGAATATCTCCGGGACCGCCTTCTGCCACACGAATCCCAGCGACCAGTTAGGTCTCACAGAGTTGGCCTTCTCCGGGTCCCGTCGACGAAACAATGTCATCTGGCGGGGCCCAGGGGAAGAGCCTTCTCTGTGGCGGCCCCGACCCTCTGGAATCAACTCCCCCTGGAGATTAGGATTTCCCCCACCCTCCTTGCCTTTCACAAACTCCTTAAAACCCACCTCTGCCATCAGGCATGGGGAAATTGATTCCCATGGTCCGTTTTCACGTTATGTATGGTTTGTCTGAGATGTATGACTGGTTTTTTTATATTAAGGGGTTTTAAATTGTTTTTAACTATTGGATTTGTACTTTTTTCTTGTTGTGAGCCGCTCCGAGTCTTCGGAGAGGAGCAGCATACAAATCTAATTAATAATGATGATGATGATGATAATAATAATAATAATAATAATAATATTAACATTAATAAGCCAGTTATCATAGTCTCTACTTTCAGCATTTCATTGCTCTCTGGTACTGTTCAAAATTCTACACCCCGAAGGCATGCTAGCCACAATGTGCAAAACTGATATTAACCTTATTGTTAGCAGGGAATGTTGCATATGGCATTTGTATGGGAACATATTCATCAACTTCTAGTCTTACTGAAAAGTGTTAAATGAAAGCTGAAATCTACCAAAACTATGTTGGTAGCTGAAATCTATCAATAGCAGAGGTCAAACTCCGCCTCATCTAGTTATAACTATGCCCTACAGAACATTGGAACTTTGAATGTAAGAGGAATAAATAGGAAAGAGCATGAATGAGCAAATGAAATAAAAACTGGTATATTGTTGCCTATGAAAATAATGGGAAAATTGTAATGAATCTGAAAGAACTTATAGAATTGAGCTAATTAATATATTCAGGATAATAAAAATGTAGAGTTAACTATTGATAAAAAGGATAAAATTATATGTCAATTTTTTTTCAATTAGTATTATCCTTAGGTCCCACAGAGTCGGTCTTCTTCGGGTCCCGTCAACTAAACAATGTCGTCTGGCGGGACTCAGGGAAAGAGCCTTCTCTGTGGCGGCCCCGAACCTCTGGAGCCAGCTCTCCCCGGAGATAAGAATTGCCCCCACCCTCCTTGCCTTTCGTAAGCTCCTTAAAACCCACCTCTGTTGTCAGGCTTGGGAGAACTGAACTACCCTTTCCCCCCTAGGCCTATACAATTTATGCATGGTATGTTTATGTGTATGTTTGGTTTTAAATAAGGGTTTTTTAATTATTTTAAACATTAGATTTATTATATGCAGTTTATTACTGTTGTTAGCCGCCCCGAGTCTACGGAGAGGGGTGGCATACAAATCTAATAAATCAATCAATCAATCAATCAATCAAGATAATTTGTACAGATCTATAGGTTGATGATATTACATGGTATAATTGCTCCGCCCCTGTGAATGATGATTGTGAAAAACATCGTAGATGATTCCAGGAAACATTCTGAATGGATGGCCTAACCTGAATATTATTCAGTTAGGTGGCCTGAATGGATAGATGAGCATGAGAGAGTGCAAAAAACCCAAAAAACTATGCCATTCAAAGGCTTGAGTATAAATAACCACAGTGAATATTTTGCTAAAATATGCTTTAAAAATAGGTCTATTAATTGCTATAATAATAATAATAATAATAATAATAATAATAATAATAATAATTTATTAGATTTGTATGCCGCCCCTCTCCGAAGACTCCCTCAACAAACATACAAACACACATACTCATGACAAAGGAATGAATATAAATATAAAAAGAAGATTTAAAGTAATTAAATATGTCATCAGTGAAACATACAAGAGAGGGGAGAGATTCAGAATGTGAAACAAAACATTTGGTAGCATTAAGAACACAAAAGAAAGGAAATGTGAAATAAATGAGAGCTGAAGTAGAATATTTTCAAGAATAAAATATATAAATCCTGCATGGAAAAGAATTTCACAAAAGAATAAATGACAACTTACAAAAGAAAGGTGTGAAAGATGCTTGGGATAGAATGAAAAGAATGATCTTAGAATGTGCCACATAACGATCTGGAGTTATACTGATGGAAAGTACAGAAATATGCTTGGTGGAATGATGAATTGAAAAATTATTGTGGATAAGAAGAATGGTACAATAAATAAGGATAAGAAAAATATATTGTATAAGTTGTATAGAAGGAAGAAAACAATTGTGAAGAACATAGTCAAATAGTCAAATTTTGTTTGATAGAAACCTGATGAATGAATACAATGGATCGCACAATTTAAAAAATGAAGTGTGAGGTCCATATGAGGCAGAGGCTTACAGATCAGATTGTTGCTCATCAGCAGTTCATAGACAAATGTGTGAACTTGAGAAAATGTTATTGAAAGCTTACTAGTTTTTTTAAAAGTGCATTATTATTTTGAGTTGTTTTACGCAAACAAAAGTTAGGTTAGTTGCTGAATATATTAAGAGCAGTATACAGTAGAAACATATAGTTTGACTTTAAGTAAGGCAAAAGATAAGTATGAAGTCCCATTAGCTGTTCAACAGATTTATGAATAAAAGTGTATGGAATTATCATAGTGACATTATAAATTAATTATGACGTGAAAGTTTGTATTTTTCTGCAGCTGATACTGCGTTTTTAAATAAAAACTGACATTTGCTGAAACATTAGATACATTGAATGTTACCTGAATGAATGTTTGACAAGAAATGAATTATACCAAATTATTCCAAGTTAATGGAAGAAATAGAAAAGATTGTGTACTCTGATAGGATATTGATTAAAAATTGAGAATTGAGATATTTGAAAAAAAGGAGGAAAAATGAATGTTGTAAAGAGTGTGCTTCTGTCCATTTTGTGGATGTGAATGCAATGGGAAACTTACATTAAGTATAGCAAAACAAGAAGACTTACTGTAATGTTAAGAATGTACAAGTGGGAATTAAATGCAAATGTCTTATTAGTACAAAAGATGAAAAGCTATGAAGATTAGATCACTAAAGAAAGAGTGAACACAGTAAGAAGGGAAGACCAAAAATGCCATGATTGGATGGAGTTGAGGGATCTTTTCCAAAGAGTTGAGTTTAAAGAACAAAAGCCAGTATATAAACATGGTAGGGACAATTGTGTTGATATAGTTTCAGTTATGTTTCTTCTTTCTTTTCTCATCTTATGCCTCCCATTTTTCTATGGTAGATGTCAAGTATTTGAAATTCTTCAGAGATAAATAATCCACTGTTTGGCAAAAGATATAGTAGGGCTCAGTGAGAGAACCTGGAGTAAATGGCTCTTTGCTCGGTAGGCCTGTGAATAGAGAATTTTATCTTTTTGTTTGTTTGTTTATTTATTTGTTTGTATGTTTTGCTTGTAAGGTAAGATAGTTGCTTCTCTCATGCTAAGAACCCAGATTTGCTGAAGAGAGGAGTGGTGAGGAGGTTTATATTAGATATACTGTACAGTGATACCTCATCTTACAAACGCCTCGTCATACAAACTTTTCGAGATACAAACCCCTGGGTTTAAAAAAATTTTTGCCTCTTCTTACAAACTATTTTCACCTTATAAACCCACCGCCGTCGCTGGGATGCCCCACCTCCGGACTTCCGTTGCCAGTGAAGCACCCGTTTTTGCGCTGCTGGGATTCCCCTGAGGCTCCCCTCCATGGGAAACCCCACCTCCGGACTTCCATGTTTTTGTGATGCTGCAGGGGAATCCCAGCAGGGGAATCCAGCAGCGCAAAAACGAGCGCTTAGCTGGCAACGGAAGTCCAGAGGTGGGGTTTCCCAGCGAGGGGATCCTCAGTAAAATTGCAGCATCGCAAAAACATAGAAGTCTGGAGGTGGGGTTTCCCAGCGAGGGGCGCCTCAGGAGAATCCCAACAGCGCAAAAACGGGTGCTTCGGCTGGCAAAAGGGGTGAATTTTGGGCTTGCACGCATTAATCGCTTTTCCATTGATTCCTATGGGAAACATTGTTTCATCTTACAAACTTTTCACCTTAAGAACCTCGTCCCGGAACCAATTAAGTTTGTAAGACAAGGTATCACTGTATTGTCATTACATTTGAAACATGGTGAATAGATTTCCCAAATAACTACATTAATTGAATTTTTTGTTTTAAAATTTGAATTATTATGAGAAATGCATAATGGTTTTTTCCCCAAATGAAACTGATTTATAGCTTACAGTTCTTTGAGAGTTATAGTTTGCAGTATATTATTTAAGTATTCTCTGACGCAGGATACCTACATTATTTGCCAAAAACATTGAAAGTTTAAAATAATCAGTAACAATAAAATGATTGAACTGATGAAAAAGCTGTCTTCTCATGTTTATGTAGTTTGCATTTCTTGCTTGGTAACAGGAAATATAACCCCTTTTTATTTCTTCTTAGGGAGGAAGATAAGAACATATTTGACTATTGCAGAGAAAATAACATTGACCATGTAACCAAAGCCATCCGATCAAAAAAAGTGGACGTGAATGCAAAAGATGACAAGGTATTGGGCCAGGGGGGGTTAGTCAGTAAGTCTGATATATGACATTAATGTCTTTTAAAATCTTCCGTTAAGCTGCTATATCTCTGTCCCAGTTTGGCTAGACAGCCCTGAAGATCTAATTGTCCAGTTTTATCTATATATTTTATTTATATGTGTGTTACTACTCTAAATTTTGCAGCTTCTTAGAAATAAGTCCATAATACTTTATTGGATTTTTGTTTTTCAAAATTGAGAATAATTACTATTTACATAATATATTTTGCTATGTAATACAGAAAAGTCAAGTCCCATTGTGCTTGCTCCGATTGACATAAGACATAATCCACCTGAATGTGGGTGTTTTGTAGTTTGTTTCTGGTTGTTTATGCTAACCAGAATGAACCAGAATGAACGCCATTCATGTGAAGAAGAATATGTGAACCTTCTTCTAGATTATTCCCCATCCACCCCTGCTTTTGGTAGCACCGCCTATCTAACTGGTTAAATATATTTCATTTTAGGTACATATCATGTAAACTAAGTTATAATGATGGTGGAACACTGTTTTCTGGTGTAAGGAATTTAAGTTTTGAATTTTGTGACAATCACAGATCTGCCTTTGGGCATAACATACTTCAATTTAGCTTTTACTTCAGAATATAAGAAGGTTTAGATGGGAAAGGAGGGAGTAGAGTTATTCTAAGAAAGCAGGCTTGATATTACTCCATCATTCCCCTTCTACCAGAGTAGAGACACATTAAGATGATCCACCCCAGGGAATAATATAATCTGATAATTGCTTTAATCATCTGGTGAAATCCAGAATTAAAGAGGCCTTCATAATCTGTTGAATAAAAAGAGCATTTCAGAACAATTTTTATTAGCCCAGTATAGTTATGTGGAGCCTGGCTTCATTTAAATAAAAAAAAACCAAATAAATATTAATGTAGAGCAGTATCAATAGGGTTCCGCGGTACCCAAGGGTTCCACAAGGGCCAGCCAGGGGTTCTGCGACTTAATAAGAAGGCAAAACAAGGCAGTTTCCCCCTTCAATTCCGCTCTCTTCTGCAGCGGGGCAGCCTCTTCCTTTGTCTCATGTCTGGCAGATCAATCATGCTCAGCAGCACCAGACGCCAAGCAGGAGTAGGAGTGGCAGCGGTGGCAGTGTTGACGCTGATAGCAGCAGCAGCATCTCTCTAGCCCCTCGCTGCAGCAGTGGGGCCAAAGCGCAGGCTGCAGCGGCAAGAAGAGGAGGAGGCGGGAGCAGTTGCCTCTTCAGTACCTCCGACACGGAGCTTCTCACTCCAGGGCCGAGGTGCACCAGGCGGCACAAGGCCTCCTACCCACACCTGCATACGCGCCACTGTGCTCGGCCAAGCGGCCAAGTTGTTATCTCCCTTGTCCCTGCGCAGGGCACTGTAAGAGAACACGCCCTACTGCTCTCCTCACGCTCAGGTCTGAGACGGCAGGAGGAGTGGAAGGCAGAGTGCAAGGCATCCGCTCTGGCTTTGCTTTCATTCCGACCCTCCCACTGGCCCCCGCAGCCGCCAAAAAATGGGAAGTGGGTGGAATGGAGCAAACGGCCTCCGCTTATTGCCTCGCTCAGGCCCAGCACTCATGGTGAGGGTATGCGGTGCAGCCTCTCGCTTGCCCTCTCTCTGCTACTCCGCACTTGCTGATTCTGCCTCCATCCTCTAGGCTGCATTACTATTACTATTACTATTAATCTTGTCATCATTCCTATCTCCCACTTATGACTATGACTGTAACTTGTTGCTTGATTCCTTATGATTTATATTGATAGTTTCTTGATTGCTTATTTGATCCCTATGACAATTCATTAAGTGTTGTACCTTATGATTCTTGACAAATGTATCCTTTTTTATATATAGTGAGAGCATATGCACCAAAGACAAAAATCACACTTGGCCAATAAAAGAATTATATTTCACCTTCAGGATGTACAGCTTAATGCAGTGTTTTTCAAACAGGGTTCCACCAGAAATGTGACGACACCAAAGGGTTCCCCTGAAGAAAAAAAATTGAAAAACACTGATGTAGAGAGATATACCGTACCTATCTGGTAGTCTATATTATATTGTAGCCTACACAGCATCATTAGATAACTAGTGACACTTTTATAGGATAGTTAAAGATTCACTATCATTAGTTCTAGAAAATCTGAATACTAAAACTCTAAAAGTATCTACTGACAAAAAAATGATATTAATGTCAATGCTACTTTTCTTGTAATTTATACTGAAGTAAGTGTTGCATTATCTGATCTACTTACCGTATTTTTCCGAGTATAAGACGCACCGGAGTATGAGACACACCTTAGTTTTTGGGAAGGAAAATAGGGAAAAAACTGAATCATTGCAGTTAAGTGAGTAACATGATTATTACGTGCACCCATTGACTTTTCTTGACCAAAGGTCGCAAAAGGTGATCACATGATACTGCAACCATCATAAATAAGAACCCATTGCAAAGATCCTAAGTGTGGGAGCCTGTCATAAGTCCATACTTTTAGTGCCATTGTAACTGGATGATTGTAAGTCAAGGACTACCTATAGGCATGTATGGAATAGGTGCCACCTTCTTTAAAGGAAGTAACAATTTGTTATTTCTCAAGAAACTCTCTCTAGATCCAGATTGCTCCATTCAGTATGTTATAATTAGCCTTTTTGGGGGGGAAATGTTTTATTTATCTATTTTTAAGGTGATGTATATAACCACACACGTTACCTTTACTTTTATGTTATAATAGCTCAGCTTCTACTTAATATTAACCTCAGTCATTGTTTGAGGGATGAGCTGCACTACTTGTAGATAAGGCTTCTGCTACTCTCTCATGTTGTCTCGAAACAATGTCATCTGGCGGGACCCAGGGGAAGAGCCTTCTCTGTGGCGGCCCTGACCCTCTGGAATCAACTCCCCCCAGAGATCAGGACTGTCTCCAATCCCCACCCTCCTTGCCTTTTACAAACTCCTAAAAACCCACCTCTGCCATCAGGCATGGGGAAATTAATTCTCCCGGGCCATTCCATTTTATGTATGGTTTGTTTGGGATGTATAACTGTTTTTATATTAAGGGTTTTAAACTGTTTAAGATTTGTACTATGTTTTGTTGTTGTGAGCCGCTCCGAGTCTCCAGAGAGAGGCGGCATACAAATCAAATCAAATCAAATAAAAAAATAAATAAATAAATAAATAAATAAATAAATAAATGTTCTTGCGAGTGAGAATGAGAAGGTGAATGTACAAAGTAGTGGACATGTCCTAGAGGTGGGGTAGTGCCAAACCTGGTCATGTGACCTGACCATCTTAAATAATTACCATCATGTCTCTAGGCTTCCATTTCTAGGAAGGCAGAAGAAGAGATGGTGTTATGGAGCAGTTACAGAGAGCTCTGTTTAAATACGTTGTCTAAATCTCTTACATGTGGGATTCAGAGCAAGACAGAAAACTGTACTGTGGATTACTTGTGGAAGCAATTGGACCTTGTCTGATCTTGTTGATTATCACAGTGACAGTCTGTCTTATCAACCACAATACACCTTTTAAACTGTTTGTGAGGGCTGAGGCCACTATTCTGCAGTGAGCAGTTCCAATTCATGTTGGTGAGAAAAGAAAAATCATGCCCTTGAGCACTAAAATAGACAGCTGGAGTTCTTAACTTCAGTACGAATTCAGTAATCACCAGAACTACATAATCGACAATGAAGCCTGTGTCTAGAACTTATATTAGAGCAGTTCTATGGGTCCTCTGAATGAACTACAGTACAGTGTTCCCTCACTTTTCATGGGGGATGTGTGTGTTCCAAGGCCGCCCGCGAAAGTCGAATTTCCGCGAAGTAGAGATGTGGAAGTAAATACACCATTTTTGGCTATGAACAGTATCACAAGCCTTCCCTTAACACTTTAAACCCCTAAATTGTGATTTCCCATTCCCTTAGCAACCACTTAGATTATTACTCACCATGTTTATTTATTAAAGTTTATATAATTTTTTTTTTATTAAAGGCGGACGAATGTTTGGCAGTGACATATGAGCTCATCAGGCGGGAAAAACCGTGGTATAGGGGGGAAAACTGCGAAGTATTTTTTTAATTAATATTTTTGAAAAACCGTGGTATAGACTTTTCACGAAGTTCGAACCCGCGAAAATTGAGGGAACACTGTACTTTTATTATTTTCCCCCCTGTAAGATTGCTTTTTTGTTTTGAATTCTTCCACTCTGCTTTAGCACTGTATTATTGTGCTAAGGTAAAATATTGCCGCTTTTGTAGGCCCTGACTTTCAAACTCCATGTAACTTAGCTAAGAGGTTCTTATGATTTTTAAAAAAATTTATTTTGTGTGTATGTAGCCATTTTTGTTCTTGTCATGCCATTCTGCTGAGAAAGAAAAGTTCAACAATGCTGTTTATTCAAGTTAGTATTCTTCTTGTGTTCTATGTGCATAGAAGCTGAACTAAACACAGGGAAATAAATTCATATAAAGAAACACCAAATGGGATGCTATTCAATTATCTTTTGCTTTGCAACAGTCACCTGCACTGTAGCAGTGTTAACTTAAATACTTGGAATGGAGTTAGTGAAATTCCATTTTTTAAACCCAAGTGATGCCAGAAGAACACATTTCTGTGGCACATTTGTATGGTCAGACAAAATAAAATCTGTCCAACATGTTGGCTTCCTCTTTACCATCATACTGCCTGCTTGTTCTGCTCTTGGTCTGCAACATGTGTAGTCTCCCAATACATTGTTTCGTGGCTAACAGATGAAGTGCTTACACATTCATAGACTGAGACGCCACAAATTCAGTTGGGTTCTCTTGTAGCACTGAGCAGATTTCTGTCCTTTGAGCCATGACATTCCCGGCTGGAGTTCTGAATGCTGATGGCATGGCCTTTTATTATTAATCAGGAATTCAAATAAAATTAATTTGTTGAAAGCAGAGGAAAGAGTTTAAAATTCAAAGCTAGAAGCCTTCATCCTGCATGAAGTGAACTGAAACTTCTCAGTGCTTAAGGAGCTTCTGAAGTGCCATTGACTCTATTAGTACTATTAGAGGGCAAATATATTTTAGCTACAGAAGACTAATTTGTTTGCATTATAAATGATTTGACACATGATCAGTTTTAATTCTCAAATCTCTACAGTAGTTAAAGTCCTTGCATGGAATATATACAAATCTCCAGCCAGCATATTTGCTTCTGAAAAATAGTTCTTCATCAGGTAGTAGTATTATTTCTTTAGCTTAATTCATCATGCTTCTTCTTTGACTGCAATTTTATAATTTTTAGATTATTGCAGTAGTCTACTGCAGTAAAAATAACTCTTATGACATGTTATTATTTAAGTACATTTATGCAGTTTAAAAGCATGCAAGTAATGGCCATTTTCTCAAACAAGGCTTATAGGAATATTTTATTTTAGAGATGAAACTGCGGTATGCTAGTACACCTAAGAATATTTTGATTTTTACAATTGTGTGAAAACAATGAAAACAGAGATGGTACATATTGCAATAAATAAAATGTTTCCTATATGAGAAGCATATCAAATTTTAAGACAGCAGACTATTCCCTGGTTTATTGAGTGTTTTAATCACAGTACTTTAGAAAAAACACTTCCATTCTAAGATTTCCAAGTTTTCAGGTTAGTTTTTTTCCAATAATTTTCATGACATAAAAAATAAAACAAACCCCAAAAAGAAAATGGAAAATAAAAGGTGCAGAAAAGCAAAAAAGAAAGAATAAAATAAGGAGGAAGACTAAGAAAGCAACTTTGCTGTTGTTTGCTTTTTAAATATGATAGGGTTTTTATGTGCTTTTTAATATTAGATTTATTTTCGCTAGAATATTGTTTTTATTGTTGTTGTGAGTCGCCCCGAGTCTTCAGAGAGGGGCGGCATACAAATCTAATAAATTGAATTGAATTGAATTGAATTGAACTTCCCATCACAATAAGTATAAACAACTTCACTGTATTTGTTTGTCTTCTCTTGGTTAACTTATAAACTTTTTTTATATCTTAACTTGATTCTTAACAGGCAAGTCCAAGAAGCAGTGTTCTTTTCCCAGTCCAGATCTCAAGCAAAAAACCAAAACAAAACCCAATAGATCCCTAAAATAATAATATTACTTAAAAATATAAAAAGTCATTATTCTATAAATTAACTCTTAGGTACAAGCAAATCCAATATACAATATTTTTCCAGTCCAGATGTCAACAATTCTAGAAAGAAGTATCCATACTAAGCCAGCTAAGTCCAGTAAGAACAAATTATTCTAATTGATCTCTGGGATTAGCATCTTTATTTCCTTCTTAATTTTTAAAACTTTATTTTATTTTATTTTATCTACTAGGAAATTCTTACATTGTTCTCCACACTTAAGTGATATAAGTTTTGATTCATATTTATTTATTTATTTATTTATTTATTTATTTATTTATTTATTTATTTATTTATTTATTTGACTTTCTGTAATAGTTTCTTCTGGGAACCGACAGTTCATAAGAACATACAATATAACTGCCATTGTTGATTCTAGATCCTGATATAATTCCTCAAAAATATTTCTGAACACCATTATAAATTACTTATCTTCCAATAATAAAAATATTTTTCTTTTTCATGAAAATGCATCTATTCTTTAAAATTAATTTCAAGATCTTCATATTCAAAATCCCATATTTCAACATTTTCTAAGCCTTTAATTCATTTAAAACTTTCTATAGCCAAAGCCTTGTCTTGTTTTTGCTGTTCATTTTAAATTCTTAAAGCAAAAACAAGACAAGGCTTTGGCTATAGAAAGTTTTAAATGAATTAAAGGCTTAGAAAATGTTGAAATATGGGATTTTGAATATGAAGATCTTGAAATTAGTTTTAAAGAATAGATGCATTTTCAATATGTATCTTATATTAAAGATTAAAGACACTTATCCAGTGTTGTTATTTTGAAGGTGTCTAACTGATTAATAGCAATTAATACACAATTTCCTAAGGTGGTTAGAAAAGAAAGTGTGAACTTCTTAGGGTCCTTTAAAGACTCCAACTGTGGTAAATTTCCCTCATCTCCTAGTTCTGTCACACTCTGAAGACCACTGCTTTGTGGCCTTCTCATAAGGAGCAACCATATGGAGCACAGTATGCTCCAAATCTCACATACCGTACTCTCTTTCTCTAGAGAAGTTCAAAGGAGCCAATCTGCTCATCAGCTACTTTCTTGGCCATAACCATCAACTCATCTTTTGCAGAGCCACTTTCAGTCCACCATGTTTCTGAACAAGTCCATTTGCTTGTTTTTTATTTTTCTCCATATACATCCCCCATCCTCAATTAGCCTTATCTGTTGACAACAAATAAATAGGCAAAACATTCAAGAGATCCCTTTGGGGTATTATTTTAATACATTACAATCCTTACCCATCCAAATAAATAAATAAATCCCCTGTTTAGTGCATCATGGTAATTGAATTCAAAAACTGTCAGTAGCATTTTTTAACCGTTTGAGATTTTCATTTATCTTGCCTATGTCTTCTCTTTCTCTTTGAATTAAGATCAATTCCTGGATATTTTGTTTGTCTTGATCCACATACGTTTTAAAGGGGGCAGTACAATTCCTAGCGTTCTCATTTGCTTTTGTTTTGACAAGGTCTGTGACATTCAGCAAAGTAAAATTTATGTGCTGTTTATCTGAGAAACTGCTACAGAAGTTGGGCCAACCTGGCACTTAACTAAACCGTGGGGTAGAAGATTTGAGTCATTGAACTGACATTGGATTTATGCCAGATCTTTCAAAGTTTAAAAAGTACCGTTCTAACTTTGTTAAAATGTATTATCTGGGCAAAAAAATAACACACAAATATGCATCTGGAATGTATGTAATTGTAATGCCATTTCATTTAAAAAGTAAGAATAAAAACCATTACATTTATTGGCAGGTTAGCTTCCTATTAACTTAACAAAGTTTGTAAACTTTCCAATGGTTAGTAAAAGTTTGTGTTAGTAAAAGTTTGTATTTCAGTACCTAAAGATGACCTAGTCATTTTCTATGATTTACAAGCTTAGATAAAACTGTTCAGTTTATATCATTTGTATCAACCTCAGACATCAGTTTTCTCGAAGCAGAATTTGGATCACTTTAAATACTACCCTTATTGAGGCATATTGAGAATGAAAATGAGAAAAAAATATTACTATAACTAAAAAGTAAAAATAGTAAAAAATAATTTATGTTCATAATAACTAACAACTGTAATTTATAATTTAAGTGGGTGGGAACTGTCTAATGGCAATTCGTTCTAGGAGTTTAGTGAATTTTAAGAATTTTTACTGTTTAAGCCAGAAATTATCCATATTGATCAGCTTGTAAAATTTTGACTTTAGATATTGGAATATTGCAGGTGATTGATCTAATTTGCAGTATGAATTCAGAAAATGTCAAACAAATTCTTTCCATACAATATTTTTTAAGTTGCTATTTGTCAAAAGGTTAATGTTGTGAAAAAAATAATTTTATCTGTAGTGTTTGGAAAGATGCGGAAATATAATATAATGTGAAACTTATTCTTCTGGGTATGAGTCCCTTGAGAACAATTTTAATACAGGGATTGTTCTTTGTAATTAGGAAGGTTAATATTTGAAATATTTCTTCAGTGAAATGACTCAGGGCTATGCTATCTGCCAACTTGTTAAAGGTTTTTTCTCTTAAATGCAAACATATATAGACATTCAGGAAGAATATGCTTTGTTGGAAGTTTTTATATGTGCTTGTAAAACCAAGAAATGCCAAATTTATTTAGAACAGATTACATCTAAAGGCAGAGGGCCAGAGCTAGGGATAAACAGGTGAATTACAATTTATCTGTATTGGCTGTAAACAATACATTGTAGGGTACATGTGAATTATGTTTCACAATCTGTATCCTTGTTTTTTCTCTAAGATCATTAGTGAGCAATTTTAGTAATGACATTAGAACCAATATATATGAATCTTTAATCTTGGTACCTGAGTTAGAAAAACATTAATTTTTTATGAAGAGAGATAGCTTATAGAAAATGAAGCCTCATGTAAAATGCCCAGTGTTATTAGTTATTAAAATATTTGGAATTTACACTGGAATGGAAGGCCAAAAAAGGAAAAGGAAAAAAAAGAGAAGAATAGGGATAGGGAAAGTACAGTATCATTATCAAGGTGGTTTAATTCTAGCAAAAACTCAAGCCAGAGATTTAATTACTTGTACTTAATTATTAAATATGCTATTTAATAGAATTAGTATCCAGAGTAAACTATAAATGTCTCTGAAAATAAATTTATTCAGTGTTTAAAATTTAAATAAGTATTCATTCACTGGATGAAATATAAACAACTTGTAACTTTGACTTTGTTATGTGTTATGTTTTTGTGCTGTGTTATGTTCCAGAATACTGGAAAATAAACAATTTACGTAGCATTCTGCACTTTACTGTGAACAATCATTGCCAAAATTTATTCTAATTCAAGATACAATAAATTACTATAATTAATTATAATTGCTGGTTATATGGGCATGGCTAGGTGGGCATCAGTATTGGGTTCCTGGTGGGGGGGGTAGCTTCCGGTAGGAAAAATGGAACTGCGCATGCAACTCCGTGTCCCCGACACTTGCATGCACGTCCGTGTGAGATTCGGCCTCTGTACATGCACAGGAAGCCAAATTTCACACAAGGACATTCACAAGTGTGAGGTTTCGTCGATTTTCGGTGGGTTTTCTGCTTCCATGCATGCCCTTTATCTTTATCTAACTCTGATCTTTTATCTTTAAATGCAATCTGTCAAGATAAATTTAGTAGGTTAAAAAGATTTTAATGTAATAGTGAATAGAAATTATAGATATTTAGATATTTCACAGCTGTAATATGAAAGAAATATTGGGAAGCAGTTCACAAATTCATTTAAACTGGCCTATTGGGCTTTAGACAATTATAAAATTGACAACATATGCCAAGTGTTGTCAATATGGTTGCTAAACTATCTAAAAAATCCCTTAAGTGGTGTCTGCAGGCGCCAAATGAAATTTCTGATTTATACAGACTTTTCAATAAGAAAAAGTTGTGCTATTAGCATGAATATATTGGCATAATATTGATACGTGATGTACTACCAAAATTTAACTAACTGTTTTTCCCCTTTGCTTGATATTTTAGGGTAGAGCTTTGCTGCATTGGGCATGTGATAGAGGACATAAAGAACTTGCTACAGTACTTCTCCAACATACTGCTGATGTTAACAGCCAGGTATGAGCTGAAGCTATAATGAATGTGTTCGCCTTGTATATTTTGGAATAAAATTACACTAGATCATTTTCAGTTGCACTATTTAGGTATTCGCAATATTCTTTTATACTTTTGTGTTAATTATTTCATGCCTTTTAACAGGATTATTTATTACGTTATTTGTTATCAGAATTATATTAGACTTCATACAGAACATTTTTTTAAAATGACATGGTTTGAAAACAGTAGTGACAAGAAAAGGATTATTTAACACTTTTCTTTTCACACTGGTCCACTCAGAATTCTACTTTCCTAGTGGGGAAGACATGAACGGTGGCTGCTTCTTTATTTTGGTGGCAAAAAAAGCAGATTGAAAAATATACTCTTACGTGAGCAGACAAAACAGTAAGAAGTACATATGAAAATAGCACAGCTAATGTAGGCGAGGGTATGGCAGAGCCTGGGGTGGAGTCAAAGGAGGATTCAGCCCTATAGGTAGTCTAAATCCAACCCTCTTGAATTCCATTATCTTGCGTCCAAAATAATGCTGGCCTTTCATTGACTAGATTCCTACACAAGCATGAGCAATAAATTAGTTTAATTGGAATTTAACATTTGGCCCTAATCTTTTGTGCCTGGCAGTATATTGCTGTGTAGATAGAAAACAAAGAGCAAAGCTAAGATGAAAAATAAATGAATAAAAATAATACATAGAAAACAGAATGGAAAGTTTGTTTAAGATGTTCTCCACCTATAATAAGCAGAGTGGCCTAAGGCTGCTGCAGAAGGACTATTCCATAATTCCAGGCAACATGTTTATGCTAATATGGAATGGAAAGAAAATTTCTATAGAGGTATACCTGACATTCATCAGAAGCCTTTGTTAGGAATTGTACTCTTGAACATACTGTATACAGAATGCTGAAAGAATACTGAGCACATAAATGGCAGCATGCCTCATTCAAAAAGAAAAATGTTTGAAATATATTTGTCTTATATTCGGAGTCTGGGCTCTGCCCAACAATAACTCAGTGACTATACACATAATTTTAAAGAGAGAGAATTATAAGTGAAAAAAATAGGGGAAGTTGCCTTTTGTCTCTTAAACAGAAACTCAATAATAATAGGCCAGATGAAACAAGCAAACAAGTCCAATACCTTATTATTTGCTCCAGTAGTCAATTCAGCTCATAAGTGCAAATAAATTATGTAGTCTTCAATAAATATTCTATTTAGGTTTATTAATATGGTTTAGTTATCATCAAGAGATTTGGAAACATTTAAGTGATTGCTGAAAAGCCACTAAGAAGTATTTTTATTTACATGCCTAGGAAAAAGATGAAAAGTAAAACTTCAAGTGCTCTGATTTATTTGGGGGACAATGTAAATTATATCTATTTCCATGTAATGTTGCATAAATAAAATATATTCTTGAGGTTTTAAGTTTTAATTCTGCATTCAATTTTGGTCGCCATGATGCAAAAAGAATGTTGAGATTCTAGAAAAAGTGCAGAGAAGAGCGACAAAGATGATTAGTGGACAAGAGGCTAAAACATAAATAATGGTTGCAAAAATTGGGCATGGCTAGTTTAATGAAAAGAAGGACCAAGGAGACATGATAGCAGTGTTCCAATATCTCAGGGGTTGCCACAAAGAAGAGGTAGTCAAACTATTTTCCAAAACACGTCGAGGTAGAACAAGAAGCGATGGGTGGAAACTAAACAAGAGCAAAGTAATTTAGAACTAAGGAGAAATTTCCTAAGTTAGAACAATTAATCAGTGGAACAGCTTGCATCCAGAAGTTGTGAATGCTCGAACACTGGAAGTTTTTAAGAAGATGTTGGATAACCATTTATCTGAAGTAGTGTAGAGTTTCCTCCTAAGCAGGGGGTTGGACTAGAAGACATCCAAGTTCCCTCCCAACCTGGTTGTTGTTGTTGTTGTTGTTAATAATAATAATAATAATAATAATAATAATAATAATAATAATATGTGTAGTTACAGAAAATTAAATCTATTGATATCACAAAAGTGTAGAATACAGTTAAAATTTTTATTTATTGATAAAGGTGGTATCAACTATTATTGACCATATTGATTGATTTTCTTCAGGAAAGGTGTGTCTTCATCTTGATTCTTCAGGTCTTCCAATGACATACCTATTGCTACCATAATTATGTCCATCCATTCTTTTCTTTCATTCCACCTTTCACAGCATTTAGACCTCTCCTGAGAGCTAGGTCTTTGCTTAATGTGTCTGAAATACAAAAATTGGTTATTTTACCTTGAGCAAGAGTTTGTTTGTTTGTTAGCATTGGAAAGGACCTTGTAGGTCATCTAGTCCAACCCCCGCTCGAGCAGAGACCCCATATTATCCCAGACAAATGGCAGCCTAATCTCCCCTCGAAAGTCTCAAGTGTTGGGGCATTTACAACGTCCGCAGGCAAGGTGTTCCACTGGTTGATCGCTCTCACTGTCAGAAAGTTCCTTCCTATTTCCAAGTTGAATCTCTCCTTGGTCAGCTTCCATCCATTGTTCCTTGTCTGACCTGCTGATGCTTTGGAAAACAGCTGGACCCCCCTCCTCTCTGTGGCAGCTCCTCAAGTATTGGAAGACTGCTATCATGTCACACCTGGTCCTTCTCTTTGCTAGAGTTCTGGGATAATTTATTCAATGATACATTTGTTTGTTTTGTTCATTATCTGTTGGTGGTCTCAGGAGTCTTCCCCAACACTAAAATTCAAAAACTTCATTATTCTATTCTGCTTCTTCAAAGTTCAATTTTCATTTCTATAGAGTGTTACAGAGGAAATCATTACTGCAAGATTCTGATTTTATATAAATGCAACCAAGCATCTGCTGGTTGGGGGTTCGGGGGGGTGCTAGCGAGCCCCCCATGTCGGCGGCGACGTTTTAAAACACCCGCGCGCCTTCCCAACTGAGCCCTCAAGCCAAGTGCAGAAGTTCGCCTTTGGCGCTTGGCTTGAGGGCTCAGTTGGGAAGGCGCGCGGGTGTTTTAAAACGTCGCCGCCGACATGGGGGGCTCGCTAGCACCCCCCCAAACCCGGGTTGAGGGTTCGGGGGGGTGCTAGCGAGCCCCCCATGTCGGCGGCGACGTTTTAAAACACCCGCGCGGCTTTCCAATGAGTCCCGAAGACAAACGCGGAAGTTTGACGTTTGTCTTCGGGACTCATTGGAAAGCCGCGAGGCTGTTTTAAAACGTCGCCGCCGGCATGGGCGGCTTCCTAGCAGCCCCCCAAACCCGGGTTGGGGGTCCGGGGGGTGCTGGCAAGCCCCCCATGCCGGCGGCGACGTTTTAAAACAGCCGCGCCGCCCCCAATCTTCGGCTCCTCGCTAGCGCTGCGGAAGTAAAAACACCATCTGCACATGCGCAGATGGTGTTTTTACTTCCGCAGCGCTACTTCGCGAAAACCCGCTCGTTGCGGGGGGTCCTGGAACGGAACCCTCGCAATGATCGGGGGATCACTGTAATGGGCAAATTTAAAAGATAAAGGGATTAATCCACAATCTGAGAATGACAGAGCAGTCTCCCCTTCAAACCCCCCCCCCCCAAGAAATTTGTAGTATCATCTATTAATTGCTGCTGAAGCTACATGAGGGCAATCTTAAAGCTGCAAATATTTTCCAAATTCAGGTTTGGAATGCTTATCTCATTTATGATGCAGTTTTAACCTATTGTGCCAAGCTGAGAAACTAGTTGTAACCTTAAGATTCTCTTCCCTCTTAGTCAGAAGCATTTGAAATTGCCACATAGTATTGAATCATAGTGACAGTATGACTAGTCTTCCTTCTTTCAAATAATAGGGAGAAGTCCATCTTTTTGAGTGTTAATTATTACCTTTGACAATACATTTTAAAAGAGGTGGTGATTGCTTAGAAAATGGAGGATGCACAAAGGATTGTTTTGGGGAGGGAAGCCTTGCTTTGTGTTAAAAAAAGATAATTTGTCTAATCTAATTACCTAAATCCCTAGCCATGGGCCATTTCCTGATGGGTGGTTGTGTGCAAGAATTATGCTGAGAACTACGATTTAAACTTCTTTAAAACAAATGACTGTCCCAAATTGGAAAAAAAAATATTTATTTGGAGTAACACTTTGAAAACAATGTGTAGATATAAGCATACAGTCTCGGTTTCTCAGACAAATATCCTATGGGATGTAAGAGTTAGGGATTATTTTATAAATTCTTACTAATATAAAGGTAAATGAAGGAGAAAAAGTGAAGTCTGAAGAGAACTTTATGTTCAGCAAATATTCAGTTCAAAGCTCTGAGTTACTGTTTCCTTTGGGTTCCAAATTTCCTTTGGGTTCCAAATTCAGTTGCAAGATGTGTTCACTGGATGGGAAAAAAGGCTCCACAAGATTGGTGTCTGAAATTGTTACTGTAACCCTAGAAATTAATTGATAAACTAGAATGTAAACTAATACCCTCTGGATCTTCACCTGTTGTTCCCTAAATTATAGCGGCACAACTCATCAAAAGCAAGATAAAGAATTTAAGACCTTGTGACTGCATCAATGCAGTTATTTTTCCAGAACTTCAGAAGTGCTTTTCATTCATTTATTTATAGATTTTACTTCCCAATCTTGTCAATAATGATTCTTGACTTCTTAGATGGTCTCCCATCCAAGGAGAGTCAATCAAAATTGACTCTCCTTAGCTTTCCAGATCAACCAAAGTTGACTTGGTGCTGCCACTTAGTAAAATACAGTATATATCTGAATATATGTGGTGGGAAGATGGATTGGTCCTCAACCTTTCTAATGCTGCAACCCCTTAATACAGTTCCTCATGCTGTGGTGACCCCCAACCATAAGTCTAGTGCCAATTCTCCCAACAGCTTTAAGATGATTGGCAGGAAGGTCAGAGGGACACCGCCACTGTAAACACCTGATTGGTTGGATTGTAAAAATATGTTCAAAGGCGCCAGAATAGAAGCTTTAGTTCCTAACACCAAATTTGTCTTTTCCTAGGGTCTTAGGCGACCCCTGTGAAATGGTCATTCGACCCCCAAAGGGGGTCCCGACCCCCAGGTTGAGAACCACTGGATTAGAAGAAGGTCATGTTTTAATATTGGATTAAGTAATATCAATAACCTATGCTATATAACTGCCACTAGTCTGATGCCTGAAAATGCAAATGATCTTCAAGTTCTAGTAATGAAAGAAAAGTAACTTTAAACTTTACAGTAAAGGAAAGGAACTTTAAATTTTACAGTTTTGCAGACCAAATTAATGACAAGAGGAACAATAGTCCTTTTAGAATTGAAATGGAAGATACAGACATGGTAGCTAACTTTCACTTTTGAGAACTGATATATCACCAATAAAGGAATCTGTAATCAAGAAATACATCACAGGCTAATGTTTGCTAAGATAATAATAAAAGCCTTGGAAGAGATACTCAGATATTATGGTGTGTCTATGCCTAATGGTAAAGGTATCCCTGCCGGTTGTATCTGACTGGAGGGGGCGCTTTCTCATGTCCATTTCTTAGCCAGAATTGTCTGAAGATATTTCCATGTCCTTGTAGCCAACATGACTATTAACGATATGTTTGCGGAGTAATGGGAACTCACCCCATCACACACTGATACCCAGCTGTGAGCTGTCAGCTTTCCAGCAGAGCCATCATGCCCTCTTGTGTTTATGCCTAAAGGCAGAGGTCTTCAAACTTGGCAACTTTAAGACTTGTGGACTTTAACTCCCAGAATTCTCCAGCCAGCTATGCTGGCTGGAGAATTCTGGGAGTTGAAGTCCTCAAGTCTTAAAGTTGCCAAGTTTGGGGACCCTTGCCTAAAGGGGTCAAAATTGTTCGTATTGCAAAGGAAATTTTAATTTTTTTCTTTCTTTTTAGCTTTCTGCACTTTCTTTTTTTCTTCTTCTTTATTTTATTTTGCATTATTCTGTGTTAGCTCTTTTGTTCTCCTTTAAATTTTCAATAACATTATTTTTTTTAAAGGAATATGGTCCTATGTACGAAACATAAGTTAGGTCATATTCCACTCCTCCAACCTGAAAAGTTTGGGAGCATCTCTGCGTTATTCCAGAAGATTATGATATAGTTTTCTCTTTAAATATCCTCAATGTGATTTTCTCATATTCTAGGCTTATTGAAAGAAGTTAATCACCGAGCTACCCCAGTAATAGTACTGACAAGAAAGGTCAGAAGCTAAGTGGTTTGGATGCCATTTTTATTTCACAGGAGCTTTGGACATGTATATTGCTATTGCCAAGGTGTATGGCAAACTACCAGTGCTTCTTTTAGGAGAGGAAAAATACATTTTTCAAACATTTGTCTGAAGATAAATGGCTTTTGGACAAGTGTTTTATGCTGAGGTGAACAAGATGTCCAAGCAACAGATTATCGTTTCTAGACATATTGATGATTTTGTTGCTAAATCCATAGCTGGAAACATGGCACTGAAGCTTCATGCTTGGCCATTCAACACTGAAAGAAGTGATCCCATATTGAAAAAAAGTTCCCTTTGAAGAAAAAAGTTTATTCAGTTTTATGACAAATAACTATCATAATATTGAATGACTTTGAACAAATGGTCATAAATTGAGGACTATCTGTATAGTCAATCCCGATTTAGATACCCAATCTAGAACAGATGCAGTTATAGCATTTTTGTTCTATCTATTTTCTCACAATAGCATTGAACCTGTTGCTTTAAGGCAGTGCTTCTCAATTTTCTGTTATGCCTCCCCCAGGAAGAAGTAAACATTTTTTGTGCCCCCAACTCTCTGCCGACGCACATCTCACTGACCTGCCAGTCCCAAATTGCGCCCCACTGCGCGACGTACATCCTGTCTGACACTTGTACCGGTACCTCCGTGGTGTTCCTCTGCGTTGTGTCCAGGGCAACCCGTTCTAAAAGAAAATGTCTCACGAGTTTGAGAAGTTTGATTGAATTCGTGATACGTTTTCTTTTAAAATGGGCTGCCCTGAACACAACGTTGAGGAACACAATGGAGGTACCGATACAAGTGTCATGTAGGACACACATTCTATTCTATGCAGCAAAAAAAAAAAAAGCACGTTCCCCAGGATCATGCATTCCCCCCCGGTATCTCTCCACCCCCCTGCTCCGGGAAGGTGCCCCACTATTTGGGAAGCACTGCTTTAAGGTAAGATAACTTGGCTTCTGTACATGTATGTAATATATAGAGGTCACAAGAAAAACACCAGTTTCCTTGTAACTAGTCTGAATGGTTATCTGCCCATAGACATTATTATTATGTCAGTACAACACAGCAAACGAGATCACTATGCTGGATTTCGTATTTCATCACCAGTCGGGCGCTTCCCAAGCACCTAGGACTGCGTGATGTAGCGGCGAATTATGTTTGCCGATCCCAGTAAAGCGGCCTTTTGCAATTGACAGATGGAGATTTTGTCAATTCCAATGGTTTTCAAATGTCCGCTGAGATCCTTTGGCACTGCGCCCAGGGTATTACATATATTACATGTATGTAATATATAGAGGTCACAAGAAAAACATCAGTTTCCTTGTAACTAGTCTGAATGGTTATTTGCCCATTGATATTATTATTATTATTATTATTATTATTATTATTATTATTATTATTATTATTATTATTTATTAGATTTGTATGCTGCGCCTCTCCGGAGACTCAGAGCAGCTCACAACACAAAACACGGTACAAATTCAACAATAAAAAGCAATTTAAAACCCTTAGTATAAAAACAATCATACATCTTAGACAAACCTTGCGTAAAACGGAAATGGCCCTGGGGAATCAATTTCCCTATGCCTGACGGCAGAGGTGGGTTTTAAGGAGGTTGCGAAAGGCAAGGAGGGTGGGGGGCAATCCTAATCTCTGGGGGAGTTGATTCCAGAGGGTCGGGGCCGCCACAGAGAAGGCTCTTCCCTTGGGTCCCGCCAGACAACGTTTTGTTGACGGGACCTGGAGGAAGCTAACTCTGTGGGACCTAACTGGTTGCTGGGATTCGTGTGGCAGAAGGCAGTCTCGGAGATATTCTGGTCCGATGTCATGAAGGGCTTTATAGGTCATAACCAGCACTTTGAATTGTGACTGGAAACTGATCGGCAACCAATGCAGACTGCGGAGTGTTGGTGTAACATGGGCATACATAGGGAAGCCAATGATAGCTCTCGCAGCTGCATTCTGCACGATTTTCTGAACACTCTTCAAAGGTAGCCCCATGTAGAGAGCATTACAGTAGTCGAACCTCGAGGTGATGAGGGCATGAGTGACTGTGAGCATGACTCTCAAATCCACATTAGCAGTATCCATTTTTAGGATTAGAATTCTGTTTGTGTTGGCTTCAGTGCAATGAAGTAATTATTTTTTTTCCTATTCCACTTTATAGAAAGGTTATCTTTTCATAAAACCTAATATGTTTAATCTTGCATGCTTCATAGATTTCTCAGTCTATACATCAGTAAAGAGAATATAGTATACTCCTTGCTGACTTAGAAGAGTTAATAATTTATTTTACTTGTGTAGTTATATGAGGACAGGTTTTTATTTATACTATAAATAATATTTATAGTATAAATAATACATTATATAATATTGCTTTATATTTATATTTGTGTATACACATGAGGGAATGGAGATTATCACATTTGTATAACTGTTCATTTCCAATTTGCTCTATGACCAAAACACATTATCTTTCATCTTGATACTGTTATGGAACTCTTAAAACAGTCCATAAATTGAATAGTATGATTATAAACAAAACCATAAATGTTAATGAGTTCCAAAATAAATTTATAGGATGGCATATTAAAATTTTCAACGCTGCTTTGTTTGCTTCCATCATCACACAAACTGTCACTGTATAAATAGATTATTACTTCTACCTTTTTAAAGTTTGTTGTTTATAGAATTTATGAATTATAATCCTGTGATAAGTTATTAATATTATGTATTCATAGTCATCAGACATGGATTGCTTGGTTTATTCAGAATAACTGTGCAATACAAGAAACATGGACCTGACATTAGATCAGTAAATTATATTCTAATCAGGCTCCTTCTGTTGTTGATAATCTGTCTGCTTGGAAAGTATATACTAATAATATATGGAAATCATTTAAGCTCAGAACTATTTTTATGAAAAAGGAAAGGATTTTTCTGTGTAATTTCATTTTATTAATCCCCCATCTGATCTCATTCGTTCTATATAATTCCCCGAATCAGCAGTGCGGGAGAAGGAAGAGGAGGAGGAAAAGGATTTTAAAGTCTGATGGGGATTTTTCCAGGCCTTTAAATTGAAGCTTTATCTTTACGTTTATATTGCTCATTGAAGTATTAATATCAATTGAAAGATTTAAATGTGTTTACAAAATATATCATAGAAGCTTTACTTCTAAAGTTATATAACTATTTTATCCTATAATGTTCAACTCTCTTGGTGATTTGTGAAATATTCTCAGATTTTTTCAAATAGGAATTTTTTTTTAAAATTAACTGGAAGAAAACTAAATTGATGCTCTAAACTCTTTTTTGGGGAGTAGGGGTAACTTTGATTAATTGTAACTCAATTTGACAGCCTTAAGACCTAAGAGGGAAGCTGTAAAATACACATAGGTAAACTGCTCTAGAGCAGGGGTCTCTAGCCTTGGCAACTTTAAGACTTGTGGACTTCAACTCCCAGAATTCCTCAGTCGGAATTCTTTAGCTTGCTGGCTGAGGAATTCTGGGAGTTGAAGTCCATAAGTCTTAAAATTGCCAAGGTTGGAGACCCCTGCTCTAGACCAAGGAGAAAAACTGTTTTTGAAACAACATGAAGATGGGAGATGCACAAATTAGGGGGTGATATTCCAGAAAGCAGGTAAAACAATAGAGGTGTTTCCCAAGTCTTGCTACACCGCATTGATAAATGGGACTTGCACAATATGGAAGGGCAAAAACCATAGAAAATAGGCAGTCTATCGGATTAATCCTTTGCCGTGAAGAACTTTATAGATGACCACCAGTATCTTGAAATGGACCCAGAAGTTCTCTGGCAACTGGTGCAGTTTGCATAGTACTGGTGATATATGAACATCCTTGTTCTGCTGTATTCTGCATCATGTGTAGCTTCTGAAGGGTTAAGAGCAGCCCCATGGCTTTTAGGATTTCGGGGGTTCCCTGAATCCACAGGTGATTTGTTCCTCCAGAGTCATGTTTGGAGCCAGGAGTTCCTCCAAATGCGTTTTCCTTTTCCAGGCTGAAAGCAGGCCATGAATTCAGCTGCGAAGGTACTTGTAAGAGTGCTTCTGGAAGCATAGATGCAGAATAGCTTTACTTTACAGTACAGTCATGCACGTATTTGGAAGTGGGAAAGGACTCTTTTCAATTTGAGACAATACAAACATAATAAATGGAAAGGAAGGTTCATCTCCCTCATGACTCAATCCTTCTCAAACGACATTATTATTGACTGAACCACTGGTTGCCAAAAAGAAAAATCAATTTTAGAAGTACTTGCTTGGCCACAGCTCATGATACAAATCCAGCATAGACAGGCTGATTTTATCAACTATCTGAAGAATAGAAACATAGAAGACTGACGGCAGAAAAAGACCTCATGATCCATGTAGTCTGCCGTTATACTATTTTCTGTATTTTATCTTTATATTATATCTTTATTTATAGAATAATTTCTACAGTTAGCCACAAAAGAAGAAATTAAAGCTATGTCAAAAATTTCTTACTATTTCTTTCAATTCTCTTCTTTTCATTCTATACCTCTTAAATGGCATCACATCTTCTTTCATTTAGTCATATTTTAATGTGATGCAATTATACTTTAAACATTTACAATTAACATATTAGGCTTTCCAGAAGAATATGAGGCTACAGATGCTTTGGCCAATTAATGAATTATTATCACTGGGAACTGGATTGAGGGAATGCAGCCCTATTAACTCTTTTAGTCCTCTCTGTGATTTCAATGTCATTGACCATATACAGGGCTGTATCTATTCAGTGTTGAAGACTATTTTCAAAAAACCTATGCAACCCTGGAACCTGTTAGGTTATCATTTGAGAGGAAGGCAGTCTGGTATGACATAGAAACATAGAAGACTGACGGCAGAAAAAGACCTCATGATCCATCTAGTCTGCCCTTATACTATTTTCTGTATTTTATCTTAGGATGGATATATGTTTATCCCAGGCATGTTTAAATTCAGTTACCATCCTCCTTAGTTTCTCTCCCTAATGTGGTCCTCTCTGAAATTGTGGTCAAAAACCTTGAACTGAGCAAGGCTAGGGAGCAGGAAGCTACACTTGATTCCTCATGTG
The DNA here is from genome assembly GCF_031021105.1 of Erythrolamprus reginae. Classification (NCBI taxonomy): domain Eukaryota; kingdom Metazoa; phylum Chordata; class Lepidosauria; order Squamata; family Dipsadidae; genus Erythrolamprus; species Erythrolamprus reginae. Next base: position 97,810,510 of record NC_091952.1, on the reverse strand, counting down.
CCCTCCTGGTAGCCACAGGCTCTTCTGAATAGCAGAGAGTGTAGTGATTAAGACATTAGGTTAGAAACTGGGAGCACTAGTCCCATCTTAGCATGAAGCCAGCTGGGTGACCTTGGGCCAGTCTCTGTCTCTTAGCCCTAGGAAGACTAAAATGGCAAACCATTTCTGAACACCCTTGCCAAGAAAACTGCAGGGGCTGGTACATGTATTTACCAAAAGTCAAGGCTGACTTGAAAGCACCAAAAATAGTTTTATTAGATATACTTGCATATCTCATTTATTAAATATAATTTAAATTATCTAAGAATCTATCCGAACAAATGCCTTTTCTCCACGTTGACACTGATGTTATACCAGGGGTAAAATGCTCCCCAGTTTGGGCAGGTCGGTCAGTCGTCATAGAGCCGGTAGTAATCGCAGTGTGAGGCTTCACCCTCCCATGCAAAGAACCCAAATGGTGGCATCCGGGCAGGTTGGTGAAGTCTCGCACTGCAATCACTATTGGCTCTATGACAACCGACTGACCCGACATAACCGGAAGCATTTTACGCCTGCATTATATTGAGCAATAAGTTTAAACAGCTAATTCAATCCAATTTAACATCTTAGTAGTAGAAAATATTTAGGAACTCTCATGGACCAGATAATTATTAATTCGGACCTGTCCCACCCTATCATACGTAACTGTTGAATGACTCCTGAAATTTGAAAAGCATTCATCAAGCTCTCAAACCAGAACTCTATATTGTGAATGTAGAAATATATTACTTCCCCTTTTCTATGCTAAGTGGCAGAGTTTTCCAGTTTTCCCAATTTCCCCCTATCATGGGAAATCACTCTTTTTACCTGGATACTGCATTAATTTTTAGAGAAAAATGCTTATTTTCTCCTTTGTTGCATCTCTGCAGAATACACTAACGTGGTTATTCAACCTGCGTACTGCCTCTTCCATACGGATGCTGGGGAGGAAAAAAATGGTATAAATGATTATTCATTATAAACAATTTGTAACTTTTTTCAGATGAAGTGTTTCAAGTGTGCTTCACTTCTGGATCCATTAGGGATTAAGTAATCATATAACTAATAAGTGTGTATCCTATTGGTTTGCATATTTTTCAACTTATGATGATGATGTCCATCCATCATTTTCAAAGAGGACCTTGACATCTTGGAGGGGATATCAAGACTTGAACTTATAAGTCAGGATGTGAACAGAATGTTGGCAAAGGAGAAAGCCAACAACTACCTGTTCAACACTTGTTCCTCATGGCTAATCAAACTGACCAGAGAAGACCTGCCTTTTATGGGGATTTGAGGGAGGGTGATAGAGACGGAGGTAAGGAAGAAGAGAGGAGGAAGTGCAGCATGATTTTACCTCAGAGCTCTTAAAACCACTGAAAATTACTATTTTATTATCTCTGTATGGAGCAAACTGTTCCTGGTTTTCTCCTGGATCCAGAGAGGAATTCTGAGGAACTGGTTTGTTCCTTATCTTTTTGCTATGACCATCAACTCTGCTTCAATCTGCCAATGCTTTCCTGATAAAGTAGATATATGTGTGTGTGCATCTTCAAGCAGTCTTGACTATTTGCAATTGTCTGGACAATAACCCTTGCAATCTTCTTGGCGGCATTATTGGAATGGTTGTACAGCTTACTATTTCTTCCTAGGGCTGAGAGCAAATGACTGGTCCAAAATAACACAGCTTGCTTTTTACCTAAAGTACACACCTAGCACTCACTGTCAGCTTCTAGCCTGGTGGCTTTAAGCACTGCATGAAACAGGTTTTAGAGAAATTATTAAACAATGTCGCTTGGCGGGACCCAGGGGAAGAGCCTTCTCTGTGGCGGCCCCAGCCCTCTGGAATCAACTCCCCCCAGAGATTAGAATTGCTCCCACCCTCCTTGCCTTTCGTAAGCTTCTTAAAACTCACCTCTGCCGCCAGGCATGGGGGAACTGAGATACTCTTTCCCCTTAGGCCTTTACAATTTTATGCATGGTATGTCTGTATGTATGTTTGGTTTTACAATAAGAGTTTTTAACTGTTTTAATATTGGATTGTCATATGCTGTTTTACTACTGTTGTTAGCTGCCCCAAGTCTAAGGAGAGGGGCGGCATATAAAACCAATCCAATCCAATCAAATCAAATATTAAGTGATCTCAAATGTACTAATTCTGGTTCAAAAATGATCAAAAACTGTTAACAGATTGTCTGCAGTATCTGCTGCTTGTGCAGTGCTTGAAAGGTTGTGCCTGTTTCAATAATAACTACATCCAGCTATGTTGTCCTCTGTCGGCCTTTTTAAAACAAAATTCCCTTTGATTCCCCCCCTCCCCCCATATTAAGGTCTTCTCCAATGACTGTTGCCTTCAACTTCATAATTTGTCTAAAAGTCAACAACCTAGTTTTAATTTATGTAGGAGGGAATTATTTATTCTTACAGTTCAAGGTGTTCTTAATAATTTCCTCCAACGCTACAATTCAGAAGTAAATTTTTTCCCCCCAGAGTTTTTAGCAGGCTGCTTTCCACAACTATATATTATAACTAGGAAAATAACGGCATCCTTTCTTATCAGATATCTCTTGCAGTCTTTCCTTCAGGCAGGAGATGTTTGAGTATTTCATGGCTACAGATGCCAATCCTGTTACTTTTTTAATTTAGGAAGATAAAATCTGTTACTTCGGCTTCTTTGCCTATTTGTATTGGGTAAGCACTAACATAATCTTTGTATGTTTTTAGATAAGATAAGACAGATCAGACTAGCTTTTGCACTTCAACAGGAAATTCATTCGATTTCTCTTGCTTCTAGCCATTAGTTCCTATCATAAGCATACCTGCGATGGTTGATGTCTTTCCCAATAATTTTACTTCCAATTCCAGCACTCCTCATGATACAATTAACATATTAGGCTTTCCAGAAGAATATGAGGCTACAGATGCTTTGGCCAATTAATGAATTATTATCACTGGGAACTGGATTGAGGGAATGCAGCCCTATTAACTCTTATAGTCCTCTCTGTGATTTCAATGTCATTGACCATATACAGTACAGGGTTGTGTGTTAGGAACAGGGCTGTATGTTAGAAATAAAAAAGTTATTTTTATTTCAGTGATTCTGGCATTTTTTATTAAGCAACCTTTAAAAGATGGTACTTGGATAACAAGTTCAGCATTTGGGCTGTTGTATCCAACAGGTTTTACTTTTAGGCTGTATGGTATTTAATATTTATTTTATTTCCTTGTGATGTGCACAACAAAGTGAAAGGAACTAGAACCAGAAATAATAAAAATAAAAGCAATAATTAAAGATAGAGCAGAATTGTTCATGTATAGAGAAATGTTCGAATCTAAGCCTTTTAAAGCAGACTTGTATGTATGAGTATCTTGTGAACACAAATAAATTGTAGGCAGCTTATCTGTATTGTAAAAAGTGAGTATGGTGAACTCTTCTATGGCACCAAAGTTAGTTCAGCCAGGAAATTGTCTTGTAAAGCATTGTTGCCCTTAGAGAGAGATTGGTCCCTACATGAAAATACATAATTTGTCTAAAAGTCAACAACCTAGTTTTAATTTATGTAGGAGAGAATTATTTATTCTTACAGTTCAAGATGTTCTTAATAATTTCCTCCAACACTACAATTCAGAAGTATGCTACCGCACGAATCCCAGCGACCGATAAGGTCCCACAGAGTGGGCCTTCTCTGGATCCCGTCGACTAAACAATGCCGTTCGGCGGGCCCCAGGGGAAGAGCCTTCTCTGTGACAGCCCCGGCCCTCTGGAGCCAACTCCCCCTGGAGATTAGAACTGCCCCCACCCTCCCTGTCTTTCGTAAACTACTCAAGACTCATTTATGCTGCCAGGCATGGGGGAGTTAAGATATTCCTTCCCCCTAGGCCATTACAAGTTATGCATGGTATGTTTGGTTTTATTATAAGGGTTTTTAGTTGTTTTATTAATTGGATTGCTACATGCTGTTTTTATCTTTGTTGTTAGCCGCCCCGAGTCTGCGGAGAGGGGTGGCATACAAATCCAAGAAAGAAAGAAAGAAGAAGAAGAAGAAGAAAAACAAATAGGCTCAATAGCTTTTGTGTGCAATCTTGTTTTTCTAATAGATGTAAGTGATCACCAGAATGCATTAAATATGAAACACCAGATGCAAAATGGGAAATAACATAGGTCTATACCACTGTTAAAAGTCATTCATAGTGAAAGCTACTATGTGGAAAAACTACTGATATGGCAGTCTAATCCATTTCTCAGCATGTATAAGATATTATAGATACACTATAGTTACCGGTATATAGATATAGATAGGTGTGTGTATTCATAAGGAATTTATAACATCTTTACAATTTCTAATTTACAGAAATAAATTGGTTTTAAGGTACTTCAACTAAAATTTCATGGGTTTTCTATACCAATTGTTGAGAAAATCTCATATTTGATTTACTAAAGAGTTATGCATTAATGTACATATAAAGACTTCAAGCTAGTGAACTAGTTCTCACATTGCACTTACAATGTTTAGACTTTGAGACCGCTTACTTAAGAGTTCATCTTCTTATAAGTTTTATTATTCACACATTCCCAGATTTTCTGAAGGCAGTACAAATGAGAAGTAAAAAGGCAGCAGCATACCCCACTGGGCAAAAATACTTAATGTGTCACATTGTTTAGGATCAGATTTCCTATTCCCTTCCACAATTTGGCTGTTCCAAATTACTCTCAATATTCTGCTGTGAATGGTTGTGAAATCTATTAGCCCAAAGAAAAGGAAGATCTGCTTAGTGACACACGATAGCCTTGTGCATTAAAATATTGACTTGGTGCCAGTCACAGTTATTAGTAATGGCACAGTTCCACTTTTCTCTCACAGGTCTCTCTAAAGAATGCAGGTTGGCAGCAAGTGGAATGCTAAGTGGTTGGTACTCAGCAGGCACTGGAAAAACAATCCTTTTCGATGTTCAAAGTATTCCCATGCTTCTGCTGGATGTTTGAAATTTATTTCTGATTCAGCAGTGGCTTATTTTGATTTGTAATCTAGCTTTTAGTTCTGGAAACAGGAAACACTAAAAACTAATTATTTGAGCAGAGCATCATATGCTTCTTTATCAGACACAGTAGATTTCTGTCTTTCTGATGTTCTTTAATCAAATAAATTACAGAAAACTATAGCCAAAGTTTATCTATACCACTTATAAGATGTACTGGTTACTGAAATGCCTTTATTATCAAGAAACAAGTACAGTGATACCTTGTCTTACAAACTTAATTGGTTCCAGGACGAGGTTCTTAAGGTGAAAAGTTTGTAAAAAGTTTGTTTCCCATAGGAATCAATGGAAATGTGATTAAGGCGTGCAAGCCCAAAATTCACCCCTTTTGCCAGCCGAAGCGCCCCTTTTTGCACTGCTGAGATTCCCCTGAGGTTCGCCTCTGGACTTCTGTGTTTTTGTGATGCTGCAGGGGGATCCCAGCAGGGGGATCCCAACATCACAAAAACGAGCGCTTCGCTGGCAACAGAAGTCTGGAGGTGGGGTTTCCCAGCGAAGGGAGCATCAGTGAAATCACAGCATTGCAAAAACACCGAAGTCCTCGAAACCCCACCTACAGACCTCTGTGTTTTTGCGATGCTGCAATTTCACTGAGGCTCCCCTCGCTGGGAAACCCCACCTCTGGACTTCCGTTGCCAGCGAAGCACCCGTTTTTGCGCTGCTGGGATTCCCCTGCGGCATCACAAAACCCCAGAAGTCCAGAGGTGGGGTTTCCCATGGAGGGGAGCCTCAGGGGAATCCCAGCAGCGCAAAAACGGGTGCTTCACTGGCAACGGAAGTCCAGAGGCGGGGCATGCCAGCAGCGGCAGTTGGTTTGTAAGGTAAAAATAGTTTGTAAGAAGAGGCAAAAAATCTTAAACCCCGGGTTTGTATCTCAAAAAGTTTGTATGACGAGGCGTTTGTAAGACTAGAAGAGGTAACTTAGTTCCTCACATGTTTTTATAAAGTGTGTTTTCTTTAGTTATAATTTGAAGGTTCCCTTCAGGAAATGTTCAAAAACTAAAAAAGAATGACAGACGAATGGATAGATGGATGAACAGACATACATCCATTTATACCACAAAATATCTGTTTTTTGTTAGTAGCATATGCATTCAGTTATTAGTCAATTCCATTAAAATTCTACCCTGTTGGACAAATTAAAGTCTCCTTTTGTTCCACATACAATGACTTTTAACATACCAATACATAATTTTGTACACATTTTTCTCAAGTGTATTTTTTTCATATACGGTACAACTTTCCCCACATATGTGGCTTCACTATAAATGTCCCCTATGTGCAGTTTTATCTGCACCTTACATAATGTTTGAGCTGAAAAGTAGTTTGACATAATACCAACAGTCTCCATGAGGTATAAGATTGGTCTGCCCTGAATTTTTTTGTGTGTGAATTGCCTAAATTTGTGATATTCCTAGAATCCTAAAAATTTGGATATGTTATAATTGGTGGACTTCATAGAGAACTTCAGTTTATTGTCAGTGCTTGGCATTACAAATCTCATTGATTTTAAGGCAACGTTCCTATGGGTACACAAACTAGTATTGCAAAAGCTGGTATTACAGTATATGAATTCTTCATTTGTGTTGGGTAAGCAAATTTGTATCTGGCTAAACCATCAGAAGTAGGGAATTGAATAATTTCCCATGATATGAATATTTTTTATTACCATGTAATCTAGCTGAATATATACATCATAAAGACTTCTGCAACAACTTTCAAGCATTTTATATACCGGTAGTAATTTATTACACATATTTTTATTGTGCTACAGATTGGCTTTGGCTTCCATTTTAGATTTAATCTGGTTCAACCCTAAATTGTACTCATTAAATCAGATTTCTCAACTGTGGTTTTGAAGTTGGCTTATTTTAACTCAAGAATTGATATGAACTACAATTGGTTGTAATGGAATACATAGCATTTTATGTACCAAATTAAATTGAATACTTCCCTAGCCTTTACTTGCCATTGTTTGAAGTTGTATACCAAACCAATTTTTATGACAGTTATAGACCATCATGTTTTAAAGAAAGTAGCAAGCTCAGTCATTAAATGATGAATTAGCATGATAGCTAAATGCAGGAGTTAAACATATGAACATCACAAGTAATGTTTAAAACTATGTGAATGGATATTTGTGAAATATTTTCATGCTTGCATTTTAATGAATATATGTTAATGTGATAAAAAGCATTCTTTGGTGGTCCAATTTCCTTTTTAATTATCCTCATCTTCTTACTGTTTTCTTGGTGGTTTAGCCATCTGAAAAGCATCTGCCTAATGTGCTAATTCACCTGAATAAGTTTGGAAGACATTGTCCTAGAGGGATAAGCCTTCTTGAAGTTATCTCTTAAAAAAAAAAAATCAGGTGTGAAACTGCAATCTGTTGTTCAAGAATAAAACAGTATTCTTTTGGCAGTTACATTAGTTTTCCAGGTGAGTGCTTTATAACAGAGAGGCTCTAGCTTCAAATTGCTTCCTTAATCCTGAGCTTTATTTTGAAGCATGGAAAAGCATGCATGCCTGTTGTCTTTACTTAACAGTGACAAATCCCTACTTTTCAAACTGGCATCAATCATATTCACACCCTGTCACTCCCCAGAGCTGTCCCTGACAAAAGAATTTATTTAAAGTTAAAAGAGATTTCTTGATGTTGCTATTTATAGGTTTATTCTGTTTCTGCTTGCTTTTTAATGGGCAAATGGCAGTTACGCAATTCTGAAGGTAAAGCCAGGGTCTAAAATTAAAGTTGAGACTACATAGAATGAATAAAGCCCACGTTCTTGGAGGAATCACAATTATCTTGTTTAGGTTAATGTATCGTGTACCCAGAGGTGGGCTGCTAAGGTGGAACGGTGGTGTATGCTTGCCCCCGTGGCTCTGAGTGCTAGCGGAGTCCAGCGCAATTCTGCTACTGCACCTGGGCAGGTAGAGGAATCGTGCACAGACATGCAGGTGCACCCGTGGCACACCTGCATGACCACACACAATTTCTCTACCTGCCCAGGTGCAGTAGCAGAATTGCGCTGGATTCCGCTAGCACTCAGAGCCACAGGTGTGAGCAAAAGTCACTGTTCCACCTTAGCAACCCACCTCTGCGTGTACCATTTGCTGTAGTCGTAGGATTCTACATAACTGAGGACAACATGAGGAGATTTGTGGGCAGAAGTAAAATCACTGACAGTCGATTCTATAGGCTGTACTTCTTTATGCCAGAGAGTTTTTATACTATGGCCAAACCTTCAGCAAATAGCTGAAAGGTTAGGGCTGTGCAGATTTTATATTCAATATTGCATTGCACTGATTAATCTGGAATTTTTTTAGACATTTGCCAATCATTCTGAGTTTCTGAAGGTTTAGAATTTAGCATAAAAGTCTATGCTCTACGCTCTAACAAAAAACAGAAGAAATGAGCTGAAAGCTACTGTTGCAGTTATATCATAGTTCCTTTGCCCATTACGCCAAAGAACTCCTGTTTTAGTAGACTTTTCAAATGTAGACCTTTCAAAAACTAATCAAAATGAAGTTGGTCTATTGAATTGCCCTTAGTCAGGATTTTCTTATTTGGATTCAATCTGTTATAATCCCCAAATAAATATTTTAATCATCTTGAGAACTGGGTTCACAATCTCAGCTACCTTACTTATATTGAGGACAGAGCTAGTTATTGTCCATATTCTTCATAGTAAGTCAACTGACATCCCTGATAAACTCTACAAATGGTTTGATGAATTTGCTAGAAAGTATGGAGGTTAAAATAAAGCTTTAGGGGAACCTCACATCACAATTTTCACCAGACAAAACAATCCCACAGCACCACCTTCTGGAATCAACTAAATTGAAGTGGAATAATTATAATACAGTACCCACAGTTCAAAGATTCTAAGTAGAAGGATATCAGAATTGATAATAATGAAAGATGCAAAAGTCCAAGACAACAATACTAGCGTACACTCTGCGTTCTTTATATAGCATCTGGCATTTGTCATCCATCAAGACAATCAAGATAGTTGTTATTCCAAAAACCATGTCTGAAACTAGATTAGAATAGATCTGCAAAATTAGTTGTTCTTTAAAAAAAAAATTGATTGGACATGATCATCGGTCACTCTTTTGAACATCTTGTCTAGGAAGGTGACATTAGTAACTAGTTGGCTTATAGTTTTTACCTATTGGATACTGAATAATTTTCTTCAGAAGCAAGCTTTTAGAGGCAAGTATTATCCTCTCTCAAAGACCTTAAGTGCATTTAGATGTAATAAATACAGAGGAAAAATAGGCTATTATTAGAAGCAGTTGATTGAATATGATCTCATACTTTAGCTACATCCTTACGTCTCAAAATTGTGATACTCACTCAATACCCATTCTCTTATAATTGCATAACTATAGAATGTTCACCTTTCCCCAAAACTTTAATTACTCCCATCTATCAATATCTGAAGAAAACCTCTCTCTATATTTTATTTATATTACGTGTTATTGAATTATATACATTATGTTGGTATACATATACCTAGATATTTAATATGAAATTGATATTCCTTAAATGGGTATGTAATCAGATTTTTACCTATAGATATTGAAATAATGCAGCATTCTGCTATTTTACTAAAAGCATTTATCTTTCACATCAATGCCAGGACAGTATGAAGTTTAGAAGTATACAAAATAATGTCATATTCAAATAAATGCAATTTGTGTTCAGTTGAGTTATGTATGTTTCCATCTGATCTCTCTAGGACCTAGGTCAGTGATGGTGAACTTTTTTTTCCTTGGGTGCTGAAAGAGCATGAGTGCACGCTATCACATATGCGCACCCACACCCATAACTCAGTGCCTGGAGAGGGCAAAAATAGCTTCCCTCACCCCCGGAGGCCCTCTGGAAGCCGGAAATAGCCTGTTTCCCAACTTCTAGTAGGCCCTGTAGGGTCATATTTCGCTCTCCTCAGGCTCCAAAGGCTTCCCTGGAGTTGGGGGGAGGTAAAAAACATCCTCCCCATCCCCCAAAGGCCCTCTGGAAGCCAAAAATGCCCTCCCAGAGCCTCTGTGTAAGCCAAAAATCAGCTGGGTAGCACACACATGCACATTGGAACTGAGCTAGAGCAATGGCTTGTGTGCCAGCAAATATGGCTGTACGTGCCACTGACCTAGGTTATCCACAAATCAAGGGTTCTATACAGATATTAAAAAGCAGGGCTGAAAATGGTCATCAGTCTAGTTCCTCTACTCTTCACTTTAGATGCATTCAACTCATATTACAGTAGTACCTCTAGATACGAGCTGCTCCACATGCGAGTATTCCAAGTTACAAGCCACGATGGGAGCAAAATTTCTGTTCGACACCCGAGCTCAAATTCGGGATACGAGCCGAGCTTCCACTAGGTGGCGCAAGAATCCTTGCTTCTGGTTATCTCAGCTGGGGGGAAACAAAGTCTAAAGGCATTCGTTCGAGATGCGAGTTGATCGACATACGAGCTCGGTTCTGGAACGAATTAAACTCGTATCTAGAGGTACTACTGTATTTATTTATCAGTGGCACACAACAATAGATAAAAATTCAGAATATAAAAAAAGCAAATACAAATATAAAATACCACAATAATAGCTTTAAAAAACAAAAATACAGTCCATAGTTCAAGGAAATAAGACCCACCCCAATCAATGAAGCCATCTAAATAGGTTTCACAGGAGTCCCTGACCTGATATCTTAATTCACTTTATGAATTCTAGCTGTGCATGTACACTTAAGCAAAGAAAGCTAGGATCATCTTCTGAAGTTACCAGGTGAGGAGTGCAATCTATACAGCTCCTTCAGTTACTTTAAAATAATTGCTTTATACCTGAGCTTATACAACTGTTTTGAATACTCTGGCCAGTCCTAATAGATGTTAAATCTCCACTTTCAGCTCACAAGTTTTCCTACATAATTGGCAACCCCTTATTCAAAACATACCTTGCCAAATGTGTGGTTGGATAGCCCTATAGTTAACAACGGAGCCATGAAGTTCCAGTTTGAGCAGGTTTGGCAACTATATTGAGCCCCACTGGAATAATAATCCTGGAATTATCAATACCAACATTCTTTATCAGGAAAATGAGTGAAGACTGGGGTCACAGTAGCAGAATCTATCATTTATGCTCAGTGTCCAGCACAAGATAGAAATATTCAAAATTCAAACACAGATGGGGAAGTCTGAAAAATAAAATGAATAATTTCAAGTTTTGAACTTTTCCATTTGCATAAACTTGCCTAAATTCCTGAACCAGCTTCTTAATAGATAAGAGTTGTTCATTTGTGTTCAGATTGTTACCAAAATTTTATCCCTTTCAATGATAATGAGATGAGATTGTCAGCTAGTCTGCAAGCATTTATTTTGTGTTGTGAAAAGAAGCAGATTGTTGGGATACTTGTACCTGGTATTCCTTTGCTGTAAAATCAAATGTTCTTGTGAGTACATATACCCTGTTTCCCCCAAAATAAGACATCCCCTGATAATAAGCCCAATCAGGCTTTTGAATGCATGGCAATAAGGCCAAGCGCTTATTTCAGGGTTCAAAAAAATATAAGACAGGGTCTTTTGGGGGGGGGGGACACGGTAATTGATCTGCTGAATCTTCAGTTAGCAATATAGATAAATTCCAAATGACATTAATAAGTTCCATTATATTTACTGTACATCCCTACATACACTTTCACAATCTTTGTGTACAGAACTTAAATATATCTGGCTTTAAAGCTGCAATTTAAGAAACCCATCAAATAATAAATGGATATTTCTTGCAAGCTCAGTTTACTTTCATTATTAAAATAAAAATGCTACCACCTCCAGGAAAAGTTGCTATAAATAATTTGCCAGGTCACCAAAATTATATTCCACCATTATTATGAATTAATGACTAGATAAAAAGAGAAAACCAGGTTCTGGATTTTTGATAGTTTTCAGGATGATGCATGTTTCTATTAAATATTTTAAGGAGGCATAAAATATAAAATCTAATCAAAATTGTATATTTTAAATCTATTGTGCTAGCTGATCTGAATTGGGAATAGGGAATGTGCGTACACAAAAATGTCTTCGATGTCCAAAGGGCAACTGTAATCCTTCTGATTTCACAATCTATTTGCCTCTTTCTAAAAAAAATGAAATATGATACAACACACTAGCTGTAGCATTAATGTTATTTTCAAGAGTTCCTGTGTGCCCCATTGGCAATCTTAAAACATAAAAATGTCAGATAGTCTAGCGCCTTGCTTTATCTGGATATATATTGATGAATGATGAAACATCTTGGAAATCTAAAGTGAAATTGGAGAACAACTTTATCTAAGGATTTGGGGTTTTTTTTGGAAAATGTCCAGTATATACATGGCAATCATGTTATGACTAGACAACCATCCCCTCACTTTAGAGACACTTTGAGAGCATCTAGGGCATATTCCAAAATTTCTGAATTAGCTCGCCAGATCCCAAAAGTTTAACAATCCCTAATCTGATTTATAAAATGACTTTTAAGATGGTCATGCAATACTTTGGTCTTATGGAATTCAGCTACTTTCATTAGCAGAGGGGCATGTGTCAATAATACATTAAAATATCGGATGTTAAGATGTGGTTTTACTTTCGTGAAGGTCAGTTTTTACAAGTATCCAATCCACTAAAAAAATTATCCATGTTTTATGTTATCCAATTAGATTTATGTTTACAGTTGTGTATTCTTTTTGTGCTGTTTTAGTGTTTATAGAAAATGATGTCTAGAAAAACATTTTAGTTTACTAACTGCTAGTGACTTTTCTATAGCTGCTATCTGGAAATGGACTGTTTTAACATTCTGAATCTGCAACTGGAAAGCATTATATGAACCCAAGTGCCAAAGTAATTGCCTTTATATGTACGGATAAACTTCAGAACTGGGATAATGTCAAGGAGAATTCTGTTTTAATAGAAATAAAAAACAGCAAATGAGGTAATCAAATTCAGATAAATTAGTATTGGCAGATTCTGAATGATGTACTTGCGTGAGCAATCTTTCAAAATTCTTTCTGGTATACTGCTGGCAACTCTATATTTATTATAATAATAATAATATGATCCATGAGGGATTTGTGGGTGGCCTGGCTAATTCTAATTAATCCAGTCAGAGAGAGCAGCAGGGTAAGTGGAATAGTCTATTGGATGGAAATTCATAACTTAATTGAGGTCAAAGTCCTGGGCTGGGAGAACAAAAGTCTTTCTCTAGGATCAGGTCGATCAATAGCAATAAATATCTGGCTTGGGTACAAGTACTTTACAGTGACAGATTACTTGACACTGGCCAGAGGGCCTGGTCTTATAAAGGGTAGAATCCTGTACAGTTTTACATAAGTTACTTTTGTAGACTCTTCAGGATGGTACAAGACTAGAAGAGGAAGCCTCTGTTGTATTACAGTTTGTTATGAGATATGGAAGCATGCAATTTAGAGAAGCCACACTAAACAGTGAAGTTGCTGTAATTTATTAGTATCTCTTCAGAAGTACAAGTAATTTAGTCATGTTAGTAGAATAGAATAGAATAGAATTTTTATTGGCCAAGTGTGATTGGACACACAAGGAATTTGTCTTGGTGCATATGTTCTCAGCGTACATAAAATAAACTATACATTTGTCAAGAATCATGTGGTACAACACTTAATGATTGTCATAGGGGTCAAATGAGCAGTGAAAAAGCAATATTAATAAAAATCTTAGGATATAAACAACAAGTTACAGTCATACAGTCAACATGGGAGGAAATGGGTGAAAGGAATGATGAGAAAAACTAGTAGAATAGAAGTGCAGATTTAGTAGAAAGTCTGACAGTGTTGAGGGAATTATTTGTTTAGTAGAGTGATGGCGTTCGGAAAAAAACTGTTCTTGTGTCTAGTTGTCTTGGTGTGCAGTGCTCTGTAGCGACGTTTTGAGGGTAGGAGTTGAAACAATTTGTGTCCAGGATGTGAGGGGTCAGTAAATATTTTCCCCGCCCTCTTTTTGACTCGTGCAGTATACAGGTCCTCAATGGAAGGCAGGTTGGCAGTAATTGTTTTTTCTATAGTGGCTGAACTCAATATAGCTTTTAGGAATAAGTGTACTAATCCTTAAATTTGTCTGCAGAAGCATGAATAAGAAAGTCGTTATTATTGTTAATTAGAATTCTGTCCTTTTCCCCAAGATACAACAATTAATAATGACAGTTGAAACAAAATATAATGCGAACAAGACTGTTTCCTTTAAGATATAGCTATATATGGCTTAATAGGAGCCCAAGATTATACTTCCAAAATTTGACAATAAAGTATCTGACGTAGAATACTTTGGGGTTTTGCAAATAAAGGAAAGCAATGTGAGCCAACTAGAGGTAGACTGATCCTTTTCCTATATCTAAATGTCTTTCAAAGTGCCTGCCTGTAAGATTCTTTTAAATTTGTTTTGATATTTGGGTTTTTTCCTCCAGCGCCCACCTGTAAAACAACCTAAAAACCAACCCCCAGATTTTTCCCATTCTTCCATGACCGCACTGTGGCACCAAAGTATTTCCCATAACTGTCCAGAAGACTGAAAAGCTGGGTAGTAACTAGTCCTCAAACGTTGCAGATCCCTACTCAACTCTTACTATTGCATACAAAAACATTTGCATAATTGTGAGACAGTTATAGTTTTAGGTACTGCATATGAATTCCAAATTTGGGTCTGTTTTGGAAGAGTTGGGTTTTTTAGGTAAAATGATTGAAATAACTCAGAGGGGGGACATACTGTAAGAGTGATGCTTTCTTGCCAATTTTCATTCTTGAAATGAAATAGGCTGCAAAATTAAGTTGCGGCTTTACACAAGGTCTTCTGATCACAACTTGCTTGAATTGGTTTATTAAACCTTGAATGAATATAGCAACTCAGTTGATTTGCATGTTCCCTCACCTTGACCAAAAAGAGCCCCCCCCCTCCATGTCAGAGGATATAACTTATCGCATTTTTGCACTATAAGACGCACCCAGATTTCAAAGATGTAATTTTTTGGGGGGGAAAGGCCCATTTTTTGAAAAAACTGAGGCATTTTTGCCTTCCCCCAGCCCCCAAAACACTCTGCAGGCCTCCCAAACCCTTTTGCACTCTGTTTTTGAGGAAAAATGGGACCCAGGGGCGGAGTTTCGGGAAGCCAAAAATGGCTGGATTCTGTGTATAAGGTGCACCAACATTTCTCCTCTTTTATGTGAATAGGTGTGTCTTATACTCCGAAAAATACGGTATTTTAGTTAATCCCAGTTTATTCTCATGCCTAAAGCACAGGTTGATTAATCCTAATTGTGAATTATTTCAACCAAGGTTACTATGTATCATAATTTATAAATCTGGCTTGTTTAAAATAACTATTTGAGATTAATTCTAGGATTGTATGATATGGTAAGCAAAGCTGTCTATTTTTTCTTCTTTATCATAGTCGGGGAGTAAATCCAGATGAACAGGGGGGATTTTAAAATTGTTTTTGTATCAAACACAGTCAAAGTCTGTAGGATTCCAGATAATGTTTATGAGACTTCAGTAGGAAAACTGACTGTTCTTTACTGAACAGTCTTCAGAACTGAACTAAACTTCAGAGTTCCTATCAAGAATTGTAGTGGCAAATTATTTTAATGTGGGAGTTTTTTTCCCAATCCAAGGAGCCACGAATATGCTGTTTTAAAATTGAAATATATGTTTCCCAACACCCTTAATGTAAATATCATTTTAAATCATATACTAGTGGAACTCAAATGATCCAAAATTATAGAGCCGCCAAGCTTTCTTTTTGTCCATATTACTTAATTATAAATTGTAACAGCTGCAAAGTTCCCAGTTTTTTCTCTCTTATATGCCATATTATGTTATCTTTTTTTCCTGTTTGGGATGCTGAAATTAAAAAATGAAATATATGTGGTGCTCTCCATGTTCCTCCCCATTTAATCCAAGCTTTCTCTTTATTGAACCATTAGTTCACTCACTTCTATCATTTTCTCATTCTCCCTCTTTTTATAAGTTTATTTTCAATGGCCTTGTTTTCCTCAGCATTTTTTTTCTTTTGCTTCTCTATAGCTAGAACATATAAATATAGTATTAAACTGGCTGATAAAAATTCAAAGACATTAGTGCTTTCAGGAAGTAATTTTCAGCACAGCCGTGAGGAAAGCTGTAGCCCCTTGTGACCCCTTCTCCCTGCCATTCTCACTGTGCCTATGGATCTTCATTCCAGTTGTCACAAACCGTCTTCTGAGTGGACAATCAAAGTCTGAAGATGCTCTTTGTATCCACCACTGGAATTCGGTCAGCCTGTCACAGTGCTAAGAAAAGAGATTATCTTCTGAATTCGAACTATAGAGCAATAATCGTGATAGCCACCAGACGGCGCAAAAGGGCAATTTGATCAGCCCAAGACTTTTTCTAAAAGAAGGGATTTTTTTAATGAAATTGCTGATTCAGCCTCAGTGTATCAAGCTCTCCAGCTCCACTAAGACTGACTAGCTATACATGATTTTCACTCTCAACTCACAATCATTTTTTGCTCTTTATTTCCAGAGATCCCATTCTTAATTTAGCAACTGCAGAAACCACAAGCTCTTCATCACAGTTCTGGATTCTCAAACAGAGCACAGAATTTCATGTGTACCTCTATAATCTCATGGTGGAGAGATATCAATATTAATATCACAGTTTGTGGGAGGAATTACTCATTTTCCCCCCTGCCAACATTCAAGGTCTTAGTTCAATCTAAAGGAATAGCAAGCCATTAGTAACAGCTATAATATGTAGCATCTAAACACTAGGAAACTAATTCCCAATCATCTCTTTTGTGCTTTTCAAAAAGCAAGGAATAATAACTTCAAAAATAAAAAAATAATTTATGGAATCACTTCATCCAGCACATATTTGATCTATTTTCTGTCTCTCAAAAATGAGGAACTTTATTAAGTCTCACAATAAAAATAATATTTTTTTCAAAGAAGCAACCTGGTATATAAATGGTAATGTATAAGGATGGATGTACATTGTAAATAATGCCCCCCTTTCATCTTTTTTGTAGTCTATCACAGCTCTCTTGCTGCCATTTGCAGATTTGCTGCAAAACACAGTTGAATCAGCTGATCAGTTCTGATGTAAGGATGCACCACTACAGCACCAATATTATTATAGACCTTTTGAGCATCATTGGGATGCTGATGAGTTAGGAGTAGTGGAGTATTCTTCATTTCTGAATTTTTAAATCCCCAGACAACGTAAATCAAATGATGCAGGAATACTTTTATCTGGAGTTATCCAAAGGATAATTTGAGGGTTACAAATTATATAGTTTTGAAGGTGGTTTTTTTTGCCAGAAACACTCTTCCTATCTTGGTTCCCCCCCCCCCCCGCAGAATCCAAATGTTGCTTCAATGGAGAGCAGATACTATTGCTTGTACTATTGTGAATGTTGTAGGTGAAGACTTCACATAATCTTCCTCCAATCTTCATAGTTACTGTACCCAAGTTCTAGTCTAGTGTATTTTTTTACTGTTCCTTTACTCTGGTAATAGTTGATCCTAAAAGCTAGAAGCTATATACTATTTCAGTATTTTCATTGTCAGTTTTAAGACTGGCTACTGTTGCTTTTTATTTTAATACTTTTATTACATCAATTAAACTCTTTCCCTGCATTCTTAATTGGTTAAGGTCCAGACGAGCTTTTTGAGTTCTTCACAAATTCACAACTAGAATGAGAGCCTGTTATTTGGGGATTGCTACTCAAGGCAGTTTTTCAATGTTACTTTTCCTCTATGGCCTTGTATTTGGAGAAATAGGATGTCTTAGATCAAGGCAGTAAAGTTTTGCAGCAGCTGAACATTTGTCAGAGAAAGAAGAGTGATGGGAGGACTTCAGTTAGGAAAAGTGAGTGGCTTTGTGTAGACTCTACTTTGCCTAATATATGGCAGAGTTAAAGTCTCCGGTTAATCCCTTCAGATCACCCATGCCTATGTTCGGTGAATGCTAATTTTGAATAGACTGCCTTGCCTTTAACCATTGAAATGGGTTTGTAATGCATCTGTTGGAGTTGTAACACCTGCATATGTTGGGATCTTTTCCTAAGCCCTTTTTAAAAATTATTTTTTCACATTACTGAAGCCTTAATCCCATGAGCTCACCTTTTAATAACAGGAAAGTGTATGAGCTTTCTTCTTCATGCTTATTGCCACTTGAGGATAACTCATTCCTGTGCAGCACTCATAATGGAATTCAAGGGTGTTTTTTTTATTCCTTTACTAAGGATGCTTGTAGCATAGCATTTGCAGGTTGCTGTGAAGCATCTATGTGGGTTCAAGGACATGTTCCCAGTTTAATGTGCACAAGCATGCTTCTGCTTCTCCTCTGATTGGCAAGGTTAACTCTGAGAGGCTGCAGCTTTTTAAACTGATTTGATTAGAACCAGTGCTATATCTCCTTCACTCCCCCCCTCTCTTAACTGCAGCCTCATGATCCTTTTAACATTGGTCAAACAACCATTCCTTGTCTCTCTGTCTTCTCTTCATCACCCCCTACCCCATTTTCAAGCTGAATTTTTGACATTTTATAAAATCAAGCAGCTCAGTTAGGATTAAGTGCCACATTTGTTTCCAGAATACATTGTTTTCTGAGATGGGGTGAAGTATAGTTCTGTTCATATTTCCTCTTTATCAATGTTACTGTTATCATGCAATTTCTAAGATAAGGCAAACTTAAAGACCTATCTCGGGCCTCTTGTTGTTTTTTTTAAGATGACTATTTGTGACCGAGGTAGCTTGCAAAACATTGGAATTCAGTTGTCTTCATTATGTGGTTTTGCTTGCACAATGTGAATTTGTATTGTCAAACGTTGCATTCATGTGGCACCCTCTAATATTCTCCTTATCTTCTATATTTGAAATAGTTTATTTTTCCTCCATGTTCGCCCTGAATCTATTGTCAAGTTGAGAAAATTGTGGGGGTTTTGCAATGAACAAAGCTGTAAGCAGGTGAAAATAAACGCCTCCTTAAAATTCAGACAAATTTGTGCAAATTGTTCCTGTGAATCTGAAATGATCCCATCATTCTTATAATGTCCAATCTTTTTATGGATCTTCTCATTTAATTTTTTGTCAGCTCTCACAGGAATGCCCGTCTACCGCAACAATTCCTTCCAGTGGTAGTTCCAAAAATAAAATTTGCTACTAGTGTAACAGATTTGCTCTCAGAAATGTTATTTCATTTATGATGGTGTTGCTATTTATCTTACATGCATTATAATATTTAATACTTGCTTTTAAATTATGCTTGGCAAATTTTGTCTCTTGAAAATGAGTGGTATTCATAGGCATATTATTTACGTTTGTGAAATGATGCCTAGGCAATGCATTTCTTGTACAGCAGAATGCCTGCAGTATACAAAAAATGCTGCCATGTGCAATTCAGATAATGTTAATGATCTGTTCTATATTGTAAATACAGCCTACCTCCATTTAGAGATAACTAACCCTGCAAATCTATCTTTGGTTGAACTAGTTTTAAACACAGTGTCCTACCCTAATTTACTAAATTCTGACATACTGCATTACTTAAGAGTAATTCTTTTCTGACTGGCTTCTGGATTATAAGTAAATATTTAGTTATTTTTAAAAGGGCCTTCCTGTATTTCTTTTTAATGGGATATATGTATAAAAAGGTTGTCTTAGGCCAGCAAATGGGTAGACAATCCAATTTTCCTGATTCCATCAAGATACACTCAAAGCATTATCTTGGGCAGTTAACAGAAGCAGCCATTCTCCCCTCCCAACATGATTGACCCTCTGCATCCAGTAACTCAAAACAGTATTTTGATGTGAGAGTATTTACTTAGTGTGATTTATTTAGGACATGGAAGCATATTTCGCTTTATCAGGAAAGTTCTGCTCAGTCAGTACAGATATCAGTCAATGAAAAGTACTGCCTAGACTAGAGCTTCCATTGTATTTGCAATAAGAAAGGAGGCTATAGAAATAGCAAAAATGAATCCAAGTAGGTATTTCTGTGTAGCATCTTGCAGATCAAGTGAAATACATTTGGAGAGCAATAGAGATAGTCTTTATCTTGCTAAATTTCAAGATTGATCCACCAATGAATTGAAAGATATAAAAGTCCATTCAAAGAAATGTTAAACCATAATTTGAGAGCTATTTGAGAACCGCGAGAGCTATCGTAGGGCTTTCCAGATTTGCCCACGTTTCTACAACACTCTGTGGCCTGCACTGGCTGCCGATCAGTTTCCAGTCACAATTCAAAGTGTTGATAATGACCTTTAAAGCCCTACATGGCATTGGACCAGAATACCTCCGGAACCGCCTTCTACCGCACGAATCCCAGCGGCCAATAAGGTCCCACAGAGTTGGCCTTCTCCGGGTCCCGTTGACCAAACAATGTCGTTTGGCGGGAAGAGCTTTCTCTGTGGCAGCCCCAGCCCTCTGGAATCAACTCCCCTCGGAGATTAGAACGGCCCCCACCCTCCTTGTCTTTCGCAAATTACTCAAGACCCACCTTTATCGCCAGGCATGGGGGAACTGAGACACCTCCCCCAGGCTTTTATATTTTATGTTTGGTATGTATGTGTTGTATGGTTTTAATTGCTGGGGTTTTATATATCTTTTTCTTTTAATATTAGATTTGTTCACTGTTATATTGTTTTTTATTATTGTTGTGAGCTGCCCCGAGTCTTCAGAGAGGGGCGGCATACAAATCTAATAAATTATTATTATTATTATTATTATTATTATTATTATTATTATTATTTGAGGGTTCTTCTCCCCACCCCCAGGAAATCTGTTTAAAATTGCATGCATTGCCAGAGTAGTATCAAATTTCTCTCTTATATGGCTTTTGCTTTAAGAGGCAACTGAGTAAATGTAAAGAAAATCCTACTAGAACTGGTGGACTTACATGCGCTTGATCAGAGTCACTAATTGATGGCAGATGTCTACTAACTACTGTTTATGGTCAGTTTGAATATGATTAGTTAATTCTGAACACAGCCACATCCTTACTTATAAAATATTGTGCACACTTATACAGTTGCATTATTCTAGTTTTTTAAATTGTTATTTTCCCCTTTAAAACACTGGTGTCAAATTCACGGGGTCACATTGCCGTCATGTGATATTTCATAGTGCTTTCCCCCTTCACAGAGTTGGGGTGGCCGTGGCCTGTGTGTGACACATCCTGCCCACGGGCCGCCAGTTTGACCCCCCTGCCCTAAAAGAAGTCATTTGAATTGTAGTTTCTATGCTATGTTAAAGGTGGGAAAAATTCTGAAGTGATTTATTTTGGACAGATTTTTTTTTTACACATCTCAAAAATTTGGCTGTAGGAAATGACATGGCTGAGCCCGAAGGAGTGGTCAAGCACATCATCAGTTTGGAATTCCTCATGCCCACGAAGGGTTCTAAGTCCAGCCCTCCCTGAATTCTCTACCTTCTCCAAATTATCCACCACCAATTTGCCTTGTCTGTTAATAGTTGACATTCTTGTGTGAATGCTAGCATGGAATAAACCTTGTTCTGACCCAGTTGCCCAAATATGACAAACCCTCTGTAGTTGAAGCAAATCATAATAAATCATTTCAAAATAAAAATCATTTCAGAATTTTGTCCATCTGATTCCTTTATTAAGAGCACCAGCAGCCCTGGCAAAAAGTTCCTCTTTCACTGCAGGCTAGTAAGTCTATTCTGGTATAGAGATGTGGTTGTCTGCCACATCTATTCATCTCCGCTCCCTGCCTTTTCTCCCCAGAGGTAGGGCGGGGCTTCGCGGGGGGGGGGGGCTCTTCCTTTCCAAGGACCAGTCCATGGATTTCCACTGTTCTTCTCTCCTCTGCCTTCTTTGCATCCATGCATCAGGTGTTGGACCCCACTGTTCCTCCTTTTCTCCTCAGCCACCTCCAGATCTGGGGGCTGTTGACTGTCCATCTGAGGACTGATAGAGCAGTGTTTCCCAACCTTGGCAACTTGAAGATATTTGGACTTCAACTCCCAGAATTCCCCAGCCAGCGAATGCTGGGGAATTCTGGGAGTTGAAGTCCAGATACCTCCAAGTTACCAAGGTTGGGAAACACTGTGATAGAGGGCCTGGGCTGTGCCTCTGTCTCTACCAGCTCCATTCCCTCTTCCCCCTGGGAACTCTCAGCTGCCTCCTCATCTGATTTGGCTGCTAGAGGGGCCAGCACCCGAAAGGCCACAACACCTGAAGTCATTTAAATAGCCTTAGCTGCTGATTTCTTGTGCCTAACACTGGCATATTTCTTGTGAAATGTGCCATGTTACAGCACTAGTACAACATAGATATATGCAATGTTTATATCCATGTATGTGAAGGTATTTGTTACCTATTTTGCATTTTAATAGGGCTTTTGTGTATTGTTGAAGTCCAGTAAGAAAGTATCTGGTTATCTAAAGATTATGTTACAGAGATGATCTTAAAATAGTTGCCAACCTTCTCTCTTCTCTTGATATGCATACTTAGATAAATACAAATTAGATTAATTTGTGCAAACTTAATATTCAGCCATTCTCACAAAGATGATTTTTCAAAAATAAGATTTATCTCAGAGCGATTAACTATTTTTTCCTCATCAAGGAGGGTACATTCCTACCTTTCTTTTGTAGAAACGCTTTTTGAATCATGGCATCCTGTTGCTTCCCATAGCATATTTTAGAGTTGGAAGGCGGCGGGAAAACAAATTGTTGCAATTAATGCTTATGGTAATGGATGTGTCATTTGACTTCGCTGTGAACCCATATATATCTTTGGTAATATGGATACTTTATAATAACGTAGATATTTTCTTCAGGGGGGAAAAAATAAGTTTCTGTGACCTAAGTTACTGGCAAGCTCTCAACATTGCAAGCACACTTGTAGAAAACAGGGCTGTGCATCTGTCAGCAGCTCTTTAAAGAAGCTGCATACATTCCTGGGCTCGCATGGTTGCCAGAAAAAGATACATTTGATTTAAGGAAGTGCTGACAGGTGGGATATGTGCACCCAACCACACTCTGAATCACCTTTTCTCCTTCAAATCTGGGTTGTTCCACGAGTCTAATAGAAAACCATGTTCATCTGTCAGCCAGGAACATTAATGCAATCATAAAGAAGTATATATATACTCTGAGGCTCTGGAAAGTAATACCCCAGATATATGAACCAGCTCTCTTGACCATTTAATGGAGTTTCAGTTTAGATGCTGAATACAAAAACAGTGGACACTATTTGAAGGAAGTGTCATAATGTTTCATATTACAGCTTTCCTTGCCATATTTTATCTGGCTACAAGTTGAAAAGAATGGTTTATAACATTCTTGAAATGTCATTCATATTCAGTATTACAAACAGTGCCATACATAATTTAAAATGTTCCTGTACAGTTGTCTAGACCAGTGTTTTTCAACAAGTGTGCCGCGGCACACTAGTGTGCCGTGAGACATGGTCAAGTGTGCCGCGAAGCTTAGAGAGAGAAAGAAAGCAAGAGAGAAAGAAAGCGAGAGAGAAAAAGAGAGAGAGAGAAAGAACAAGAGAAAGAAAGCAAGAGAGAGAGAAAGAGAGAGAAAGAAAGCAATAGAGAGAGAGAAAGAGGGAGTGAAGGATAGAGAGAGAAAGACATAGAGGGAGGTAGGGAAGGAGAGAGAAAGAGAGCAAAAAAGAGAGGAAGGAAGGAAGAGAAAGAAAGAGGGATGGAGAGAGAAAGAAGGAAGGGAGGGAGAGAGAAATAGAGCGAAAGGGAGGAAGAGAGAGTGAGAATTTTTTTGTCCAACCTTTTTTTAGCCCCCACCCTCCCCCCGCTCAATGTGCCCCAGGGTTTCGTAAATGTAAAAAATGTGCCACGGCTCAAAAAAGGTTGAAAAACACTGGTCTAGACAAATTAGGCAAGTATTTGCAGGCTATGGGTAGGTCTAAAGCTGTAAGGATTTTTAAAATAATCTTCCAGAATGGTTTTTACCCCCTTTTTCTCAATAAGTTGTTTTGAGAATAATACACAATAACTGAGCAGTGATGTCTACCATTACCTCCGGAACCGCCTTCTACCGCACGAATCCCAGCGGCCGATAAGGTCCCACAGAGTTGGCCTTCTCCGGGTCCCGTCGACTAAACAATGTCGTTTGGTGGGCCCCAGGGGAAGTGCCTTCTCTGTGGCAGCCCCGGCCCTCTGGAATCAACTCCTCCCAGAGATTAGAACTGCCCCCACCCTCCTTGTCTTTTGCAAATTACTTAAGACCCACCTGTATCGCCAGGCATGGGGGAACTGAGACACCTCCCCCGGGCTTTTATACTTTATCTTTGGTATGCATGTGCTGCATGGTTTTAAATGATGGGGTTTTAGATGTTTTTAATATTAGATTTGTTTCATTGCAATATTGTTTTATTATTGTTGTGAGCCGCCCCGAGTCTTCGGAGAGAGGCAGCATACAAATCTAATAAATTATTATTATTATTAATTATTATTAATATTGCAGAACAAAACAGGACTCATTTGTATTCCCCTCCAGAATATATTCCTATATATGTCAGATTTCAGGAAAATTCAAATCTATGAAAACCATACTGTAATATGCACTCATAAACCAAATCAGTTTGTCAGTGGCATGTGTATTTCTGCTTTTTGTTCTATTTTTTTATTTCTGCCATTTTTTATATGATTATGTTTTTACATGACCTAGTAAGGTTGTTTTAGTGTTTGTGCTGTTTTAATGTTTTGATGTAACTGAATGTTTTAATTTTTCGCTCTATGCACTGTAAACTGCTGAGAGTTGTTTTAGTTGAAATAGAAGTTTGAATAAATAAATTAAAAGTTTCTGCATTTTTGATTGCCTTTAGACTGGTTGCATTTCTAAATATTCAAAAATTATTTATCCATCAGAACAAAGGCTCCATTTTTTATGCTAATGCTCCAATAATAATTATGCTAGGTAGTGCATTTGCTTTGCTTTGCCCACAGCTAAAAGTTCAGAATAGAGATATATTATATTTTGCACGGGGATCTACTATTGTTCCACATTTGATAATAATCTGTATCATACTGTAAAGCAAAGAAAGGGTTTGGTTCAGTTTTACGTTGCTGAATAATTAACTGAAGTGTACTTGAAAATCCAGTATTAAGAGTCTGAAAAAGAAGCAAACCAATAAGAATGATATATCTCAAACAGTGGTGAAATGGTAATATGCAGTTAAATGATACTGTATTATTACTGTAGTACTGTACTATTTTAAATACTATATTTCTAGTCTTTATTTACAATTATAATATAGAGGATACAGTAAAGAGAATCAGGGCATGTTTTGTGTTCTATCCTTAGTGTCTTTATCAAACCAGGTTAAGGATGGCTATTTGGACAGTTGTGCTCAGATACTAGCAGACTGTAGGTTTTATAAATACATACAGAAATAATTAAAATCTAAGGGGTTTAGGAAAGTTAATCTCCTTTCAGTAATCTCTTGCCATAAAGCATGCAAAGTCACAGCTGGCAGAGAGCCCAAACAGGACCGGCTGTAGGACAGCACGTGGGGCCTGAAGTTCAGAGAGATTAAGTGAAATCACCCCTCTGCTAGTCTCTTAGCTTTGAGGCTCTAGAATATTTTTCCTGGCTAAGGTGGAATTTCAGCTGAACTCCCCCCAAAGCACAGAATGAATGAAGACGTAGTAAATTACAGGTGTGTTTAAATAAAATCAATGGCTTGAATAGTCCCCTAGCTACTCAAAACCAAACAAATTCAAATGGGAATATGTTATTAAATATTATATGTCTTTAAATGTATCATTCCAGTGCCAGGTAGAAGAATCATAATTCATTATGAATCCATATTTCTGACAGATGCCTGCCATCTTTGGCTTTGACAGAAACTATCAATTTAATCATACCTGCAATTTATTAGCCTGTTCCAACAGGCTATTCTTTTTTTTTGAAATTGTGCTTTGTTATTTTGTTTTTCTGGACTACTGTTTCCTATTCCTCCTGTGCATAGTATTTCTTACTTGATGCATATATAGGTCAACTTTTGTAGAATACATGCAACCAGTTTAAGTTACCTTTTAAAGCAGATATTTACGGAAATTATTCCTAGGTTTCAGTTTAGTGTTCACAAACTTACAATGCTCTTTTTTCTGAATTTAAACTAAAGGTGCATATGTTTCAAAATTGATATTTTAAGACTG
Source organism: Erythrolamprus reginae (assembly GCF_031021105.1). Lineage (NCBI taxonomy): Eukaryota > Metazoa > Chordata > Lepidosauria > Squamata > Dipsadidae > Erythrolamprus > Erythrolamprus reginae. The sequence continues at coordinate 97,784,248 of NC_091952.1, read as the reverse complement.
TTTAAAAATGTCTCAATTATTCATCCAACTCCTGATGTTTTTCACTGTTAATCATCAGATTCCTATTTGGAAATAATCAGAAACACAGTAAGCAAACATTTCAAAGTCATCTCCTTCCCTTGAAGAAATATTGGGGGAAGCACATTGCCCAATTGCAAAGCAACAGAGATAAGGTTCCAATAATCATGAAGAAACACACCACACATGATATAAAATTGTATCTTTTCATAGATGCTTTGGTCCTGGTCATATGTGAGGACCAATGTGAATGTTCCACAGGGATGTTGACTGAGTGGATTTGGCTTTCCACTATCTTTCCACTGAATATTCTAAAAAGTAAATATCAAGATAACAAGAGTGGAGATAGTAAGATCTTTCTTAGCCATCCCCCACCCACCCCAAAAAAAACCCCTTTCACCTCTCCTCACCTTACCACTTTATTGTGGGGAGTATACGTAGGAGGAGGGAGCATAATGTATGCTGCCTTAAAATATATCACATAAAATGCAGGATATACTGTACAGTGTTCCCTCGCTTTTTGCAGGGGATGCGTTCCGAGAGCGCCCGCGAAAGTTGAATTTCCGCAAAGTAGAGATGCGGAAGTAAATACACTATTTTTGGCTATGAACAGTATCACAAGCCTTCCCTTAACACTTTAAACCCCTAAATTGCAATTTTCCATTCCCTTAGCAAACATTCAGATTATTACTCAGCATGTTTATTCATTAAAGTTTATTAAAAAAAATATTTATTAAAGGCAGATGAAAGTTTGGTGATGACATATGACGTCATCAGGTGGGGAAAACTGTGGTATGGGGGGAAAACCCGCAAAGTATTTTTTAATTTATATTTTTGAAAAACCGTAGTATAGACTTTCCACAAAGTTCGAACCCGCGAAAATCGAGGGAACACTGTAAATTGATGAGAGCTTTTTAGACTTGCAAAAAGTTGTACCAATGCCACAATTCTTTTTAGATATTTTTTTTTTAAAAAAAGATTTCTATCAATTGTCTGTATTTACAAACAGCTTGCATACAAAATCAGTCAGAAGCAGAAAAAAGCTTTTAACTGCCGGTCATCCTGCTGAATTTGAAGTCCAGATCTATGTTGCCTTGTAGGGGAGTTTAAAGAGTTAAATTTCCAATTGTATTAGCAGATTGTGTTTTCTTTCTATGATCTGGGCTGACAAGACATCAGTATTCTATTCATCTGTTGGGAATTAGGCTGTTAATCCAATCAATGACTCTTGAGTGAGCTGCGGCCTGCTGCCTTCCCACTGGGGAACAATCGGATCAGACGGCAGATTGTTTAAGAGCACAACGCTGTCCCAGTGTCAGGTGGAATTCTTGAGTGTTCCCTGGTGAATTGGGGCTGGGAGAAACTGTCTCAGACCATTTATCCTATTCTTTAAATAACCAGATACCTGCCTCATCCATACTAAACTGATAAGCAGTGGGGGGAAAGGCAGAGCAGAGACCCTGACTAAAATCTTAGAAAACTGCCTGCAGGATATGGTTGACATTTACGTGATTTACGTCTTTTTCTCTTCTTCTTCTTCTTAAGGTTAACCAAAAAAAAAAAATCACTTTGTTACACTGAAGGAATACTGGAATTAGTTTCTTTCACAGTAGTTTTAAAATAGTATTTTTGATTTGGACTTGAACATTCTCTCATGGAATAAGAAAAAAAAAGTCCAGTAAATAAATTGTGGGTATAAGACAGTGTTTCTCAATTATTTTCTCTTACGCCCTCCTCGCCAGGAAAAAGTAAACATTTCATGCACCCCCTCCCCCAATGGGATGTCAGTGTTAATATTTATTAGAAACATAGAAGATTGACGGCAGAAAAAGACCTCATGGTCCATCTAGTCTGCCCTTATACTATTTCCTGTATTTTATCTTAGGATTTATATATGTTTATCCCAGGCATGTTTAAATTCAGTTATTGTGGATTTACCAAACCACCTCTGCTGGAAGTTTGTTCCAAGCATCTACTACTCTTTCAGTAAAATAATATTTTCTCATGTTGCTTTTGATCTTTCCCCCAACTAACTTCAGATTGTGTCCCCTTGTTCTTGTGTTCACTTTCCTATTAAAAACACTTCCCTCCTGATCCTTATTTAACCCTTTAACATATTTAAATGTTTCGATCATGTCCCCCTTTTCCTTCTGTCCTCCATCCTTATTATTTTATTTATTATAAGCTGCAAGCAAACTATTGACTGGGGAAAGCTCTTCTACCCACTTACCTGGGAGTAAGTCACACTGAACTCAGTGGAGCCTGTTTTCGGTTAGGCAGGCCATAGATGTGTAGCACACACCGAGAACAACAACAACAACCCATGCAGCCACCCCACCCCGCATGGCCACCATCTCTTCTGGGCTCAGAGCAGTATGCAATTGGGAAAACACTTCCCATCCAGGGGAGTCGAATGAAAAGGACCACCCATGTTCCCCAGGGTCACACACGCACCCCCTCGCTCCGTGCTCCCCCTCCTGGGGGGGGGGCACCCCACTATTTAAGGAGGACTGGTATAGGATAATTTAGACAGTTTGGATCTTTTTGTTTTAGTTTAGTTTATTTCTCCTGAGAGATATGAAGTGTAAATCTGTATTAGCATTAAGCTCAATAAATACATTCAGAATAGACATTTTATGGACTGAGTCAGATTGGTTGCATTTTCTGTTTATTACTAAATACTCATTACCCAGTTATCAAAATTATACATGTGGCTGCCCAAATAATGAAATATACCATAGTACATAGTAGCCCATAAGAATGCGACTTGAAAAACTATATAGTACTATTTTTTAATTCACCTATCTGCAATTTGTAATCTCAAAACTCAAGATATTGTAAGAGGCAGGCAATATTTTAAGCTCAGGGACATGTTTCGTTCCCTTCCCGACATACAAAGGCTACCAACTAAATATATATCATAATGGATGGCATTAAAATGAAGTGGCACAAGATTTTTGATTCATATTTTCCTTGTTTTGGGGGTCGAGGCAATTAGGTTATTTTACCATCAGTCTGCATAAGCTGCCAAATTCTAACTACAGTGGTAGAGCTTTTCAAGAAATGGTTGTCCTAAGATACTAGCAATCTTTAGGGAAGGTCCTGTGTCCACAGATTCATACAAATTGTTATTTGTCCGTAATTTAGAGGTGGGGTTTATCCATAGAGCCATCTGTCCTTGAAACACCCTCTCTGCATAATATGCTGGCTCTACCGGTGAAGTGCATCAATTATTTTTTTTAAAAAATAATCTTTATATGTTGGTATTGCTCAACTAGTAAGTGTCTCCAATACCGGTCTTAGAAGATGGTGTTTTAATGGATTGTAATACAGGGGGAAATGTTTTGTTTCAAGCCTGGATGAGCAATCCCTTTCTGGAAATTCTACCAGACCATTTTGAGCTTGCCAAATACTGGCAGAAACAAACCTAGAATGCTTTGGTTGTTTCAGGTGCCCGCAGAAAATCTAGAGGAATCTCATTGTGATTTGTTGGGGAGTGAAGGTCAAGGCTTGGCTTGTATGTATTAGCTCCTGTCTCCCCTCCTCTACGGCAGTGTTTCCCAACTTTGGCAACTTGAAGATATCTGGACTTCAACTCCCAGAATTCCCCAGCCAGCATTTGCTGGCGGGGGAATTCTGGGAGTTGAAGTCCAAATATCTTCAAGTTGCCAAGGTTGGGAAACACTGCTCTAAGGAATGGCCTGGGTGCCAGAACACCTGCTCCCCCCCCCATCAATATTCTCAGAATCTTCTATTCTATTAACTGCTGCCAATGTAAGTAACAGCACAGCTGTTCCTTATTGTGATGGTCTCAGAAGTAAAGAACAAAAAAACAGAATAGTATAGCTTACAAGACCATCCACCTTGCCTTTCCTACTCTCCTACCATGCTTCTCCTCTGCTAATATTGCTACCAGCATGGCAATATTTCACTTGCTTACCCACCCTCTATTGCTTCCAGCCGCTTCCTTTCTCCTGATTCAGGTGTCTCTGCCACACATCTCCAAAAAAACCACTCAGCTTTTCCTCCTCTTCAAGATACAGTACTTAGATAATTACTTCTGCCTAAAAAATGCACTTCAGGCTATATCCAGAAAAAAATAGCCCTGCTTCATTCCTTTGTACGGGAACAAAATAACTGGAGAACGGATGTTTGAGTTTAGGCACAGACTCATTAACCAAGCATTCTGGGCGCAGAACAGTTTATTTCTGTTGTATGGTGTTTGCTTTCAGCATATCATATATATATATCAGATATTATTCCCCCTAGGTTGTTCATGAATTATTCATGGCAAGTGGTATCTAAAAAAAATATTTGGTGGTACTGAATGGATGCTCTCTGAGTGCCACAAAATGAATATGTTTGAGTTATAATTTGCCTTGATTTTAAACATTAAAAATCCACTGGTTGTTTTGAACACTGTCCTTTTATATTAAAAAAATATATATAAATATTTTTAGGATGAAGCAATGTCATTCACATGTGTCTGTTTACCTCTCAGCTCTGTATGCTTCCTGCTTGGTCGACATACTGGGATTATGGAAAAGAGGAGATTTATCCTTTTTCTTCCTCCTCCTTCTCAGCAATCATAATATTTGCTTACCCCTCCCCCTTTATGCTTTTATCAGGGAAATGATTAATAGTTAAAGTTGTTCTTATTTTAATGTGAAATAAGGCAATCAAAACTTAATCATGCCAATCATCTTTTAAAAACCAATGACAGTTGAGAACTGATATAAAAACTTAATAAAATGCTTTTAAGATCCATGTAATGTGAAAGCTGAGTCGTATGATTTCCAGACTGAAGAAATGTGAAAAATAAAATCATGATCAATTAAGCATTTTTCTCATATTTCAGTATTGCTTAGTTTTTGTTGATAGGTACAGCTCCAAATGAGCTACTTTTAGGCAGTAATTCATTTGCTAACAGAACAGAGTATAAATAATTATGGGAAATATTCCCCCTTCTTGTTTAGTAACTCAAAATGAAAGTTAATTACCCTGCTCAATTTCCAAGGAAAAAAAATCACCTGTTCCATTTGCTTATTTATAGTTGCATTTTTACAGCACTACTGGAAATTTTTCTTAGTACTCTCCAGAAGCAATGTATCATAATTAGACGTGGAAATTTTACTGTACTCTTCCTATTTATTTATTTATTCCTTTATTTATTCCTTTATTTACTTGTACCAAAACTTTCCTCCATTCCCAAATTTTAGTCAATATTTTGATGCCTGTACATTCCAAATCCTTTTTGTGTAGTACTAAACTACAAATAATGTGTATTTTTAAACTTCAAATATTTTGTATGATTTGGCATAATAATGCTTTTATAAAGTCCTCTAGAATTATATTATTTCAATCAGTCAGAGCCTTGGCACTTTTTTAGGACTCTTTTTTTCCACAGTAAAGAGTTTTTAAGCTGAAAATCCTCAGGATTGAGAAATTGATTATTTTTCCTCTTGCCAAGTATAGTCGTTCAAGATTGAGTAATCAGACAATATTAGACAAGGTGTTCTCTGCAGTAAAACCTCAAATCCAGAAGCATTTAGCTTTCTTTCAGTACAAAGACCAAAAGAAACATAAGAAACTAAGTTTACACTGAAACCTAAATTGAATCTGAATGAATGTATTAAAAATATACAACCAGTACCCAAATTGTCAAGAACATTATACTATTGGAGGAAGGGGTGGGGTCTGATGGCCACCACAGTAGTGCCATTCCGTCTGCCTTGGAAATGGCCCCGAATTCCCGGGGGTTCTGGTCCCTTTGTACCAGACCAGATCTCTCCTGTAGGGAGAGTGACGCATATTAATTATGTTAGGTATCATAGGGAAGACAGATGAAACAAGGAAGAGCTAAATTGAATAGATTAGGGAAGAGTTCGATAGTGGAAGATATATAGAATTGGGGAAAATATATAGATTAGGGAAATATATAGATTAGGGAAGATTATTGCACTGCATTTAGCAGTGAAAGTAATTAGAATAGGGAAGACTTGCACTGATATGACAGTGACACATAGATTAGGGAAGATAATTACACTGGGATTGGCAGTGGAATTTATAGATTAGGGAAGACTATCACACTAAGAACGGCAGTGGAAGATATCTAGATTAGGGAAGAATATTAATTCACTGGCTTTTCTAATGGAAGATACTTTTTGCAAAAATAATGGAACAATATTATTTATATTGCTTTTGATTTGTTAAAGCAGAAATGATATACTGATATAATGAAAGAAACGAATTGAGTAAGAAATACATCTTAAAATTTCTAACAACAACCCTTCCTCCTATGTATAATGTTTATTGACATTGCTATAATTAGATTAATATACAATATGAATAGTGTTTATTTTATTTTTATTTTTTTCCTCTTTTTTTTCTTTCCTTCCTGGGTTTTAAAGAGAAGTAAATTTGGATATTTCTTTTGTTAAGGGTAGCTACCATAAAGTGAGGGTTTTTAAAAAAAAAAAAATCAGGAATGAGTTTAGTAAGAAGGCTAGAAATGGACTGAAGCATGATGGCATAGTTATGAAAAACAGCAAATAGCCAAGAGAAATCTAGATAGCTATATAGCACTTTAAATGCAAATGAAGGCAAAGAACAATACCCAAAATCCAGATGATAGTATATGGAAAGGAGATAGCACAGGATGAATGATATGTACCAGAATAAATTGGATAAATAATTAGAAAAACTTGATTAATTTGACTCAGAATTTGGCATCTGATATTATATTGTATTTTATTTTAATTTGAGGTATGTAAATCGGAATCTCTGTAAGGTGTGAAAAACAATAAAAAATGTATACCCCCCCAAAAAAAGAACATTATACTATTAAATGTTGTTTAATAACTGGCAAAGCAGTTCGGCAAATATTTGGTGACTCTTCTTGGGCAACTTGCCAGATAACAGAAGAATATTCCTATCTGATCTACATGGGCTGTTAATTAAGAAACTTATTACAGTATTACAGCCACTGAAGTAGAAAGAACAGCACAGAAGCACATAGAAGGCCAATATTTCTCCAAATAGAAAGAACATGATCACTTTTGCACTGGAATATTGTTACATTTTCCATCCAGCAACACAGATGGCAAAACGTTGAATCTAGCAGTGAAAATGAGTTGGGCAAAAGCTACTGGATAGACAGTTGGCAAAGAAAAGACGTATTCCAAACAGATCTGAACAAAGTACTTAGATCTTTCTGAATGTTATTGCCAAGAGCCCAATGTTTCAGTTCTATTAGAGCTCGTTCAAGACCAAACAAGGTCAATATTGAACTGATAAACTATAAAAATTTAGGTTGGGATTTGTACCTGCCTTCTATGATGACAATTATTATGTCATAAAGTCAGGCAACTGTAAGGGGGGAAAATTAATTTACTTTGAAATTTCAAATGCAAAAGTTTAAAGCAAGCTTACATGAAGATTAAGCCAGATTTGAGCCTCACTCGGGAATTTGATACAAATTGAGGGTATATGCAAATTGGACTGAGTAGAGCAGTTGGATCACAGCAATTACATATCTCTACACCATATATCAACTAGTTGATGGTCTTTGCTTTGAATATTTCATTTCAGCCAGGATGTAATTATTGCCACTGCAATTGTGTAGCGCCGGATAACATTTGTAGATTTGCAGGACTGGGCAGTGACAGTTCATTGTTGTACTTTCCAGATTGCCAAGACTTGAAAGAAACATATAAGAATTTAAATACTTTGATTCCATCTATTGCTTTTCTAAGAACACTGGTAAATAACAGGACTTTGGGGGGAAATTATTATTAATAACTAGTCTTTACCTCTATAGTGGGGGAATGGGTTTGGAGAGATGATGCCTAAGGAGATAAGAAAGTGAAACAACATTTCTTGATTAAGACTTTGGAATGAAACTTCGATTTTGTCAAAGACTTGCACTAGAGAATTAATACAGAAGTTGAAAGGGAGAGGAGCTAAAATATACCCTTGCTTCTTCTGTTTTTAAATAACGATCAGTGGTGTCAAGTGTCTACATTTGCTGTAATAGACCTTTACTGGATTAAGTTTATGCAATTTCATAAAGAAGCAGCTAATTTTCCCTATAATCTTATCTCTTGGGATCAAATCAAAACCGATCTATAAATCAATAGAGCCAGGTTTGTCATTTGTATTTTCATTTTAGCTCAGACCCCAGGAAAGCCAAAGGGGTGGGCTGGATGCAGAGGTGGGCTGCTAAGGTGGAATGGTGACCTGCGCTTGCAACCGTGGCTCTGAGTGCTAGTGGAGTCCAGGGCAATTCTGCTACTGCACCTGGGCAGGTATCGAAATCGCACATAGACACGCAGGTGTGCCCTGACACAGAGCCACAGGGGCGAGCACACATCACCGTTCCACCTTAGCAGCCCACCTCTGTGTAAAATGCATTATCCAGCTTAGAAACATAGAAACATAGAAGACTGACGGCAGAAAAATACCTCATGGTCCATCTAGTCTGCCCTTATACTATTTCCTGTATTTTATCTTACAATGGATATATGTTTATCCCAGGCATGTATAAATTCAGTTACTGTGGATTTACCAACCACGTCTGCTGGAAGTTTGTTCCAAGGATCTACTACTCTTTCAGTGAAATAATGTTTTCTCACGTAGCTTTTGATCTTTCCCCCAACTAACTTCAGATTGTGTCCCCTTGTTCTTGTGTTCACTTTCCTTTTAAAAACACTTCCCTCCTGAACCTTATTTAACCCTTTAACATATTTAAATGTTTCGATCATGTCCCCCCTTTTCCTTCTGTCCTCCAGACTATACAGATTGAGTTCATTAAGTCTTTCCTGAAATGTTTTATGCTTAAGACCTTGCACCATTCTTGTAGCCCGTCTTTGGACCCGTTCAATTTTGTCAATATCTTTTTGTAGGTGAGGTCTCCAGAACTGAACACAGTATTCCAGACGTGGTCTCACCAGCGCTCTATATAAGAGGATCACAATCTCCCTCTTCCTGCTTGTTATACCTCTAGCTATGCAGCCAAGCATCCTAATTGCTTTTCCTACTGCCCGACCACACTGCTCACCCCTTTTGAGACTGTCAGAAATCACTACCCCTAAATCCTTCTCTTCTGAAGTTTTTGCTAACACAGAACTGCCAATGCAATACTCAGATTGAGGATTCCTTTTCCCCAAGTACATTATTTTACATTTGGAAACATTAAACTGCAGTTTCCATTGCTTTGACCATTTATCTAGTAAAGCTAAATCATTTACCATATTACTTATAGGTATTTGCACATATTACTATTATTTTGCAGGGCTTGCATTATTGCTTTTCAGCTTTTGGGGTTGCAATTTATAGTGCTAGTTTAAATCTAAAAGTCATTTACGCTAAGTTACCTTCGGGACCACATCCCTCCACTGGAAACAGCATGATTACCTGGATCAAACATTCTAAGTTGAATGTCCTCCTTTTTAGAAGCCAAGAGGGTCAAGGCCAAAAGGTGTTTTTCCATCATCAGTTGATTTCTGGAAGCTTTTGAAAATAGTGGTTTTCATTTGGCAGTTGCTATCTGGATTGTCGTTTGCACATTTTAATTTTTAGTACAGTTTTTCCTGTGTGAGCCACCAAGTCTGCATACAATTGTGGTGGGATATAAATATGATATATAAGCAAACATACATATTGGAAACTGATACAAGACACATATGGTCCATATAAGGCAAAATGGAATTTCTGGAATAATAGAGCAGAATCTGAAAAAAAATCCAAGATTAATGGTATAAGGCAAAATTCCAGAAAAGACAGTCAACAGTTAAAGGGACAAGAGCCTAAGATACAGAATGAAATAAAAGTGCCAAGCCAAACACTCACAGGAATTACTGCCTAACATTGGAGTAGTGACAGCCTTACCAAGTAGGGAGCAAGTGTATTACTGGAGTCATCTTCAAAATGAATTGCATAGCTCAAGGGACAAGTCAAGGCTTTATGGAGCTTGTGAGAGAAAGAGAGTTCATTGATCAGCTGGTAGTGTTCATGCCTCTTGCTTCTAGAATATAGTCTCAGCAGTAGAAATCTCAGTGCAGAAATCTCGTATAGATCTGTAGACTGCACTTGATGATGTTTTCATTGAGTTGTGAACTGAATAGTAATGCATAGGGTCTTTCTTTGTTTTTCTTTGTTGTATTTGATTTCTTTTATATTAGAAATGAAAATATAAAGAATGAGGTCATTAAAAAAATAAACTGCAACAAGGAAGCATGCCACATAAACATTCTTAAGAAGATCTATCAAAGCTGTGAAAATAAAATCTTCAAATGGGTACTAGAAAGTTATAAAACTTTTGAGACAAACATGATTGTCTGTTGGGAGAATTCAGACTTTAGAGTATCATGGCTGAAGAGTCTTCCATTTGTTGCTTACTTTGTCTAAGTGAAATCTAGGTCCCCAATAATATTTATACAGTATTGAGGAATGCTTATGAGAAAAAGATAAGTGGGCCAGCCTGACTATCAGGTATTGTATTCTTCTAGACCTTAAGAGATTCCAATGGTTAATGGGAGCTCTGCTCTCTGGTGCAGTTATGAGACACTCTTTGTTGTGGTTGGGCCAGAGAAACATGGTGGGGACACAGTGGTACCTCTACTTATGAACTTAATTCGTTCCAGGTTCTTAAGTAGAAAAGTTTGTAAGAAGAAGCAATTTTTCCCATAGGAATCAATGTAAAAGCAAATAATGTGTGCGATTGGGGGAACCACGGGGAGGCCCTGTTTCCTCCCAGGAGATTCCTAGAGAGGCCCCACAGAGGCTTCTCCCCATGTTTTCCGGCCCTGTTTCCTCCCAGGAAATTTCTAGAGAGACCCCACAGAGGCTTCTCCCTGTCTTTTCCGGCCCTGTTTCCTCCCAGGAGATTCCTAGAGAGGCCCCACGGAGGCTTCTCCCCGCCTTTTCCAGTCCTGTTTCCTCCCAGGAGATTCCTAGAGAGGCCCCACAGAGGCTTCTCCCCACCTTTTCCGGCCCTGTTTCCTCCCAGGAGATTCCTAGAGAGGCCCCACAGAGGCTTCTCCCCACCTTTTCCGGCCCTGTTTCCTCCCAGGAGATTCCTAGAGAGGCCCCACAGAGGCTTCTCCCCGCCTTTTCTGGCCCTGTTTCCTCCCAGGAAATTCCTAGAGAGGCCGCACGGAGACTTCTCCCTGCCTTTTCCAGCTACAGTTTCAGAGGCTCAGGTTTGTAAGTGGAAAATGGTTCTTGAGAAGAGGCAAAAAAATCTTGAACACCCGGTTCTTATCTAGAAAAGGTCGTAAGTAGAGGCATTCTTAGGTAGACTACCACTGTACTTCTCTTGTACTGTCCTCCAACAGTGTCACCAGGGTTGATAATTGATATGTGTAGCTTTCTACTACTAGGTAATTTCAACCTTCAGTAACTACTGAGGTGGATTCTGAAAGTATATCTGGATTTTACAATCAGCATAACAGGCATTGCCCTGTCACCCATGATCATAGGTCTGACATTCAATCTAGTAACCATTACTCCTTTGTAATGGATATTTCATGTCTTGGTGACTATGTGAGTGATCTGCACAGAGAGGCAAGGCCAGTTTTAGTGGTCCAAGTATTTTATAGTTTAGTTCCAGAGGATACGTATGGAATTTCCCAGTAATTTGGAGAGTATGGTAATTCTGCCAGTAATCTCATTGATCTCTGCTATATGGAGGCAGTAGAGGCCTCCGTAGAAATAGAATAGAAATCTTACAGATCAGTATTTAGTCTATTTTATTCTTAATTTTTAGGAAGCCGCTGAAAGCTATTTCCAGAGAGCATTTGGGATAGCACTGTGTGCTTTAATGAGTTAGAATGTCTTTAATGTAAATGGGGAATATGATCAATTTGATATTTGGTTATTGTTACAGTTTAATTTATTGATACCGTTGGTGGACATTGTTTTATTGATTTCAGTGATACTATTCAAAGTATTCCATAGATTAGAGATGGTAAAAGCAGCTTAAAAATCACTTAAAATAAATAGACACCTGCATCCCCTTTGTGGTTTTAAAAATTAAAGATAGAAACAGACTAGAAGTAAATGCAGCTCTTTTAAAATTTGACCAATTTTATTACCTTGACCCAGGAAATCAGGAAAAAAAATAAGTTAAAGGAACTTAAACTTATTCTCTTCTTTTTTCCAGGATGATGAAGGTCAAACAGCACTGCATTATGGTAAGTGGTACATTACCATATTTACTATTAACATGGTATAATCATGCATTTTGAATACCTAAAGAGAAGGAGGAGGGAGGGAGGGAGAGGGAGAGTTGCAGCAGGAGCCAATATTCATTCAGGAATGATCGATAAATGATCCAAAATCAGAAAGTTAGTTTTCCGAACAATAATTTTTAACCTTGAGGCTTTAATAATGTTGCAATATTATATCAATTAGAATAATAATCTTTAAGATACAACAACATTGTGGAAAATTACATCTCTAATTGTCAAATCATTTTGTATTTCCATACATTTTTTGAAAATTACCATTGATCATACGCATATGATAATATAAAATTTCAGTCTTTTTCAATCTCTCAAAAGCTAAATAATTCCAGTAGATTGCTACAGCAATCCAGAGTTGAATATTTATCTACGATTGGTCATTTTCATTCAATTTTGCAATAAAGCCATGGTTATAGAGGTAGAAATATATGCAAAGGGGAATAGAGAGGAGTTTTTCTTTCTTTCTTTCTTTCTTTCTTTCTTTCTTTCTTTCTTTCTTTCTTTCTTGGTTTTTAAACTCCATTTTCTGCCATTTGTGATTCAAAAACATCCATTTTCTGCCATTTATGATTCAAAAACTTCAAATAGAAAAAAAATATTCTAATAATTGGAGGATACTATATTTCTTTCAGTCTGATGCAACTAAAGTGTTTGTTGCTTGTTAATCAGTACAAGAAAATGAAGTATTATAATTTTAGACTTGTGTGTTTCTATATCTATATTTTCTGTCTTGTTATTTTGGCCAGGATCTGACCAATTCTAGTAGTACTAATCACATATTATGCATACTCTAGTGGTATCGTATTATTTCAATAAACCATTCATACTTACTTAAATCTGCTCTCCTCTGAAAATATTTTACTTAGGTATAAATTGGACTTCATAAAATTATGAATTATAATATCAACATAGGGGCATAGGGGCCACATTTACCCTGTGGGAATCGATTTTGCCACACGCTATACAACAAACGAAGGATTTAATGATAACCCTTGGAGTAAAAAAAAGGGTAAAACGGAATCGGAGTTTATCCATCTTTTTATGAAGGCATTTGGCCTGACAGCTGTCCTTGCCTTTGCAGCTCTGATGATTACAGAAAGTGCCAAACTGTATCCTTAAATGAGTTATAAATCCTGGTTCATTCTGATTAAACACTGGTCAGAGTCATTAGGAGGTTAAATGAAGGACAGCTCCCAAGTATGTTACCCTCAGATGGACTGCCAAGAGGGGCCTCACCCTCCTTAGCCAAATATCTTTGGGCCATTAGTGCCCCAGTCATTTGTGGCCAGCTCAGGCCCATCTCTGAAAATGCAAGAATATGTGCGGTGCCCTTTACGGATGGCCTGTTCACTTTATATTCCCTTTTTAAGACCCACCCCGCCCCTCCCTGCATGTGCACGCTTCTTCCCTGCAGGGAATGCTCAGATGATTGCCTTTCTGGGTCCCAGAGGAAATCAGGGTTTCTCCCTTGGACTTGAAATCACGTGACTTTCGAATGGGCTGGCTTGCTCTGTTCTCCTGGGGATTCCCCCCCCCCCCACTGTTAAAATGCCATCTGCTCTGGTTTTTGCACAGTGGCAAGGAGGGAATACCAGTGAGGAAATAAATAATAAAAAATGAAATCCATCATGAAGACCTTGAGGATTAATGGACTTGGAAGGCAAACTGTGCTGAATGGAAATTCATCTTCACCTATGGCCACGTCAGACTGCCTTGCTAGTGTTTGACAAATAGAGGTTCCCCGGGCATGCTGTAAATTCAACAACTGTTGTAGCCTCCAGGGACGACTTCACTGTATTTAGAAGTGGGCTGATATCCTCCTGGGCTGCCCATTGCAGAGGCAACACATTGTGTCATGGAAGGCTTCCTCCTCAGAAATGCCAAGAGCCTTGCCAAATGGCAGTCCTTACTATCAAGTCATCCATCTGCAAAGGATCCCCAGAGTAAATGTAAACAGGCTATTTTCAAGTAAAGCGGCATCTGGCTCCATTCTGCTTACTTTAGAGGCTTCTGTTGAAAGATAATAACAATCAGAAACTAGATTCATTCCCGATTCAAGTATGCCATTGACCTACAGCACTACTGATTTAAAGATTGCTCGCACTGATTAATCAGTTAAGTCCCTTCAGAAACATAAATAAAAATGTGAAGACATGAATGGTACCGCTGTAAAGATTGTATCATTTTTAAAGGGACACAGTTTTAAGATAAACTCTGCTAAATAATTTCATCGATAGGAAAACGCTATGCATTTCCAGCGAAGCTGGGGCAAACTAAAGGCAGCTCTGCAAGAATTGGATTAAGCCAGTGAATAAATTGGTTCACTGAATTCCTCTCTAAATGAAGGACAGGACTTGGGATCACTCACAGGGATCCATATAGATGCTGGCAACAATCAGACTTTAAAACAGTATTTTTTTGCTGGTTTTCAGAACTCTGGAAGCTGGGAGAGTCAGTTTTGAGTAAAGGCCTACAGGAGCCTTTACTCAAAACACTGGGTTTGCCCACTTCCTTTCTTAATCACTTTTACTATAAATGGCTTTTAAATATTTGGATGCTAGGAAGCTTCAATAGGACAAGTTATATTACACTGGATGATCTTCCTTCAAGTGGAAAGCATTCTACATAAGTTTAAAATTTAAAAACTGATTTCAGTGAAGGTTGAAGCAAAATCAACCTCAAAAACCTACAAATGAACCCAGATGAGGTTTTAATAATTAGAAGGGAACACAAATAGTAAACTAGAAGAGTGACTTGGATGTATGGCTTTTAAGTAACAAAAATGGCTTGTACAATTTTCTTACTTCAGATTTACAAAAAAAGATGTGTTATACTTATGAAAGAATTCATAAGAAACGATAAAAAGAGAAAAGAAGAGGATTCTTCCCATAGACAAAGAGTGACTTAAATCTAAATTGTAATAATGCCCTACCACTTCTTCCAAAGAGAAACAATGCTAATATATCTCCACTTTCATCTATTTTGAAATTACATGTATTTCTATTCTCTGTTACCATGAAATATGTCTTTTGGGAACCTGAGGTGCGGTTTTTACAGTAGATTCTCATTTTACCTTTGATGTTGAACCCTCAACATCTAAAAAGATTGGAAATATTCAATGTAGAGCAGCTTTTCTCCATCAGGTACTGTGGATGTATCAGGAGTACAAGTCTCAATAACTATGGCCAAGAGTCTTTCCTCTCATTTTACTTATTTATTTCCCCAGTTGCTATCCTAACATTAAATTAAGTATCACTGAATTGTAAGTAAGGGTAAATAAGAACAGAGGGCACCTAACTCAGCTGCTGAACCATTTTATATGTCTCAAATAAAAATGTCTTTGCTTACCAACATAAGAAACAGAAATGAAGCTAATCACATTTTCTTTGTTAAGCAGTTCCCAAAACCTGGAAAAAACTACCAGGAAAGCCTACTATAGTGTTTTAAAAAGCATGCTTCAATGATGACGAACTCAAAAGAAAGGCCTCTCCCAAAGACTTCAAAGCTAACTAGACAAGTTTATGAGAACATTTTTACTTTCAAATGCTGAAAGAGTTAGTCAAAACCAACTCTTTAAAATGTGCTAAAAGCCATTCATTTTTAAGAGTCATGGGATACCTTTTATAAGTAAGTATTAATTAATAATAAATGTGGCCACAGCACCATCAACTGACTAATTTCTGAAATAATTTTCAAAAGGAGCCTCACAGAAGAGCATCATCGGAGCCCAAATCACATGTAACCAAGCCATGTGCCTCAGTTGTCAGATGGGCGTAATTGATTCACCAGTCTTAGTTGTACAAATGTACTCTTTGACAGTATTTCTAAGTATTCTGAGCAGAGACAGGTTACAAGCGGTGTGCCACAAGGGTCTGTTCTGGGTCCTATTCTTTTTAATATGTTTGTGAGTGACATAGGGGAAGGTTTGGTAGGGAAGGTTTGCCTGTTTGCCGATGACTCTAAAGTGTGCAATAGGGTTGATATTCCTGGAGGGGTCTGTAATATGGTAAATGATTTAGCTTTACTAGATAAATGGTCAAAGCAATGGAAACTGCAGTTTAATGTTTCCAAATGTAAAATAATGCACTTGGGGAAAAGGAATCCTCAATCTGAGTATTGCATTGGCAGTTCTGTGTTAGCAAAAACTTCAGAAGAGAAGGATTTAGGGGTAGTGATTTCTGACAGTCTCAAAATGGGTGAGCAGTGTGGTCGGGCGGTAGGAAAAGCAAGTAGGATGCTTGGCTGCATAGCTAGAGGTATAACAAGCAGGAAGAGGGAGATTGTGATCCCCTTATATAGAGCGCTGGTGAGACCACATTTGGAGTTCTGGAAACCTCACCTACAAAAAGATATTGACAAAATTGAACAGGTCCAAAGACGGGCTACAAGAATGGTGGAAAGTCTTAAGCATAAAACGTATCAAGAAAGACTTAATGAACTCAATCTGTATAGTCTGGAGGACAGAAGGAAAAGGGGGGACATGATCGAAACATTTAAATATGTCAAAGGGTTAAATAAGGTTCAGGAGGGAAGTGTTTTTAATAGGAAAGTGAACACAAGAACAAGAGGACATAATCTGAAGTTAGTTGGGGGAAAGATCAAAAGCAACATAAAAAAATATTATTTTACTGAAAGAGTAGTAGATCCTTGGAACAAACTTCCAGAAGACGTGGTTGGTAAATCCACAGTAACTGAATTTAAACATGCCTGGGATAAACATATATCCATCCTAAGATAAAACACAGAAAATAGTATAAGGGCAGACTAGATGGACCATGAGGTCTTTTTCTGCCGTCAGTCTTCTATGTTTCTATGTTTCTAAGATCTGCAAAGTCTTTGTCCCTTGTTAATACCCACATTGAAGCAACATATTCCATTCTATTTAACTCAGGTTGGGTAGTGAAAGCTTGCTAGGGAGTGTTCCTATAGGGAAATACACATTACAGGGAACCCACATTTGAGCCTTCTGAGACATTGAACAATATATGAAAATCCGCTACCCCAAATGGTGGTGCATCGGAGTTGTTACTGCTATGAATAGCAGTGACCTTGTCTTCTTTCTGACATTCGGCTTTAACAGTGTTGCTTTCCTGTCATTTATTTTCTGGGTTACTACTTTCAGGTCTACTTTTACCTAAAGCCTTTGGAAATAGAACAGCATAGAAGCCAAATTTGTTAAAATAAGAGAGCATGGTGTGCTTTGTTAAAATTAGAAGAAACACCTTATAGATGTTTCTAGTGCCTTATACATGTTTCCAATGTGTACATATGCTACATCAATCATTCATATTCTGTATGCTGGGACTTTTTAGTGCCAAAGGAACTTTTAATTCCATAACAAATCCCTTACATAATCTTCCTTTGACCCCAGAAAATAGGCTATTTGTATCTTCGTATAGTTTTGTGCGCTGGCCATGCCTTTGTTGCTTTATATTATAGATAAGTAATGTTACTGTGGGGCATAGAACACAATTTGTGGCAAGAGGTTGAAATAAGCCATCTAGAGTGGCCACAGAGTCTTCTGCACTTTTCACCATTTGTATAGGAGAGAGTGCTTTGGCTGTGTAGCTGTTGTCCTTTGCCATCATTTCATCTTTGACTCTCTTGGCTTCAAAGATTTTCATTTCCTTTTTCCCTTTCCTTTCTCTTTTCCTCCCTTTCCTCCATTTCCTTCATGTGCTTCAAGTGAACAGACTCTATATGTTTCATTTGTACTTGCAATCAGCCCACTTGCACAAATTTATTTATTTATTTATTTATTTGATTTGTATGCCGCCCCTCTCCAGAGACTCGGGGCGGCTAACAGCAACAATAAAGCAGTGTACAATAGTAATCTGATGTTAGAAATAATTAAAAGCCCATTAATATATTTAAAAAAAAAATACATACATACATACCATGCATAGAATTGTAAAGGCCTTGGGGGAAGAGGGTCTCAATTCCCCCATGCCTGCCGGCAGAGGTGGGTTTTAAGCAGCTTACGAAAGGCAAGGAGGGTGGGGGCAATTCTAATCTTTCGGGGAGTTGGTTCCAGAGGGACGGGGCCGCCACAGAGAAGGCTCTTCCCCTGGGTCCTGCCAAGCGACATTCTTTAGTTGACGGGACCCGGAGAAGATCCACTCTGTGGGGCCTAACTGGTCGCTGGGATTCGTGCAGCAGAAGGCGGTCCATGAGATAATCTGGTCTGGTGCCATGAAGGGCTTTATAGGTCATAACCAACACTTTGAATTGTGACCGGAAACTGATCGGCAACCAATGCAGACTGCGGAGTGTTGGTGTAACATGGGCATATTTAGGAAAGCCCATGATTACTCTCGCAGCTGCATTCTGCACGATCTGAAGTTTCCGAACAAATGTTCCATACTTCTTAAGAAATTTCTAATAGGCAGCTTCAGTCCTACCACAAAAACTCCATAGCCTATGTTATTTATTACATAGCAAAATGTATGACAAGGGACCTGACTGTTACAGAAAACTATTGTAAATTCCCCAATGATATATATTTTTTCCCATCTAAGATGGCAAAGAGAAAATAAAAATCTGTTCCGTATTGGCAGCAGTGCCCCATCTTGAGTATAAGGTTAACAAAAACTCAGACTGCAGGAACATAGAAAGCTAGATTTGAGACCTTTTGTTATTTTAGTTAACAATGCAAGGGTTTAAATAATCTTCAACTGAACTGTTGTCCTGTTTTAATTAAACATTTGCTTCTCCCCAAAGTGTCAGCTGAGAAAAGATATTTTCTCAAGATACTTTCTAATTATTACAGCTAATTGCAAAGTAAAATACACCATTAATGTGTTGACTTGCAATATAATTAAAAACATAATTTAATGTTCAGCTGAGAGATTCCTTGAAAATACAGGTCCCGTTGGAACTTTAGCTACAAAGATTTTTAGGAAAACCTTGTCTGATGCATCTGAGTCGCATTGGATACATATAGGAATTTTTATTTGGTGTATCTGTTTCCATTATTAAGAAGCAAAAGAATGCTAAAATTGCTTCAGCAACTAAAGTTAAACACACTGTTTGAAAAATAATAAAGTATTAAACTAAAGACAAATCATAGAGGGGTGGCTTGTTAGTTTTCTGATGTTCTCTCCAATGCAGTTGTCTCCCTGAAGAATCATTTAAACTAATGAAAATTGTCTTCTTTAAACCAACTATGAGCCTCAAAATGAGTGCTCTGTGAAGTACCACATTTTGTTCGATTTGACCCAACTTTATCCCTTCCTATTGCATTAGCTTCACATCAGGAAAACCTGAGGCAATAAATTGATGTTAGGCCACTAAATGCTCTACACCAACACCTTCAATCCGTCTTTTAGTTCATGGGCTAATCAAGTCACTGACAAGTGATTACATTCTTCACAATTCCACATACATAGAAACATAGAAGACTGACGGCAGAAAAAGACCTCATGGTCCATCTAGTCTGCCCTTATACTATTTTTGTATTTTATCTTAGGATGGATATAGATTTATCCCAGGCATGTTTAAATTCAGTTACTGTGGATTTACCAGCCACGTCTGCTGGAAGTTTGTTCCAAGGATCTACTACTCTTTCAGTAAAATAATATTTTCTCACGTTGCTTTTGATCTTTCCCCCAACTAACTTCAGATTGTGTCCCCTTGTTCTTGTGTTCACTTTCCTATTAAAAACACTTCCCTCCTGAAACTTATTTAACCCTTTGACATATTTAAATATTTCGATCATGTCCCCACTTTTCCTTCTGTCCTCCAGACTATACAGATTGAGTTCATTAAGTCTTTCCTGATACGTTTTATGCTTAAGACCTTCCACCATTCTTGCAGCCCGTCTTTGGACCCGTTCAATTTTATCAATATCTTTTTGTAAGTGAGGTCTCCAGAACTGAACACAGTATTCCAAATGTGGTCTCACCAGCGCTCTATATAGCGGGATCACAATCTCCCTCTTCCTGCTTGTTATACCTCTTGCTATGCAGCCAAGCATCCTACTTGCTTTTCCTACCGCCCGACCACACTGCTCACCCATTTTGAGACTGTCAGAAATCATTACCCCTAAATTCTTCTCTTCTGAAGTTTTTGGTAACACAGAACTGCCAATACAATACTCCGATTGAGGATTCCTTTTCCCCAAGTGCATTATTTTACATTTGGAAACATTAAACTGCAGTTTCCATTGCTTTGACCATTTATCTAGTAAAGCTAAATCATTTACCATATTACAGACGCCTCCAGGAATATCAACCCTATTGCACACTTTAGAGTCATCGGCAAATAGGCAAACCTTCCCTACCAAACCTTCCCCTATGTCACTCACAAACATATTAAAAAGAATAGGACCCAGAACAGACTCTTGTGGCACACCGCTTGTAACCTGACTCTGCTCAGAATACTCGCCATTAACAATAGCTCTCTGCTGTCTACGCTTCAGCCAGCTGCAAATCCACTGAACTATCCAGGGATTAAATCCAATCTTCACTAATTTATCTATCAGATCTTTATGTGGAACCGTATCAAAGGCTTTGCTGAAGTCCAGGTAGGCAATATCCACAGCATCCAACACCTTTGTGACATAGTCAAAGAAATCAATGAGATTAGTCTGACATGATTTGCCTTCAGTAAAGCCATGCTGATTTGGGTCCAATAAGTTATTGTTTTTTAGGTGCTGATTTATCCTCTTTTTGAGTAGAAATACATTTACAAGTGACCTATTCAGAAAAAAATACTTCAGTATCCATATTGGAAACGAAACAAATTGATTCAGCTGGGGTTGGGGGTGGGAGGGAAGCAACGTTGCTCTTAAATTCTCAAGACAACTTGTACATCACTTCGTTTAAACGGTGGCGGCATTGGATTAGAATCCAGCTTTTATTTCACAGCTTTAAAAGAACAATCTTAGCTTTAAAAAAATCGACATCTGGTTGGTGCAAGATGTAGCATGTTTGCTTTCCCTAAGAATGTTTTTCCATCTTAAAATGTCTTCCTTGCAATTTGTCTTTTTGCAAGATCGAACCTCTTAAAAAATTGTAAATGACCTGGTAAAATAATTCCATCTTTAAGACTGCCGAAAAGTCAGGAAATGCCAAGCCCAAGGTTACAGGGTCTCATGTTGTCTCCAAAAGGTTATGATTTAAATTTAATATCCTGCATCGCTTCTACTCTCCTCTGCTTCATTTCAGCAAGATATGTTTTCCTGACTATCCCTGAAGAAATTTTACAGTACTATCTATCATTTATATTAGAGCTGCTGCCATGTTCTGCTTCTTGGCTTTTCCTCTTGTTCCAAGCCTTAGATTCTTTTCCTTTCTAGTAATAAATCAAAGTCAAGAAACTGAAATGGTGGCTCTTTGTGCATCATATAAATTGGTGTCAGTACCTGCTCAACACAGAATGTTGAGCTAAAAGTTTCTATCAGAAACTTCACATTTGCCCTGTTGCACTTGCCCAAATCCTCATTGCTCCCACTATTTACCTAAGTCCCTTTTCTGCCACATCTCTCAGTTCATCCTTCAGTAACGGAGAATATATTTTTGTCCATTTATTTACTGTTAATCTTGTTTAAATAATTTTTCTTTTTTCCCTTAGTTGCTGTTCTGATTTCTGGTAGAACTTTAGTTATTAAAAAATAACGCTTAATGCTGAATGCAGTATTTCATAAACAAAGAAACTCCATTTTTATTCTCTTCATTTCCGTATTCAAAATGCAATACAGACTGGCACATTCCTTTCTCCCGTTATCTCTCTTAATTACATTCCACATGCATTCCTTCAAGCCTCCTCCGTCTCCCAAGATTTATGTACTTACAGCATGATTCAAAAACAGCAGGAGTGACTGCAAAATAACACAGAATAAACTTACTGAAACTGAAACAAGTTTCATTGTAGAACTACAACATTGAAACTCCACCCTTCTTTCCCACTGGCCCCCTGACGTGCCAAATACATCACTCCAGTATTTAACCCATTCCTCCCCTTAATATTTTTTTCCTAACACCTGTTCCTTGCGTTTTTGGACCCTTCTGAATTGAGGATTAACCCAGCGAATGTCTGTCTCTTCCTCGCTAGATTCTGGACTCATAGCAACATCCTGTGGCTGGCCTCCCACCTGTTCTAATACCTGTAACCCAGGGCCTAACACTAATTCATAAACACTATCTGTATCAGAGTCCTCAAGCTCTTCATCATCCTCCAACTGACCAGGAGTATGTACAACAGTTGCCACTTTACATAATTTAGGTGACAGGAATAGTTCTATGCCTTCTCAATTTTCAGTAGGGTTTTTCATTATAGGAGTTGTATTCTTTCACCATCATGCTTGTGAAGGCAGCTCCATATCTGTGGCTGAGGTGTTTGTGTTATTCTCTATACATTTTTAAAATATCTGGATAGTGAATAACTATTATCTTGCATATGTTCTTCTGTTCTCCAATAGCACTGTAACCATCTCTAAGGTTCTATCTGTTTCTATGTTTACCAATACATGCTGTGTTCAGTTCTGGAGACCTCACCTACAAAAAGATATTGACAAAATTGAACGGGTCCAAAGACGGGCTACAAGAATGGTGGAAGGTCTTAAGCATAAAACGTATCAGGAAAGACTTAATGAACTCAATCTGTATAGTCTGGAGGACAGAAGGAAAAGGGGGGACATGATCAAAACATTTAAATATGTTAAAGGGTTAAATAAGGTTCAGGAGAGAAGTGTTTTCAATAGGAAAGTGAACACAAGAACAAGGGGAGACAATCTGAAGTTAGTTGGGGGAAAGATCAAAAGCAACATGAGAAAATATTATTTTACTGAAAGAGTAGTAGATGCTTGGAACAAACTTCCAGCAGACGTGGTAGATAAATCCACAGTACCTGAATTTAAACATGCCTGGGATAAACATATATCCATCCTAAGATAAAATACAGAAAATAGTATAAGGGCAGACTAGATGGACCATGAGGTCTTTTTCTGCCGTCAGTCTTCTATGTTTCTATGTTTCTATGCCTGGGCTAATCATTACCACCCTACAGTACTTCATTATTAAAAATTTGTATTTCCATTTTATAGTCTGTTTTGTACATGCATTTTGCCTGGTTTCCAGAATTATTTGTCAGTGGAGTCCTTGATGCTCTCTGAGCATGATTGTTTGCTTGCACTACTAACTAGGTAGCATCATCAGAGTCTATGAAATTTGGATTTGCTACCGGTTTACCTTTAATCCTGAGCTACATATATTCTTGATTTGTCAGTTCCAGAAACTAACATAAATGTTGGGTGCCAATCCTTAAGAGCAAGCACAATAAGTTAGGGAAGGGATTTTCCATCAAAATCTTTTGGCTCTGGAATAGGCCAATCTATTCAAATGCAACATTCATATGTATGAACATAACAAAGACTAGTTAAACAAAGTGTTTATTGAGAGAGAAGGCAGTTTTTTAGCCTGCTGCAATCTACCAACCGGGTGCCATGTACACATACCTGGTAGAGAAAAACCATGCAATTAATAGTAACCCTGCCATAAACATTACTTAAAAGCACAGTGGAAGAGAATTGTTTCAATGACCTTTTCCCTATAGCAGAACATCCCCTCAGAAATCCAGATGGCCCTGACACGTTTGGCCTTTTATGAGGCATTAAAGACCTGGATAATAATAATAATAATAATAATAATAATAATAATAATAATAATAATAATAATAATAATAATATAACAATAATAATTTATTAGATTTGTATGCCGCCCCTCTCCAAAGACTCGGGGCGGCTCACAACAAACGATAAAAAACAATATTATACAGGCACAAATCTAATATTAAGAAAAAAACTAAAATCCCTACCATAATTAAAAACCAAACAGCACATACATACCAAACATAAATTATAATAAGCCTGGGTGAAAGGTGTTTCAAATCCCCCATGCCTGGCGGTATAAGTGGGTCTTAAGTAGTTTACGGAAGACAAGGAGGGTGGGAGCAGTTCTAATCTCCGGGGGGAGTTGATTCCAGAGGGCTGGGGCCGCCACAGAGAAGGCTCTTCCCCTGGGGCCTGCCAGACGACATGTTCTTTCAGTCAGGTGGTTAAACCAACCCTGCTGGTGGATTTCTTTATTTTGGCTTCATTGATTGAAAATGCAATGCTTTTATACCTGGGGATATTCTTCCTCCTCCTCCCTCCCATTTCTATTATTGTTTTGGATTAACATTTAATGTTTAATTTGTATATTATGTTGCTGAATTTTTGGTTTCAGTCTTGTGTGCACTAAGAGGCACTGTTTTTAGATGGGCATCTGTATAGATTGTTTAAAGAAAGAAAGAAAGAAAATGCGAAGAGGAAGGGACCCAATGCTCAAGGAGTTGGAAAGTATGAGCACCACAATAGAAAAGGTTTATCTCCTAACCCTAAACACTTCACATTGGAGTGAAGAGCTCACCAGGTCTTCTCACAATGTTCTTAACAAATGGATAGATTTAACCTTGAGTATGAAAACTCTGATGTGATGCGATGCAATGCCATTTTGTTTCTACGTTTATAGGAAATAACCAAGTTGAATGCTATCTTAGCATGGTTACAGAATGTGGAATGCCAATCTTAAGAAGAATTTATCTAATAGCAGTGTCCTTATTCTGTTTAGCTGTTAGATTGTTACATCGGCAGATGCAAACCATTGATTCTAACTTGTTTCCACTTTGTTCTGGTCTCCCCTCTAGCTTCTACCTGTGAATTTTCTGATATTGTGGAACTGTTGCTTCAATCTGGAGCTGACCCTACTCTTCGGGACACAGAAGGATACTTGCCTGAAGA
This sequence comes from Erythrolamprus reginae, assembly GCF_031021105.1. Lineage (NCBI taxonomy): Eukaryota > Metazoa > Chordata > Lepidosauria > Squamata > Dipsadidae > Erythrolamprus > Erythrolamprus reginae. Next base: position 97,759,207 of record NC_091952.1, on the reverse strand, counting down.
GGTGACAGACTGTAGAGTAATCACCTCTATGCTCCAGGAACACACAGCTGGCAAATCTTAACTGAAAGGCCAAGGAAGTGAAGCCCAAGGCTTTCAGAATGGAACAAAAACTGTAATAAATCCATCCTTCTCCTACTGCGTAGTCTGCACAATGCATAAGGATTGGAATTTGTTGACTGAAAGTGCTTGGTATTGATACATATTTGGAAAGCCAAAAAGAAAGTAGTGGACTGTGAATCACACAGCATAACCTACTATATACCACGTGAAAAATAACCTCAGTTATAGTTTGTGACTTACCATTTGCTTAATAGTTCCCTTCCCCCCCCCCTTTTTTTTAATCTTAAAACCTATAGAAATGATATATTGGATTTCTGCTATCGTATCAGATGTAGCTGTAAGAGATGTTCAGCTGGGTAGCTTGCATGCTACAAGTCTGGTATAGCATGAGTCTTACTTCACCAGCACAGGAGTTTCATCATATATGGAGGCTATGAAGAAGAAAAAGGAACCATACTGAAGCTGAAGTCCTGTGTGTTCTTTCTTGAGAATAAGCCCTAATTAAACACACAAATGGTATTGAACTTACTTTCCCAAGTGGATTTAAGGATTAGGTTCTTATTAGCTCCATACAACTTGTAGGAAAGGAAGATCCAACTGCTTGATAGAAGAAAGGAAGATATGAGCCAGTTTATAAAACTTTTTTTCCCAGACTCTTACATTAGTATAATGTGGGAGCCCCAAAATAGTGTTATTATTTATATTTTTTGAAGTACTGTGCTTCTCTAAGATCTAAAAATAAGGGCTGTGGGCTTTTTTCCTTGATCCTAAACTAATTCCTAAACTGGTTAGCTAAGTAGTTGCTGTGTTGTTAAACCATAAGAACTGATGGGCATGTTAATTGTTTGTATCTCTTTGTTTCTGGTATAAAAATGCTTTCCTGCATGATATGAGATATATAAAAATGTTTCTGGAATGTTTTGTTTCTTTTTTCACCTGCCATTAAACCAAACTAGTTATATAAAAAGCACCATGTGTTATTATATTGGACACTACAGAATCTTATACTGATTTTTTTTTAAGCCCGTAGATATAACTAAAACATTTTTAGAGGAAATATCAACATAAATAGCTAATAATTCATGGACAGAAAGGGAGAAAAATATTATAATCTCTTATCTTGTTAGCCTGCCGCGGAAGAAATGTGCATTCTCAGAATGGCTACATCCAATTTCTGGCTATGTCTTGCTTACACAATTTGTAGTGGGAGCCCTTTGTGTATTTCACATTAAGCTAGGCAGAGCTGATACTAAACTTTTCAGTTTGATTATCAGAACCAAAGCATTAGCATTTTTATCCATTGAGATCTCCATCCACCCTGAATAATTCTTTTTTTTTCTTTTATTATTTCAAGTTATTTTTATCATCATTCTCTCCATGTTTTCCCCACTGAAGGATAGTCATGTTCTTCAGTTTCCTTCAAACAGTCTGGCCTCTCTAGCCATGCAGACTCCGTTTGTAAGAGCAGTGTTACAAAACTAAAAATCGCAATCACATGAACACAATCTAGGTTTTCCTGCCCTGCGGAAGTTTACTCAGTAGACCTATTTTGGATTTTTATTTTCATGAAATCTTCCTACTTCCCACTAACCCCACTCAATATGGAGTTTTTCCTCCTGCAACAAGAGGGGTGTTTTTTATCTATGGATTTGCAGGTTGCCTAGTGTTATATATTCATAGTCCCACTCTCATCTTTTTTTAAATGTATATATATATACTTTATTGATTTATACAAAAAGAAGTAAAACAGGGGAAAAGGGGGATGGGAGTACAAAAAAGAGAAGTGGGAGGGGAGTGGGGTAAACAGTGTTGTTATATTGCAGCTTATATATATTATTGTATACACATTCCAAGTATTTGTCCAAGAAAGGGAGAAGAAAGAGAGATAGAGAGAGGAGAAGTAGTACTTGCAAGCAAGCAGGCGTTTGGATTGTGGCGGCTTAGTTTGATTATGTTTGTTGTTTTTGTTAGTGAAACTTAATCGTAGGTTGTAATATTAGTGGGTTTCTAGTAATTATCAAGTGGGTTGAACTCAGACAGGGATTGTATTGGTTTTGGTCCGATTTTTTATTATACATATCATCTTTTTATTCACTGCAAAATAAATAGGTCCATATACTAATTTTATGTTTTATTGTTGGGTCCAGCCATGCCCTCTTAAGACATTTTTTTAAAAAATGCACAGCATCTTTTATCTTCATTATTTACTTCTGTTACCTGGTTGTCAGACTCACAGATATGCCTTCCTCTTCTGAATTTTGTTGCCATATATCCCAGGTCTTTCTCCTATGATCTGGACTTCCCCATCAGTTATGAAAATCTTCTGTTCTTCCCACATAAGTTGCCTAATTATTGGGGCCGCTGTTATAATCACAAAGGGAACTTCCTTCTTTCCAGTGCACACCATGTATGCTTCAGGCTATCATGCACAAGATGCCCCCCAGGAGAAGTAAGGATCTTTGATATCCTGTAATTGTTGGGCTGCGTGGAAGCCTCCAACTTTGCTCATCTTCAGCTACACCTTACAAGCATGGTTCAACACATTTGAACCCGATCCTCAAGGTTCAAATATCAGAAAATCCACCAGTCATTCTTGCATCAAGGAGCCTCTTCAGTGGTGGCAGGTTACAAACAATCTCACTGAAGGTCAATTCCAGGCTTTGATCACTAACACAATTAATTGGTGACACAGTTATATCTTCATTTCTGGTTCCTTTTCATCTGACACTTTTGCCCATAATTGACTCATTTAAACAACTCAGTAAGCTGAAGTTCCTGGAATTTGGGGAATTTGACAGTTGAGGTTTTTGTTTTGTTTTGGTTTTGAGGCAAAGCATCCAGATGATTTTTGTACTACATTGGCCACATGGTTCAATGTTGCGAATGCTGGTTGGGGAATTCTGGGAGTTGAAGTCCAGATATCTTCAAGTTGCCAAGGTTGGGAAACCCTGAATTAGACTTCCACACTGCCCTTCTCAACCGACTTAGAGGAAAATCTTTAAGAAAACAGCAGAAATCTGTGGAAAACAACAGAAGAGCAAAAAGAAGAAAGGAAACCTTTCTGCGGCAATTGTTTTCCTATTATCCACCGTCCCTGCCTTTTTCGGTTCCTTTTCCTGTTTTTCCCCGCAGTGTCTTTTCTTTATAGCATTATAGCAATAGCATTTAGACTTATATACCGCTTCACGGTGCTTTACAGCCCTCTCTAAGGGGTTTACAGAGAGTAAGCATATTGCCCCCAACAATCTGGGTCCTCATTTATTGATCTTGGAAGGATGGAAGGCTGAGTCAACCTTGCAGCCGGTGATCTACTCTAACTACTGAACCACCGAAACTCTTATCCTGCACAAAGGTTCTAATATACTCAATCTCCACTTCTGCTCTTCCTAGTCCAAAGGATAGAAGTTGTTCTAAATAAACTAAATCCTAAATGTCTAACCATTTTAAATTATGCCCCATGGATCTTCTAACACAATTTTTGCTATTCCAGATTATTTTTTTCAAACTATTTTTTCCCCTTTAAACAGAAAAAATATATAGTAACAAGTTTCAATGCCTTATTCTCAAAGCTGCAGGAAAGGTGGCCTGTCAATCATCCCTTGTCTGAATGGGCACTCCATATGTAGATTTCATAAATTTAGCCCATAGACTGTTCTAGCTATTACACTGCCTGCTGTACCAGGACTGGTGATTGGCTTTGCTGTTCCCTCTCCTTATAGAACCTATGGTACGCCTGCCACAAGCGGCACATGGAGCCACATCCAGGGGTGGACTGCTCCGCGGATGGGGGGGAACGCAGTGGGATAGCAAAAATGGAGCTCCACCCCAGAGCACCCAATTTGCACTGAAAGATGTTGAAAGAAAATGCATAAGCCACACCCACAGTGTGGTAGTAAAAATTTTGGTAGCCCTTCACTGGCCATATCAGTCGGCATGTGAGCTCAGATCTAGCTGATTTTTGGGCCTTCTGGCCCACTGGGAGTCAGGAAACAGTCTGTTTTCTCCAGGTGGATGGGAAAGGCTGTTTTCGTCCTCCCCAGGCTCCTAGAAAAGCTCTGAAGCCTGGGGAAAGCTAAAAATGGGTGTGCCATTGCGTGCCAGGGAGAGGGGGTCACGTGTGCATGTGCGAGGGACCACATGGAATTATGGGTGTGGGGACACACACGCAATCAGCCCCCTGTTGACACATGAACCAAAAAAGGTTTCCCATCACTGTTATAGGGGATGGACATGTCTATGTAGATTTTACTAGCATACATCTCCATTGAAATCTTTAAGAAGATAGTTCAATTCTCTCTGGAAATATTTTAAGGTTGTTAATGTTGCTACAGGACTGATTTGCAAGCTGGGGGTGGGGGAGTGAAGCATCAAGAACAAATGTTGCTAGTAAAAAACAGTGGGAAGCATCTGGATAAACCTTACATTCAGCCCTCATGGTGGTCTTATAAGGGGAACCTTACATTTATAGTTTACTCAGTGTTTTGGGGAGATGCCAAGCTGGTCTGTTTTCTCTTTGAGATACCTGGGATTTTCTTCCACACCTGTTCTGGAAGGAATGGACTCTATGTTAATTGCATTCTCCACTTCCCAGTAGTTTTAAAAGGTTATATAATTGATACCTTTTTCCCCTTCAAAAATAATAATTTATTATTAGATTTGTATGCCACCCCTCTCCGTAGACTCGCATGTTTTGCCACTGAAAGGAAACAATATTTTTTAGAGACAGCATCACATCATGCAGATATGAGCATTTCACTTACTCATCTCTGCAATTCAGTCGACTATTTAGTGGAGTGTTCAGTTCCATATTCATTTCATCTTTCATTCTCACTAGCTGAAAATGTCCGGGGCTGTTTTCTCATCTCAAAAATGCTCATGCCAAATGTTTGTTATACAACTGGGCCATTGTGTAATTTGTGCTTTTGGTGCAGAGCAATATGAAAACGATATTAAGAGGTACGAGCACTGCTGCATGGCTGGCAGCTGCTTTTATTGCTGTACTCTGGCTATCAGTCATCTGGGTTGGTCTTACATTACGGACGGTTTGGCAAAAATGCCAAAATAGGACAGTCACCTTTTTATGGTCCCTGAGATGTATATCTGCCACCTTGCCCAGAAGTCAGGTTGCATTTTTTGGGTTTATTTGGTGCTGAATGTTATTCTTCCTGGCATTTTGTATTTTTGAAGTGATGTGCTGTCTAATGGACATCTTGTGCATTAAAAAGCACTTGATGAGTGCGTTGATGCGAGTGGCAAGCAACTGTGCCCATGGCTTTCACAAAGTACATTTGCAGAGCTTAGGATGGATAAGTTTATAGCACTTTAGGACTATTTGTGAGGTTGGAATTCTTCCAAAGGGGGAAAAAATGAAAAAAAAAATGAAAAGGCATATATTATTGTTTATAATCTGCTTTATTCAGCCAAACCTTTTCCCCAACAGCCCCCTGGATTGCTGTTTAAATCCTCTGGTGCCTTAAACTACTGATTCTGAAAACAGTTAATGCATATTCAAGCTAAGCTTGGCATCTACTGCAGGAAATCACTTTAATTGAGAAGCATTAAATGTTAAAATGATTAAAATATATAAAGCCAACATGGTGTATATGAAGAGCACAGGCTCACAGCTTTAGAGCGTACCTTGGCTCAGCCTGCCAGAAGCTTCAGTTACTGAGACTGAGGATAGTGAAGAATTCCTTAAAATAAAAGCTGGTCCATTTCTTTGGCTTATTATATTTGTTTGTTTGTTTGTTTGTTTGTTTGTTTGTTTACTTACTTACTTACTTACTTACTTACTTACTTACTTACTTACTTACTTACTTACTTATTAGATTTGTATGCTGCCCCTCTCCGAAGACTCGGAGCGGCTCACAACAAGAAACAATACAAATCCAATACTTAAAAACAATTTAAAACCCTTAATATAAAAACAATCATACAGACCATACATAAAGTGGAAACGGCCCAAGGGAATCAATTTCCCCATGCCTGACGACAGAGGTGGGTTTTGAGGAGTTTGCGAAAGGCAAGGAGGGTGGGGGCAATCCTACTCTCCGGGGGGAGTTGATTCCAAAGGGTTGGGGCCGCCACAGAGAAGCCTCTTCCCCTGGGTCCCACCAGATGACATTGTTTCATCGACGGGACCCGGAGAAGGCCAACTCTGTGGGACCTAACCGGTCGCTGGGATTCGTGCGGCACAAGGCAGTCCCGGAGATATTCTGGTCCGATGCCATGAAGGGCTTTATAGGTCATAACTGTTGTGCTTCAGTCTGGGACCCCTCCGGGAATGGCTGACCTTCTGTCGGTTTCCAGCTCAGAGGGAGAGGCTGAGGAACAGGAGGTGCAGACTGACGAGGAAGAGGAATCCCAGGCTGAAGAAGAAGGACAGCCAGAGTCCCACCAGGGGGAGCTCTCCCCAGCAAGCAGCCTGGATTCCTTAGGGGAAAATGCTCAAGACATCATAGATATGCGACAAAGGAGAGCTAATCAGAGAAGGACTCAATTGGCTAAGTATTTCCAGCATTAGAGGTCACAGCTGGGTTTGGGTGTGGTGCTCTTGGGAAAGGATAAAAGGCGGACCCACCCTTCCTGGCTTGTGGAGTTTTATCTTGGAGATTCGTGAGACCTGTCTGTGAACTTTGGTGGCTTACAATCCTGGTTTGTGCCTTGGACTATTGAAACCTTGGGGGGGGTGCCAGCAAGAAGCTTGTGGTATTGACTGGACATCAGGACCCTGCTGTAACGTATTATAGCCTGTCTGTTGTGAAGACAGGTTTTCCTTTGTGCTTATTTTTTCCAGCTATAAAATACTTTTGGCTTTTACCAGAGTGTCTGGCTGTTTTTTCAGTTGGTGTTGAGGTCTGGGAAAACCCAGACAGAACAATAACCAACACTTTGAATTGTGACCAGAAACTGATCGGCAACCAATGCAGACTGCGGAATGTTGGTGTAACATGGGCATACCTGGGGAAGCCCATGATTGCTCTCGCAGCTGCATTCTGCACGATCTGAAGTTTTATAACCCTGAATCCCTTCCAAAAGGCAGCCAGCAAAACTTTAACAACCGCGATAGGTATAATGTTTCGCTAGCCTTGTTTTTACTTTCTTAAGCAGCATTATGACCAGAATGACCTTTTGTTAGAGAAGGAGGAATGTTCATGTCCATTCCTAATTGATCACATGAGAAAATGCGTTCATCTTTTGGGGATGTAAATTTGCCCGTTGCAAGCTGCATTTACATAGAAGCAGTGGTGGGTTTCGCTTACTTTTGCTACCGGTTTGGCATGTGCAACGCACAGAACATCCGTGATGACACTCTGGGCAGGTGGGCGGAGCCTCCCACCACCACTGCTACCAGTTTACCCAAACTGGGCCGAATCAGTAGAAACCCACCACTGCATAGAAGGGATCATAGTTAAAAATAACACTCTGATTCTGGAGGGGAAGGGTTAGACAATATTGTCCCACTTGGAACTCCATTTTCTAAATCTGCCAATAATAAAGCAATGACATACAGTACAGTATACCTTTTTTTTTTACTGCCCAATTTTGTCGTTGGGTTTTGGGAGAGAGGGCAAAGAAGTCTCCCTTTGTTGTCAAATGCTGAAGAAACTGACATTTTAAAATATTTCAAATGGTGTTAATGCAGGTACCAAAATAAATCCATTCTCAAACTCAAAGTTCTAACGCTTGTGATAGAGAGCACATTATAATAAATAGTATTTGCACATTACATGCAAATAGCAAAAGAACAGAAACAAATTCCCCTTTACAAAGTAATCTATGGTCCGCACTGTTCCTCACTGAAACTTTCAATATTGAAGAAAAATTGCTGGTCCCTTTGTTTGGCACACTAATTGGTCCTTGTAAAGAATGCGAAAGGGGAGCAGTCTTGGGAATTGGGTCTGTAGAGTAGGGTGTTGAAATACATTCACCTGGCTAATTATGGATGATTTCGCCTTATATGTGTGTCTATGGTGTGTGTGTGTAACTGCAGTGAAATGCTACCAGTTTAAGTAATGGGTTGCAGCCGGTAAAGCTGTGGTCAGGGTTCCGGTGGCGGAAATTGAGATGTGTGCCCGCATCTCCACACCCCGAATGCATGCATGTGTGTGTAACCATGAGATTTGACTTCTGCGCAACAAGCAATTTAGGGGTAGTGATTTCTGACAGTATCAAAATGGGTGAACAGTGCAGTCAGGCGGTAGGGAAAGCAAGTAGAATTCTTGGCTGCATAGCTAGAGGTATAACAAGCAGGAAGAGGGAGATTGTGATCCCCTTATATAGAGCGCTGGTGAGGCCACATTTGGAGTACTGTGTTCAGTTCTGGAGACCTCACCTACAAAAAGATATTGATAAAATTGAACGGGTCCAAAGACGGGCTACAAAAATGGTGGAAGGTCTTAAGCATAAAACGTATCAGGAAAGACTTAATGAACTCAATCTGTATAGTCTGGAGGACAGAAGGAAAAGGGGGGACATGATCGAAACATTTAAGTATGTTAAAGGGTTAAATAAGGTTCAGGAGAGAAGTGTTTTCAATAGGAAAGTGAACACAAGAACAAGGGGCACAATCTGAGGTTAGTTGGAAAGATTAGAAGCAACGTGAGAAAATATTATTTTACTGAAAGAGTAGTAGATGCTTGGAACAAACTTCCAGCAGGCGTGGTAGGTAAATCCACAGTAACTGAATTTAAACATGCCTGGGATAAACATATCCATTCTAAGATAAAATACAAGAAATAGTATAAGGGCAGACTAGATGGACTGTGAGGTCTTTTTCTGCTGTGAATCTTCTATGTTTCTTTGTTTCTAAGCAAAATCTCATGAGAGGATGCTCTCGCACATGAGATTTTGCCAATTTGGGGCAACTTTTTTGCTTCTGCACATGCACATGTGCGGAAGCAAAGAAATTTCCAAAAATTGACAAAATCTCACGCACGAGAGCATCCTCTCACGAGATTTTGCTTGTTGCGCAGAAGCCAAATCTCGTGCCAATGAGCAGTGAAGGGCCACTCTTCTTATCTCGTACTGGAGTTCCCTCGGAGGCACCTGCAACCATCGGTAACGTGTGTGCCCATCAGCGTGAGATTTGGGTTCTGCACATGTGCAGCAAACCAAATTTCGTACGAGGACATGCACGAGAGCAAAATTTTGGCTATTTTTGCTGATATTTTTGCTTCTCATAGAAGCAAAAAATCATCCAAAATAGCAGAAATCTCACTCTCACACATGTCCTCGCGCAAGATCTGGCTTGCTGAGCATGTGCAGAAGCCATATCTCGCACGAGGTTGCATTGGGGTGCGCAACTGCACACACGTCCCGGATTTTCCTACCGGAGCCCGCACCTGGTTGCACCAGCTACTGCCTGCCACTGGCAATGGTGGGTTTAAATTTTTTTTACTTCCTGTTCTGTGGGCGTGGCTTGGTGGGCGTGGCAGGGAAAGGATACTGTAAAATCTCCATTCCCTCCCCACTCCAGGGGAAGGTTACTGCAAAATCCCCATTTCCTCCTGATCAGCTGGGACTTGAGAGGCAGAGAATAGATGGGGATGGAGCCAGTCCGAGATGATATTTACCAGTTCTCCAAGCTACCCAAAATTTTAACTACCGGTTCTCCAGAACTCGTCAGAACCTGCTGAGTACCATCTTTGGTAATATGGATGATACAGTGGTATCCGCAGTTACCAAGCCAACAATTGAGAATTCTGCAGTGCTATGTTTTTCTGGGCAAAAAAGAAAACACTGCTCACAAATGCAAGCCTGATGAAATATAATATTGTGATGGTAAATTTAAATTTCAGGGGATTGAATTACATCTTTGTTTTGCATTCTGTGGGATAATGTGCAAAAAGAGAAAATAAACGAAAGTCAAAGATGTACACAAATGGTGCACATGTCTCTTTGCTTTTAATGCTATAGACTACAAATGCAACATAAAATCATTGCTCGTACTGGTATTATGCCGAAGGTTTGGGTTGGCTTGCTGAGCTTCAATGTATGTTTATCCTTTGTGGTGATCTGGTGATGTTGAGCTTGACAACTGCATATATATATATATAGGTTTTGCTGGTTTATATTTGCATATCTACTGTTATTTCAATATTAATGTGCCCATTCACAAATAAAATAGAAATTTCTGATGCTTTGTGTTCACAACAAAATACAATTTAAATTTAAGGCACGACCCTATTCCGGAGCGCCCAACCAGTGCTCAAAGACATCGCTAATGTCATTGGGCAATCACATTTGTTTTCCAACAATGTTATAGTCTCCAGGTTGACAGCTTTGTACTGGAAAATGATATTTAGAAATTAGAGTTTGCGTTGTATAGCTAGACTAAAAAAATATTGGCAACCACTTAATAGCAGCAAAGTGTTTTTCTGAGCTTTTATATTTCAAATATTGTGTGTGTGTATGGGAGGGGGGGTTTCCCATCCCACCCCCCATCCCTGCTTTAAAATGAATGTTTAATGCAAAACAGAAAAAGGCACATGAATTCCAGAGGCCATTTCATATTTATTTTACATAGAACTTTTGTTGCTGCTCTTGTTTTCCATACGCATCATGCCAATAGACAGAAGGCCAATATCAAGAAACTTGTTAGGTTTTGTTTTTATCCAAAGACACATGGCGATAAATATGTTTCTTTCTCTCAAAAATGTCACCTTGGAACTGTACAAAATTTGTCAACGCAAGGAGATGGCTACAGTACAAAAGAACATGTTAGAGGAAAGAGCTGTGAGAAATATAGCAATCTTGCTCTGAAGCTTTCCGAGCTTGAAACAGCCAACCAAAAGGTAGTTTCCCATGGAGTTAATTTTTAAATTTTAATCTGCTCTCTGGGGCCCAGAGAACTGTGCTGACAGATCTACACAGCAGAGCAATGGAATGAAAATCAGGTAAGTTCAGGATGCCTCTGTAAATACCACCCACACTCTATTTCAGATGCAGGGGAAACCTTCTCTGTCCAACGAATTAGCTCAACATCATTTGTAGCCACTGATCTCTGTTTTCACATTTTATGTTTTATTTATTACTGTTTGCAGCAAATGCTCTCAGTCTTTTAAAAATACAACTGAAAAAAACTAGAATAGAGACTGTTCTGTCGAGCTCTCTGGTAGAATCCTCCCAAAAATGCACAGATACAATTTCAGACACACACACGTTTGAAAATTCAAAACAAAGTTCTTTATAATGAAAATTCACTTAAACCAAGCCCTCTTTTGGTATAGCAAAGAGCACTCGTCTCCAAACAAACTGATAATTTGTACAAGTCCCTTATCAGTTCTGTGATACTTAGCTTGCAGCTGTGAGGCAATTCACAGTCCTTCTTCTTTCACAAAGTGAAACATACTTTGCCCTGGTTTAGTTTCAAAGGGGGGGGGGGGGAAATCAGCACACAAAAGATCAAAGTCAGTAAAGCAGTCACGAAACACAAGGATCAGATAATCCTCCACAATGGCCAAACCCACAGGCTGCTATTTATAGCAGCCTCACTAATTACCACAGCCCCACCCAACCACAGGTGGCCTCATTTTCTTTGATAATAATCTCTCAGTTGTTGTTGCCTATGCATTGCTCTCCACATGGGTGGCTGTATCATTAACTCTTGTACTGAATCCAAGGAGGAGCTAGATAATTGATCTCCTTCTGAGCTGTCTGCCCCACTCTCCTCCTCCCTGTCACTCATGTCTTCTTGGTCAGAGGAGCCTTCATCAGCAGATTCCACCGGGGGGGGGCAAAACAGGCCTGCAGCATGTGGATGTCTCCCCCACATCCACAGTCTTTGGGGCAGAAGCTGGGCCAGAGCTAACCACAACAGAGACAGGTGGGAGACAACTAATAGTTGCTTCCCTTCCCCACCCAACTTGAAGTTTAGCCATCATTATCAGAGTTCTGCGAGATGAGGACATAAAATATAGTGTGTTCCACTCAGCTGAATTTGTTCTCAGATCATGGTTTCCAAGTATTAAAGTGCAGTAAGAGTCGTGCCATTACCCTTGCATCATTTTATAAGCTGATGTAGAGTTCAGGTATATGTAAAACTCCTCGAAGAGTCTTGCCTAGAAACACTTATGGTATATAAAGGGCAGCATTCTATAAACTCAGATAAAACTAGTCTTGAGAAATATTAGTTAGACATGTATGGTAAAATGCAGCAATCAATTTGATCCTCTGGGTCAGAAGAGAAAAATAATTGACGATTCTGTCTCAGATCATATGATACTGTCTGTGTTAAAATAAAATGTTTTTAAATTCAAAGAATTTAAATGTTATTGTCCTTTGGGGGGAAAAACATTTATAATTTATGCTTAGTCTTGGATGTGCAAAGCATATCTTCTCTATTTGCAGGTAAACTCTAGCCAAATATATCAATATTCCTAGAGCGCCTAAAACACAGTCAAGTTGAGAAACCTAACAACAGGTAGTTTATTAGTTATTGGGGTTTATGAAAGATATACAGAAACCAAGATAACATGATGGGTTGGGACACATGCACAGAGCACTGTTGTATGTTGTTTGGTTTGTATTGTGTTATGTGTGTGCAAAAACCAATAAAATATTTTTTTTAAAAAAACATGATGACTTAATGTGTTCAGAAGTGTTCATCTTATAATAAATTCTGCCTAATAAATTAATATGATTGGTTGCAAATAAACCAATTGGTTAGGCATTTTCCTCTAGATGTGTTGGAAGGTTCCTCCCATCATCCACAGCCAACACACCCAATTATAGTGCATGTTGAAGATGACAAACTGTGTAATTTTGAATTACCATAATTCAATTTCAAATTACCGTAATTCAATGCATTGCTGGTTTGTAGGAGGGGGTTGAATTAAAGCAAAGTCTAATCCAGGCATTTTTTATGGTGTTAAACAGTGGCCCCCAAACTACAGCCCGCGGGCCACATGTGGCCCACTGAGGCCATTTATCCGGCCCGCCAGTGAGTGACAAGAGCACAGGGAAAAGAGAGAGAGAAAGAAAGAAAAGGGAAGGAGAAGGAGGGAATGAGAAGTCGAGAGGAATGAAGGAGTGAAGGAAGGAAGGAAGGAAAGGAGAAATGGATGGAACAAGGAAGGAAGGAAGGAAGGACGAATGAAATGGAGGGACAGAGGAAGGAAGGACTGTTTTGGGGGGGGGGGTTAATTTTTCTCTCAACATACATTCAAACAACACAGTGTACCATCTAATTTTCCATGAATAAAATATGGTATTTTGTTAGTAACTAATATCAATCATCAAAAAAGTTGCAAAAGGTTTTTTTTCTAATTTTGTCATCCAGTTACATTCATTTTCTTTTAATTAAATTCCCTCCTTAATGTTCCTTCAAAAAGTGTAACACCAATTATATTTCTAATTTATTAACCATTATGCCAAAGTGCTTCCTTCTTTCTTTATACATTTTTCATAAGCCAAGAAAACCTTGTATAGCCAATCAGATGTTAACAAAGGAAAATTAAAAACAAAACATAAACATAAATGAATTTCAGATCTTCTCCCCCCTCCTCTAAATAGTACATTCCCATTTTGTTTTTTACTTTAAAACAAGGTATGTGCAGTGTGCATAGGGATTTGTTCATAGGTTTTTTTTTATAGCCCGACCCTCCAACAGTCTGAGGGACAGTGAACTGGCCCCCTGTGTAAAAAGTTTGGGGACCCCTGGTGTTAAAGATGAAACCAATAAAATCTACCTAACAAAAGGATACATCTCTTCATCTAACTGTCTCATCAGCCTTAGTGCAAATTATATCTGTTGTGGTTGGCTCCACAAAAGCCCTTTATTGACTTTTCTAGGAATTTTACAAAGAACTGAAAACAAGAGGCATGCAGAAGCAAACCACTGTTAAAAGTTTGTCATTCTTACACCAGTGATAAACTGCTCATCCTTTGCTGCATCAAATCCTTCTGTAAAGAGCAGATGACCTCATACATTAAGGATGGGCAGCTTATTGGGCTGCATGTGGCCATCCAAGCCATCTTATGTAAATCCCAGGGAACCTAGAACTCATGCGATTACAGCGGCAAAGAACCAAGAAAGACAGGTATGGTTTTCGAAACGAAAGAATAGGTTAGTGAACAAAGTCTCCCTTAGAATTAACCCCTCCCCTCCAATATTTATATTAGGAAATTGTCGTCCTCTTCCAGATAAAACACCTGAAATATGAACCCTGCTATCTAGCATAGATTTCAGATGACACACTGTATTTTTTAAGTAAACTTTCAGTTTTTAAAAAGCCCCTCCTCAATGATGGAGAAGAACAGAGCATAAAGAAGGTGAGTGTTTTAAAGCATTTTAGACTGATGGCAATAACATTGACTCTATAGCAAGTGTTCTATGTTGGGGGGAAAATCTACAACTCCTGGTTCTGGAATTGATTGATCTGTTCAATTTTCTGGCATCTCCAAGAAGTGTATTGTTCCTTTGGAAATAGTTGTAATGCATTTAAAGGCACATCTCCATTAAAAACACCTAAAGTCTCATCTCCCAGGAAAGGCCATTGTTTTGGGCCCAGCTCTTACCCAAGACAGGTCAACATTCTGCTGGGCTCAATACTATCCTTAAGTAGCTCTCTGGGATTCTGCTGTGGGGTGACCTTGAAACTTTTACCTTTTAAGCAGGGACACATTCACCGAGAAATAGTCCTTCCTCAGTTTATTTTTACTGCAGGGTTAACCATTCATTTGTTTTATTTATTTTTTTATTACAAACAGCTAAAGACAATGCATCAGGGGGTTGGGATTTGGATAATGGAAATTGGGAAGGCGGATGAAAGATAAAAATGAATGTTCACATTTGTTAAAAAAAACAATTTCATAGGTTGAAGCTGTACTAGGGTGATGTACAGTAGATGTAGACAATATAAAAAACATTGATATAATATTCAGATGGGAGATGTCATGGTTCAATTCTAAAAACGTTTCTCCCCTCCCCAAAAAACGGAATCCCATTGAGTCTCAAACGAAAATGAGAATAGATTGAGCTTTATTGCAGGAAACAAAAAGAACTGAAAAGGGCTTAACTTTTCGAAAAATCATGTCTTTTTAAAAATTCCTTTATTTTTCTGAAGATGTTAAGCATATAAGCCATGCAAAACCTCTGCAATCTCAAAATATCCATCCATATGTGAGCCAAAGATGGCCATCTCCTTCGCCTTGGTGAATTTCACACTGAGTGAATTTCACACTGAGATTTTTTTTTGTCTAGGATTTTCTTCTGTGGATAATGTGCTTGTGGTGGTTTGTCAACAACTGAAAAACAGCATCATATTAAATCTTTTCACATTTTAAATGTTCAAGGTAAGAGGCCAGGGAAAAGCTGTTTATACCTATTTTAAATTCTTCAGACAGTATTCCAACGTGGGTATAACAGATTGATCACAATGAAAGAGTGGTGTTACTGAAATAATTGCTTTTCCTCTTGAAAAATACAAGTTCTTTAGGAATTAAGTTGCATCAGTCTCGGTATATGAGTAAATGACGGGTGGGTGGGTGCTGGGGGAGAAAGTAGTTCTGGAACCTTAAAAGGGAATGTGAGTATATTCAGGATAATGATTAAATTGGCAGCAAAGCACAGTCGTTTCTTTCTTGTGGATTGATACAGGAGTGCATAAATATAGGTGAGGTGTTTGTACTCTAAAGTTGTTATTGTCCATCAGCTAAATTCAAGAACTTGTTTAATCAAATCTTGCCCCTTATCTTAGGGGTTCTGGCAACCAAGCCAAGTCTCAGTTTCCAAAACAGTGGGCTTTTTGATTTCAAAGCTTACCATGATAGAAACTCATGCACATGAAGAGAGGAAAATGTGAAAGCACAGTCCATGCATGGTCTTGTAGCCTAGCTTGTTGATAGAACAGCTTACTTGTCTTCATTAATTTTCATTTCTGCAATCTCTATTTTTATCATGATTAAACTACATAGAAGTGAACCAAAGACTGATTCTAAACCAACTACCGTACAATCATTCAATTTTAATGGGAAATGAGACTCCTGTTCATAAATGTGGTGAAATCATGTCATATAAAAGAGTATTATCTATTTTAAGTCTGCATGATTCATATTCTTGGGTAAAATATAATTAATTAGTCTTAGTTTACTTTGAAAGCTTCCTAATATAGAATCTGGGAGGAGAATATAGAATCTGGAAAGGAAAGCAATTTTTTCAGAATAGCAGAGTTCCATTTTACTCATGAAAGCATCTTAACTGATCCTTTGAGAAATATATCCTTCACCTTATTAGATTTTGGAATGGCAGCCATGCAGCACAATAAATAGACCAGACACACATTTATGCTATCTACAAGGTATGTTGAAATGAACTTAGTTCAGGGAACTAGTGATTTCCCACTTTTTTTGTCTGTGTTAACACAAATGGTTTTATGGGAGGGTAAATGATACACACTCTACAACCTGGCAAGATAAAAAATAGGCATTATTTGAACCTCTGCAATGTGATAATTTGCTGTGTGCTGCCCAGTTTCTAGGTTCATTCAAAATTAGCTCTATATCCGCAAAAATATTTGATATAAAATTCTTTCTAGCCGGTTAATATTCAGTTGGAGACAAAACCTCAGAAAACTGAAAGTTGAGGACTTATACACCTATGTATCAACACTGGCTGTGTTTTATCTGTGTAAGATAAGATGCCACTGAAAAGCATTGTGCTTGAAGTAATGGGAACTCAATGGTTCTTTGGGGAAATTTGGCTCGTGCATGGAAAG
The DNA here is from genome assembly GCF_031021105.1 of Erythrolamprus reginae. NCBI lineage: Eukaryota > Metazoa > Chordata > Lepidosauria > Squamata > Dipsadidae > Erythrolamprus > Erythrolamprus reginae. The sequence continues at coordinate 97,742,429 of NC_091952.1, read as the reverse complement.
CAAGGAATGCACAAACAAGCTCTCTAATTCTCAAGTCATACCTGTGTCACCTTGCTCATATTACTATGTGAATACAAGGCAATAACACTCACTGCAAAAGGTTTGTAAGTTCTAATGGGTTTACATAAGATCCCAGAGCAAAACAAAATTTAGAGTTTCAGAAAGCACTTCCATGCTCCCCAGGCACACAACTGCCTCAAATATTATGTGTGTGTGTGCTTCTGTATCTTCTGATCTCAAATAATCTCTGAAAAGCTCCATAGCACCTATCCGTTCTGGTTAATGTCTTGCTTCAAATGATTGTCATATATTTTTCTTTCTCTTTCGTATTTTACCTTCATTAAAAAAAAACACCTTTTATTTGTGAAGGCCTTTAGAATGATCTTAATCTCCTAGAAAAGGTTATATCAAATTAGAATTGTCTCCCTTTCTTCAAAACTTGTGGATTGATGCAACAGTATAAATAATGAGGTTATAAATTGCTGTGTTGCATAGGACAATGCCATAGTATTACATATACTAAAGAAAAAAGGAAGACCCAACATTCATGCTGGGTAATAGGCATCATTAAATTCCTATGGCCATGATGGTGAATCTATGGCACCATGCCACAGGTGGCACGCAGAGCCATATCTCAGGGCATGCAAGGTGTTGCACTATGTCAGTTCCAGCACACATGTGTGCCCTGGCCAGCTGATATTTGGCCTTCTGGAGGGCAAGGGCAAGGATGTTTTCGCCTTCCCTAAACTTCAGGAAAGCCTCCGGAGGCCGTGGATAGTGAAAAATGGACCCAACAGTCCAAACAGAAGTTTGGAAACAAATTTCCAGTTTGGGCCATTGGGCTGTTTTTCACCATCCCCAGGCTTCAGGAGGCTTTCCTTGAAGCCTGGGGACAATGAAAAATGGCCAAAATGGGAAGTTCATTTATGAACTTCTGGTTGGGTTGTTGGGTCTGTTTTTCACCAGCCGCAGGCTACGGAGGCTTTCCTGAAGCCTGGTGAAAGTGAGAACAACCTCCCTCCCTCCCCACTCTCTGGAAGGCCGGAAATCAGCTGGAATCTGTTTTCTGCCATCGTAGGCTCCGGAAGCTTCAATGAGCCCTGTGTGCATGGGCGTGGACAGCATGGAGGGGGGATGATACATGCATGCGCAGGGGGAGGATATTGCATTATGGGCATTATGGGCACATGCACGCACACTATCACACACCCGTTTGGCACTTGCGCAAAAAAACGTTTGTCATCACTGTCCTATGGAAATTAATGTCATGTAAAGTAAATAATATTTCATTTTTCTGATCAGAAGAAAATACACCTTGTGCTTAAGTGGTATAGAGTTCATAATTTGAAAGGTTTTCTGTAGCATGAACTGACACCTAAAAGTAGCGGAAGAGGGTAAAATGCCTGCAATTATCCTTTTGTTGTGGATTTTAAACTCCTGGAGCATTCCTGCCAGCTGTAGGTCTGCGTTCGTTTTTGTTGTATTTGCGTTCTTCTTGAATGACAATTGAGTGGTTACCCAGAAAAGGGAGCTGGCTATGGGATCCCTGATTCATGCTATACTACCCAATCGGGAATGTGGTTATAATCCATGTGTTTATTAAGACTGGGGGCTTTGATGTTGTATTTTCATTATTATTATTATTATTATTTGGCTTCACAGTAGCACATAGTTCACTTAACTGAGTGTCAAAAACAACTTTAGAAAGAATAACGGCCACATATGGGTTGAGATTTCAGAATCAGCAGGCCTTGCTATGGGGTTTGTTACTTGTTCCTTGTAGCTGGATGTCAACCAGGAGAAGGCATCGGCAAAAGATCCCGTGATCTAGTTCAGAGGAAACAACAGATGCTCAAAACCTACGATGTAGGTAAGAAACAAGGGCACATCAGAGGTGCCTTACCACAGTGTTTCCCAACCTTGGCAACTTGAAGATATCTGGACTTCAACTCCCAGAATTCCCCAGCCAGCGAATGCTGGCTGGGGAATTCTGGGAATTGAAGTCCAGATATCTTCAAGTTGCCAAGGTTGGGAAACACTGTCTTACCATGTCTCCTTAATAAGGCATAATATAGAAAAAAAGTTGCAGACAGACAGAAATAAAAATTGGGAAGGGTAAAAACTGAAACTGCTTAGCAACTTTCTGTCCCTTCGGTAGTTGGAAGTATTGCATTGATTTCTGTTGCTTAGCTGGTTAGAGTCAAGCAAATGAAGAACCATGGTCATGCTGCCTGGGAGATGTAGGGTTGTCCAGGAGCAAAAAATCAATTTAGTCATTTCAACATGTGCTAAGATCCAACTGGGCAGCCTGTGAAGAGTCAGTGAATTTGCCCTTGTTTTAGCTGGCACCACTAACATCATACAATGACTAAACACAACAGTGTGCTGTATTCAGAAGCAGCTCCTCCTATCCTTCCCTTCTTTCAAATACAAGGCAAATAAAATATATATATATATATTTATATTTATACATTATATTATTGTATTTTCTTTCAGCTTTACAGAAAACAAATTGTGGATTCCCCTTCTAAAATAATGGAAGCTTTTTTTCATTGAAGACTGATTGTTGTCCCTTATTGGGGGGTGGCTTAGCACGTTTTTCAGGCCAAAAGAACAGGTCTGACTATGGCAAATCGGAAGGAAGCAGGAGACTTTAAAAAGGAGGATGGTCCATTTCATCAAGCCAGGAGGCAGGACTTGTTGGAAAGTCTGGATAACCAACGCTGCTTCCAGTGGAAATATCGGAGGTTGGGCCCCCAGCCATAGCTCTGAGTGTCTGGCTCACCCCCTGCCCTCCATGTGCTATTATTCCTAAATTATTGTCCATTGTGTATTCCAAACCATTTAGCAATGGAGTATGCGATGGAAGAGAGGATATGGAAGCTGGAGATTGCGGGATTCCATAAGGACTTCCATCTCTCAAGTCCTGATAGGATTGTCCTGTCCCATCCAGAGAGAAAGTACCATTCAGTAGTTGTCCACCAGCCACCTCACCAGCGTTGTTGTATATTCTGTTGTGGCCAAGCTCTGAGAGGATTTGGTCTTCTGAAAAGCAAGAAACAAAATTTTAGTGTGGAAAAAAAAATCTCTATCTGGTACACTCTGATCAAAGACTGAAATAAAGGGATAAAGAATGGTAAGCTTCCTAGCTATTGTAAAATTCCATCTCATAGCATCCCTCATCATCAACCATAATACAAAACAGAATCCAGTAATGTTTGAAAAAAATAGTTTGCACTTTTCCACGCGGTGTTATTATTTTTTTACCACAAATTTTTGTTTGTTTGTTTGTTTATACCTTTTTACTTATAATACCAGACATTGAACTAGTTCTACTGCTAAAGTACTTGCAGAATATGATTTCGGCATACATAAAATGTGGAAACAGCATTATACCCTCCATGATGTCGAGGTTTGCCTTGCATCTTGAAAAAAAAACCCACCTGGATTTGACCAGCCCTTTGCCATATAGACAACACTGAACTGAATTCACAACGGCCATGGTAGATGTGTTGATGCTCTTTCTAACTGAGGCAAAATGACCATCAACGAATTGTGGCTTTGAGGCCGAAAAACATACTATAGTGACAAGAGTGCCAAAATAGATCCTATCATGGAGACTTGTTGATTTCCTGGCTGCAGCAAATGAAGCAAAAATTATATCTGTAATCTAGATATATGTTTATAATATTTTATATTATTATCTCTTTGGCTCTGGCCCAGCTCCTGCCCCAAGGAATGTGCAGGTGGATGTGGGGGAAACATCCACATGCCACAGGCCTGTTTTGCTCCCGATAGAATCTCCCAACAAAGTCTCCTCTGACAAAGGAAGCGTGAGTGGCAGGGAAGAGGGGAGTTTGGCAGACAGCCCAGGAGGAGATCAATCCTCCTTATCATCCCTGGATTTTGAACAAGTCCTTCATGCTGTAATCACCTCTCATTTGGATTTGCTAAAAACTTAACTCCTAACATCAGTGAGCATTGGCAACGATTTGTGGGTGACGTTTGCACACAATGCAGCAGAAATGTACTACTTTTAAGCAGAGGGATTGAACCTGGTTATCTAACAAATAATGCAAATAAAAATGAACAGGGTGCCTCAGAAATTTAAATAAAATAGGAGTAATCATCTGGTGACAAAATGCACTGAATCAGTAGATAGACCTGTTCTGTCGGGCTCTCTAGTAGACTCCTCCCGAAAATTCACAGGTACAAATTTCAGACACACACACATTTGAAAATTCAAAACAATGTTCTTTATAATGAAAATTCCCTTAAACTAAGCCCTCTGTTTGTATAGCAAAGAGCACTCGTCTCCAAACAAACTGCTAATTTGTACAAGTCCCTTATCAGTTCTGTGATACTTAGCTTGCAGCTGTGAGGCAATTCACAGTCCTTCTTCTTTCACAAAGTGAAACACACTTTGCTCTGGTTTAGTTTCAAAGCGGGGGGGAAATCAGGACACAAAAGATCAAAGTCAGCAAAGCAGTCACGAAACACAAGGATCAGATAATCCTCCACAATGGCCAGACCCACAGACTGCTATTTATAGCAGCCTCACTAATTACCACAGCCCCACCCAACCACAGGTGGCCTCATTTTCTTTGATAATAATCTCTCAGTTGTTGCTGCCTATGCATCACTCTCCGCATGTGTGGCTGTATCATTAACTCTTGTTCCGAATCCAAGGAGGAGCTAGATAATTGATCTCCTTCTGAGCTGTCTGCCACACTCTCCTCCTCCCTGTCACTCATGTCTTCTTGGTCAGAGGAGCCTTCATCAGCAGATTCCACCGGGAGCACAACAGGCCTGCGGCATGTGGATGTCTCCCCCACATCCACAGTCCTTGGGGCAGGAGCTGGGCCAGAGCTAACCACAACACCAATTTAGATCTTTGTTCTTCCTGCAGAAATCCTGATCTCTGGGTGATCCATAAGAAGGCAGGGGATTAGGAAAAGCATAAGTACCCCACTCCTAATCTAGGACATTTGCAAACATAGGTAAATAGGAAGCCTAATCTTAATTTGCCTCAATCTTTCCTTCATTGTGCTTCCTCTCCTACCTACCTCTGAAACTCAGCTCACTGTCACTGACTCCGCAGTCCTCTGCAGAGCTCTCTTTCTCATGCTTGGTGCCTCCTCTGTTCCTCTTAACACTCTTGTAGAACTGGCCCCAACGATGTCGCCCAGCATCTTTCTTCAGTCGCTTCTCTTTGGCTCTTCTGTTTTGAAACCAAACCTGTAATCATGGCGGGAAAAGCAATGAGAACAAGACCATTTTCCATTCCACCACCTGAGAGTCATTGAAAAGAACTCTGGCATTATCCAGAAGATGGACAGGCATGATTTCATCTGGGAGAGAAAAGCCCTGTTCCACCTATAGGGTGATTGCGTGGACCAGGGCTCCTCAAACCTGGCAACTGCAAGACTTGTGGACTTCAACTCCCAGTATTCAACTCCAACTCCAATTCTGGGAGTTGAAGTCCAGAAGTTGCCAGGTTTGAAGACCTCTGGCGTGGACCTTGGTACTTGCCCTCAGGTTATAAAACGGGGGGGGGGGGGGGTTGATAACAGCTTCCCTAAATTCTACTGGTGGTATTGAAATGACACCAACTGCAAAAAACACAAAAAAAATACTTAGGCTAAGACATATGGCAGATGATAATAATAAATATCTAATACCTATAATATCTATAATGTGACAAAACACAAACATAGAAAGTTCAAAGTTTCCTACTATGGACTTTTGGTGGGGGAACTTGCTTACATTTGAAGATCTTAATTCGTGCAATATTAGATATCACCCATAAGTAAGGAGTTTCAGGATATGTCCAAGGAACTGAAGTGAAGAGAAGCACTTCTGAGTTAACCCTAGATCAGCGATGCTAAACCTATGGCATGGGTGCCACAGGTGGCACACGAAGCCATATCTGCTGGTATGTGAGCTGTTGCCCTAGCTCAGCTCCAATGTGCATGTGTGTGCAAGCCAGCTTATTTTTGGCTCGCACAGAGGCTCGGGAGGGCATTTTTGGCTTCCAGAGAACTTCCGGGAGCATGGGAAAGGATGGGAAACTATGTGCATAGGATTGATTGATTGATTTAAAATAGCTGTATGGCTATCCATTTTAAAACACAACTCTAGGCAACTCACCCCAGCAATAAAGCCATAAAATCATTAAAAAAAAAACTAAGACCAAGAAACAGTTTAAAAATAAATAAATAATGCTGGCACTTCAGTCATCTCCAAGGAGGCCCCAATGGCTATCCATAATCTTCCATTGCTCTACCCAATACTTGGGTAAAGAACCAGGTCTTGTTGGCTAGAAGGGTGGGGGCCTGTTGAATTGTGGAAGGAGGATACTCCACAAAGTAGGGGCAACTATGGAAAAGGCTCGTCTAATTCTAGTATCAACTTTCCATCAACTTTACAAAGCTTAAGATCCTGAGATGTTTGATTGCAAGATTTTGGCCTATGAGATAATAGGCTTTCATTTCTTCCTACATACTGTATTGCCATTTATTTATTTATTTATTAGAGTTGGAAGGGACCTTGTAGATCATCTAGTCCAGTGTTTTTAAACCAGTGTGCCGCGGCACACTGGTGTGCCGCAAGACATGGTCAGGTGTGCCGCAAAGAAGAAAGCTCAGCTTCCGGTCTCGCAACTTTTTGCCGAGGGCATGAAGAGCAAAAAGTTGCGAGACCAGAAGCTGAGCTTCCTTCTTCACGCCTTCCAAGTTTTCCGGCAGCTGCAACACCCCACCCAGCTGGAGCTTCCCTGGTGGCAGTGGGCAGGTAAGCTTTGGGGCCTGGCAGGAGGGCACCAGCAGTGGGAGGGGGAGGGCGTGGCATCAGTGGCACCAGGCTGTACATGCCGGTGCTACACTGGGCATGGACGCGGGGCTGGCATTGGCCCACTGGCTGGGCCAGGATGGAGGTGCCAGCCTCGCGCCCATGCCCAGCGTAGCACCAGCTGCCGCGTTTGGTGCCTCATCCAGCTGCCGCTGTTGGTGCCTCCACCCTGGAGCTCCCGCTTGCAGCCTACCGCCCTGCTGCCGCCCTGTGGCTACTGCCCGATGCTGCTGTTGCCGGTGTGGTGTACGAGAGAGCAAGAGAGAGAGAAAGAAAGCAAGAAAGAGAGAGAGAAAGAGACTATAATATATACTGTCTTAGAGTGTCATTTTGTGTCATTTTGGTTGGTGGTGTGCCCCAGGATTTTGTAAAAGTAAAAAATGTGTCGCGGCTCAAAAAAGGTTGAAAATCACTGATCTAGTCCAGGCCCTGCCCAAGCAGGAGACCCTACACCATTTAGACTTAGCTAATATGCTTTCTCAAGAAAGGAAAGGATATTTCTATTCAGAAGGATTTCTGAACGTATCATCTTAGGCATCCACACATCCTTTAGCTCTGCCTACATTCTGCTATGACTTTAAATTTCAAATGCGTTCTCCATCTCCTTGAGTAACTTTGAACCCTCCAAAAGAAAACCAGCCCATTTTTTAGTTGAAGACAAAGTCAATATTGTGTCAGGTGCTCACCTGTACAACCCGCATGTCCAATCCTGTCTCGGAGGACAGCTGTTCCCGCACGTGTCTGGCTGGTTTGGGGGAGTTTTTATAGGCATTTTTTAATGTTTCCAATTGTTTAGCTGTGATGGTGGTTCGAGGCCTCTTGGCTCCAGCCTCTGAATCATCTGCAATGGAACAGTTTCCAGTTATTGTAGAATGTGGAGCATGAGCCAACAGTCTGCCTTGAAGATATGGGGAGTTTTGAAAGCTGACAAGAATGATTACATTCAGTTATACTTGCATCTACAGAATGCAGCTGCGAGAGCAATCATGGGCTTTCCCAAGTATGCCCATGTTTCACCAACACTCCGCAGTCTGCATTGGTTGCCGATCAGTTTCCGGTCACAATTCAAAGTGTTGGTTATGACCTATAAAGCCCTTCATGGCACCGGACCAGAATATCTCCGGGACCGCCTTCTGCCGCACGAATCCCAGCGACCGGTTAGGTCCCACAGAGTTGGCCTTCTCCGGGTCCCGTCGACTAAACAATGTCGCTTCACGGGAGCCAGGGGAAGAGCCTTCTCTGTGGCGGCCCCGACCCTCTGGAACCAACTCCCCCCCAAGATCAGAATTGCTCCCACCCTCCTTGCCTTTCGTAAACTTCTCAAAACCCACCTCTGCCGTCAGGCATGGGGGAATTGAAATATCTTCCCCAGGCCTATATAATTTATGTATGGTGTGTTGTGTGCATGTTTTTTAAATTATGGGTTTTTAACTTCGTATTATCAGATTTGTATTGTACATTGTTTCTATCACTGCTGTGAGCCGCCCCGAGTCTATGGAGAGGGGTGGCATACAAATTTAATAAATAAGTAAGTAAGTAAGTAAGTAAGTAAGTAAGTAAGTAAGTAAGTAAGTAAGTAAGTAAGTAAGTAAGTAAATAAATAAATAAATAAATCTCTTTATGGGTATGTTTTAAGTTTTGATGGATACACAGTACTAAAACAAACCAGGCTTCACTAAACTAATACAAGTAGTCCTTGAGTAATAATGGCAATTGGGATAGGAATTTGTGACACCAGTTCCAGGCGTCCTGATTGCCACCATTTAGCAAAGACATATCACTCATTAAGTAAGGACACATGATAATATCTTCTGACTTCTGCCTTTCTGCAAGCTTCCCCCTTGACTTTGCTTGGGGAAAGCTGGCAGGGAACATTGGCAATCATGATTTGCCAATGTAACAATCACACAAGAATGGATATGCAATGACAGCTAGAACTCCAGGGACCTGTCTTAAGTTACCACTTTTCAGCATTGTGGTAAATTTGGACAGACATTGAATGGATGATTATTAAATGAGGACTACCTGTAAAACCAAACAGAATAAAAAGAGATGTGAAAAGATCTGTTTAGGCTGATGTTTACCTAAGACAACTTAAGTGGCCACAGGGCAATACGTATCCTCAATATTTTATTCCACTCCTGTTCCAACTTTTTTTCATAGTAACCTCAATTAGTTCATTTTATAGCTTCTGCATCAGAGATGGGTTTCTACTGGTGCGTCCTGGTACAGTTGTCCAGTAGTAGCCTGCCGATTTGCGTGTGACAGTTCTGGTGCGGTCTTTGCTGGTCTGTGCGTGGTGCAATTTTTTAACTAATTTTTTACACTTTTTTGCTTCATCGAAGCAAAATTGCATGAGGAGATGCGCGTGCGAGAGCATACTGACACTCACATGTCTACAAAACATTGTGATGCACGCACAGCACACCTGTATGGGAATGAGGAACCTGCTGCTGTTCTGCACATATATTTATGTTGCAATTTCAACGTCCCTGTATTTTCTACATAGGAAAATACATGGAATTGGGTTGTTTCCAATATTTCCAATCCACCAAGCAACGCAAAGGAATTGAACCTGGGACAAGTTCCATATCCAACTTAATTTTAAGGAAGGCAAATGTGATTATGTTGATATCTGTAGTCACTCTTGTCTTTTTATACCAGAGTTCCTATCTTGCTACTATGGATTAGTTTTATATTTTGATGTTTATATTTTGGTGGAAGGTCTTAAGCATAAAACATATCAGGAAAGACTTAATGAACTCAATCTGTATAGTCTGGAGCAGTGTTTCCCAACCGGTGTGCCACGGCACACTGGTGTGCCGCGAGACATGGTCAGGTGTGCCGCGAAGAAATAAGCTCAGCTTCTGGTCTCGCAACTTTTTGCGAAGAGAAAAAAGTTGTGAGACCGGAAGCTGAGCTTGCTTCTTTGCGCCTTCCAAGTTTTCCAGCAGCTGCGGCGCCCCGCCCGGCTGGAGCTTCCCTGTCAGCAGGTGAGCTTTGGGGCTTGGTGGGAGGGCAGCGGCAGCGGGAGGGCGGCACGCAGCGGGAGGGTGATGGCGGCGGCAGCGGCAGCGGCAGCGGGCAGGAGCCATGCCGTGGGGCCGTGGCAGGGTGGGCCCTCTCTCTCTCCCCCTCTCTTGCTTTCTCTTTCTCTCCCCCCCCTCTCCCTCTCTCTTTCTCCCAGTAGCCATGGGGCGACATCAGGGAGATCAGCTGTGAGGCGGAGCTATGGAACAGAGGCACCGACGGCGGCGGCTGGAAATGCTGGAATTGCGTGGCTGGCACTTGCCTGCTGGCTGGACCAGGACGGAGGCTCAAGCCCCACGTCCATGCCCAGCGCAACGCCAGAAATGTACGGCATCTAGCCACCGCCGTCTGTGCCTCCGTTCTGGAGCTCCGCTTCACAGCTGATCACCCTGCCGTCGCCCCACAGCTACTGGGAGAAAGAGAGAGGGAGAGAGGGGGGAGAGAAAGAGAAAGCAAGAGAGGGAGAGAGAGAAAGAGAGAGGAAGAGAGAGGGGAGAGAAAGAGAGAGAAAGATATAGCAAGAGAGGGAGAGAGAGAAAGAGAGGGAGAGAGGGGGGAGAGAAAGAGAGAGAAAGAGATAGCAAGAGAGGTAGAGAGAGGAAGAGAGGGGGGATAGAAAGAGAGAGAAAGAGATAGCAAGAGAGGGAGAGAGAGAAGGAGAGAGGGAGAGAGGGGGAGAGAAAGAGATAGCAAGAGAGGGAGAGAGAGAGGGAGAGAGGGGGAGAGAGAGAAAGAGATAGCAAGAGAGGGAGGAGAGAAAGAGAGAGGGGGGAGAGAAAGAAGGAGAGAGAGGGGGGAGAGAAAGAGAGAAAGCAAAAGAGAGAGAGAGAAAGAGAGATAGCAAGAGAGAGGGAGAGAGGGGGGAGAGAAAGAGAGAAAGCAAAAGAGATAGAGAGAAAGAGAGAGAGAAAGAGAGAGGGAGAGAGAGGGAGAGAGAGGGGAAGAGAGAAAGAGAGAAAGACAGTAAGAGAGAGAAAGCAAGAGAGAGAGAGAAAGAGGGGGGAAGGAGGGTGAGGGAAAGACAGAGAGAGGGAAGGAGGGCAAAAAAGAGAGGAAGGAAGGGAGAAACAAAGAGAGATGGAGAGAGAGGGGAAAGAAAGAGGAGGGAAGGGAGAGAGAGAGAGAAAGAGGGAGAGAGAAAAATAGAGCGAAAGGGAGGAAGAGAGATATTTTTGTCCAAACTTTTTTTTACACACACACACCCGCCCCCCCCGCCCCCGCTCAATGTTCCCCAGGATTTTGTAAATGTGAATAATGTGCCGCGGCTCAAAAAAGGTTGGGAAACACTGGTCTGGAGGACAGAAGGAAAAGGGGGGGACATGATCGAAACATTTAAGTATGTTAAAGGGTTAAATAAGGTCCAGGAGGGACGTGTTTTTAATAAGAAAGTGAACATAAGAACAAGGGGGCACAATTTGAGGTTAGTTGGGGGAAAGATCAAAAGCAACATGAGAAAATATTATTTTACTGAAAGAGTAGTAGATCCTTGGAACAAACTTCCAGCAGATGTGGTAGATCAATCCACAGTAACTGAATTTAAACATGCCTGGGATAAACATATATCCATCCTAAGATAAAATACAGGAAATAGTATAAGGGCACACTAGATGGACCATGAGGTCTTTTTCTGCCGCCAGACTTCTATGTTTCTATGTTTCTATGTTGCTTCTCATAGTCCTATGCTCTTCCAGGATGGATTAAAAATACAAGGAAAAATTACAAAATCAGCCCAAAGCTCAGAGGAGCTTAGAAAAAGTGGTCCATGAGCTGAGGAGTGGATTGAATGACTGAGAAAATTCACCAGGGAGGTGGAGTCTCAAAAATTCAACATGGTCCTTAGAGTTGAGAGGCTAGAACAACCCATCCTGGACTCCTCTTTCGATGTGAGAGGGGAAAGGGCATAAATAAGGCTTCTTATTAACATTTTAATTAGGCATAACAGAACTAATCTGTAATTAAACCTACAATGTTAAAGCTGTGGTAACTTTGGGCAATTAATCTAAATGCACCATTTTAATTATCCTTTAGGTCCTGTTAACTATAAGAAAAGTATTAGTGCACTTTCATTGATACCCTGTTTCCCCGATAGTAAGACACCCCCGATTGTAAGACGTATCGGGGGTTTCAGGGGGGTCGGCTAATATAAGCCGTACCCCGAAAGTAAGACATATGTCTTACTTTCGGGGAAACACAGGAGTATTGCCGGGGGGGAGCCTGATGACGTCGCTTCCAAGCTCCCCGCGTGCCCCTTGCCTTCGCCTCGCCACGGCGCCACCGCCTCTTCCCCGGCTTGGCAAAGCGAAGGACGGCGCTGGTCCGAAGCGAGCCGAGTGGGCGGCGGCTTGCAGCGAAGGCGCTCATCCCAGCAACCGAGTCCTGCCGAGGCTCGGCTGCAAGCGGCCAGCGAGGCCGACCAGCTCCGAGGCGAGCGGCCGGAGCTGCGCCCTCCTTCGCCCGCCTCCTTTCCGGCAGGCAGGTGGGGCTGCCCAACTGCGCAGAGCGGCTCCTCCCCTCCAGACACACGCTTCCCCGACACGCGTCTGTGGCTCCACGCGTGCACGCCGCTTGGAGCCCTGAGGTTGAACTTGGAAAAGGGCTCACGAGGCTCCTGTCCCGCGGCTGCCCTTCTGGACTCTGGGGAGATGCCTTCGGGAACGCGACCCTTTCAATTTTTTTCCAATGTAAGACATACCCCGAAAGTAAGACGTAGTGGGGCTTTTGGGGGTAAAAAGAAAGTAAGACACTGTCTTACTTTCGGGGAAACACGGTAGGTAACCATTTCCATCTGCAGTAAATACATCCTGGAGCTAGAATTGCCAAGCTGAAAGATATATAGATTTTTTCTGAACTCTTACAATGAATTTTAGACTTAGTTGCCTTTCTTCTAGTAACAGTTCCTCCCCTTGAAGCAAACCTCTCTATATACATCTCTCTAATTAATAAAATGTTAAAATGTTTTTAAAATATATCATCTAATTTATATATTTTACATGAAACATCTTATAGTTTCCCACATATTGATAAAATATGTCTTTTTATAGCACTGGAACCTATTCTCCTTCTATAGGTGGTTAGCAATGGTCTTTAACCTATATGCTGATAATTCTCCTCTCCCCCGCCTCCCCCTTCCCCAGCTCTGTGGGTTGCAAAACTCCGCCGCCGTACTGAAGTCATTGATTACCCTGAGCCTATAATAGAAATTGAGCAACATTCAATCCATGATCTCTTAGCCCCCCTCTACACCAATCTCCTTTGCACAGGCAGGCATTGCATCACCCTAGCCAAATTGATTAGGTCAAAATAGAGTCCTTAATTAATGAGAAGTCAGGGCTTGTCAACATGAAATCCATTAAAGACCAGTTCAGTTTTAATTTCAGTCAGGCACTGTTGGGCAATCTCTGTGGATTCATTAAGCCTTGGTGATCTATAGCCTTTTTTCTGTCTGGCTTCCTTGAACCCAGCCTCGGTTCTGTTGTTGTTGTTTTTTACCTACAGTAAATATCGGCATGTTAGACCCTATACTGAAAAATGGAGGACTTTCTGGGTGAAGGGCCAGATAAGCTAAAGTGCATGAATGCCACTCTGCTGCTTTCAAGGCAGCTGTGCTTGGGATGACTTTCAGCTCTTGATGTAATTTCAGGCACGGCAGCTTGAAATCAGCAGAGAGGACAAATATGCCAAGACCAACTTACTGCGGCTCATCCTAATCAATAAAAATAAAATGTGTGCTTCCCTTATTCCTAACCACATGATATACACAATTGTGAATGAGCAGGAAAGGATGGAAGTGTTTGGGATGCTACACACACAAAAAAGTAGAACTCTAAGAAAATATTTTTTTCTAGACGAAGCATCCATTCTGATAGGATGATTCCAATTTTAACATACCTAATCCACTTGTTATACTTTTGGGAATTTTGCAAGCCAATCAAAAGCATGGCTTAGTCACTCTACACCAGGGGTTCTCCAAACTTGGCGACTTTAAGACTTGTGGACTTCAATTGCAGAATTCCTCAGCCAGGGAAGTTTGGAGACCCCTGCTAAACACCTTAGTGTGCCAATCTGTTGTTCTGCAGCTAGTGGCATCAGAGCAGCAATGGATCCAGCAGAATCAGTTCTGAATCATTTACCAGCATGTCAATGATTATAACTGGCAAAAAAAAAAAAGCTTTCTGCGCACATAAGCCTAGCGATAAAAAAGGGGACAGGCTAAAACAACAAATGAGATCAATCGAGATCTTCAATATAGTGCATTGGCTTTATATATAATCAGGACGTGGGGCAAAATCAAAGCCAACTTGCATTCTATATTCCAGGTCACAAAAATGTTGCAGTTGGCTGGATCCCTCTTTCCCCAGCATCACAACTGCAAACAGCAAGAATACAGTGCTGGGTACTGATATCCCTAGGTGGAATAGTAAAATCTGTCTTGTCTTCCAGTGTTGCATTGTTCTGTTTTCCAGTTAGACAAGTCATCCAAAGTATAAAGATGTACACAAGAGCTGTAAATCTTTTAATTCCCCCTCTCTCTCTTTTACTCATTAAGATAGTTATGTGACCACTCATAAAACAACTACAGGTTGTTTTATGAGTGTCCTCCTCATACTACTATTGATTGCTTATTTGTGCCCAGCCCGGACTATCCTTAAGTGTTGTACTTTATGATTCGTGACAAACTTTTCTTTTATGTACACTGAGAGCATGTGCACCAAGACAAATTCCTTGTGTGTCCAATCACACTTGGCCAATAAAGAATTCTATTCTATTCTATTCTGTTCTATTCTATTCCACAGTTGTAATGAAAGGGTGTAAAGTTCCCTTTATTATTTACGCAATCTTATTGTCTCCACATCTACAAAGTATTCTCCAGCCTGCTTTTAACATATACCTAATTTAATCATTGCTGGTCTACTAATGAAAATAAAAGTGATCCAGTTCTGTCCTCTTGCACATAATTTGTGCCAGAGGTAACTCTCATTGACCTATGTAAGCAGGCCTTCAGCAACCTAAACAGGAGAGGAGACACCATGATCATGAAATCTGTCCCATTTTATCTAGGCCATTATGCATTGTTCAACCCTACCATTCTGTTTGGCTGTTTCATAATCCTCCTTGCAGACTAGGCGCCCATCTTCCATAAGATAAAACTCATCCCCTGTGGCAAGTTGGCGGTTGCAGATAATGCAGGCAAAGCAGTGCAGATGATAGACGAAATCTTGGGCTTTTCTGACCACCTGGGTAGGTGGGATTCCTTGTTGGCATGCTGTGCATTTCGTACCAAAACGCCTGCAAAAGAGGGGAAAAGGTGTCAACGCCTAGAAGCAGAGAGTATTATCTAGGAGGGGAAATACAATTATGATAACAGATTCAGGTTTCTAGGAAAATCTTTAATTTCATATATTAACAACAAATGTCTGTTCTTCTGACTTTACAAATAAGACCAAAGGAAGTGGGTAAGTGGCTTAATCCACAAAAACTAAGCATTTCTAAACCAGTTTCCTTACAATGACCACCAAACTCAGAATGAACTGTATGTAAGTCATTAATCCAAAGGCTTTAACTTGAATTTTTGGATTCCAAATTAGCTAAGTCTTATTGTTGTGGAATATAAACATATCCCTTGTTGCAAAAATTCACAAAGTATATTATCCTTAGCAAGGAAGGCTTGAAAAGATGGACCTTCAAAAGGAAGCAGAGGCAGGTACCAAGTCGAAAGCAGAAGCCAACCCAATCATGCAGGACATTTGACACAGAAGGTCTTTATCTCCTTTCATGTAAAGCCACTGGGTTAATTGAAGGGTAGCGTTTGATGGTCCTTTTAGCTAAAGCTAAAACAGGCTGTACAGTTACTCCAATAGGGACACAGGTATTTAATCCACATGAGATTCCTAAATTCCTAAATAAATTACTTGTGGTCATTGCCGGTATGGTAAATACAATTTAATTTATAGTGATAGAATCTTCAGGCCGCAATTACAGTGGCATCACACACCAGCTGAAGAGCCATCCCTAGGAACATCTTAGCAAATGTATCCTAAAATAAGAAGAATGCCTAGCGCTGTTCTTTATTAAAGACAATGCTTCATTGACACTGTGACGAGCTACAAATTATGGATGACAAAGCACAGTTGGTTGAATTTTCAGGCCACTTTTCTTTCCACAAGTAGTTTAAGATTAGAAATGATCTTCTGATGACAACCAATGGGTTCTTGTGACAAAACCCCCCCTGATTCTATAGATGTATTTACTTATTCATTTAAGTGGCTGCTATGTTTTCAGTCTCCTTTCTAATAATGCTAAATACAGTGTTTGACATTTCACCGCTATTCCTTGCCAAGTTGACACAGATGCAGGCATGATTTGAACCTTAGTCAACATTTTTTTCCTTCCATTTTTAAGCCTTACAACTTAAAAAAAGAAATATTATTTGGAATGGGAAATTTACCAACTGGGACTAGGGAGATTGTAAAATGGGGCAAAACTCACTTAGGAACTGTCTTATTTAGCAATGGAAATTTTCGGTTCAATTGTGATAGTAAGTTGAGGACTGTATGGACCTTGGATTCCCCTGCTCCTTCCCTTCCTGTGTTGGCCAAAACAAATATCTTGGCTTCTTTTATTAAACTCCATCTGTCTTTCAAGGTTAATCTTTGCCAGATCCCACCAGCAAAGATATTTGCAGGAGGAATTGGGGGAGGAATAATGAAAATGACAGGGACACATGACACAAGTTCCATCCTTTTTGTACATGCATTTTAAGATCCTGCTGATACATCTAGCTATCAGCTTTATTGTGGAGTTAGGGCTTCCTCCCATTCAGCATCACTTTATTTGTAGAGAGAGATTCATTCAACTTTTAATTTGCTCCATTTTAAAGGACTAACTAAGCTTTATTGTTAAACATTTTGGAAGCAGCAAAAAAAGATGTAACCAGGTTGTGTTCTTTAAGGATGAAGTATTTTTTTTAAACAATATTTTTGAAAGTTCAGGGGGTTTTTTGATTACAGGTCAAAGCTCCCAACAGTTCTGTCTTACATTGGTCTTGTGAGTAATGAACAAATAGCTGGGTCTAAAAAAATTAGAAGAAAAATTTTTGCTCCTCTTTAACCCGAATTCTATACTAAATTGAAACTTTAAGCTGGACTTAATGTTAATCTTTCTGGATCAGCGTAATTGTAACAGATGGATTTGTATTATATAATACTTATCTTAAGACATTAAACCAACACTGTGGAAACCTAAATTCAAGTTCATTTAGCCACGGTACCTCACATGGGCTGAATATATTTCTTACCTCCCACCTAGGTTCAAGGTATTGCTGTTATGGGAATAATATTGAAAAAAAGGAACATTATATATGCTGCCTTTGCTTCCAGGAGGACAGATGCAATCTAGCAAAGAAATGCTACACTTAACTGCAGTATATTAAGCCACATAACACACCTGAAGCTATATCAATTGAAGGAAATGCTATGCTCTGATGCGTTGATATACCTGCCTATAAGAATTACAAAATCTTGGGTGAGCCCTATTATTTAGAAAAATCCACCTTGAAATAGTTTAAAGCCATGTATAGAAGTGGTCAATGGATATTAATGAAATAATTAATCCCATTCTCAGGTTGAACGTTCTCTTACAATTTTTAAATGTTCTTTTAGCCTTCTAAGAGAGCACACAGATTAAGTTGGTTGTAGCACTAGGATAAAAAAACTGTGAATGGAGGAAAATTCCAATTCAATCATAAACTTAATACAGTACACTGTTTTTTATGTTGACAAACAGCAATATGAGAACAGGAAAGCTACGTATGAGAGAGGAATGTTACAAGGGTTATTAAAATTATGTATGCTTATTCTATAGTCTGCTCTGAATAACTGTACATATCTTAAGAACAAAATGCATTGTAGCAATATACAATACAAAAACAAAAACAAGGCTCCAAATTACTGTTGACATAAAATATATAAAATTCTTCATCAACCAGAACATTTCAATCCAGAAAAATCAGCCACAATATTTCTCAAACTAAGTAATAACAATCAGGAACACTTTCTTTCAAATAGCCCTTGGATAACAATCCTCCTTAAATTTTAACTGTTCTTTATTGCAATTCAGTTTTCAATTGCTCAAGAGACCAATTTCCAGGTTATTTAGAACCCAACCTTGATTATATTAGATTTATTGGATTTATATGCCGCCCCTCTCCGCAAACTCGGGGCGGCATATAAATCCAATAAATCTAATTGAGACTGCAAGTAGCACAGTTTGCTTCTTCACCGGTGTAATATCTTTGCTGCACCATCCATTGTTTCCAGACCAAACACAAAGATAGTTCCACATTAAACCTAGTCTAAATGTATAGTTGCCAAAGTATGAACTACAAAAAATAATCAGGTATTTGTTACTACAATATTCACTTAGCTGTGTAATGTCAGTTATGAATATAGAAGCATTAGCAAACTCCTAGTTTGAGAACTGGTGGAGTGGTGTTGTAATCATAGGTTCCTAGGCACTGAACTTTGGGATAGAATATTGCTGAAGGGTGATGTTTTAGCCTAATGGGTGCTGTATAAACCTTATTCTTCCTCTATGGAAAGGCAGCAAAGTCCAGGCTGAGTAAGCAAGCTGCAGAATCCATGGCCACGTGGAAAATAATTAACTTGATATACAGCATAAAGATAACGTATAGCTAACTTCCATATAAGGAAATATATGCCTTACTCTCATTCCTTTGCTAATCACCAGTAAACACACAATCCAGGAAAAGGCAAAGAATGGAGCTTCCATTAATTATCTATAGGGAAGTCACGAGGAGGTTGCCTTATACAGTGCATGACTGAATGGTAGTTGGGGGATGGCATAATGTATGTGGCGTTCGCGAATTGGTTATTCTGTACCACATGTCAGGAAAAGTGAAATACAATAAAAGGAGCGATCTTGATTCAATCGAGGTCGTCTCATTGAGAAAATTTTCTCCGTTGCTTCATTTTGATGTGGCAATTATGGCACCCTGTGTCTTCCTAGAGGTCGGCCCACTGGGGGAGGGCAGTTTCCCTTCAGAGTGGTCATATACACTCAGGAAAAATAATGATAATTTATCTCTATATATTATGTAGAGCTTTAACTTGAACTTAACCCACAAGGAACCTGGTAGCTAGTGCTACTCAAGCAGCAGTAGTGCAACATGGTAAAATTGAAAGATGCCCAGCACTGTTCCAAATGCCACATTTCAGTATCAGTTGTATCTTCTGGATGGCTGTCAATGTTAACTTGAAGGTACCTTCACAAGCAGCATTCATAACAGTGTAATTACATCTTCAATACAATTTGAAAATCTGCCATGGCAGAGCTCTAAGGACTTCAACTCAGGAATAATCAGAGGATATAACAACACTTGTTATATGACTTGGAGAAACTCTTCTGGACATCTGCAATAAATGAGAATGCAATGGAGACACAGTCTTATCGATCAGTAGCCATCTTATTCAGAATTCAGTTATGGATGAAGACAACTCTCCTATGAATTCAAGAAGCAGAGGGCAGTAATATCTTCAGGCAAGGAATGAAAAGCCATGAGACCAATGCATTGAAAGAAAGGCAGGACCTTTAAAAGAAAGAATCTGCATATTTGTATCCTCTAAACCAGTGTTTTTCAACCAGGGTTCCGTGGAACCCAAGGGTTCCGCAAGGGTCAGCCAGGGGTTCCGCAACTTAATAAGAAGGCAAAGCAAGGCAAGACAGGTCCTCCCTTCAATCCCGCCTGCTTCTGCAGTGGGGCAGCCTCTTCATCCATCTCATGTCTGGCAGATCAATCATGCTCAGCGGCAACAGCCGCCGAGCAGGAGGAGGAGTGGCAGCAACGGCGGCGTTGGCACTGACAGCAGCAGCAGTGTTCCTCTAGCCCCTTGCTGCAGCAGCGGAGCCAAAGCGCGGGCTGCAGTGGCAGTAGGAGGAAGAGGAAGAGGAGGAGGCGGGAGCAGTTGCCTCTCCAGCACCTCTGATGTGGAGCTTCCCAGCCCAGGGCCGAGGCGCACCAGGCAACTCAAGATTCTCTCCCACTCCTCACGCCTCCTTCCCGCACCTGGGTACACACCACAATGCTTGGCCAAGCGGCCAACTCATTGTCTCCCTTTTCCCAGTGCAGGAGAGGGCAGGAGGAGCGGAAGGCGGAGCAGAAGGCAGAGCGGAAGGCATCCGCTCCGGGTTTGCCTTCACTCCAACCCTCCCACCTGCCCCTGCAGCTGCCAAAAAATGGGGAGGGAAAGCGGATAGAATGGAGCAAATGTCCTCCGCTTCTTGCCCCACTCAGGCCCGGCATTCCCAGTGAGGATACGCGGCGCAGCCTCTCTCTCTCTCTCTCTCTCTCCCTCTCTTTCTCTCTCTTTCTCTCTCTCCCTCTCTCTCTCCCTGTCCCTCTCTCTGCTACTCCATAGTCACGGACCCCCACCCAGTAGCATCACTTGCTGATTCTGCCTCCATCCTCTAAGGCTGCATTACTATTGCTATTAGTCTTCTCATCATTCCTATCACCAATCTCCCACTTATGATTATGACTGTAACTTGTTGCTTATATCCTTACGATTTATATGGATTGTTTCTTGATTGCTTATTTGACCCCTGTGACAATCATTAAGTGTTGTACCTCATGATTCTTGACAAATGTATCTTTTTTATATACACTAAGAGCATATGCGCCAAGGGCAAATTCCTTGTGTGTCCAATCACACTTGGCCAATAAAAGAATTCTATTTCAGCTTCAGGATGTACAGCTTAATGCCGTATTTTTCAACCAGGGTTCTGCCAGAAATCTGACGATACCAAAGGGTTCCCCTGAAGAAGAAAAGTTGAAAAATACTGCTCTAAACAATGCCATGCCATGCCATGCCATCTATTTGCTTGTTTGTTTAACACATTTATATAGCTAACCACATAGCCAAAATGGTGGATTACAACATCTATCCTTTTCTCAACCTGCAGTCAGCTATATGTGTGCCTCTCATCTTCTGTAGAGGACTAATCTATTGGTCTCCAAAGCCCGAAAACCTAAGACAGCCAAGACAAAGATTTAATTATTTAAAGTACATTCAAATGTTTTCTCCACAGACTTTCTAAATAGTCTAGCTAAGCTAATCAATTCCCTGATGATCTATTTGCTATAGGAACTAGCACTTTGTCCCTCCTTGTTATTTTCAAATCTATACTTAAAATATTGGAGGCATACTCCTTAAAAAAAAAATCACATGCAGTTCAATTTGCAACGTCCATGCCTGCAAGACCACTCCCTGGAGAAGCATGCACTTAATCTGTTTAATGTGTGGGTTACGTGTAGCTGCAATGCCTTTCTCCCCATCCTACCCCCATTAGAGATAGACAAAAGTTCTTGGGACAGCATAAAGTCACATTAAAGAGCTGTGTTCACTTTAAATGCCAGAAAAGGAGAACAGCAATTTGGTTCCCCGAGACAGCACCTTAATATTACAGCTTGCTTTCCCAATTTGCAGATTGCTTCTTTTCAAAGAAAAAGAAAAAAAGCCTAAAATGTATTTGGAGGAATTTGTCTTCTCATTCCTATTAGTCATCCAATACATGACAATTATTTCAGCTACTAAACAAGAGGGTGGAAACTGATCATTTAATCTATACAAAAGAGATGCTTAATAATTTAGTGGTCAAGGGCCACATGCTGCCTACAATAACTTACACAGATAATAGAGCAAATGTCTGAACTTTTCAATAATTATACTGTTACTCAAAATAATATCAAACCTGTGCCAGACTATGCAGTGTTACAAATCTGATCCCAAATGACATTTTGGAACATGGAGAGGCTGAATGTAGCAGCCTTCACAGTGGTTATATGATTGAAATTTTCCATTCCCCCTAGGCTTATATAATTTATACATGGTATGCTTGTATGTATGATTGGTTCTTTAAATTGGGATTTTTTAGATTATTTTTAATATTAGATTTGTTTACATTGTCTTTTTTATTGTTGTTAGCCGCCCCGAGTCTTTGGAGAGGGGCGGCATACAAATCTAATAAATGAATGAATGAATGAATGAATGAATGAATGAATGAATGAATGAATGATCCCAGGAAGACATGGGATTGTTTTAAGGAATTATACACAGGTGCTACTTTCATCTCCTTGCATGTTCTGAAGTAGAGTTGAATTGGACAGGAAATGAACACTGGGACACCGAACTGGATAATAAAGGAGTCAATTTGTTAAATATATATAGAAAGAGGGGTCGCTAAATGGGGCGGAATTTCCTGAACACAACATGCTTGGGCAACCAATGGGCGTAACTTCAGGGTGAGGCATGCCCGGTCAGGGTGAGGCATGCCCTGCCTGCACCCAGCCATAAAAGCCATGCACAAGTGTGCAGGAGGGCTCACCCACCCCCCATGACCGGGAACCAGAAATGACATAGGTGAGCCCCACTAGCTGCCTAGGCAGCATGAGTTGTGTAACGGGTGAGCCCATCATCTTCCAAAAGAGGCCCAAGGGAGAACACGCAGTTGCTACTGCTACCCCATTCCACCCCGTTTCTGCCATACAGTGACCAAATATAAACCTGAATGTTGCAACAAAGGCCTACTTGCAAACAGATGCACCCCATAACCACAATTCGATCACACTCATCCAGGATGGAGTAGGTGAAAAAACAATCTGGAATAAGTGTTCTAAGATTGCCAAAAATTTCTACTCAGCCCCCACTTGGGCAGCCTTTCCAGAAACACCCTGGATTGAGTGGAGGGTGGGTGGGTGTCTGCAGGGGAGTGAGCTCGGCATCGAAAGGGAAGTGTAGGAAGTGAGTCGCCCCTGATATAGGGCCCTAGCCCCGCCCACACCTTCCCAGAGACCCAAGCGGCCCGTTGAGCATTCTGGGCACTTCCAGCTGATAGGAGGTGCCGAGCTGCTTCCCACCTTCAGCAACTGTCAGTCGGGCGTTAGTTCGCCTGGCCTCTCAATTCTCTGGCAATGACTTCCAAAACTGAACAGCCTTAGGTGAATATAGACCTACGGTTGCATTTAATATTTCTATTAGAGTAGCTACTGGGTTTCACCAAAAATAAGACCCTGTCTTATATTTTTTTGAATCCTGAAATAAGTGCTTGGCCTTATTGCCATACACTCAAAAGCCCAATTGGGCTTATTTGGAGGGAAACAGGGATGTTGGTAAACTAGACAACTTCCTTGTGGTAAGATGATAGGAAGCCTCAGAAATCTTCCTCCTCCCTTCCTCTTCCTTTCTTCTTATTGTTTCCTTTCTCCATTCCTATCCTTTCCTTCCTCCTTCACTGTTATTTCCTTTTTTCTATCCTTCCTCCCTTCCTTTTTCTCTGCCTCCCTTCATTCTTTCCTTCCCGTTCCTTCCTTCCCTCCCTTCTTCCTGCTTTCCTTCTTTCTTCCCCTTCCTTATCTTCTCTCTTCTTCCTGTTGCTAGCTGGAGGAATGACCAAAGGATTGCAAGTAAATAGCTGGGAACCTGGGACCTCAAAAATGAGCATCCCATGACCACAACAGCAGCCTAACAGAACTGAAACACCAAAACCTTCCCCAAATTTTATTCCCATGAAACCCAGTCATGAAACCCATATTTTGGATGCATTCCTTAAGTTAGTCTATTTGTGATAACTTGCTTCCCTTTGATGGACCATTTTGTCCAGTTAAAGGTTATGGCAATGAAAGTTTTAATACTACATAGATGTCTTCATTTGCTGTCATGATAATGGATTTTAAAGTTACTCCATAATGCAAATTATAAAGATGTGTGGATTATCTCTCAGTTTTTGAATTTTAGGGTTAGGGAATATTGTGTACAGCCAAGAAAATAATCAAATCAATCATGAAACAAACCAACCCAATTTTATTTACTCAAGACAGGAGGGTTCAAATTATTCTATTTGGGTGATATTATATGAAGACTAACTCCAGAGAGTTAAGTCTTCATATAACATGTTCCAAACAGAAGAAGAATCTAATGCTAGCAAAGGTGGAAGGAAAGGGAAGAGGGTGACCAACAGCAAGGAGGATGAACAATTTCATTGTATTGTATTTGTATTTGTATGTCATTGTAAGCCGCCCTGTGTTCTTCAAGATTGGGTGGCATAGAAGTCGAATTAAACCAACAAACAAACAAATAAATAAACAATGGCAGTGAGTGCAGTGTTGGAAGAATTGAATGATCAGGTTGGCATGGAGACGGTCTATATATATGGTTGCTAGGAGCAAAAAAAATGACTAGATGGCACTTTTCAATCAATCAATCAATGTGTAGTGGAGTTGCCTTTGTGTTGTGCTGAGCAAAGTAGATAAATTGGCAAGGAATGCTGTCCTGTTGTTCTTCCAGCAAAGAACCTCTACTGGATCTGAGTGCCTTCCTTTCTAGAAACAGCCTGTTTGGATCTAACCCAATGTGCACAAGAACACAGAAGTTACCTTGCTCTCACTGTCAGGCAAAGGAAATATGCAGCTGATTGAATGATAAGATCATGATATGAGAGATTATCGTAGCAGCTTTTTTGCACAAGCAAAAATAAAAATCCCCTGATCTCTCAGGCAAGACCCATCAAAAGCATCAGCAACAATGGCATTAATCCAGACACTTGGCATACTTTTTGTTTATGCCCATAAGATATGTTTTCCTTTTTCTTTAATAAATTTGTCTTATTTTCTAAAGCCAGCTATTTTCCATCAAGCTAAAGCATGTGAAGAGACAACAGCAAACTGATATTAAGACAATTGATATCACCTTTTAAAAAAATAAATAAATGCAGTACAGTACTGTCACTGCTGCTGGGTTGCTGTCCATTGTCCTGAAACCAAAGGCAGCTAACATTTTTCAAGTTTCACATTATTCTCTATTCACAATTAAGACCTTTTATTTTTTACAAATAGGGGCATCCAACTGGACTTTCCATCGTCCAATATCTATTTCCTCATCTAAGCCTCAGTCCCACTGATTTAGTACAGTCCTTCCCACCTGGGTAGCCAGAAACTCCAGGCACCATGATTACATTTTAATACATTTTTTTGCTTCCATTCACATGGTGTGAAAAATGTTCTGCTCTTGTAAAAAACATGTATTTTAATGGCATCTGTCAGAGCCTATCAACCATCAGAAAATGTGGCTAAGTAAATAATGCCATTTGTTATTTTGGGCAGGAGCAGCAACCGCTGGACATCACATCAATCCATTTTTAAAAGGCAAATTAATAATAGGATATATGGTGGCATAAACACATTAACATGGAAAAATCATTCAATTCCTCCCCCAACAAATACCCCTCTGGGTAATATAGTAATAGCCAGGCCCCTGAAAGGGAATGGTTAGCTGTAACACTAATGATTAGCAGCCAAAGAATTTGCAGGGGATCCGATATACTGTTTCAGTTGTGTTGCTCAAAAGGATTCTTCACAAAGCATTTAGCTCTAACCATACTGCTGATATACATATAATATAGGAGATATACCAGAAGCTTAAATTCATCCCTTGGGATCATTACATTTCATTTCCTCTCGTTTTTCTTTCCATTTCATGTCTGATTTAAACTGCAAATCCTTCAGGACAGGGAACTATGCTTTGCTCACTTTCTTGAAACACTGTGTATGAGGATTAACCCTTCAAGATAGTCCACCCAAGAAGCACCACCATATGTATTTGCTTTTATCCTTATTGTAAGGTTACAATAACTAGAAGAAACTAGAGAGGGTCACTTCACATATCCTCTCCTCACCTTTTGTGGATTGAGAAATCTTTTACATGTTATTCAATCTGTGCCTCTTCTTCCTCTCTCCCAAGATCATTCCCACACACCACTGCAGATGTTAATGTAAAACAAATTTTAAAAATTCTACAAAAACTTTTGATTTGGTTTGCTGTAAAGCCCAGCAGGCTGAAGAGATTAATGAATATAATTGAAAACAGCTATATCAGCCTGGCAAATCTACTCTCAGATATAGTCATAGAAACATAGAAACATAGAAGACTGACGGCAGAAAAAGACCTCATGGTCCATCTTGTCTGCCCTTATACTATTTCCTGTATTTTATCTTACCGTGGATATATGTTTATCCCAGGCATGTTTAAATTCAGTTACTGTGGATTTACCAACCACGTCTGCTGGAAGTTTGTTCCAAGGATCTACTACTCTTTCAGTAAAATAATATTTTCTCACGTTGCTTTTGATCTTTCCCCCAACTAACTTCAGATTGTGTCCCCTTGTTCTTGTGTTCACTTTCCTATTAAAAACACTTCCCTCCTGAACCTTATTAAACCCTTTAACATATTTAAATGTTTCGATCATGTCCCCCCTTTTCCTTCTGTCCTCCAGACTATAAAGATTGAGTTCATTAAGTCTTTCCTGATACGTTTTATGCTTAAGACCTTCCACCATTCTTATAGCCCATCTTTGGACCCGTTCAATTTTGTCAATATCTTTTTGTAGGTGAGGTCTCCAGAACTGAACACAGTATTCCAAATGTGGTCTCACCAGCGCTCTATATGAGGGGATCACAATCTCCCTCTTTCTGCTTGTTATACCTCTAGCTATGCAGCCAAGCATCCTACTTAAGAACTTCAGAAATCTGAATTCATTTTGAAAATAGCACATAAATACTAACTCTAATAAGCTACACACAAGTCAAGCATCTGAGCATAGAACACCTTTTATAGGGAAATGTCAGTACTGTGAAGACCACTGGACATAACTTCCACTTCTGCTGACCTCTAAAACTTGGCCATTGTTTGAGATGCTGCCACAGCTGTATATAATGCTATCAGTATGAAAACCTTTCTAAAACAGTTTCCCCCCCCCCAAAAAAATAATAATTATGTGAGATATGTTGGGCTTCCATTTCCATACTAGTTGAGAACTAATGAAACTAAAACCCAAGCTCTGCAGAATGTCTCATAATAAAGAAAGCCTACTCTAGAGAAATCATCTAGAAATAGAAGGCAAATCCTTATTACAGAAAAGTGGTGACAGGATGATATTCAGTTCTGAAAATGTCTAAGTGAGGCTAATTTGTTCATTTGAGTTGAATTTGCCCCTGAACCAAACATTGTGATTGTAAGCCAGGAGAAGCAGCTGTATCACTTCCTCAATTACGCCATTATAAACAGAATTTTATATACTTTTCTACATCAAGGGCATGCAACTTCCTGACTTGGGGACCACAACTCATTTCAAATGCAAGGGTCTTTTCAGTGACCTTTGTTTTAATACAAGGTTCAGGGTATACTGGGGGTTTTCATTCCCTATTCCATTAGTCTTTTAGCAGTGGGAATGGGAGCAAGAGGAATCTTGGAAGAAAACCATTCTCATTTCCACCATTAGCAATTTCCCCCAAACAAAATATTTAAAAATCTGGGTATATTTTAAGCTATTTTGTGGGGCTTTGTTGCTGGAATAGGAGCAGTTTGCATCCCATTCCTTCTGGTTCCCACACCTGTCCTTGTCTTTAACGAAGTGGGAAATTGTTAACTTTTCTTCATATATTTGTTCATGTGTATTGTCTATCATATAATAAAACTGATATTTAAAAAGTATGGATTGCATCTTGGAAAAAATCAACCATTTTGTTTCTGAATTTTAGGGTGTTGGAAGAGAGGTTGCCCATCATGAAAAATGCACATGATTAATTGTAACGTCTGTCATTTGATATGGTAAAGTATGTGGGGATAAATTTGCACAATCTCTCTTTCGTCCTGATGCTATAAGCATGCAACACATCCACTGTGATATATAAGATCTCCTTAATATACATCTTTTATTGCATTTTTGTTTGCGAACAGAATAGCCTATTCTCATTCTGTGGCAAGGAAAATGCCTGCTGTGCAGAAAGTCCCACCTTTAACCCTCATCTTTAAAAATATTTTTAATAAATGAACAAGAAAACCACATATACGCATCCTTTAGCTATTTAAGTTGCTTTGCAGGGATAAACCTGTCATTTGTGCAAGGTATGAATTAATATAGGATGCAAAAAAATGCAAAGCAGTTTTACTGCAAGTGGTGGATTAAGTTGAATACATTTGTTTCAGGATATGTGTTATCAACATTATGGTGAAAGATATTATAAGCAGGAGATTCTGATTTCTGACATATATGCAGCCATACTTTACTTGCATACCAAAAAGACAGCATACTAGACAGCATACTAAAAAGCAGAGACATTGCCCTTCCAACAAAAGTGCATATAGTCAAGGCTATGGTTTTCCCAGTTGCAATGTATGGCTATGAAAGTTAGACCATAAAGAGCACCAAAAAATTGAGGTCTTTGAACTATGGTGCTGGAGAAGACTACTGCGAGTCCATTGACTCAAATCAGACAGTCCTAGAAGAGATCAACCCTGACTGCTCTTTATAAGACCAGATCCTGAAGATGAAACTCAAATACTTTGGCCACCTTATGAGAAGGAAGGACTCACTGGAGAAGAGCCTAATGCTGGGAAAGATTGAGGGAAAAAGAAGAAAGGGACACAGAGAATGAGGTGGCTGGATGGAGTCACTGAAGCAGTAGGCATGAGATTAAATGGACTCTTGAGGATGGTAGAAGACAGGAAGACCTGGTGAAATGATATCCATGGGGTCACAATGGGTCAGACACAATTCGTGACTAACAACAACTTTACTTGCTAACAAATAAGTAATGAAACCTATTTGGACTAAGAAAACCTAGTGGTTTGGAGTGTGATATGGTATTTGGTTTTCAGTTATTCATAAGGAATCAGAGAATGATGTACAAAATGCTCTAGTTTCAAACAGTTTTGAATTTATAATGCCCCATTTTGCACCTTGGAACAATAATTTTGCATTCCAAACACTGTCTGGAAGTGTTTTGCGTCTCAAGCAGTTGCTTCAAGACTGAAATGCTTTGAAGATTATTCAAATAACCCATACTGCTTCAAACTCAAATAGAGCATTTACATTCAAAACTAAATTCAAAACATTTTCATACCCTCAACGGGCAATGAAAAATTCATCAGGTCCCAACAATATCAGAGGTAATATTAGGTCCTTAGAAAAGGGACAATAAAGCAATTTGTACTGCAAAATTCAAAAGGACCCACGTCACAAGGATAGATTCTATCACTATTGTTGTGGTTAGCTCTGGCCCTGCTCCTGCCCCAAGGACCGTGGATGTGGGGGAGACATCCACATGCTGCAGGCCTGTTTTGCCCCCGGTGGAATCTGCTGATGAAGGCTCCTCTGACCAAGAAGACATGAGTGACAGGGAGGAGGAGAGTGTGGCAGACAGCTCAGAAGGAGATCAATTATCTAGCTCCTCCTTGGATTCAGAACAAGAGTTAATGATACAGCCACGCATGCTGAGAGCGATGCATAGGCAACAACAACTGAGAGATTATTATCAAAGAAAATGAGGCCACCTGTGGTTGAGTGGGGCTGTGGTAATTAGTGAGGCTGCTATAAATAGCAGAATGTGGGTTTGGCCATTGTGGAGGATTATCTGATCGTTGTGTTTCCTGACTATTTTACTAACTTTGACTTTTTGTGTGCTGATTTTCCCCCGCTTTGAAACTAAACCAGAGCAAAGTGTGTTTCACTTTGTGAAAGAAGAAGGACTGTGAATTGCCTCACAGCTGCAAGCTAAGTATCACAGAACTGATAAGGGACTTGTACAAAGTACCAGTTTGTTTGGAGATGAGTGCTCTTGGCTATACCAAAAGAGGGCTTGGTTTAAGTGAATTTTCATTATAAAGAACATTATTTTGAATTTTCAAACGTGTGTGTGTCTGAAATTGGTACCTGTGAATTTTTGGGAGGATTCTACCAGAGAGCCCGACAGAACAACTATAGGGAAGAAGGATCCTATATCTGCTTTCCATATCTGCTGAAGAATATTAAATCAGAAGTAATATTGTATTGCTATACATGAGGTCAGGAAATAGCCAGATATTATGTAGGAGAAAGCTTGACAAGATGAACCAGGTAAAGGGAACATTTCAGCAATAGTTGTACCAATAGAATTGTATTTGTAAGAAAAGTTCCTCAGCTTTAACCATTTTCTCTTTCATATATACATTTCATTTTTCATGACAATTTAATGCTTATTTGTCCAACAATATTATTCCATTGAATTAAATACGGAATTGGCTCTAAAGCTTATGCTGACTGGTGCCCACACGAGAGCCATTACTTCCTTTAAAACTGGCTTATGTAATGCCATTAGGGAGGTTTTAACTAAAAGGAAACATGCAGTTATACTCAGCAAATCAAGCAGCCACTTTTTTTACTTCCAATCCCACTCTCCAGAGAGATCCAAATAACTGATAAAATGAGTCGGATATTAACTGCTGGATTAAAAACCTATAGATTCCCAGAGAAAAGTATTACCTGCAGCCACATGTAAAGACATTTTATGGAAGACCCCTGCAGATAGACGTGAAGGCTGCACATGTTACAGGGACAGCCATTTTGGAATCATTTAAGGAGAAACAGGCATGGATTTAGAGAATTATTGTCTGGAAGTGAGATTCCTTTAAGGGAGGGGGAGGTGAATTTGCAGAGCGGTCCGATTTCCATTTCTCCCTCTTTTATTCATGTCTATCTTTTCTTTGAACTCAAGGCCGATAGTGTTTTGTCATTAAGTAGTCAATAAATAAGTAAATAACTAAGTATGTATGTAGTAACAATGAATCTAACCAAGGAGTTGTAGTAAAGTTGGGGGAAATGACTGAAATTGGGGCCATTTCACTCATTTCAGGATTGTTACGAAAAGCAAGGAAATAAGTTGGATGTTAAGAATTTGGGTACCCGGGGAGGCAGAACACTGGAAAAACAGGAGAAATAAATATTGGAATTACAGGTGGGAATAAGGTAGTTTTTTTATCAGACCATAGAAAATCCTACAAAGATATATGAATTGGGGCCTTGTTTTTTTAATTTGTCAAGCTTAACACATATAAACATGATTATAAATACAGAAAATGGATATGAATAAATGGGGACAGCAGGACAGGGAGGGTAGGCATGTTGGTGCACTTATGCATGCCCTTACAGACCTCTTAGGAATGAGGTGAGGTCAACAGTAGAAAGTCTAAGGCTAAAGTTATGGGGTGTTGGGGGTGAAACCACAGAGTCAGGTAGTGCATTCCAGGCATTATTATTATTATTATTATTATTATTATTATTTATTAGATTTGTATGCCGCCCCTCTCTGAAGACTCGGAGCGGCTCACAACAACAAAACAGTCATACATCTCAGACAAACCATACATAAAACGGAAACGGCCCAGGGGAATCAATTTCCCCATGCCTGACGGCAGAGGTGGGTTTTAAGGAGTCTGCAAAAGGCAAGGAGGGTGGGGGCAATCCTAATCTCCGGGGGAAGTTGATTCCATAGGGTCAGGGCTGCCACAGAGAAGGCTCTTCCCCTGGGTCCCACCAGACGACATTGTTTCGTCGATGGGACCCGGAGAAGGCCAACTCTGTGGGACCTAAACGGTCGCTGGGATTCGTGCGGCAGTTGTATTTTCTGCAGTCATGTTTGGAGTGGTTTACCTTAAGTTTGTACTATATCTATTGTGTGCTTGTGTACTATTGCAGTTGAAGCTGAAGTAGTCATTGACAGGTAGGATGTTGTGACAGATAATTTTATGTACTTTGCTTAGGTCAGACCGAAGGCAGCGTACTTCTAAGTTGTCTAAACCCAGAATTTGCAGCCTGGCAGTATTCTGTCGCAAGCAGAGGAATGGAGAACTCTTCTTGTGAAATATCTATGGACTCTCTCAGTTGTCTTTATGTCTGATATGCAGTGCGGGTTCCAGACAGATGAGCTGTCTTCGAGAATTGGTCTAGCAAATGTTTTGTATGCTGCAGTTAGAGGTACAATATTACCAGAGAAAAAGCTGTGCAAGTTTAGGTTTACAACTCTTGGCAATATTGTTACAGTGAGCTTTGGCACTTAGATCATTAGAGTGTGGGTCGTCTATGAGGTCATGTTGCCCAGCTTGTATATTGTGTTCTCATTTTTTTGCCAAGAAAGAGCATTTGTTGGTTGAGATTTAGAGTTGCCAATTGTTTGATCATTCTGACACATAGTCAAGATCTTTTTGTGGGGCAGCAGTATTGTCTGTGATGTTGAATAGTTTTACATCATTGGCAAAGAGAATGCAGTTGCTTATAATAAGCATTTATTATAAGGTCATATATGTAAAGTATAAAGAGTGTAGGTCCTAAAATGCTGCCTTGGGGGACACCGCTGTAAACAGGTACAGGGTTTGATCATGTGCTCCCTATCTTAACTACTTGTTGTCTGCTTGACAGGAATACAGTTATCCACTTATGTAGGATTCGGGAAGTGATAAGAATTTAGTTTTAGAAGTAGGTTGTTGTGTGCCACTGAATGAAAAGCTTTACAGAAATCTATGTAAATTGTGTCTATTGCTTTGTCCTGGTCGAATTGTATGTTTTTGCCATGTAGGAGTTGCAGATTACAGGACAATTTTTTTGTGAAACCAAATTGTTATTAGAGATTAGGTTGTTTGACTCTTAAGTGGAGGGTAATGGATTGGTTTATTATTGATTCCATGACTTTGCAGGTGACACAACGCAATGAGATTGGTCTGTAGTTTTCAACTAGGCTGAGGTCTCCTTTTTTGAAGATAGGAAAGACCATAGGTTGGGTAAGGAGCTGGTCATGAAAGATAGATTATGCTTAGAGGTTCTGCTATGGCAGTGGATTTTTTTTAAAGAAGTAGGCACATAATCCATCAGGTCAAATTACAGTCTTTATCGTTAGGTCTTTTGGGGGCATTGGGTGGATCTCGAGTCTTTATTGTTTACAAAATTATAGAAGGTGTAGGTGGAATATTTTCCTCTTGTTTGCTGTGGTAATTGGTGCATTCAGTCTTTATCTTGTGGCAAAAGGTTTTGTAGTGGCTTTTAAAATTAACCATGTAGCCAGGTTTTTTTCCCCACCAATGAGCTTTTTTGGGGGGGGATTGAAGATTTCTTATTGTTATGGGGGGGAAATTTCTGGTTTTAGGGGTTATAAGCGATACATATCGTTCAATTATTCTTTTGACTTCAAGCAAAAAAAATGTTATAATGATCTTCAGTAGTATTACAGCCAGGACAAAGAATTTGCCAATCAAGAGATGAGAGGTCAGTGTCTATGAGATCGTAGTTGGCTTTTAAAATGTTTTTTAAAGTTATAATTGGGGATCCCATCATTATGATAATCTTTGTAAGGACGTATACTGGTCACTGTTGGAAAAGTGTTCTTTTATTTGTAGAATATAAATTGAGTTATTTTAACTTATATTCAAAAGGAGAGGTGATCCATAGAACTGACAAGGAGAAATAAAACTTAACACATTTGAAAAAGAAACTTTCAAATGTGGAGTTGTGGGTCCACTCAAACCTAGAGATACTGATTGATGCAAGCAAGACTTTGACCAGAGTGAGACCAAACATGGACAAAATATATAGGAGAAATAAAAATAATACTGTAATGAGAATCTATTAGAGGAAGAGACAGAAACATATGTAAAACCCCAACTTTGGGCAGGGCAGAATGAGACAAGGAGGAATGAGAAGGAGGAAATGGATTGTATTTGGAACTAGCAGAGACACCTCACCCCCCACCCTTTTCCTCATGACAGCAAGACTATTCATGAACAAGAGATGAAGAAGTAAGCCATGTAGTTTTATGCAAGAAATGCCAAATTGGATGCTGTGCCCATGTGATGCAAAAGCTGAGAAGCCGTTTAGAAATTTGACCAAGGAAGAGGAAAATAATGGCTTGATGATTTATTGCAAATGCTATAGCTTAGCAGAGGAACATAATGAGCACATTATGGAATGAGGGAGCAAAGGTAAGAGTGGCTTACTTAGATCGCCTAAAAGGGAGGGAGGTCCACTGTTAGAACTCCCCCTTTGGGTTGGCAGCAGGCTTGATGAGTAAATAATCCAAAAGCTACAAGAATTTCTGCTTAGAAAATCTCTGGGGGATTCAGCTCACAAACCCAAGACCAGCTCCATTGTCAAACACTACATAAATTGTACATCCTGTTTATTTACCACCAGGATCCCTAAATCAAGGGGGAAAGCACACACACCCCTGCTAGATTTGCACAGGAATGAAGAGTTGAGATGTAGAACAGTTCAGCACCTTTACTGAGAATCAGCTCCTACTAGAAACAGACTGGCAGCAAGCTGCAGGGAAGCCACTTTTAAGGGCTTCCCTGAAACTGGCCGGCCAGTGAGGGCAGTTTATTTCTGCGCCACTATATTGGCCAATCAGTGGTGGCTCTGCAAATTTAGTACATAACAGTATGTAACACACCTCATTCTCTTTTTTCACTTGTGTTTTTTTTTTAATCTTCCTTCTGGAGATCTCCTCTACTCTTCTAGGGTAATCTACCCTTTGCTTGCAGTGCATCCAACAGGCTCGTAACTGCAAAACAGCATTTCCATTAAGACATTTTTCATGTACAATCTTCTTCCCACTCCTTGCCAAATTGTTGGCCCTGGTCTACACAGTGCCAACAGAATGAAATAGGGTGGGAGTGATGGCATGCCTTTATGCTGCTACTGGTAGTTGCAAGACCCTCTGCAGTTAATAAGTGGATACACAGGTAGTAAAAAGGTTGTAAGAGAGAACTCCCAAATAATACTAGCCTACCTCCTATGCTTAGTTTCCCATTTCTGGATGCTGCCACCTCATGTTTAACCATATTAATCAAGCTAATCAGTCAAATTAGGAATACCTTCTTTGTTATTGTCACCATCCCTTCAACAACTCTAAAAGCTGCATCTTTTTTTTAAAAAAAATAAAGTTTTATTGATTTTTAAAAGAAATTTACATAAAACAAACATATAACAGCTGCATCTTGACATCATCATCATCATCATCATCATCATCATCATGACACACTATAAATCTGCAGAAAATTATTACTCTCCCTGTCTCTCTCTCTCTCTTTTCTCTAATCCCCTGCATACATTCAACCACCAGCTCTACATGGTGACTTCAAAGGATCTCTGCAATCAGCATCTGCTCAGTCACATGCTCTTCCCTTGCTAATGCCTGCCAAGGGGGGGAGGAAAGCTTATTAGGCAGATGCTTTTGATATCAAGCAATACAGCCAAATAATGGAAAAGAGAGAAGGGGCCATCATTTCCTAGGCTATGCTTTCCTTTCACCTGTGTACCGAGCTGGGCTGATTCTACCCTACATATATAAATCATCTGACCAGCAATCTGTATTTTTTGTGTACTTGGGAATCTACTTTACAAGAGCATTTCCGTTTCTAGATTCATATCTGGAGAAAGTTGGGCAAGTGGGAGACTTCCAGAGGGAAGGATTTAGGGGTACTGATTTCTGACAGTCTCAAAATGGGTGAGCAGTGTGGTCGGGCGGTAGGAAAAGCAAGTAGGATGCTTGGCTGCATAGCTAGAGGTATAACAAGCAAGAAGAGGGAGATTGTGATCCCGCTATATAGAGCGCTGGTGAGACCACATTTGGAATACTGTGTTCAGTTCTGGAGACCTCACCTACAAAAAGACATTGACAAAATTGAACGGGTCCAAAGACGGGCTACAAGAATGGTGGAAGGTCTTAAGCATAAAACGTATCAGGAAAGACTTCATGAACTCAATCTGTATAGTCTGGAGGACAGAAGGAAAGGGGGGGACATGATTGAAATATTTAAATATGTTAAAGGGTTAAATAAGGTTCAGGAGGGAATTGTTTTTAATAGGAAAGTGAACACAAGAACAAGAGGACACAATCTGAAGTTAGTTGGGGGAAAGATCAAAACATGAGAACATGAGAAAATATTATTTTACTGAAAGAGTAGTAGATCCTTGGAACAAACTTCCAGCAGACATGGTTGGTAAATCCACAGTAACTGAATTTAAAGATGCCTGGGATAAACATATACCCACCCTAAGATTAAATACAAAAAATAGTATAAGGGCAGACTAGATGGATCATGAGGTCTTTTTCTGCCGTCAGTCTTCCATGTTTCTGTTTCTACGATACAGTGAATCATCACCCAAAAACCTAGACCAGTGATGGTGAACCTATGACACACATGCCACAGGTGCCATGCAGAGCCATATCGGAGGGTATGCGAGGCATTGCCTTATGTCAGCTCCAGCTGATTTTTCCACCTTGGGGAAGGCCGTTTCGCCCTCCAGAGGCCTCCCTGAAGCCCCAAAATGCAAAAAAAAAACCCAGCACAATGGGAAAACTGGAAGTCAGGTTTCCCAAACTTCTGGTTTGCCCGTTGGGCCATTTTTTCCAATGTTCCAAGCTTCGGTGAGGCCTGTGTGCATGTGTGGTGACAGGCTTGTGAACATGTACAGAGGGCTGCATGGCAGGTGTGCATGTGTGAGGGGAGGGAATGGTGTGGGCATGTGCATGCACCCTGACGCATGTCCACACACCCTTTTGGCACATGAGCCAAAAAATGTTTGCCATCACTGGCCTAAGTTTTGCTTTGGGTAGTTTCCTGAACATCTTCACTGTCAGTTTTTTAAAAGCAAGTCTTTCTCTTTAGTGACTGTGAGTGATCACAGAGAGGAAAAGGGTTTAAGAAAACTCTGGCCACAGGTGCATATTGATGCTGAAGAATAACATTTCTATGTAGTCATTGGACCTCCCCAAGATTAGCATTTGCAAGAATATCTGATCAATGCAAACATATGCACAATTTTTATAAGAGTTCTGTTCATGTAAGTATGGAATTCTGGGTTTTTCTAAGGTCCAACTGAGCTTTCAGCACAGAGGGGGGAAAGTATCAATAGCTTTACCAGGATGCCTCCATGTCTCAATGTTGGTTTTGAGCTATAAAACCTTGTATATGGGGCTGGTGCGTTTAGAATTCAGGAGGGCTGCTTCGTTAGATGTGCTGTGCTACTTTAATGATTCCTGTTGTTTTAAATTGATTGTTTTATGATATTTATGATGTTTTTATGTGAGCTGCTCAAGGTTTGGATACTTGGGCAGGATATAAATTATGCAAATAAATAATCTGGATTATGACAGATTGATAGCAGTGCCCCACTAAACACAAAGCAAAACCTAAGCACGCACGTTATTTTTTTTCTGCAGTTCTGTAAAATAATCAAATAGCTCTAGACAACCTTTGTAAACAATTAATTCTGAAAAAAAATAGTTATTTACTAGCGGCAGGCTAGAAATATTTACAGTATTTACTTTACAGATGGAATAATTAGTGAACTAGTACTTATTTTCTGTTAATTTACATTCAAATAAATACTAAATAGTGTACCAAGACCCAAAATGTTAATAATTGGAACTGTCCATCAAAATAACCAAGTGGATTAGGTGGCCTTTCCCCCACTGATTCCAGAGTGGACATACCTTACCTACTTTTTTTTTCATGCCAGTCTTAGATGCAACCTGGCTGCCTGCCAAACTATCAAGGCCACCGAGTTCCTTGGCACAGATCTCAGAGGCCATGCCCTTCTTCCAGCCAACTCATCTCATGCCTAGACTTTCCCTGGGGGGGGCAAAGCAGCTGCACAAAGTAAATCAGGGCTTGGTTAACAAATTTTTAAATTCCAAAGAATTCATTTTCACTGCAAAAGGGGTTGGTAAATGCTGGAGGATGTCTTGGATTAAGCTTTCTTCCGGCGGGATGTTTGCTCCAAGTATTTTACTCTCCCTTACAGTTATCGTTCCCCTTCTAATGCAGGGCTTGTGACTTATGAACAAATGTTATTCCTGGTCTCTCCCCTGCCTTCCTCCTCTCCTCCCTTCCCCAGCTCCAGGCTTATTTAGGAATTAGCACCAGAAGACCAAGCAGATGGTCCAAGCATCCTAAGGGACTCTATCTTAAAGGAATAGGATTGTGGGACCTCCTATCAGTACAGAAAAAAAGCAAGAAAATTCAATTGAAAGGCACATGGAACTAACAACCTGAATGACCAACACCAAGGAAACGTTGACTAGAGGATCCAAATCAAATACATTTCCCCACCTTCCCAATATAAGACAGGAACAGGTATTCTTGGTTAAAATCCTAAGTTATATTGCATTAAGAATACCCTTCCAAGATAGCATTACATATAGAAATCATCATAGCATCAGGATAAAAGATTATGAATTTCCTTAAAAGAAAAAACATCTCATAGCAATAGTATTTTCAAGAGATCTTGTAAATCTGATCTCGGTCATCACTCAGTATAATTTGCAAGAGGCAATTCCATTTTTGGACTGCACTGACATTTAAATGAGCATCTTTTTAGCTGGGCCTTTTAACAACTCCATTATACCATCCCTCAATTACCCCCTTGCCACCTTCCCAAAACATTTCGGGCCATTGCCCTCCCCCCCTGGCCAGACAGTAGTCCTGCAAGCCTTCCAAGGCATCTTGGACAGCTCTTCTGTACCTACTTGAAGAAGTCTTCCTTGCAATAGACACTTCCAGATCTGGAAAAACAACGTTCTGCCAGCTGCATCTGGCAATCTGCACACTTGAGGCAGGAGCCGTGCCAGTGTCGATCAAGGACTTTCAGAATGAACTTATCCAAGATGTGCTGGTTGCAGCCAGCACATTGGGGGATCTCTGGCAAAGGAAGAACAAGAACAATATCAGCAACAACCAACAAACATTTCTGCAAAGCATGAAAAGACTGCGGCGAGCAGGCACATCTGATTGGTGGAGGGGATGGGACGGGATGGAGGGTTTAATTGTGCACAACTAAATATGAAGGAGGTACTTGAAGCACATGGGAATGAGATTGCAAGTTTACATAGAAACATAGAAGTCTGACGGCAGAAAAAGACCTCATGGTCCATCTAGTCTGCCCTTATACTATTTTCTGTATTTTATCTTAGGATGGATATATGTTTATCCCAGGCATGTTTAAATTCAGTTACTGTGGATTTATCTACCACGTCTGCTGGAAGTTTGTTCCAAGGATCTACTACTCTTTCAGTAAAATAATATTTTCTCACGTTGCTTTTGATCTTTCCCCCAACTAACCTCAGATTGTGTCCCCTTGTTCTTGTGTTCACTTTCCTATTAAAAACACTTCCCTCCTGGACCTTATTTAACCCTTTAACATATTTAAATGTTTCGATCATGTCTCCCCTTTTCCTTCTGTCCTCCAGACTATACAGATTGAGTTCATTAAGTCTTTCCTGATACGTTTTATGCTTAAGACCTTCCACCATTCTTGTAGCCCATCTTTGGACCTGTTCAATTTTGTCAATATCTTTTTGTAGGTGAGGTCTCCAGAACTGAACACAGTATTCCAAATGTGGTCTCACCAGCACTCTATATTTAGTTTAACCCTGTTTTATTATTTCCAACTTAAAATTCTCTTTCTCGCATTTTTCCCTAATGAGGGGAACTTGCAGGAACCTGAACATGAATGGAATGGAATGGAATGTCAATTTTTAACTGGTAGGGGTGGGGGGCTGCAAAGGTTTCCTCCAGCTTTTATCAACTCCACTTGCTGCCATTAAATTCTAAGCAGCAACAATTCCATGCCACCGTCTCCAGCACCCTCATTTCCATGTAGAATAGAATAGAATAGAATACAATACAATTTTATTGGCCAAGTGTGATTGGACACACAAGGAATTTGTCTTGGTGCATGTGCTCTCAGCGTACATAAAATAAAATATACATTTGTCAAGAATCATGTGGTACAACACTTAATGATTGTCATAGGGGTCAAATGAACAATGAAGAAGCAATATTAATAAAAATCTTAGGATATAAGCAACATGTAGATTCTAGTTAGTATAATGTTATGACTGGAGAAGATTCAAAGGTTTCTATACTTTACAAACAAATCTGACCTGTTTAAAATCAACATCTTGCTTGTTTTGTATCATTTAAAAAGCTTGGAAACTTTTATAATCCAGATTCATCCTGAAATTCATTTGCCGGTACTCCTCCACTTACAAACTGTCCATTTCATGGGCATTCAAAGCTACAACGGCACTGAAAAATGTGGTCTATGACCATTTTCCACAGTTATGACCTATGCAGCATCCCCATGATCACGTAATCAAAATTAAGATGATTGGCCTCTAGTTCATATTTAAGACCGTTGCTGTGTCCCAAGGTCATCTGATCACCTTTTGCCCCTTCTGATAAGCAAACTCAATTGGGATACTAAATTATAAACTGCAGGGATTCACTTAACTCTGGCAAGAAAAGTGGTAAAGTGGGACAAAACACACTTAACAAATGTCTCACTTAACAACATAAATGTTGGGCTTAATTTTATCATAGGTTGAGGACTACCTGCATTTAGCCTTACCCAAACTAAGACCGAATACAAGTTCTATCATCTGTTCATCCATAAACCATTGGTAATTTTTAAACATTTTAGGCTCTGCAGTTAGAAAAGCCCAAATTCTGCAGTCAAGTTTTCAAATTTGGGAGCATGTAATACAGGGTGTGCTCCTAAAGTAATGCAATTATTTGTTTTTAAAGTAATTTATTGAACAGATTTGCACAAACACTTAAAATTCTTCAAAGTACTGTCCTTGGGCCTCTACACATTTTTTCCAACGACTCTGCCATGACTGGTACGCGCCCTGGAAGGCGTCTTTGGGGACCTCTCACAAGGTCTTCGTCATGGTTGATTGGATCTCTTCTATGGACAAAAAATGGGTTCCTTTCAGAGCTGGGAACAAAACGAAGTCTGCTGGGGCAACGTCAGGACTATGGGGGGGGCAGCATTGGCACCTGGAGTTTGGCCAGGAACTCGTGGACTCATAGCGCATTGTGGCCAGGTGCGTTTTTCGTCCACAGAAGAAATCCAATCAGCCGTGACAAAGACCTTGCGAGATGGCCCCGATGATGCCTTCCAGGGCGTGTACCAGTCATGGCAGAGTCGCTGGAAAAAATGTGTAGAGGCCCAAAGATAGTACTTTGAAGAATTTTGGGTGTTTGTGCAAATCTCTTCAATAAATTACTTTTTTAAAAAAAATTGCATTACTTTCAGAATGCACCTATATTAATTGATAAGGGTTTTTTGTTCCTTCTTTCTATCATGTTGATCATTCTGCTTTGAAGAATTAGTTGTAGTGACTATACTAACTGTTGTGGTGTGCTGGCCCAGCTTCTGCCCCAGGGAATGTGGAGGTGGATGCAGGGGAATCTTCAACATGTCATAGGCCTGTGTTATTGCCGACAGAGTCAGTTCAGAGTTTAGTTTCCTCGGACGAAGAAGAAGGTGGGAGTGACTTGGAAGAGGAGGGCTTGGCACACAGCCCAGGCAGTAAATCCACATTATCTTCCATTGATTCGGATGAAGACGTCTTGGACCCACGCAAGCACAGAATTATGCGTAGAAGAGACCAAGTAAGGACATATTACAAGAGACAAGAGAGGCCACCTGTGTTTGGCTGGGGCTCCAGTAATTAGGGCTGCTGCTATAAATAGCAGCGTGTGGGTTTGGCCATTGTGGAAGAGTATCTGATCGCAGTTCTTCAGGAATCCTGTGTTGCTGTTTTCTGGACTTTGTTTGTTGATTTTTCACGCCTTTGAAACCAAAGCAGAGCAACGTGTGTGTGTGTGTGTGTGTGTGTGTCTCCCTTCGTTGGAAGAAGAAGGGGTGTGAAGTTTCTTCACAGCTGCTTAAGGGACTGCTTAAGGGAAATGACTGCTTAAGGGACTGCTTAAGGGAAATTGTACAGACTACCCGGTTGTTTTGGGACCAGTGCTCTTTGCAATACAAAAAGAGTGCTTAGTTTATTTTGAATTTTGTGATAAAGAACATTGTTTTGAATTTTAAAAAGTGTGTGTGTCTGAAATTTGTACCCTTGAATTTTCGGGAGACTCCTACCAGAGAGCCCGGCAGAACAACTAACCATCCTCCTTTTAAAATCCTTTCCAAATGCAACACATTCTCCCTCCCTCCCTCCCTCCATTCCTTTTGGCAAAATTCTTTGAGTCAAACTGTGGAATCCAGACATTTAATAAATGAAAGTTCTACTGCAATCATTTTTATACCCCAGGAAACTTCACCTGCTAATTTCTATCTGGCTGATTTCTGTCACTAAAAACTAGCAAGAAATGGTTTGGAAAAAATAGCCCACCAAGTTTGGATCCCATCCTGAGAAATCCTGCAATTAGTGAGGTGACCTATATTTTCCCAAGAAAAAGCTAAAAATGGACATAATATTACAACAGAAATGCAGTACATTTCACCATATAGCAAATAAGGATGGTGACTTTCATGACTTCATGTTTTATTATGCTTCATGTTTAAACCAGACTTCTACTCAACAGCTCTTCAAATAAAGGAATGTCCTATGTAAAACAGTACACATGATCATCACTTTATCAAACATTTTAACAAGGTACAGTGAAATAAATGATCTTAATATTTAAACAGATCCAGCATTCAGGATAGCTGGAGATTAGAAAAATTGGATGGATGAAAATAATAAGAGAAAAAAGTGAGGCACAAGCAACCAATATATATAAATTGCTAGTGCAGCCAGACGGGGACACGATTGAAGGATTGACTAAATGGTGGCAAAATGAGATACAAGTAGAGGTACAAGAGATGGAAAATATAGTAGAAAATATAAGGAAAATTTAAAATACAAGAATCAGGGAAATGAGAAGGAAAATATTACATAAGTGGTATTTTACTCCCGTTCAACTCGCACACTTTCAGCAGAATGTCAAGGGTAACTGTTGGCATGGGTATCAAGATAAAGGAGTGTTTATGCATATGTTTTGGGAATGCCCGATAGTGCAGGAATTTTGGCAAAAAGTGAAAGAGGATATCAATAGAATGCTAAATATACAATGGACTAAGGAAATGGCAGTACTAGTTAAAAGTAATGCGATGGGAGAATTTAGAGAAATAAAACAAGCAGCAATAGAAAGCACTCAGGCAGTAATAGTTTTGGGTTGGAAGGATGCGACAAAATGGACAATGCAAAATTGGTATAGGTAGATGGTGGACCATATTCAATTTGAAATTATGGATGAAAGGATAAATTCAGATTATGAAACTGAATTGGGAAACTGAAGGGATGGTGGGACAAGGTAAGGCGATATATGATGAGCAGAATCCGAGACCAAGCTACAAGAAATAAATTGGAATCACTCTATAATATGTAAATAGATATATTGCTCTTGGGTCAAGTGGACTATATAAGAAACACCCCCGATTTGGTGGTGGGGAATGTGTGTGTCTGGGTGGTGGGCACATTTCACTATGCACTGTTTTATGTTGTGTGTATATTAAACTTGTTAAAAATTAATAAAAAGAAAATTTAAAAAAGAAAAGAAAAATTGGATGGATGGTTTTCCCTCCATAAGATGTTCCAGTCTTCTTAACCTTTATTTGGGCTTTGGTACATATACATTCGATACTGTGAAGGATTTATTTCCACACGTGATTGAAATCAGTGCCAAAAATCTACATAGTTAATACATGACTAACCAATCAAAAATATTTGTTCTTTGAAAACTAGAGACAAGATAAAACCCAGCACTGTTTAAGTTCAGTCTTACAATATCTAACATATATGTCAGAGAAACTCTGCAGTTTCCTAGAATTGGTATAATCTTTGTATTCTTCTGACATCTGCATAAATTAAATATAGCTCTTCAATGGTTATAAATAAAAATAGACAGGACTGCCAATTTTTTGTTTATGTGAGGCCAAGACTGGAGAATCAAGGATGTGGAGTGCTGGATGAGATGCGGTTGGGGTCAAAGGGCCGCTAAGCCTGGCAGAAGGTACCATTTTGCTGAATTTTGACCATTATCCTGCTTGCATGACCAAGTTCAGGTTTATTAATCAGACCAGTGAAATATAGCCTGATTGTGCACTCTGTCTCTACACGAGTCATTTATCTGCAAGAGAAATAGGTAGGGTATACAGCTGCAAAAAGCTGTGAGTTCATGTCTCTTTCTATCTGCCTATAGTTCCCAATAATGGAAGATGTTGTAAAGTCTGCCAGGGGAGATTTCCCAGTAAAAGCAATGCACATAAATTCTAATATATGTGTCTGAAGAAAAGATTGATTTCTGAAGAAGCAAACCACAGAGCAGATATGGTGTAATATTTCAAGAGATGTTTATGCATCACAGGCTTCCTTCTATTCCTTCCCCCTCTTTTCCCTCTTTCTTTTTCAGGGAAAGGAGGCAGTTTTGGAATGGCAGGAAATATGAAGAATTTGTTGCCTTTTTATGCCCCTACAAATCTTCTGGATGGCCATCTTTGAAGCTTTTGTATTGAAATCCCGATGAAACAGAACCACTGATTGGCTTATTTACTGATGAATATTCTATTGCTGGAAAAAAATCTAATTCTCAAGAGGACTGAAAGTGGAATCGTGAAAGCATCATCACCCCTCACCTTCCTTTGGCTGGCTGAAATAAAAAGCAGGATCCCAGGGACAGACCAGACTAGACCAGGATTTAATATCAGGTTTCAGAAATGATGGTAGGAGGGCATTTCTTCTGAGGTTAGCAAGCTGTCTTAAAAGAGTGTGTTCTTTCTCAGTTCTGCTCTGTCTTCCAACGCCTACCATTAATTTCTTCCCCTAAAATGGCTGCCTAATAAAATCCAGGCCTTTTATGCATTTTCAACATCTACTCTATAGGCTTGCTTATATATTAATGCAAGGTTTTGAAGTACATAAAACATGTACATGAAGTACATACATATCTCCGGGACCGTCTTCTGCCACACGAATCCCAGCGACCGGTTAGGTCCCACAGAGTTGGCCTTCTCCGGTTCCCGTCGACTAAACAATGTTGTTTGGTGGGACCCAGGGGAAGAGCCTTCTCTGTGGTGGCCCCGACCCTCTGGAACCAACTCCCTCCGGATATCAGGGTTGCCCCCACCCTCCTTGCCTTTCGTAAGCTCCTTAAAACCCACCTCTGTCGTCAGGCATGGGGGAATTGAGATATTCCCTTCCCCCTAGGCTTATAAAATTTATGCATGGTATGTCTGTTTGTATGATTGGTCTCTTAAATTGGGGTTTTTAAAATTACTTTTTATATTAAATTTGT
Organism: Erythrolamprus reginae; assembly: GCF_031021105.1. Lineage (NCBI taxonomy): Eukaryota > Metazoa > Chordata > Lepidosauria > Squamata > Dipsadidae > Erythrolamprus > Erythrolamprus reginae. The sequence continues at coordinate 97,697,532 of NC_091952.1, read as the reverse complement.
TATATTTGTCTTTTTTACTGCTGTTAGCCGCCCCGAGTCTTATTTATTTATTTTTAAATAAATAAAAAATAAAAAGCTGCAAGAGAGACATGGAGAGTATGATTTAAGAAAGAATTGTATATATAAAGGGGAAATTATGCCGATATGATATAAGCTTCCATTCCTAAAACAGTTGTCTCCGGATGCAAACATGAGCCTATTGGAAAGTGACCTTTTTCAGAAACATGCAAATATGCTATAGACTCTTATTCCACGGTTTTCATATTAAATACAGTTCACCACCAGATCATGCTCTCTACCCCACATATAATTTTCTCAACACTAGTTTATTTTCAGCAATAAGAAAAACAGGAACAAGCATGAGGATCAATCCCACACCAGAGAGCAAGCACGGGGATCAATCCCACACCAAGATCTCTGGACCTCAGTTGTCCATTGGCATTACTGGAATGGTATGGGGGGGGAGGGTTGCCTTGGTCTGAACGAAAATATGGAAGATTTGGGGATTGCAGCTATGAAGACAAAAATAATGGCTACACACACACACTGATTTTTTTAAAGTGTCTCTTATCCCGTTGGCATTTAAGCTTTGAAGACAAAGAACGTCCATTTATGTCAACTGCCTGCCTTTTTTCTCAGCAAAATGTAATTGCTCTGTGTTAGAAATGTTAAATCTGATTGTGAGAAAATTTTCTCTTTTTCAAACATTGAATTATCTTCTTTTTACCCTCCCTCACCTTTCTCCCTCAAGGATAGATTTTTGAGAGCACCGTCTTTGTGTGCTCGGACAGACATATCACCTTTAATTTAGAACTTTAGAATTTGTCTTCTCTGTCTGACACTACAATTTGGAAAGTTGCATGGGCTGCCTGCTAGAAATTTAATATCTGCAAAATAATTCAAATATTTCAATTCAATTTTAATTCATTGATCTAATCCACAAAACTTGCAATAAAATGCTGTGTGACATTGCAAAGTTCAAAATAAAAATTCTGAAAGAACAGGGAATACCTGGATATGAATTTGCAGTAGAATTTTTTTTTAAAGTGAAGATATACAGCTTATTCCAGATGAAATAGGCCCTCATCACCTCAAGATTCGACTACTGTAACGCTCTCTACATGGGGCTATCTTTGAAAAGTGTTCGGGAACTTCAGATCGTGCAGAATGCAGCTGCGAGAGCAATTATGGGCTTCCCTAGGTATGCCCATGTTACACCAACACTCTGCAGTCTGCATTGGTTGCCGATCAATTTCCGGTCACAATTCAAAGTGTTGGTTATGACCTTTAAAGCCCTTCATGGCATCGGACCAGAATATCTTTGGGACCGCCTTCTGCCGCACGAATCCCAGCGACTGGTTAGATCCCACAGAGTTGGCCTTCTCCGGGTCCCATCGACTAAACAATGTCGTTTGGCGGGACCCAGGAGAAGAGCCTTCTCTGTGGTGGCCCCGACCCTCTGGAACCAGCTCCCCCCTGAGATTAGAACTACCCCCACCCTCCTTGCCTTTCGTAAACTCCTTAAAACCCACCTCTGTCGTCAGGCATGGGGGAACTGATATAACTTCCCCAGGCCTATATTGTTTATGTATGGTATGTTGTGTGCATGTTTTTTTAAACTATGGGTTTTTAGTTTTAATTATTAGATTTGTATTCTACATTGTTTTTTCTATTACTGTTGTGAGCCGCCCCGAGTCTATGGAGAGGGGCGGCATACAAATTTAATTAATAATAATAATATAATATAAATGAACTCTCTATCTTATTACTGTATTTCAATTTGTAAAGCTGTTCAATTGCCAAGCAATTTAAGTCAGGAAGAATGAAAGAAAAACCCAAATAATAAAATAGGGAGAAGGCAGAAACTTTAGTCATTGCTCCAAATGGGATTCCAATTCACATTACGAAGTACATTGAGCGTTCTCTCCTACTGAATTTCTACATTAACTAAACTTTTATCTCAACTTTCTTGTAAGGAATCATCCCATTTTATTTTCATTGCAATTCTAAAATGATCTAGTCTGAGAACAACTGCCTTCCCATAACTTTAGGTCAAGATTCTTTGGTTAAATTGTGGATCTAGGACAATTTGTAGTATCCTGATTTGGTTATATTGCTGGGCCAGCATGGATGGATTAACTCACCAGACTGTGCCAAAACTAAGCTTCTTAATGATTTAACATCAGTTCTGAAGCTAATGTTTAATGTTAACAAGATTTTTATGCTGCACAACTCCAGTGGACTCTAGCTGGCTAACATATAAAAAGTATAAAAATTACAATATAAAATTACAGAGTAAAATATAAAAAACAAAAAGTTATCCTATTAATAGCATTCAAATTTTCAGTCATACATGGCCCCAGACCTGCTAGAAAAGCCAGGTCTTAATGGCTTTCTGGAAGGCTGGTAGGGCAGGGATAGTGCCAATCTCCGGGGGCAGTTGGTTTCAAAGGGTCGGAGCTGCCACAGAGAAGGCTCTTCCCCAAAGCCCTGCCAATTAACATTGTTTGGCAGACGGGACTAGGAGAAGGCCAACTCTGTGCGCCCTTATTGGCCATAGGAAAGTGTGAGGTAGTAGGTGGCCCCATAGTCTGGTTCTAAGCCATGTAGGGCTTTAAAGGTCCTACGTGGATTTTAATTTTTAATCATTTAGTGCAGCAGTCCCCAAACTACAGCCCGTGGGCCGGATGCGGCCCGCTGAGGTCTTTTAACCAGCCCGCGGCAGCACACGAGATTTTACTGATCGATATAATAAGAGGGAGAAATAGAGAGGGAGAGAGAAATGAAGAGGAGAGATAGAAAGGGAGAAACAGAGAGAGGGGGAGAGAGAGAAAGTGTGAGAGATACAAAGAGGGAGAGTTAGAAAGAGAGTGAGTGAGAGAAAGAGAGAAGAGAGAGAGAGAGAAAGAGGGAGAGATAGAGAGGGAGAGAGAAAGGAAGAGGGAGAGATGGAAAGAGAGAGAGAAAAAGAGAAAAATGAGAAAATGATGGCGGGAAAGAACGAGGGAGAGGAAAATGAAACAAATGAGAGAAAAGGAAGAGGGAAGAGAGAAGTGGAGAGGAAGGAGGGAAGGAAGGAAGGAGAAATGGAGTTTGTTGATTTAAGTTTAAATTTACTTGTTAATAAAGAAGTATAAATTACTTTATTACTTAATTATTAATTACGTAATTACTTATTCTTCTTTATTTTAAATATTGTATTTGTTCCCATTTTGTTTTTTACTTTAAATAAGGTATGTGCAGTGTGCATAGGGATTTGTTCATAGGGGTTTTTTTATAGTCCGGCCCTCCAACAGTCTGAGGGACAGTGAACTGGCCCCCTGTGTAAAAAGTTTGGGGACCCCTGATTTAGTGCCACAGGTTCACTCCAATACATAGGCATCTATACCTCCCACCTGCAAGACAAGATTGATTTTGCATAATACCTTTGTCTGTAAAGTAGTTGTTACCTAATTGAACCCACGTGAAATTATCTCATATACAAATATCATGACTTACGAGCTTGTATCAGAATGTAAGTATGTAAAGAACTTCCATGATACATAGAGTGCCTTCCGTCCCCTGTCCTATAGTCTCTCCTATATCTCGTATTTCTTCTCTACTATATGCTCTATAACCTTCATTGTGTATTGGAATGAATGAATGAATGAATGAATGAATGAATGAATGAATGAATAAATAAATAAATAAATAAATAAAATATACATTGTGCATGTATTTCATTTCAGCATTGTTTATTATTATTATGACTGTTGAAAATGCTCCAAATGCTCGTTTTTAAAATCCTGGTTAGCAGTGCAGCATTAAGTCCAGCCACAGTTTGAAGAAACTGATTTTGTCATTTTCCAGTTGTGCATCCAAACTTTCTCCCATGTGTCTATATCTATTTCTTTGCCTATATTTCTACACCACAGTATCATACTGTCTTTTAAAGTTAAATCAATATTCTTGTGAGCAATCAAGTATTTGTATATTTTCCCAATTACTCTGTTTTGATTTATAGTAATTAAGTTACTTAATAAATTTTTATTTTTATTAAATATATAAAGTATGCTGTCTTTCTGGTATCTAGATCTAATCTGTGCATAGTGCCACCAATCAATTTGTATCCCTTCCTCTTGTAGTTTAATTCTAGTTTTTAATTTCACTTGATCGTCTAACAAGTCTTTATATCTTATTATTCTTGTGTCCTTGATAGAATTTGGATGTATTATTGCATCTAGTGGGGCAACCCAGTCCGGAATTGTTAAAAAGTGGTTTTTCTTTATATCTTTCCATACATCAAATAAATATTTTCTTAATGTATGTCTTTTAAAATAAGAGTGGTTTTTTTCTTTGTCATACCATACGAAGGCATGCCAGCCAAGCATAAGGTCATGTCCTTCTAATTTTAATGTTCTCTTATCCTCTAAGGTTATCCAATTTTTAATCCATGTTAAGGCGGCTGCCTGGTAATATAATTTCCAATTTGGGAGAGCAAAACCTCCCCTCTCTTTTATATCTTCTAACATATTTATCTTAATTCTTGCCTTTTTGCCTTGCCATAGAAATTTTCTAACCACATTTGTTAAATTTTTGAAAAAAATTGCCCCTGGATTTATTGGGATCACTTGAAATAAAAATAAAACTTTGGGTAAGATATTCATCTTAATTGTAGCAAGATATTTTTACATTGTTCCATATTTCTAAATCTTTTTTAATTTCATTAATTAATTTTATATAATTATCATTTTTTAATGTTATTGTTTTGGCTGTTAACCATATTCCCAAATATTTTACTTTTTTAACTATTTGTATTCCAGAGATACATTCTAAATTGCTTTCTTGTGCTTTATTCATGTTTTTTTTTTATAAATTGTGTCTTATTTTTATTTATTTTCAGACCTGCCACCTTACCATATTGTTCTATTGTCTGGATTAATCTTGGTGCTGTAACTATCGTATCTTCCATTATAAAGGTCAGATCATCTGCAAAAGCCTGGACTTTATATATCTCTTTTCCAACCCTTTTATCTTTGGATCTGCTCTTATTTTTATTAATAGTGTTTCTAAGGTCATAATGAACAGGAGGGGTGAAATAGGACATCCTTGTCGAACTCCTTTATTTATTTTAAACGCTTCCAATTGCTCATTGTTTAATATGATTTTAGTTGTTTGTTCTGAATAAATAGCATCTATTAAGTTGACAAATTTAGGGCCAAATCTCATTTTATTTAGTTGCATTTTTATAAATGTCCAATTAACGTTGTCAAAGGCTTTTTGAGCATCTAAAAACATTAATGATAATGTTTTATCTGGATGTTGCTCATAATATTCTAATACATTAATAATTGTTCTAAGATTATTTCTAATCTGTCTGCCTGGCAGGAAACCATTCTGGTCTGAATGAATTTTACTATTTATAACCGTTTTCAACCTATCTGCATATATTGCAATAAATATTTTATAATCAACGTTTAATAATGATATTGGTCTATAGTTTTTAATTTTTTCCATTGCTGTATCCGGTTTGTGAATTAAAGTTATCAAAGATTCAGACCATGATTTAGGAATTTTGCCATCTAACCTGCATTCATTAAAAATTTGCAGCATATTATTTCTTAATGTTTCATTTTCTATTTTATACCACTCTGCTGGAATAGTGTCTGGTCCTGTGGCTTTGTTATTTTTTTGCTTCTTAATAGTTATAAGGAGTTCTTCCATTGTTATGGGACTCTCCATCCTCTCCTGTTGTTCTTCTGTTAATTGGGGTAATTCTGAACTTTCTAGATATTTAAATACTTCATCTTCCTCTATATTATCATTTTTATACAATTCTTTAAATAAATTTTGTACTATATTTGCTTTTCCTTCTGTGTCATATTTTATTGTTCCATCTTTATCTTCTAATTGTTTAATTAATTTAGATTGTCTCTGTTTTCTCAGTTTATATGCTAACCATCTCCCTGGTTTATTGGCATGTTCAAAATATTGTTGCTTAGCTCTTTTTATTTTTTCCAGCATTTGATTCTGTTCTTCCAATCTAATTTTATGTTTAATTAGATTTTTTTTTCCAAATCCTTATTTTTCATGTTTTGTTGTGATATAAATTCTAGTTGTTTTAATTCATTCGTTAATTGTTCATATTTTCTTTTCTTTTCTTTGTTGTATTTTGCTGTGTAAGATATTGTTAATCCTCTTATGTATGCTTTAGTTGCATCCCATAAGTTTTGGGGAGTAGTATCTGTATTTTTATTAATTTCAAAGAATGTTTTTAATTCCTTCTCAATCCATTCTTTGTATTCTTTCTCTTTCAGAATGTTTCTATTCATTTGCCAATTGTAATGCTTTTTACTATTTCTCATATAGACTATAACTGGGTTGTGATCCGCCCATGTGTTGACATCTATTTCCACCTCTTGTGTATATTCTGCTGTTATTTTAGGAGCCCACACCATATCTATTCTAGTCCAAATTTTGTGGGGGTTTGAATAAAAAGTGTATTGCCTTTTTTGGGGGTGTCTTTCCCTCCAAATATCATTCAATAGTAATTCTGCTTTCATTTTCTGAAAAGTGGAGGGTAATAAATTCTTTTTTTTCCTTTTACTATTTTTTTTCTCTCCCGAGTGGTCTAATTGCCTATTTGTTATTGCATTAAAATCTCCAATAATTAACATATTTTCCAAATTTAATTCTATAATTTTTCATGTAATTTTTTATAAAATGTAATTTGGTCATCATTTGGGGCATATATAGAAACAATAGCAAGAGGTCTAGGTTCAATATTAACTTGGACAATCAAAATTCTACCTTCATTATCACTAAATAATTGTTTGGAATTTATAGAACTCTCAACATACATTGCTACTCCTCTTTTCCTTTGATCTGCTAATGCAGCATACATATTTCCAATTTTAGTATTTAGTAATAAATTCCGATTACTTTTTTTTATATGTACTTCTTGAAGTATAACAATTTGAGCCTTTTGGTTCTTAATTTTGGAAAATATTTGTTTTCTTTTTTTTGGTTCATTTAGTCCATTAACATTTACTGAGAAAATTTTTAAGTCTCTCGATGTGGTCATTTATTGTACTTTTTGGTTTCCCGCTGAGGTTGCTTTCTTTTGGCCCCATGGTCATGCTCCTCCACTTGTGCTGATGCCCCCATGGCTTCCGCCTGCATTATTTCCAGTTCTCTTGATAGCTGTTCCATTTCGCTTATTCCACTATTTTCATAAAAGTCTCTTGCTTGGTCTAAATTCTCCAGCTTGTATCTTGTGGATTTCCATGTCAGTGACAGTCCTTGTGGAATAAGCCAGCGAAAAGTTATATTCTCTTTGATCAAAATTTTGGTCAAAAATTGGTAATCTCTTCTGTTCTCTCTAACACTTCTTGGAATTTGTTTTAATATTTTTATTTCTTTGCCTTTGTGTTGTAGTTGACCAGTTCTTGACCAGTGCAGTATATCATCTCTCAAAGTTCTTCTTACAAATTTAATGTGAATCTCTTGTGGAAGGTTGTTACGACGTATGTAGCTATTTGAAATTCTGTAAACTTCATCAATTTCTTTTATTATTTCTACTGGGTCTATCTTGAGGATTTTCCCAATAATTTCAGCCATGGTGGCCTTTAAATCTTCGTCCTTCTATTATATTTTGAAATCGTAGCCCATATGAAGCACATTGCATTTCCAGATGTGTAATTGATTCATCATATCTTCTATAGCGTGAATCCGCTCTGTCTTCAAGGTAGTCAATTCTTTTCTCCATTCTCTCCATCTTTTCTTCAGCTGCTTTCATTCGATCTTCACTCTCTTTCAAGGTTTGTTTAATCTCCTTCATCTGGTCTTTCATCTCTCCTGTATCTACTTTCATTCCAGCCATCTCTGCTTTTATTGCGTCTCTCTGTTGGGTTGCGTCGCTTTGAGATTGAAGCATAAAGTCTTTTAATGCAGTTAGTGTCTCTTGGATTGTAGCAAGTGTAGGTTGTTGTGGTTTCTCTTTCTCCTTCTCCTTGGTAAACATGGTTGCTGATAAGACCGGCTGTGCGGGGGAGGGATGAGGCGAGCCTTGGGGGGACGATACAGCAGATATTTTCTTCTTAATTGTCTTGGTATGAGTAGAAGTACTTGACATTTTGAAATTTAAAATTGGTATTATTTTATATTAGCAGTATGTAAAGAATCGCTATAAATTCCAAACCTACACAACTAATTGCCCTAGGCAGACCACAGTAAAAATTCAAATACACACTGAAAATTGAAATATAGTTCAAGTACAAATACAATTAGAATTCAATATTCAAAATATGACTCGTTAATTCTTATTACTCTAAGTCCAAAATTATATCAAGAGAAAAGAAATTGATTTGGCTACCATATCTAGGCTGCAAATTAAGGCTACTATATGGATTACCACTAGATGGAAACAAAATAACATAAGTCCCCTTCTTTACTGTCCTCTGGGGTTGACTTATTTATTTATTTATTTATATTTATTTATTTTGCCAAAGAAGAGGAAGTTATCACAAAATATTAGATTGCGCGGAAATGGATATGATGACAAGACGCTTAAACGATCAAGAAGAAACGAAATTTTATGAAACATGGAACAAAGTTTATGTATGGATAGATAAGAAAGAAAGAAAACAGAAAATTAAAAATAAATATAGATGTTTTGGTTTAAATTTTCCTCTTTTTTTTAAAGAATAATACTAGAATTAGTTTATATACATAGAATTGATAAGATTGTTTGGTTTTATATTAGTTACAACTATTTTTCTCTTTTATAATATCAATTTTTCCTTATTAGGTAATTTTGCATTAGTAGTATTGAATTATGTATTTAACTATGTATTCCTTTTTCTGTATCTGCATTTATACTTTTGAGAAAAGTGGGGAAGATACATCCCCACACTTTATGTTTAATGTTTGTAAGTCTGTGTGTCAATTTTAAGAAAATTAATTAAAAAATATTGAAGAAAAAAAAAAAGTCCAGCCACAGTTTGACAAAGGAACAACATAAACTTCAGTTTTTACAGGATTATCTATTTATATTAAACAAAATCCCAATATAGAAGTTGGTTGTTTTAAAGCAGAATGTCTATTGCATTAACTAAAATAGTTCAGGAATCTGAAAAAAGCCTCTGAACGGGCAGGTGGCAATGAAAATTAATATATTCTATGGCACAGTAAAATCCTGACTTTTTGCCATTTTTCTTTTTTTCTTCATAACTAAATAAATTGTTTGTTTGTTTTTTAAAGATAGCCATTTCACTTTTCCCCATGAAACATTGTAACATTGAAACATTTCAAAAACAAGATATTACATTTAAAATGAACAACTACAAAGACAATAAAAAGAAAAAGAAAAAATTATAGATAAGGCAAAAGAAGCAAAAATAATAATAAATGTGCACAACATATACAGAATCAACATTAAATATCTATTGTCCACCCTTGTTGAATGCTTTTTGCCATTTTTTTCCAAAAATGACAAGATGTTTACAGAGATCTCTCTATAGGATTTAAAGAGCTTGTCAAATGGCATTAAAATTCTAGTTGATCATTCAGTATCCCAAGATGCCCTATTAATTCGCTATCCATGTAATTTTTTGATTGCTATTTAGGATATCTATTAAATGAAGATATATAATTATTGTCTGAGCCTATCCTTGGGTTGGAGTTAACAGTTAGTAACAGTTTCTCTTAAACTAACCAAAATAAATTTTCACCATTCCACCCCAAATTTCAAGGAAACAGGTAGCTCTTCATTTTCAACACAAGATGTGAGTTTTTGTGGTGATGCCACCCATTCATCCACCTTAATCTGAGCCATTTCTACAAGGAGAACTTCCTTGGCTACAAAGGCCCATTATTTCTGTTTAAAAACTACTATGAACTGTGAAGCCAAAAGAATAGTACATCAGCATTTTGCGACCAAATATCACATAGCCAAGTTTGATCTAGATTCTAGGCCAGTGATGGCAAACCTATGGCACAAGTGCCACAGGTGGCACGCGGAGCCATATCTGCTGGCACGCGAGCCGTTGCCCTAGCTCAGCTCCAACGTGCATGTGTGTGCCAGCCAGTTGATTTTTGGCTAACACAGAGGCTCGGGGAGAGTGTTTTTGGCTTCCAGCAAGCCTCTGGGGGGTGGGGGAGAGCACTTTTACCCTCCCCTGGCTCCAATAAAGTTTTTGGAGACTGGGGAGGGCAAAACAAAAGCCCACTGGGCCCAGCAGAAGAAGGGAAACAGGCCATTTCCGGCCTCCAGAGGTCTTCCAAGGGGCGGGGGAAGCTGATTTCGCCCTCCTCAGTCATTGAATTATGGGGGTGGGCACTCACGCATGTGCAATAGCATACATGCACATTCTTGGCACCCGAGGAAAAAAAGGTTTGTCATCACTGTTCTAGGCTGTTTAACTAATTGCAGATCCCTGAAACCATCTCTAGGGTTTATTACCCCAGACAAAGAAGGTAAAGGTGAATTTGAATTCCTTCTCCTTTTGCTCCCTTCGCTTCACCAGACCAGGCTACTGCTTAGGGATGTATTGTTGTACTTGCCTTTTATACTAAAGCTGGTGGAAGCAGGTAAAAGAGAGAAAGAATACGCTTCTCTTGATTTCATGAGCTAGGTGGGGTGGCGAAGCAAGATTTTCTGCTAATGCTCAGCAAGAATAAAATTAGAAGTGTTAGGGTTTAGTTCCAGATAAGCTGAGTTGTAAATAAATTGTCTCATTCACCAATATTGTCTATATTATGAGTATGAACAAATCAGGAACTGCTTTCAAACTGGCACAGAATCCTCCAATTTGGGGTATCCTTACTTCCAATACCATTTCTAACAGTAAAGAGATGACAACATGTAAAACTATTCAGACTTAGTTTTTCTTTCTTTAAATCTTGGTTGTTATATATGACAGGAAATAAATCAACCAAATTATAAAATCAATTTCCCTCCAATGACTAGCAAAACATGAATATTAGGCTTCAGTGAAAAATCCATCTGCTCATTTTGACTTTCTAAGCTTTAGTATCTGTCCTGAGAAGTCTTGCTGATCTATTCTCCTATCTTTCCATCTAGCAATTATGTAATTTATTTTAACTATAATAGTAATAGTGAAATTATACCTTGTGATCAAATTGAAATCTAATGCTTTAATGCAACAGATATTTCCAGTTACTGTTTATAAAATGAACTGTTTACTTTATCTTTACAATATAATACTTTATTAGAATAAAGAAGCTTCTTTTGTGTTTGTCAGTTAAGAATAGATAGTTATCCAGCCCAGGGGAATTAGATTTGTATTGCTGTTTAATTGACCAGTTACAAACCAGTGCCACTGGATACATTTTTGAGCCCCAAGCCATGTTACCAATCTTGTTTTTCAAAGCCAAATTACCTCTTCGGTTTCTGGCCCTGAAATTGTAATGAAGCATTGTGGAATCCCTTGAAAGCTGTTTCTTTCCAGAGTTTTCAGTACAAGTGAAGTGGAAAATTATCTACTCAAGGAGTTGCAAGTCTTAAATTTTTAACAGAAGGTTTTGCTTAAAATTTAGGTGTGTGACAATTCCTTTTGAAATTCCTATATATGATTTTTTTTTTAATGGACTTTTGCTCAGTATTGGACTGAAAATAAATAGGAAGCATTAAAATGCTAAATATACCATAGATTGGCCAAAATTATTAGAAATGATTAGGGATTGCAAAAGAGTCTTAATCAGGCACTTTATAAATTGTTAATATTAGAATATCCTGTATACCTTGCTTCTGAATTTTCAAAATGCCTCGCTTTCTTTCAGAATGTCAGATGGTAACAGAACAAAGTTTCCCAAATGGAACTATAAGTTGGTAGACTCTCTTTCATGAATGCTTAAGGCATGGAATATGAAATTGTTATTCCATTGTTAGACAAAACATCAACTCCATTCCACAGAAGACCTTTGAAACGACACTGCATTGTTCCAGCAACAAACACTGAAATAATCTGCCACTGAGAAATAGATTCCTTCTGACCAACAGTATCAGCAGTGGCATATCTATCAGTATGAGCACTATATGAAATACGATTTCAGTTCACAACAATTTATTAGATAATGCCTTCCAAATATCTTCTCCAAATTAGGGCCTGCCATGCTCTTTGATGAGCTAGCTAGGAATAGTGGGAAATGTAGTCCTAAACAGCTGGGGAGTACTGTATAGTTAGTACTACAAAAAGCTGCTCAGTGACATCATTTGAAATAAACGGTATAAGTATCCTTTACCAAAATCCTATTCTAATTTATGAGCAAGTTTAAATAATTAAATAAGTTGTAAAGTACATGTGAAGAAGTCCAACATAAACCACAATAAAGTTCATAAGAGGAAATGTCCCAAAATGAGAAGAGTGTTAAAGAGGAAAGTGAAAATCAGTAATATCATATCTCAAAGTATGCATGGAGATCACTCAAGACCAAAACAAAATTATATTATAATTTAGAAAAAACATCTTCAAATCCAAGAAGCTGTCAGAAAGGTAATGAACTGTGTGAAAAAAGCTATTGCTTAAATATATCAGAAGCAGGATACCAACTATGGAGTTGTGGACTTCATTTTTTTTTAATGTTTTCTTTAAGAAAAAAGTTAAACAAATTGTAGAGAAAGTATCCGTCTCTTTACAATATAAAATATAGACACATTTCTGTATTGATTCTTCTACCATTTGTTAAAACAAATGATCACATCTGTTTCACAAACACAAACCACAGACCTGTCTCTTATTTCTAACAAACCTGTTAGCCTTTTCCTTTGCAATGTACAGAGAGTTATATGTGCTGAACTTGCTTTCAGTAGCCACAGATTTGATTAGGTTACCAGCTAATGGACCTACTCTTTTAACCCTAAGTCAGACACAGTTGAAAGATCCGAGAAGATGACTTTGTGGGAAAAGCTTCCCACTCCAAACACACTCTCTCCACCCACTGCCCAAGAGACAGCAGATTATGTTAGCACTCTTTCCACTTCTATTGACTCAAACAATATTTTTACTGGGCTGGATGGAATTTGTGTAGGGACAAAATCAGAAACAGAAATGGGAAGAGATGTCCAAACTAATCTCAAATGCAAACCAATCAATGCAAGAAGCGTAGTTAATAAAATGCCTGAATTCCTACTACTATTAAACACTGACACCTTTGACATTATTTCTGTTTGGGAAACATGGCTAAACACATCCCTCCCTGACTCCATCATCACAGCAAGAAACTACCTTGTCTTCCGTCCAACTGTGAATCCCGCAGAGGAGGCGGAGTAGCTATACAGTATTCTGCAAAAAGACACTAAACCTAAAAAAATATCCAATTTACACATGATCTCAGCCTTCCTGAAACCATCGTCCATGATCTGTCCATAAAATACCATACTTTGCTTCCTACTTTGTTACAGAGCCCCAGATTATGACATCACACATGCAAACAAATTAATTTCACTGCTAACGTGGGCAGCCTCCTGCCCATACCCCCTTATATTTCTTGGAGATTTCAATCTATCTCTCATTAACTGGACTATAAACAAATGCACGACTGAACCCATCCATACAACCCTATACAACACTGTTACCAATCTAGGATTCAACCAACTTGTAGCTCAACAACAACTATTTTGGGGTTCCAGGCATTCCGTATTCATCATTTTCAAGGCTTTGGGCCAATTGGATTAGCAAATGATTTTAAAAAGAAATATAAGCATTTCTTTGCAATTATGTGATAACAAGGTCATATAAATAAATAGGCAATGGAAAAATGAGGAGGAAGGGAATATAATAGCCCAAATAAAATAGACAGAAAAAACAGAAATCAAAATATGCATGTTACAATTTGTATAAATGCTTTCTAGATGGAAAATGGGGATTTTCTTTTAATTTGTCTATGATTTGCACCTTCTTCCACCCAGCTTTGGAGGGGTCTTTTTGTTTATCCTCCCATACAATGAAAAAGACTCCTAGTGATTGATGAAGGCATCAGTGGTTCTCTCATCAGTTTAGGAACAAGTTCAAAAATCTCAGGAGAGAACATCACTTGCCATTCTGAGGACTAGCTAGGAAATAGATATATTGTAAAAAGGCCATAACTAAACTTGTGGTTAAAATGGGAAAGAAGATATAGTCAATCAAGTTGCTGGAAAGTTAAACAAAGAAACAACACACACACACACACACACACACACACACACGGAAAGTAGATACTGGTATGAACTCATTCATTTGCACTCCCCATTAGATGGTGCAGTTTTCCTTAATGTTCTGCAGATCCTGGTGAAAGGAGATTATAAGTTATGTTCAATGCCTTATTTGGGGGGCCTCCTCATGTATTTTGATGAGGAATATGGTGACAGTGCCATAATTAATGCAAAATCCAGCTCTATAAATGTTTTATTCCCCTTAGTTGAGACTGCGTAGGCTTCTCAAGATGTCAGTGAGTTATACAGCTCTTCCCCATAAGTGGCAATGAAAACTTTATAGCATCACTGACATTGCAGATTTTGTTTATGCCACCAATTTCAGTTCCCCTTTTTAAAAGAAAATAAAATCCAATAATGGTTTATCCTTGAAGTGCATTAGTTACCATAGAAACAGTGATGAAGCTCAAATGGGCAGAATTTGAACATCACCCAAAAATACGGCTTGAAGGAAATGATAGTTCCTCGTTGAGCTGGAGCCAAAGTTGGCAATGACTTGTCGTATTCAGTGCTGAAGTTGTTGTTTACATAACAGGAAGTAGAGCATTTTAATGATATCACTAATACTTTGCAAGTTAGAAATTAGAACAGTATGGAAAGTAGGAAAATTAGGGCTACCAGATTTAATTAGTAGATTAATTTATTTACCCTAAAATTTTAATTTATTTAAATTATTTATTTATAGCAATTAGCATTTGAGTCCTCAGAGAGGGGCAGCATACAATCCAATTATTAAATTAAATTAAATTAAATTAAATTAAATTAAATTAAATTAAATTAAATTAAATTAAATTAAATTAAATTAAATTAAATTAAATTAAATTAAATTAAATTAAATTAAATTAAAATAAAATAAAATAATCATTGAATGTTAAAACAGACATTATAATATGACTCATTTTTGTATGGTCCTGACCATTGTGGAGGTAGGGATGGCAATATTCATGCTCTAATTTCTACCAACAGCATGTTACTTGAAGTATGTACAAAGAATAAATAACAATAAATAAATAATAAAATCTATCAATTTATATTAAAACAGTAATTAAAACAACATGCCTGAAATCATTTGGATATAATAAACAAGGTGCAACATCTCATAGTGTCTACATCTCTTTGATGTACTGATAATGATCAGACTGTCTCCTATCATTAAAGAATTTCTTTCTGGGCAGAAGATTAAGAGAGGTCTAAGTCAACTATGTTACAAAATATTATGGGTTTTACCTTATCTGTGATTAATAGATTTTCACTGAGAAATCCAAAAGTTATATTTATCTTAATTTGTACACATATATTTTTATTCCTCAGAGAGGGGCGGCATACAAATCTAAATATAAACACCTTCTTGAAAAAAAGCACTTATTTTTATCCCATTGGTTCTTCACATATGCTTTCCCTAGTTATCTTCCTTTTCCTTGTTCTTTCATCAGAAGATCATCTTGTCTCATTCCAACTGCTCAGACTATCCCTTATTTTGAGAGATGTAAGTTTCAAGTCACAGTAAAACAGAAAATCTAACAGATCTTGGATGCCAATTGTCCCACCAAAATGCCCTTGATGGAGTAGGTTTTCTCAATTCTGATAAGCATGCCATGAGTAAAAGCAAGGTCAAATATCCCTAACCCAGTGATGGCGAACCTTTTTTTCCTCGGGTGCCAAAAGAGCATGCATGCGCACTATTATGCACACCATTCAATGCCGGGGAAGGGCAAAAGAAACTTCCCTGTCCTCGGAGCCCTTCTGGAGGCTGGAAACGGACTGATTCACAACTTCTGATGGGCTCAGTAGGCTCGTGTTTCACCCTCCCCAGGCTCCAAAGGCTTCCCTGGAGCCGGGGCAGGGTAAAAACACCCTCCCTCATCCCCTGGAGGCTCTCTGAAAGCCAAAAACGCCCTCTGAGAGCCTCTGTGTGAGTCAAAAATCAGCTGGCTGGCACACACATGCACCTTGGAGCTGAGCTAGGGCAATGGCTTGCATGCCAGCCAATATGGCTCCGAGTGCCATCTGTGGCACCCATGCCACAGGTTCGCCATCACTGCCCTAACCATATCTGAGGGCAAATTTGTTTACCGTACAGAATGCAATGGAAGGTGAAGGTTTTGGATTCCAACAAATCAGGATGAAGAGGAACTTGTCAGGAATTGACAAATCATGAGTGCTGCATAATACTTTCGCTACCTGAGATGATGCGACACTCTGATTGATGGTAGGGTTTATACTGTAGGCAGCCAAAAAAATTGCAACAATAAAATAAAAAAAACATCTCAGTACTGCAAAAGGGGAGAAAGAGGAGGAAAAATCATAGTGTGATCTAAAACCTAGAAATACCTGAAATGAAATTTCCTTTGGTAAGACTTATAGATAATGGGGAAAACCCCAATAAAACTTTGCCTGTAATAATTGCATCCTGGGGTCTGCTTCTTCTGCAGAGCTGAGAGAGCTTCTAAGAAGTATATCCAGGTGAGCAATGAAACCTGAGACAATGCCACATTTTATAAGTCATTAGCAAACCTTAAAGCTGGAGTACAGCAACAGAAAAATAGGTGCTGTGCTTCCTGCCCATTTCCAATATAGATGATAAGAATATCTTTCCAAATTTCATCTGACTAATCATAATCTCTGATTTGTATAAAGTCACATCATCCTTCAGTAGCAATTTGCATATGTAAAGAAAACACACTAACAACAATAGCAACGCAATTCATATTGTCACTTATACAGTGTCCTGGCTAAATTCAGTTTTAAGATTCATACAGGAAACAAAGATAGGTTATAGGGCAATGAAACTCTTAATTTATTATCCCAGTTCCATCCAAGTCAGTCCAGTTATGCTTCTGTAAGTGTTCCATTATGCAGAGGTCCATAATTCAAAGAAAAATGTGTCCCCTCTGACTGGAAGATCAAAGTATAGAAACAATTAAAAGACTGTTGGGTTAAAGCAGATTGATTGTGATTGATTCTCTCCTAAAAATATCAAATACTTCCTGAGAATTACTTTCCTTACTTAAATGTGATATTTTAAACATACTTTACATTTTCAAAAGCATGAAGAAGATTTAAATGGCAGTTCTTTTACACTTAAGAAAAGTAATAGCTGGCATTGCAAAGATATTGGGTTGGGTGGGGATTCCCTCTGTGCCCTAGGTTAGCTAAATAAATACTTATTAACGAGAGGCAGAATTGCTGTGATTAATTGCTAAATGTAAGAATAAGTGGCAAGCCAAAGCAATCTCCATCTTAAAATATGGGCACATAAAGACCTCTAATCCACAACTCAGCCAAATGTTGGTCTAGAAAGTCCTTCCTTTCATTAATATAGCATATTTATTTTAATCTGAGGTCGATTCACAACAGGAATAGTGATTCTTCTCTTTGCCAACCATGCCACAAAGCCTAATGTTGATGGTGACTGAAACCATGATTGTTAACAATAATGTAACAGGATTAAAAAGTATAATCAGTAAAACTATTGCACATTCTAGAATCTAGACATACTGCACAGGAGAAAATAGATTGTCCAGGAGCTCAATAATATGTCTTATATAAACACACAAGAAAACCTTAAGTTGAAATGTTGGGATATATTGAAATGATTAACACTACTTCTACCAAATTTAAGGTTCAAATTATTTTAAATGTCTTTTCCTTTGCCCTGGTTTCTGTCAGTCATGCCAGTGCTTTCATCTAGAACCTTGGAACAGCATTGGCTGTCATCCACACTATAAGCTCCATATATTCTTATTTATGTAAGGGGGGGAAAAGAGTCAGAGACCCCTGGATAAGTTTCATAAAAGTTTCAGAATGTCAAGCTAAGCTATTTCTTGCTGTTTCATTACTATAACTTGAAAATATATTCAACAAGTGAACTTTTCTAAACCCAAGACAATGGATCTTGCCACAGCCCCTACTGTGCTTATTAAATGTTCATGACTTAATATTGATTCTAAAGGATGCTTGTTCATTTGCATATTAATACCATGGTCTACAGGCAATCTTCCTCCTGCTACCTTGTGGCACTGACCTGCTTCTGAAATAACTAAAGATATCTTAAAATGCTGAATAGACAGTTTAATTGCTCATCTTGCTTCATGTGAAAAAAAAATGAAATGCAGTTCATTCTCAAAGCTAAAGATTCTTCCCCAAAACCCTCCCAGCATTACATTCAGAGTTCCTATTGAAAAAAGACATTCAACCATGAGCACAAAATGCCATGGATGCATTTGGAGTGATGCACTGATGCAGACTTCAACATCAGCCAAGTATTCAAGCCTGGATTGAATAGGTAGGCTGGGTAGAGGTGCAGTTTGGATCCTAAGAAAACAGCTGTTTGTGAATTATAAATGGATGGTTCAATTCTCATATATCTAGGGCTGAATCACTATCAGCCGTCTATTTCACCAAAAATATTTTATTAGTTTACAGACTGTCAGATGAAGGTACTTTCTACTTTTATATTCCTGACTTATAGGCCTAGAGTTCTTCCAGACGATTGTTTCTGCTTCAATAACTCTTTTAACTCTGGTGCAAAATGCAGCACCGATAAATTTGTATTATTTTGTGGATCTTCTCTCTGCCTTCCTTTCTTAGTGAGAGACTTCTAAACAATAGCAAAGAAAAGACTTTGCAATAGCAAAGAAAACAATGGGAAAGATGACCAGAGTTAATTAGCAACTTACCACACTGGATTTCCCTGCCTTTCCCCAAACAGACCATTTGGTTTGCTATTTGGTTTAGCTTCAGGAAGAGTCCAAATGTGGTGCATTTTTGTTTTTTGCTTTATTTCTCTCCTTACACAGTTAAATTCTCCCTACTAAGGGGATGAGCATACAGACTCAATAGGATTTGGGGGAATGTGTAAAATATCAGGCTGCTTATTTATCTATCTTGAGATTTCATGCAATTCCAAGAAACTAGTCACCATATCACTTGGACTGCACCTTTTTTCTAGAAATCCATTGCATATGTTAAAGTTTATTATACTTTAAGAACAGCAGAACCAAGAAGACAAAGTTCTTATATTTAGGCTGTGAAACACAGTGATGTGGGAAATAGAAGAGAATGAAATAAGAAGGATATCTAGGAGAAAAGCTGTGATGTGGCTTTTGGCTGTTACAATGGGGAATAAATTATTCTTGAACAAATGGAAAATGTGCCTGAAAAAAGGTCCCAGCTTTCAGAACTGGAGATTCAACACCCTGCTTGGGCAAATATCCCTTCCTGCCTTTATTACACCCTCTGACTTTATACAGAAGTGATAAATTCTAGAAAAACTGAACCAAAACAGGCTATGGAGAATTTAAAGAGACGAAACACTATTGGTAACAATGTACAAGTACAACATTCTATTTGGGAGCAATAAATCCACTATTAATATTATTAATGATAATCCCCCCAAAATAATCAACTCTGAAATATTTTTACTGTAAATGAAAATACAGGTTAATGAGGGATCAATATACTCCATCCATAGTCAAGGAAAGTTCATGAGTAAAATATGAAATCGTGAAATAATTATTTCAATTGAAGGATTGGATGAGGTATGGGGGATACTTAATTGTGGATATTGCAATGTATATTAAAGCAATGTATCACAAGCTTTTCTTCAGAGTTTATTAAACTGTTACTGTTTTGTTTGTAACCTTGGCTAATCTAATTATTTGAAATGTCACTTTTATTGTCTCTATCACATTCCCCAAAATCTCATATTTATATGTCTTTATTTATAGGGGCTTAAGTGAACATTTTGTTTTATTTAGATAAAATGTCATTTCAAGAACTCTCACAGGGAGAGTGGGAGGGAAATAATTTTAAAATGTTCACTTAAGCCCCTATAAATAAAGACATATAAATATGAGATTTTGGGGAATGTGATAGAGACAATAAAAGTGACATTTCAAATAATTAGATTAGCCAAGGTTACAAACAAAACAGTAACAGTTTAATAAACTCTGAAGAAAAGCTTGTGATACATTGCTTTAATATACATTGCAATATCCACAATTAAGTATCCCCCATACCTCATCCAATCCTTCAATTGAAATAATTATTTCACGATTTCATATTTTTTGCAAGAAGCTGGATGTCCTTCCAAGCTAATTGCAGATTCAAACACCCATGTACATATATCAGAACATAAAAATGTAATGTATTCAAAATATTTTTTTTAAAAACCCTGCATGATTATTGTATCCAATCAATGCATATACTGTAGCATTATCCTATAGATAGTTACTTAGACATAAACACAAAAAGTTTGTCACTAGGTAAGTAAATATGTTGTTTCAGAATTAATTGCACCATATTAGTAACAAATAGATGATAAGTGTTTTCATTGTGGATTATTACCTATCTCATTTTGCATGTAGATATGCTTTGAAGGAAAAAATAGGGAACCTAATCTTTTTTTCAGACTTAGTTCTGCATCTGACCATTAACTTCAAGACAAGGGATATTTGCCAACAAGTGGACGGGGCTGCACAAAAGAGTTGCTATATCTAGGTCAAAACCTCATTTTGATCTAATTTAAATGTAAATAAAATAGGTAATTAATCAGTCTTCTTTTCTATTAATGTTAATGAGATTCAGTGTTGTGTAGTAGTTAAAGGGACCAGTAGTAGTACATCAAGTCATTTGTAAGATTTGTCAGGAATATGTCTTGTGTTAAATACAAAAAGTTACCATCTTTAAGCATGGACAAAGAAAAGTATTTATGTATTAATTATATTAGCAATGGCAAAGACAATAATAATTATATTTCTATACCATTTTAGGAGGACTCTTGAGTCCAAGAGTGGTTTCTTAACTTTGTGCTTTTTTTCTCAGGCATATCAACCCACATTGAACACATATTGAAATCTGTTCCTTGTCCTTTTTTTTTAACCTTCCAGTCAAGACTGTGGAGAAAAGCAGAATTGATCTACCAGACAACATTCACTAGATTTTATAAATAAGCTCAGGAAAACATTTATGCCAGTCTCCATCATTTGCTTTGAAGGATATGTCCAGGAAAGACACCACAGCATGATGGATCAGCTTTTATGGGCTTCAATTATGGTCCACCTAAATGTTAAATCATTTAAAAGACAAAAGTACTACAGGAAGGACCACAGGAACCATTTGATATGGTTAAATTTACACTGACTTTATAAAAAATGTCTAGTTAGAAGGGAGTTAAGTGCTGGTCTCTTCAGTGTTCTTCTGATTTTTAAAAACATGTTATTGTTCTAAATTAGGTAACAGAGATATAAATTGTTTCATCTACTCATTTCGTTTTTAAAAGTTCTTTCCTACAATAAAATCGTATTTGTTCAAATACAACACAATTCTTTTTTCTAAGTTACCATTTTGCTGAATGAAGAGAATAAAAGTATGAAGATTAATCTTAAATTGATCTACAATCTGCACCACTGAATCATGCCTCAGATCCAAAACCCAATAGACTAAACTTAAGAACCTGTTGGTACAATTGCAACAGTAATTAGAGCTGCCACGAAGTTCATCGAAAAATCCCAAATGTATTATTTACAAAAACTGATCTTCCACAGACCCAAATACATTTTAAGAGTTATTCTTAGATATATAAAATGGAAATGAAGCAAATTCCAAAAAGTCTTTAAAAACATATATAAGGAGTAAGATGTGTGTTCTTTGTTAAGATTCCGATACCACAGATCAACTTATAACTACTTATCATAAATTGTTGACATACAATCAGTGAGTGATCTCTTTCATTAGAGTTGAGCATGACTTCTCTAGGACAGAAGCTGCATGCTTTTCAAACCACTTTGGGTGTGATGCTTCTAGTGTCACCAGAGGGCAAGATTTATTGAAATTGATCTTGATTTGTCCTTCTAGTCATTGCTTGAGAACAAAAAAAAACCCCAACACTACAGACCAACTCTTGAGTAATCTCTTTTTGATTTGTTGGCTACCCATAGGCTCTGCAGTAGATTATTTGCAGATTATTTGTTGAATTCAGAACAGAATTTTGTTGCAATAAAAGGAGAAGAGGGAATTGGGAGGCAGTAATTATTATTATCATTTCATCATCTCATCTGTTTCATGGTTGGTTCTGGTTGGTTCTCTTCTCCAATAAAAGACTAAAGCTTCAGATTAAAAAACAAGCTTGGTTTAAAAAACCAAACAAACCACAAATCAAAAGGAAAGGAAAGGAAAGGTGAAGACGGCTGAATTCAAGACAAGCGCTCATTCGAGGCTTGCCGGAGAACCGACCATTAAACCGTAGAGGAGAGTAGCAAGTGCTGCTCTCTCATCTAGGAAAGCGAAGGATCTTAGGCCGCACTGGGCCCAAAACACCTCAGAAGAGACCTAAAGCGCCACTCTTCACTTCAAATATCTGAGGCGCTTCCGAAATGGGGGCTGCAATGGTGAGGTGGGGAGCGGGTTTCGCGCCCCCTCCCCTCGCAGCACAACGAGGTTAGCGCTCCTCCCCCGTGAGGTAAAAGGCCTCTCCGTGGAGCTGAACACTTCCTTCAGCCTCTCGGGACTCCCTTAGAGAGGAAGGCCGGCCTCGTCCGAAAGTCGCGTTAATAGTTTCCCCGGAGCCGGAAGCGGGTGGCAGGCCTCTTTTTCTCTTTCCGCGGCGCTCTCTCTCCCGTTCGCCAAGCGCAAATGTTATTTGAATTTATTTGCATTTTCCGGACTTCCACGTCTGCCCCGCCTATCAGAAGTGAAGGCGAGCAGGGGTTTCCACGGCCTCCGGATTTTCCTTAGAAGGCGAACCCAATTTCATTACGAATCCCACTGGGCCTGCCTGAGCCAGTCTCCAGAGGAGCGGCGGGGCAGAAAAGCAGCAGGGAGATTTCGGCGGCTTCTTTGAGTGGCTTCCGAGAAGGCGAAACGTCCCCTCCGGGCTGCCGTTGAAGGAAACAAGTACGGTTTCTCGGTTGCGTTTTCCTTTCGAAGTTGCTCTCCTTCCCTCATGTTGTCCGGGCCGCCTCTCCTAGGGACCCCTCGAACCTCCCCCTGTAAGCGACGAGCAGCTCAAGAGCGCTGTTCGAACCTCCCGAGGAAATCTTCACCATCCTGGGGCCTAGAAGTGAATGGGTGTCCTCGCCTCCTGGAACTCGGCCACCGCTTTCCCGCCCCTCTTTCCGTGCTCTTTCTACCGGGGGTCCAAAGCAAAATGAATTGGCGGGAGCCGTTCGGTCTTCAAGAGTGAATTAAGTTCGCCAGGGCTTAAAAGGCCCTTGAACGAAGGGCCGATCCCTGGTTACCGGTCGAGCCCCCTTCCCTTCCTTCCAACACCCGACCGGATCGGCATCACCTGCAGAGGGCAGGGCCTCGTCTGGGCGCAAGCAAAGATCCAAAATGCTCGGGGTTCTTTCGTCCCGCCTGGGGATGAGGGAGAGATGAAAGGCCGTTTCCTTACTTTGGGGGAGAGGCTCACAATCTCTTTGACGCACCGAGCAATTCCATATAACCCATTCGTCCTTTCATTAATAGCATTAACATTTAGCATTTAGAGTTACATACCGCTTCACGGTGCTTTACAGCCCTCTCTAAGCGGTTTACAGAGAGTAAGCATATTGTCCCCAACAATCTAAAGGTTGTAAGCCGCCCCGAGTCTTCGGAGAGGTGCGACATATAAATTTAATTAATAATAATAATAATCATCATCATCCGAGTTTTCATTTTACCGACCTCGGAAGGATGGAAGGCTGATTCAACCTTTCGAAAAGAATGTGTTTTTAATTGTAACGTTTATGCTTCCAAACTATAGTTTTGAAAATACAAGGAGGTTTTTTAAATTTTGTTTTGTCTCGTTTTGTTTTAATTGGTCTCGATTATTCAATTCGAGCGACTTCCCCCCCCCCAACTTCTCCCGAACAAAAGATGAGAAAGATGACGAAGAGCATATCTTTAAAAACGTGCCAGCAATTTATTGCCACTTTTTTCTTTAAAAAAAATGAAAATAACATTCCCCTCCTTCCGATATTCTTCCTGGGTCGGAAAAGGTCCCAAATAGAATTAAAATACACTAATTTGAGGGAGGGAAAGGTGCGTTGCCTGCAAAGGTGCCAGATCAGTATTTCCGCTTTCGGTTATTAAAAATGTTATTTCAGAGGCTGTTCTCTCAGACTCTAAATGGAATGGATATCTCATATATATATTTTCTTCCTCTCATATATTTTCTCTTCTATTTTACATATTACAGTATCTTTATATATACCGTATTACTTCATGTCTATTCTGTTCCATATGTATTGTGTATTGGACAAAGAACAAATAAATAAATAATAAATTGGGATTTTACATAAAGCGTTGTAGGCACGTTTGCAAACAAGCCCAAAGAAGCCCCTCTTTGCCGATCCGACGTTTCCCTAAAACCGCCTAGCAGCTGAACACGCAAATCCTCCAGGATGTGATAGGCTGCAGCTCCCCGCGACGGTTATCTTTCCCGTGTTTAACGTAGGACCTGCACTTACAAGCATACCCCATCTGCATAAGTGGCCCGATCCGCAATAAAAACTTGGAAAAGTGCATGTTAGAATGTACGTAGTCTGTCGTTGCACGCTATTAAAAAGAGAGAGAAATGCCACGCTGAATGCTGCCTCTCTATCTGTCTTTCTTTCCATTTTATCTTGTCTTCTTTCCATTTTATCACGTCCTTCACTCTTTGTTTAACCTTTTGCTTCCCATGGTTGATTTTTGTAACTCTAAACTGCTTGTTGTTTCTATTGACTTGCCCTGACTAAGCAGGATCTGTCGGTGAAATAAATCGCGGAACTCATACAATCGAAACTCCGCTAAAACCGAATGAAGATTGGACAGGAAAGCAGAGGGGCAGCTACAGTATTTCGGTTAATCCGAATCTTTTGCGAAACTCGGAAAAGCTATTCCTCGAAGACTGGGGCACATCCCAGCTGGGATGAACCGGGAGCAGCCTTTGCTTCGAGTCTAAATCTGTCTCGAAAGATTAAAATTCTCCCTCCTATAGAATCGGAAGAAAGGGGATATTTAAACTGAAATCCGGATTCCACACCGAAATCTATTTCGAGGAACTAGAAGGGAATGCAGGGAGAGAATGGCTGAATCTATCTGAAAAATGCAAAACTATTTGTCTAGCTATGACCTGTCCACCAAGGTGGAGAAGAAATGAGTTTTCCATCCGAGAGAATAATCGAAATATGTACACATATGTGTCTTTCTTCCCGTGTGTAATTAGAATTAAAGGCAATGGACGCATTTGCATATCTCACCTAATCAGGTTTCGCTCAAACTGGGTTTCTTGGATAGAACACAATGTTCAGATTCTCATACCTGAGCCTACATCAAGCAAATGGCGCCTTAGACGAATCTGTTCTATGCCACCGTCGCGAAAGGTGGATTTTCTCAAACTTTCTTCCCATTCCCCTTCCCCACCGGCAGTTTATCTAAAGCAAGACACGGGATGAGCCAAGGAACTCATCCGCCTGCTTGCCCTGGTTTTCTCTCCACAGAGGGCAAGCTTGGCGTTTGGCTCGAATTAAGGCACCACTTGCATCGAATCGGTTGGAGAGCAATGTGATTGGAAAAATCAAGCAAATTACGCATCGCCCGCTTCTTATTAACCGCGGCTTGTTCCAGCTCTTACTTAGCCCCCTCCCGTCGCTTTTCACGAATAGAAAATAAAGGGAGAGCAGCTGATCGTTGCGCCTGGTTAACAGAGTCTTAGCTCCATTTCTAAGCGAAGTGCAGGGGAGAAAAATCCCAAGCAAGGGGCGGGTGGGGGGGGAGACGGAAAATCGATTTTATTTCCCCCATCCGGGGGGGAAGGGACGTTATTGGCTTAGACACACGGTTAAGGAAAATTTGCTGATTTTCCACAAATTTTCCAGGTCCCGGTTAAGGCTTTCAGCAATTACAGCGGATTAGAGCAGCAGAGGTCAGTTGTGCTAAGGGAAGAAGTGCCTCCGGGGGGGGGGGACCTGTCCACTGCAACGCCTTGTGCCCCGAGGGGGCTCTGTCTGACCTGGGGGAAAAGACTGGGCTCCTATGCGAAGGCCCTTCCGTTCCTCTGTTACATATCGGCCTGTTTGCCTTGGAGATATGGGGAAGGTGAGAGGGGGAGGAAAGAAAGAAAGAGATGGAAGAAAGAAAGAAAGAAAGAAAGAAAGAAAGAAAGAAAGAAAGAAAGAAAGAAAGAAAGAAAGAGGGGGGATTGATTTGGGACTACCAATCTTGGGGTTTTGAACCAGGGTTACTTCCTGTTATTAGAAAAAGTGAAAGGAAACTGACTCCCAAGCTCAATTCCCTCTCCACGAAGAATGGACTAGAATAGAATAGAACAGAATAGAATAGAATATAATTCCTTATTGGCCAAGTGTGGTGCACACACAAGGAATTTGTCTTTGGTGCATATGCTCTCAGTGTACATAAAAAGACAAGATACATTCGTCAAGAATCATAAGGTACAACATTTAATGATAGTTCGTAAGTAGTAAGAAGTAAGGAGAAGCTTTGGGGGTCATATTTTAGCAATCCTCCGGAGCTCAAAACAAACCCCACCCCGCCTCACCCATGGATTTCCCAAATGTTTTAGAAGGCCTAACCAAACTGGGAGCAGCATATTGGGAAAAGCCGCCCCTCCGAGTCCACAACCCACCGTCCTGGGGAGGCCTGAGGCACCCAAGTGGGACTTTCTCTCCAGAATTCCCTTTTCGGGCCGAGAGAGGAAGTTAGGAAAGGATCTGACTGTGCCTCCAAGTGAGGAGCCACCATTGAAACTCCCCCCCCCTTGGAGCGCCCCACATCTCTTGCAAGAACTGGGAAAGGCCAGAATCGATGGGAATCAGGGTGGCTATATTGGGCAGCAGGGCAGCTTTGAAACGAGAGAAATAGTGTTTAGCATTTAGCATTTAGACTTATATACCGCTTCACAGTGTTTTTACAGCCCTCTCAAAGCGGTTTACCGAATCAGCATATGAAAAGCCATGAAGGAGCCTCCCCCGGAGAAAGGGAGCGCAGAAAAAAATAAAAACTGCTGCTAAAATATCCCACCAAACCAACAAAAACGGAGATAAAAGCATCAATTTTTCGGTGACTCCTGCCGTCAGTTCTCACATTTGTAACCCAAGGTGTGGAAAGTATTGCAAAGTACATTACGCCAATTGCCTTCAGCTCTCGTGCTGATGATACGGTATTAGTATGCTTTAGGCGCATTGAACTTGACATTGGATGGTGTGTGCGAAGGTACCACATGAGCCTATCTATGGAGAGGAAGAGATGCTCACCCCGCTGTTAAGCGAGGAGAGCAAAGTGCCGATTGATAAGTGAACGGCTCTTGGCATGGAAAGCAAGGCAGGTGAAAAAGTGAGAATGCACACACCCACCGGCGGTTAGATAATTGGAATTTAACGGACTTTGAGTTATATTCCAGGCCTAATTGAATGGAACCAATTGACTCTCCATTAGACAAACTCGAGCAGTGACCCAGGCTATAAATTTGGGGCACATGATTTTCAGCCAGTTGCCTTTCTGCTCTCAGTCGGTTCCTCCCTCCCTCCTTCCCTAATTTAGCGGGAGCCGGCTTCCAAGAAAAATAAAAGGACTCGTCCTGCAGAGGCAAAGACGGGTTTCCACCAAGATGAGACTCAAGAGAGGAACCTTGATTGGAATAAACGCCGGGTTCGGGGAAAGAAATCGGAGCAGGAGTAGGTAAGATATGAAGAAACGAAGCCGGTTCGACGTTAACAAGAGAGTCTGCCTGCCAATCTCGGGTCTACCACACGTCAAACCATGCCAGACCCGGGTTTCACAGTTTGCTGTTTCACCACTTCCCATTTTGCCTTCTGAGAGGTTGGCCGCATCAAGACAATGCGGTGCAGTTAAACCTCGGAACTCTCTTGCTAGTAAAATCCAGTTAAAATCTACATTGGCAGGGATAGGGTAGTAAGATCCTCGCGTTATAAGGAGCCCAAAGTCAGATCATAAATCGCCCCTTAAAATTCAAGGTGTTTTCAACTCTGGTTGCTTGACCAGGCATCATCACTGGGTTCAAGACAGGGTGCAAACGCCTTGGTTCAAAATGGCTGACTTCACTCAACTCAACCCAAGTGGGGTTCTAGCCAAGGTGAAGCGCCAAGGTGTTGCTGCCCAATGAAAGGCCAATTTACTTGCCCTCCAGGCGCTCTCGGGGCAATAATGGTTGAGTCTGAGGCAGATGACAGGGGCCGAATGGGAACCCGGCCACCAGAGAGCCCGATCCACCAGAAAGTCGCCCTCCTGCCGTTTCCGCGTTGGAATTTCTGAAATCAACAACCGTTGACCTAAGTCAAGCTGGCCTGGCAGAAAATGGAGGGGAGGTGGGCAAAAGTCGCTCAGCAAGGACAGGTGTCAGAGTGGAGGGGTTGCCTTGCTTATTTATGAAGGGCGGGCCTTGGACTCCCCATTCCCAAACCCACCTCCCTCTTCCTGGGGCCAGCCTCCTCCTTGAGACAAGTCCCCCCAAAACCCCGTACAACGGAGGAGACCCTGGTCTCCTAATGGACTGAAAGCGAAACGAAGCCACCTCTTGCTGGGGGCTCTCCTCTGGGAGAGAAGGACGCCTATGGGCAGTATCCGACTCGTTCTGGGCAAAGGAGCCCCCACCGCCGTGAGGTGCGAGCGCTCAGTTCAGTTTGCAACGAAGGCCGTGGACCGAAGCGGTGGACGTGGACTTGAGAGAAGAACCCGAAAGAGGCCGGGAAATCAAGCAGAGGACGGACTGTCGAAAACGATACTGCGTCAGGGCAGTTCGAGAAAGCAATGACACCCGGTCCCGACCTTTTGGCTGGGTTGGACCTGGCCAACTTTCCGCTGCTCCGGCCACCTTGCGTGCTCAGAGCGCCAAGCAGCGCAAGGGGTTGGGTAGGGAGTGGGAGAGCACTGGATCTATCCTGGCCATGCCCCAGCGCCACCCCAGAGACTCTCAGCCCCTTTGACCTTCAGGCTGAGGGGAGGGTTCGGTTCCCTCGAAGCCCGGCCAGAAGGGAGGGGGGGTGCGATGCCAAGGTACCAATCTGCTCCGCCTAACCTTCCCCTTGACCCTAGGCTTTCCTTGACCCGAAATGAACCTAAAGGCCCTTTCGCTTTGACTCCACTGGGGCCTGTCTGGGAAGATTCGGATTCCCTAGAGCGCTCGGTCGCTCCCTCCCTTCCGGCCAAAGCACACCCGCCAGATCCTGTCCGACCTTCTGCCACGGCGTTGAGACAAACAAGAGGAGGCTAGCGGAGCCCATGGTCCCTTCTCCAAGTCTTGAAGGAGACCCAGTCTGGAACAGACCGAGCCCTTCGCCTCACCTTCTACCTAGAAATAAATGTCCTTCCTGTTAGTGACTACTCCACCTTCAACCGCAGCAATACACGAGCACGTAATAAGATTCAAACTCAATGTAAACCGTTCCAAACTCGACTGCAGAAAATACTTCAGAAATAATCAATGCCTGGAATGCACTACCTGACTCTGTGGGTTTTTTTCCCCAAACCCCAAAAACTTTAACCTTAGATTGTCTACGGTTGACCTCACCATTCTTAAAAGGTCTATAAGGACGTGCATAAGTTCATCACTGTGCCTACCGTCCCTGTCCTAATGTTCTCTTCTAATGTTGCTTTTTTCTTACGTTATGTTTATACAAACAACGACTATTCTGTACATGTTTGACAAATAAATAAAATAAAAATAAGCAAAAATAAAAATAAACCAAAAACTAAAAGTCCCATCCGCACCACCTATGCGTCCCTGACTTGCTTCGTCGGTCCTCGCAAACCATCTAATTTTTGAGAGAGGCCAAACAGTGACTCTTTTCCAGAAGGAAGTTTCCAGGGTTCTTCCCCCCACCCCAAGGAAGCAACCTAGGAAGCAACTGGGAAACCAGGTTGATTTGCCTCTAGGAAGGCGCCTCTGGGAAGGTGAGCATTGCCCGAGACGCATTCTTCCTAAAGGTCCGGCCCGTTTTAAAACCAGAGGGACTCGCTTCTTGCAGCTTCGGGGGGGGGATGGAGGAGGGCAGCTCGATCCTCCCCGACACATCTTCTGTGGAAATCCGCCGGGACACAAAGAAACGGAACCGAGGCCCACAAAAAGCTTGCTGCCCACAAAGGCCCAGTTCGTAGCAGAGCTCAGGTTGGGAAAAGGACGCTCGTGGGAGGAGAGAGAGGGGTCTCCATATGAAATACACTACTGAAAACAATAAGGGGAACATTCCAAGAACACATCCTAGATCGGAATGATCGAAACATTCTCATTGAATACTTTGTTCTTTATCTCAAATATCTTTTCTTCCTTTCATATATCTTCTCTATTTTTATATCTTTTCTTCTATCCTTTTCTTTATATATATATATATTACTACACCTCTATTCTCTTCAATATGTATTGTGTATTGAACAAATAAATAAATAAGTTGAACGTGCACGACAGCATGTGAAATTGATGGTCAATCAGCGTTGCTTCCTAAGTGGACCGTTTGATTTCACAAAAGTTTGATTTACTTGGAGTTATATTCTGTGGTTTAAGTGTTTTTTCTTTCTTTTTTTCTTTTTTGAGCAGGGTATTTCACAGCAGAGGTGGGCTGAAAGGTGGAACGGTGCGTGGCTCTGAGTGCTATCGGGGTCCAGCGCAATTCTGCTACTGCACCTGGGCAGGTAGCGAAATCGCGCGCGGTACAAGCAGGTGCGCCACGGGTGCAGCAGCAGAATTGCGCTGGACCCCGCTAGCATTCAGAGCCACGGGCGAGCCCACCTCACCGTTCCTCCTTAGCAGCCCACCTCTGTTTCCCAGGGACCCCCCTGCTCTTTCCCCTCAAGCCCTTGTCTGCGCGTTGCCTTGAAGGCGAGGGCACGCTCCTCGCTTCTGCCCACCGGCTTTTCAATCCCCTTCCCGCTCCCTTTGGACGCACCTGAACGGAGATGCGCGCGGAATCTCCAAGGGGAGGTTTCGCAGCCATTCAACCCGTTCCCCTCTTTTGCGAGGGCGATGCGATGACCTTCTCCGACAGGGCCTTAGACGCTCTTCAGTTCAAAACATAGAAGATTGACGGCAGAAAGAGACCTCACGGTCCATCTAGTCTGCCCTTACATCATTTCCTGTATTTTATCTTAGAATTGATATATGTTTATCCCAGGCATGTTTAAATTCAGTTACTGGGGATTGACCACCCACGGGTCTGCAGAAAAACGCAAGGCCCGGCTGCTTCTCATTCGCCTCTTGAAGGAAGCTAACCCCAGAGATGCTCCAAGCGCAAGCAACATCCGGCCCAGTAAAAGGGACTCAAAACAAGATCGCAACTGTGCTGAAGGACAACGGAAGGTGGCCTCACAAGCGACAAGGCAAGAGGCAAACTTCTGACAAGGCCTCCCTAATCCTAATTCTTGCGTCTACACAACATCCCAACCGTTAACCTCTATTTGGGGGGAAAGACCTATGAAACTCAACGGGACTAACTCCTGGGGCGAGTGTAGTAAACCGTGAGCCGCTGCTACCAACTCGCCATCTGGCACGCTGTTGTTTCCAAGCACTAGGATTGATCGATCCATAAGGCGACTAGACAACCCAGCAAAACAACCTGTCCTCCTCCTCCTCCTCCTGGTCACAACCTTGGAAGATCGCTCGCCCCAAGTCCCCCCCTCCTAAGAGACACACCGCGCTAATAATGTCCACACATCGCCAGGCTGGAATCTTCTGCTACCCCTGTTTCCTAACGTGGACCACACGCAGCTGTTATTTTTTTTCATAGCTTGCAAACCGTTCAAGCTCTCCAAATTGCCACATTTCTGGATGGTTTAAATGAACGTGGAAGAGAGAAAGAGAGAGTAAAGAGAAGGGAAAAAAGAAGAAGATTCCTTACGTTGCATTGGCACGCCAAGAATTTCTGGAAGCCCCTTGACAGAACCTTCCGTGGCGAGTGCTGAGCTTTGCATCATTTTATTTCAATATACAGAGAAGACGGAAAAACGCTGGGTTGGAGGGGGGGGAACACCCAGGGGGATTGTTATTTTTAAAAAATAAATAATTTTTTTAAAAACTCAGAATTAAAAAAAATGAAGTAAATTCGGGACCGATCCCGAAGGTTTTGCAGAAGGTTGGCCCCCTCCAATCTGGTTTCAGGTTGCCCCCCCCTCGGAGTCTCCTGCTATTCCAGCTTGACCGTATCCCGGTTGGGAAAGTGATGCTTGCTGCAGCAGTCTGGCTGCCTAAGCTGAGCGCCGGTCCAGAGAACGCAGCTTTGATTCATTCACACTGCAGGGGAGAGGGCGTGACGTCACTTTCCGCAGGGAAGCCCCGCCCACACGGCCAATCCCGCGGCGCCTACTTTCAAAAAATCTGGGCGGGGAAAAATGGGCACCCCCTCCCCAAAGGATCTGGGAGAGTCACACAAGCCGCGTCTGCTTTTGGCCTTTGAGGCTCTGCGCGCAACAGCATCCCGTCCCGTCGGGTCCCTCTTTCTTTTAAGTCTTTCGCATCATAGGCGAGGCATCCGGAGCAAGAGCATTTACGACTTATCTACCGCTTCGAAGTGCTTTCACAGCCCTCTCTAAGCGGTTTATAGAATCAGCATCTTGCCCCCAACAATCTGGGTCCCCATTTTACCCACCTCGGGAGGATGGAAGGCTGAGTCGACCCGGTGGTGGGATTTGAACCGCTGAACTACAGCTAGCAGTTAGCTGAAGTAGCTTGGAGTGCTGCATTCTAACCACTGCGCAGTCTGCGCCACTCCAGAGAGGCTTTTCAGGGGAGTTGCGCCGTCTCCTTTCCATCCCTCCCCTGGGTTTTCTCTCTCTTTCCAAGCTGCCCAGCCAAGGGGACCCAGCGCCCTTTGCGCTCAGCGTAGAAGGAAGCCTCTTGCAAGCACCCCTTTCTTCACCCAGTGGCTGGATTGGAAAAGCACCCAATTCATCCAATCCAGCCACCCCCGTCTGTAGATTTTTTAAGGATGCCTTCCAAAGATGGCGGGTTTTTCCCCCCACTTCCCTAAAAAACCTTTCATCGCCGTCCCCGGACACCAGTGCAACACTGATGCGAGGGAACTGAAGGCGCTTTCCTTTCCAAAAGGGCGACGGTTCTTCTCCACCCACCAAAGAGGGCCACTTTTGCAAGGGTCTCTTGCCAAGCTCGGCCTCCCCCCTTCCCTCTCAGCGAGCACCAAGTCTGAGCGTTTCGGATCTCTCCTACCCAGGCCCGCTGAGCGCGGAGAAGCAGCTTTGCGCGGGGGCCACGGACCTGTTCTTCTCCACCTCCTACCGACCAGGTAGTCTTCGCTTCGATCCCCTTTTTCCCTTTTGCCAAAGCTGGTGGGGATTTGGGTTGAATTAGGAAGCCTGGGCAAAGCTCTGGTTTAAGACTTTGGGCCGGCCTCCTCCCTCCCTCACCCTCCCTCTCTCTCTCTCACACACACACCTCTTTACCTATTCGGCAAAGAGACTCACTCGACCCCTGGTTTCAAAGCTGGGGTGGAGAAAATAAATTGAGCCTATCCCGATCTGTTTCAAGAAGCTGAGGTGGTTTATGAGCCTAAAACTTGACTTGAGGTCAAATTTGCATTTTGGTTTGCTTCCTCAGTTCCCACGAGCCCCCAAACTCTCACTCTCTCTCTCTGCTGGCTTCTGAGTTCTGACCCACTGCGAACTCCGGGGCAAAAAAAAAAAAAAAAAGCCCTTGCCGCCGGTTCCGCAGGAAAAGAAAAAGTTAAGACGAGGCGTGGAGAGCACTCGCTTCTTGATCTGAAGTTGAAAGCAAGCGCGCTGCAAAATTCGTTCGTCTTCATTTCTTCCCCCACTTACTCCTCCTTCCCCTTCCTCTCTTTCTCTTTCTCTTTCTCTCTCTTTCTCTCCCTCTCCCTGCTCCCTTCCTCCTCCCTCTTTCTGCTCCCCCTCCCTCTCTTTCTCTCTTTCTCTCACCTCCCTTTCTCCCCCCTCTCTCTCCTTCTCCTTCCTCCCCTTCTCCTTCTTTCTCCTTCTTCCTTTTCTTCCTCCCCCTCTCTCCCTTTTTCTCTCTCTCTCCTCCCTTTCTCTCCCCCCCCTCGCAGCCCGCAGCCGATCAAACGACGGCGTTCACGCCTGTGTGTGTGCTGAAGGGAGGGTATGTGGTTTGCGTGTGCGGAGGTAATGCGCGGGTCAGAAACGGAAGGAGAAATTAATTTCTGCTTGCAAATCAACGACCTCGAGCATCGCCGAGAGAAGGGAGCTTTTCAAGACTCAGCCACTTCCCAGCTTTTCCATTCTTAGTTCCACTGCATGGACCGCCTTTCGTTCGGATCCCGAGGCTCCTTTTTGGCTCTTTTTCCTTTGGGGGGGGGCGGGGCGGGGTGGTGGTTGCGCGGTTAAACGCACGTTTCCGAAACAGGAGTAAAGCAGGCTTACAACGCTTCTTTTCGCTAGGTAGGATTTCCTGCCGTTGGAAGAGTTAGATCTCAGCCTTCCTTTGCCATTAGTATTTATTTCTAACCCCATTCTTCGTGCGTAACTCCTGTCCGGGTTTAACTCAGCAAGGAAACAGAGGCAAGTGCCAGGTAGATGGGTGCGATCAACCACAAATAGCGCTGCGATTAAACCTGCAGAAAACCTTAACCGGCAATGAATGAATGAACGAATGTGGCAGGGCTTGAAGTGAAGGGCTGGGCGCAGGGAATAGGCAAGAACTAAGAAAATACATTGCTGGCGAACTCCCCCCCACACCCCGCAATCGAAAATCAGAGGTCGAATGGATGCTTTAAAAATGAGATTTTTCTCTGGGCTACTTTTAACCATGTTGAGCTTCCACATGGGTTTTGTTTGGCTGGAATTGAGTTGATGGAAACTGACATTGGGGGGGGGGGGGGTAAAACCTTCCCTTTTCATTCGGGGTCAAGGGACATTTGTTGCCGGTCCTTTACTTCCATAGTGTAAAAATGTTACACCAACGGTTACAATTTGCTCAATTCTTTTCAGGCATTAGATAAGTGGCCGAGAGCGGCAGGAGTAGAATCTCCCAGTATAATGAAAAAATTATTTCTCAGAACATTTGAATATCATAAAGGGGAGGGAGGGAGAGGAACCATACGTGAAATAAATTCACCAAATAAAATTTCAGTACGTTTGGTTTTTTAAAAATGCAACCATAGTGTCTGCAGTTCATTTCTATATCTGGTATGTAGATGGGTGGGTGGGTGGGTGGGTGGGTGGGTGGGTGGATGGATGGATGGATGGATAGAGATAGATAGATAGATAGATAGGTGATAGATAGATAGATAGATAGATAGATAGATAGATAGATAGATAGGTGATTGATAGATAGATAAAGACGTAAATGTACATGTAGATATATGTAAGATTTCATTTCCTTCTTCCTAACTCCATCGGAGTATCCAGCAAGGTAGATGCCAAGAGGGAGGGAGATCTTGCTTCGAGAAGAATTTCCCAAATTTTCTGAATTTATATTGAAAACAGATAGTACTACTTGAAATGCTGTGCTTAGGTCCAAAAATTTGATAGTGTCCGGTGAAACGGATTTCAATATTTAAGCTTGCTCCTTTCTGCATAAGACCTGAAAGAAGGTTACTGTCACCACCTCCACCCACCCTGGACAAAGATATTGCAACAACAGAAACATTCTAGAAAGTGGCGAGTTGGACACCAGCAGAGACCCGGTTCAGATACCCATGGGGTGGGGAGAAGGGAAGGGTTGGGGTAGCCCAGCAGTCAAGGACACTGCCTGAGCATCAAGCAAGGTCCACCCTGGGATGCGTTTCCAATCCTGATTTAACCGAGGCAGCTACAAGAGTTATTTGAAAATTGTGCGCAACTGCTTGCATCACAATAAATAAATTTAATTATTGACCACTCCTATGAACCCAAAATATGCAATCCCAGAAGAGGCTGCTCATCACACTTCGGCGTGATTAATTACTCTGGCCTTGTCTCCTTCCAATTAGCACCCATAATGAGTAGACACGCACTCTATTACGCATATTACAGATAACACTACATGACAATCAGGCAAGGTAAAATAGCTAGCACAAAGTCGAATGGAGTTAAAAGACAATTCCATTCTTCAGCAAGATTTATCCTTTCTCCGAGGACAGGACCTATAAGCCTGTGCCCTGGGCTCCTTTTTCTTTGAGACACATCACAGTTCGTGCAAAAATAGAGGCGTGGGGTTAAAGTCCTTAGCAGGTCTGTAACACTTTCCCATCCTGTAACATTTTTGATTTGCAATTGTGAAGCCCTTCCGTTTTGTTGGGAAACGGTTGTGCTGATGCAGATAAACCCATTTAACTAATAATTTAAAATGAAGTTTTAAAACACTTCTCGTTGGTTGGACTGTGCCCAGGAATGTTAGATCTTTAGTAAATTATTTCCTCATAATTCCAAGTGAAGAGGCATGTAGCTGTCACGACCACAAAGACAGATTTCACTGATGGACCAGTATATGAACATGCAGATGAAAACTTTGCAACCATCCTGTATCACAGGTTGTCAGCACCATCAAATCCACAAACAGCATCAAGCAAAATAATTATTCTTCATCTTCCTGGCATGTAAGTCAACACCTGCTCAGATTCATTATGGATTTATCCACCTCCCTTCCACCTAAAATTATATAAAAATAAAACTTCTCTTTATTTATTTTTAAATAGAAGAAGATGTGGGGAGATAAGGGCTTTTAAGAATAGTACTACTACTTAGATCACTATTCTTGGAGAAACAGAGAAATTAATTAGATATGAAACTCATATTTCCTCCAAGACAATGAAGAACAAGTATATACTGTAGTTCTCTTTTCCCTCCAAGCTATTCCCACATTTATAAATTGCATTAATTGAGATATTGTGATTGTCCCACTTGAATCCTCAAGTGTACCTCAATAGTAAATGAATCAAAATTTAAACCTGGTTTGCTCTGTCTCTGGTCAGAGGTTCAAGTCATTACATGCTAATTTACTTTCAGGATGATATAAGACATAGTCCCAAAGAAGGTCTAGAAGGGACCATGTTG
Source organism: Erythrolamprus reginae (assembly GCF_031021105.1). Classification (NCBI taxonomy): domain Eukaryota; kingdom Metazoa; phylum Chordata; class Lepidosauria; order Squamata; family Dipsadidae; genus Erythrolamprus; species Erythrolamprus reginae. The sequence continues at coordinate 97,660,382 of NC_091952.1, read as the reverse complement.
AAGATGGCTTGTATGAACAATAAAAAGTATTAAAAACAAAGAAAAACAAAAGGCTTAAAAGGCTTGAAAAAGAAACAGGGAAAATGTAATGATAATAATAATAATAATAATAATAATAATAATAATAATAATAATAATAATAATAATAATAATAATATATTAGATTTGTATGCCGCCCCACTCCAACAGTAATAAAAACAGTATAACACTGGAACAAATCTAATAATAAAAATTATATTAAAACCCCCAACTGTTAAAAACCATACAACACATACATACCAAACATAAAATATAAGAAAGCCTGGGGGAGATGTAATAATAATAATAATAATAATAATAATAATAATAATAATAATAATAAAAAATGCTACAGGTAATATATAATTTTGGTTAGAATCAAATGAATCAAATGACCCTGATGTAACTGTAACTATTCTTAATTCTCTAAGTTGATGCTTTCCAGACAAATTGGAAAATAGAACTGACAGGTTTTTCCCCTGTTGCAGCCCTGTTGCATCTGAAAGAGATCATCTCGACAGTGTATTGCTATGTGAAAAGCGACCAAGACTTCATTCAAGCTAGCCGTGGAAGAGCTTGACGTATGCACACCGTGAGGAAAAGCAAGGTCTGCATTTATACACAGAATCTGTGAGCATAGGATGCTCTTTTGTCCTAGGCATTTGGAGAAAGTCTTGGTTCAGCCAGTACTGCTCTCAAACAGAGAAAGCAGGTCTTATCTAAATGCCCCAGAGCTTGTTATACCAACTATAGCTTATAACCTATACTGTAGTTTGAATCTTATTCATGGAATGCTGTGGCACATCTATTATCATGACCATTGTCAAATAACTTCCTGTGTTAGTAATATCTGGGTATTAAGATGGGGTAGCAGAGATTGCTATTTCCCAGAAGACATTTGCTCCATGTAAATACTGATTTGTATTTGTTTTCTTGGTGCTGTAACTGATTTGATAGATCATTGGAATGCAGTCAATGGGCAAGTAGAAGATGGAAAGAGAGTGATGCCTTTAGTCAGCTTTGACATACAGAAGCTCATATTTCTGACCCTGGAAAACTACTTGGCAAAGCTACTACTGTAGGTTCAGTATAGTTAATTGAAATATCTGTCAGCTAAGGTCTTGGTAGCAATTAATGGATCAATAGTGGGCTGTGCATCTAAGACATGCATTCCCATGATCCAGTTATTTGAAAATCCTTCATTATTTAAATGTACACATCCTCCCATATGACTTTACGGTCACCTTCTTTCCTTTTATCAGAAGCTGTTTGCCCTGTTGTCCTCTGAGTAAGTCATTCTATTTTTGTTTTTGTATTAATCAGCATAAGCAAATGTTTCATCTATATCACTGAAAATTACACTAAACTCAGAAAGGCAGGAAACATGGAGTTGTGCTGTAATACACCTGTCAAAGATAGGCGATTAGGCAACTTTATTTCATAGTTGGTTGCACATACTTTAGGTAGACATAATATGCTCAAGTTAATTTCTGGTCTGTTCATTTTGGTATAATCCAAGACTGATGTTACTCAAAGTTACTCAAAGCTCAAGCAGTAAATAGTGAATTGTCATGAGGGAGTCCTACATTTTGGTAACGAAGTTTATTTATTTATTTTATATAATAATAATAATAATAATAATAATAATAATAATAATAATAATAATAATAATATTTTTAAAAAGAGCTGGGGTGACGCAGAAGGTAGAGTGCTGTACTGCAGGCCACTGAAGCTGACTGTAGATCTGAAGGTCAGCGGTTCAAATCTCATCACCGGCTTAAGGTTGACTCAGCCTTCCATCCTTCCGAGGTGGGTAAAATGAGGACCCAGATTGTTGGGGCAATATGCTGGCTCTGTTAAAAAGTGCTATTGCTAACATGTTGTAAGTCGCCCTGAGTCTAAGGAGAATGGCGGCATAAAAATCGAATAAATAAATAAATAAATAAACAAACAAATAAATAATAAATGAATGAATGAATGAATGAATGAATAAATAAATTATTATTATTTATTAGATTTGTATGCCGCCCCTCTCCGCAGACTCGGGGCGGCTCACAACAATAATAAAACAATGTATAATGTGACAAATCTAATATCCTGCTACAATAAACAATAAACAAAAACAAAACCCCTCTCAGCAAATTACATCTTTTATCTATCTTCTAATTTAAAAGGCTGTATGTATGTATGTTCCCGCATAACTCTGGAATGGCTTGAGCAATTTCAATCAAACTTGGTACAGAGATGATTTACCCCTGGAAACAAATACTGTGGGAGTAAGACATCTCTAGCACCCCTCGGGGTGTTTGTGCTTGTGTGTGTGTGTGTGTGTTTTCCAGCATAACTCTGGAATGCCTGGGCCATTAAGGAGAGCCCGTGCGGCCTGCTAGAGTGCCTGGGAGGGGAAAAGGAAGGGACAGGAATGATGGGCATGGGAGTAGAGGAAAGAAAGGCCCCTCTTAATGGCTCCCTGTCAGAGGCAGACAGTGCCCCCTGGTGGATTTGGGGCAAAGTGCCAGGTTCATAGAAAGGGCAGTAAAGAGGAGCACATGAGAGGGAGGAGGGGGAGAGCAGGGATGATTGGTATGGGAGTAGGGAGAAGAAAACTCCCTCCTAATGGCTCCCTGTCAGACCAATGCTTTGATGTCTATAAATATCCGGGCAATGCCGAGTTATCAGCTAGTAGAATATAAAAAAATAATTAAAGTATCCACAATAAACCTTTGAGAAAGCTATAGATATAACCAATGGTTTGTTAAGTACAAACTTTGATTTTAAAAAGCACCAACCAAACATAAGAATGAAAATAAGAAAAAAATAATAGCAGTTGGAGATAGCATGATAAAATAAGGAAAGAGCCCTTTGAAACAGATGTCTTTCGTAGCTTTGAAAACATTATCAAAGAGAGGGCTAGCCTGATCCTTACTGGGTGGATGTTGCATAATATCAGCATTGCCCCAGAATAGCAGCGCCTTCTCATTTCAACCCACTGATCCTCTTAAAAAATGCAGATCAATAACAGTTTCTCATTATTTGATCTAATAAGTTGGCCCAGTATTGTTTGCAATAAACTGTTCTGCAGATTTTGGTTGAGAAGGGCGGCATAGAAATCTAAACAAACAAACAAACAAGCAAGCAAATAAATAAACAAATAAATATTGGCACTTCAAGCCATAGAAGGCTTTAGATCAGTGGTTCTCAACCTTGGGGTTGGGACCATTTTTGGGGTCGAACGACCATTTCACAGGGGTCGCCTAAGACCAGGGGAAAAGACAAATTTCTCATGGTGGAAGGTCTTAAGTATAAAACGTATCAGGAAAGACTTAATGAACTCAATCTGTATAGTCTGGAGGACAGAAGGAAAAAGGGGGACATGATCAAAACATTTAAATATGTTAAAGGGTTAAATAAGGTTCAGGAGGGAAGTGTTTTTAATAGGAAAGTGAACACAAGAACAAGGGCGCACAATCTAAAGTTAGTTGGGGGAAAGAGCAAAAGCAACATGAGAAAATATTATTTTACTGAAAAGAGTAATAGATCCTTGGAACAACTTCCAGCAGACATGGTTGGTAAATCCACAGTAACTGAATTTAAACATGCCTGGGATAAACATATATCCATCCTAAGATAAAATACAGGAAATAGTATAAGGGCAGACTAGATGGACCATGAGGTCTTTTTCTGCCGTCAGTGTTCTATGTTTCTATGGTGTTAAGAACTAAAGCTGGTGCCTTGGAATTTATTTTTACAATCCAACCAATCAGGTATTTACAGTGGGGGTGTCCCTCTGGCATTCCTGCCAATCAGCTTAAAGCTCTGTTGGGAGAATTGGCACTAGACTTATGGTTGGGGGTCACCACAACATGAGGAACTGTATTAAGGGGTCGCGGCATTAGAAAGGTTGAGAACTGCTTTAGATGTTAAGCACCTTAAATTGTACATCCAAACCAATAAACAAGCAATATAGGGTTCACAAAACTAGTATTATGCACTAGTACCAGAGGTTGCTGCATTTTGAACCAACCGCTGAGTAGTTTTTGAGGGAAGGCTCAATTAGAATGCATGATTGCATAGCCCAACTGGGTGCAGATAAGAATTACTGTATCTAGATCCACTTACTTCAGGTAAGGTTGTAAGTGACACACCAGCTGGAACTAGGAATAGGCCCCACAGAACCTCCCCCCTTTCAGCAGAAGCCATGGATCCAAAAGGATCCTTTAGGAGTCTAGGTGAACTTGCTGCCTCAATATCTATGCTCTAACATAATCTTCATTTCAAACTTGGATCAAGGGATGCCTTTTTCAGCAATGGGGGGCAGACCACAGTCTTGTTCTATCCCAGCGATGAGCTCCCCATGAAATAGGCCCACACACATTGATTTTATAAGAGTTAAGATTTTACTTCTAACATTTTATGAGCAGTGAGCTTTAGATTTAAAAGCTCAGAAAATCAGGAAATAAGTCTGTTCGGTGCCAGCTGCTAATTAGCATTCCCATAATAGGCCAAAGTCCAAGCAAACAGATTATTTCTTTGATCACACAGATCTCATTCACGAACTTACTCTGAGTTGACAGGAAGCCAAACTATAATTAGTCCAAATTCCCAGTTTGTAAATCATCGTTGAAACAATAATATCCAAGTGAGAAGTCTGAGCAAACAGCTGGAACAACTCAAAAGTTGACTTCCGCACTGAATCATGACTAAACCTTAAATAGTCTAAGGGCATGACCAATTGTTCTACAGATCTATTCATGCAGAGATCTCTTCTTGCTTAATCATTCCTGCCTTATAGCAGCTCTGCATGCCCTAGCATCAAGAAGAGGCTCCTCCTCTTCTCCTGAGTTACTCATGTGCACCTCTGGAGGTACAGAAGGCCCTGCTTAGCTTTCAGCATCTGACACCATATCCTCTCCAACCTCCTTGCTATCAGAACTGGGTGCCAGGTACACGGGCACATGTTACCATGTCACAACCGTCTTTCAATCTTGATAGGCAGATATGATAGGCAGGCAGGCAGGCAGGCAGGCAGGCAAGCACTATAGATATATGAGAGACGTATGGGTGGACAGATAGATATATGATAGGTAGAGAGATATAAGATGATAGTTAGATAGGTGGATGGATGGGTGGATGTGGATGGATAGATAGATGATAGATAGATAGATAGATAGATAGATAGATAGATAGATAGATAGATAGATAGATAGATAGATAATGGATGGATGGATGGCAGACTTATATGCTGCATTATAACAATTTACAGGCAATATAGTGTAACACTCAGATCTCCAACGCTCCAAAACAAATTCAAAAATAGTGATTCCAGGGGACTTTCAGGGAGAAGATCTGAGTTTGAACTGTAAGTAGATTGTTCTACAGAATGCAAGCAAGATAATAATCTGTAAGACTAAGGTAACATATTTGGAGAAGAGCAGAGCGTATTTCTCTATGGCCTAGGAAACCCAGGAAACAGTTCAGTTCAGAAAAAGATGGGTCCCCACTCATTAAAGTAGCCAGGTAGGGGGAATGCTAAAAAGAGCTAGCACACGTCCCTGGTTCTTAATGTAAAGCAACTTAACTCAATTGGTAGGGAACTCTGGGAACTGAAAGATGCTGAGAAATGCTGATGTAGAACATCTTGGCTTTGTAAACTTGGGTCTGCAGCCCTTTCCAGAAGAAAATAAATATTTGATGTTAGACCAATGACAAGAAAATGTAGAGTAGCTACATATTTGCAGATTTCCAGGGTAGCTGGTTAAAAAATGAATTCCGACCCTGAAAAAGGTATCTTGGATAAATATGGCAGACAGGCTGCAAGAGGCTGAATTATTAGGGGGCTGAACTTGAAGTTCTGAATCTTCTCCTAGATTTTTCACCTCATTAGATGATCTAGCAACAGCTACTTATACTATTAGTATCTGTTGTGCTTTGATTGGAGGAGTATTTCTTATTGGTAGAGGCTGATCATGTTTTGGAAGTCTTACATATCAGATTTTGATACTAAAATCTACCCTCCTGCTTATACGTAGTATTGAAGAATTTATTTTTCAGCAAATATTATATAGAGTGTGTTCTGCCGGTGTGTTTCAACCACCCGTAATTACAGGGTAATTAGTCCAGGAAGACACACACCACACGATAAAAGGAAAACCCAAAAGTTTTTATAAACAGAAAAACAGAAACAGCTCCCTTTTTAAATGTCAAAGCGATTTTCTGGTACACACAAGGCACAGGTTAAATGCAATCCAATTTCCCAATAACTGGGAAATTGAGTCCAATTCTAAAGTCCAGAGAGTCCACACACAATCTTGAACAGCACAAAACCCACGATCTTGATGAAACAATGAATCAGATAAACTGCCATGAGGCTAAAACACCAGGCTGCACTTTGATCTGTAGCACTAATTACAGCAGCCCCACCCAACCACAAGTGGCCTCATTTTCTCTTGTAATAATCCTTCAGTTGTTGTCTCCTATGCATCACTCTACACATGCGTGGATGTGTCATTAATTCTTGTTCAGAATCCAGGGATGATATAGATGATTGATCTCCTCCTGGGCTGTCTGCCAAACTCCCCTCTTCCCTGTCACTCACTCTTCCTTGGTCACAAGAGACTTCGTTGGCAGATTCTACTGGGAGCAAAACAGGCCTGCAGCATGTGGATGTCTCCCCCACATCCACCTGCACATTCCTTGGGGCAGGAGCTGGGCCAGAGCTAACCACAGCACAGTGTGACACCGAATTTAGTTGTTATAGTTTTTCTTAAATACCATGCCTGGATTTACATCACATACCTAACTAAGTCGCCTTCACACAACATGACAATCTTGGTTAATGTTAACATTTGTTAATTGGAGGCAGTAGTGTTGTGAAATCAAAGTCCTTTTAGTTAGTTAAATATTCAACAAATTAAAAATAGGTTAGTTCAGAAATTGAATTAATGGACTGATTCAGTAATTGAGTTAAGTATATTGCTCACCCACAGAGAAACAATATCGAGCAGAGAATCTGATAATATTGAGTGGCCCTGACTGATGAGTAACTATAGCCAACCTTGCATTATGAGACATTTTCAAAATAGAATGCATTTCCATAGTAAAATATTATTCTCAGTCCTAAGATTTTTCACTGAGATTAAGCATCATGGTCATTAACAAAATAAATATAGGCTTACCATATCTATTTCATTTTTTTAAAACAAGAAAGCCTTTTCAACCTCACAAAAGCCAAAACTCTCATTCCATTTGTAGTGATGACATAATGTGACAATGGTCTGCGGAGAGGGGTGGCCTACAAATCTAAATAATAAATAAATAAAATAAAACCATACCCATGTCTTTTGGAGGAAATAATATAATGAAATAATGTTTCCTCATGGGGCAACATTCCAACACCTTCTTGACAATAGCATCCCCTCTGCTTATACAGGTAATCCTCACCTTATAACAGTTCATTCAGAGACCATTCAAAGCTACAACGGCATTGAAAAAAGTGACTTATGATCGTTTTTCACACTTATGACCATTGCAACATTCCCATGGTCACATGATCACATGGGGTCAATAGGTTGTTGTTGTGGTTAGCTCTGGCCCAGCTCCTGCCCCAAGAAATGTGGAGGTGGATGTGGGGGAGACATTCACATGCCGCAGGCCTGTTTTACTCCCAGTAGAATCTGCCGACGAAGTCTCTTGTGATCAAGGAAGCGTGAGTGACAGGGAAGAGGGGAGTTTGGCAGGCAGCCCAGGAGGAGATCAGTCATCTGTATCATCCCTGGATTCTGAGCAAGAATTAATGACACATCCACGCATGTGTAGAGTGATGCATAGGAGACAACAACTGAAGGATTATTACAAGAGAAAATGAGACCACCTGTGGTTGGGTGGGACTGCTGTAATTAGCTACAGTTAAAAGTGCAGCCTGGTGTTTTAGCCTCATGGCAGTTTATCTGATTCATTGTTTCGTCAAGATCGTGGTTTTTGCTGTTCAGGATTGTGTGTGTGGACTCTCTGGACTTTAGAATTGGACTCAATTTCCCAGTTATTGGGTGAGCAATTGGACTGCATTTAACCTGTGCCTTGTGTGTACCAGAAAATCTGTTTATAAAAACTTTTGGGTTTTCCTTTTATCGTGTGGTGTGTGTCTTGCTGGACTAATTACCTTGTAATTATAGGCGGTTGAGACACGCTGGCAGAACAGGTTGTAATGTAATCTGACCAGCTTTCCCCAACCTGTGATTCCCCCTGTTGCAGCTCCAGACTAACTAATTTAGATCAGTGATGGCAAACTTATGTCACACGTGCCACAGGTGGCACATGGAGCCATATCAGAAAGCAATGAGGCATTGCCCTATGTGAGCTCCAGGGCGCATGCACAATATATCCAGCTGATTTTTGGCCATTTCACCCTCCAGAGTCTTCAGGGAAGCTTCTCTGAAACCCAGAAGTGCAAAAAACAACCCAACAGGCAAACCGGAAGTTTAAAAAAACAGACTTCCTGTTTTTCTGTTGTGCTGTTTTTTGCACTCTGAAGGCTTCAGGGAAGCTTCTTGAAACCAGATAGTGCAAAAAACAACGCAACGGTGGAACAGGAAGTCTGTTTTCTAAACTTCCGGTTTGCCCATTTTTTCACAATCCCAGGCTTCAGTGAGGCCTATGTCCTTTTGGCATGCGAACCAAAAAAGGTTTGCCATCAGTGGTCCAGAGCAGTGTTTCCCAACCTTGGCAACTTGAAGATATTTGGACTTCAACTCCCAGAATTCCCCAGCCAGCATTCGCTGGCTGGGGAATTCTGGGAGTTGAAGTCCAGATATCTTCAAGTTGCCAAGTTTGGGAAACACTGCTCTAGAGATTGTAGGATGTGAAAGCCAATACAAAGCCGAGCTGAAAGAAGTGTCCTTGAGAATCTCATTATCTTTTCTACTCATTGCTACCAAGGTTAATGGTCCTACCATTTATGGAGGAACATTTGTACCTACTAACTGCTATCATGATTACAACCTTTATGTGTATACATGTCTTGTTTGACCCTCAAGGTGTAAATAATCAGTCTTGTTTTGTAGCTTATGAAATGGAAAGTAGAGGATTAAAGAAATGTTGGGTGAATGGCCATACATCTGACTTCCTCCTTTCCTCCCACATCCACTTATATATCACACAGTAGAATGAAAAGTCTCTGACCTTTTCTTTTGTAGCTGGATTTTGCAAGAATTTATCTTCCAAGGTAGGTACTATATTCCTTGTAAAATATTACTGGTGTCATAGTGGGTTGCTCTGATGTCTTTATAACCCTCTAAGATCAATTTCTAGTTTTGTGCCATTGGGATATATTTTAAGCTCCATCTACTTTTTTTTTAAAGGGGCTCTCAAGGGTCTCTGCATTCATTTATTTATTTATTTATTTGTTTGTTTATTTATTTTGTCCAATACACAATGAGGGTTTTAGTGGGTATATATCAATATACACATAGTAAAATACATGATGAAGGTTACAGAGGAGATACTCATAGTAAAATATATCTAAGAAATAATAGAAAAGAAGATATAGGAATAGAATATATCAATGAAAGAATAGAAGAAGAGATATAGGAATAGATGAAAGGTATCGGAGATATAGGAGAGCAATAGGACAGGGGACGGAAGGCACTCTAGTGCACTTGTACTCGCCCCTTACTGACCTCTTAGGAATCTGGATAGGTCAACCGTAGATAACCTAAGGGTAAAGTGTTGGGGGCTTGGGGATGACACTATGGAGTCCGGTAATGAGTTCCACGCTTCGACAACTCGGTTACTGAAGTCATATTTTTTACAGTCAAGTTTGGAGCGGTTAATATTAAGTTTAAATTTATTAAGCCATGGTTTGGTCTTCCGGATTGTTGCAGCCCAGATCTGGTAATCCTATTTTTATATATGCTGCTCCCATTTTACCCCCACTCCAAATGGCCACTTGGCTTATTTTGCAAAAAGAAAAAAAAGGCATCTGGAATTCAGGCTGAAAACAGCTGCCAAACTCTTGAAAATTACATCTTTAAAACCTTGCATTCAATTGCTGCCTAATGAAAAAAAAAAAGACTCACTGGAGCATTCCCTGCTGATGTATAGGATCATCATCCAGCCAGCATGGGAGCATCAAAGCTAATGACTGTTAGTCCAAGTCAGCCTCAGAGTTAAAGCGTGCCAGGGGAAGCCCAGAGGGCCAATATATGAATCTACTGGGAACTGAGCTGCAGACCTTCCAAGCACAATTAGCTCTAGGAGTCAACTGTCCAGGGGAAGAGCCGAACTGCAGTGTCTCTTTAGTGTGGCCAGAGGCCCTCCGCATACAAGAGCCTCCTAAGTGTATTGACATATAAATTTAATTTATATTTCTATTACTTCACACACACACACACACACACCCCGCTCTGCAATAAGGATCAGCACTCTTTCTAATGCAGCTACATCTTGGCAGGAGAACTATAGTCAATTTCATAAAAGCAATCCTAGCAACAGCTAGGAGAATTAGATAGCCATACTGGAACTGATGCACAAGCCAAATCACTAAAGCACAATGGTCTAAGGCAGTGTTTCCCAACCTTGGCAACTCGAAGATATCTGGACTTCAACTCCCAGAATTCCCCAGCCAGCATTTGCTGGCTGGGGAATTCTGGGAGTTGAAGTCCAAATATCTTCAAGTTGCCAAGGTTGGGAAACACTGGTCTAAGGAATAATGCCTTGGCAAGTAGAATCCAGGTTGGACACCCACTGCTGAAATAGATTAGGATTAGATAGGATTAAAAGAACATCCCAGGGGTGGGTTCCTCTTGGTTTGGACTGGTTTGCCCAAGCCAGGAGCAACCCACTGGTGATGTCACGATGACATCGCTGAACCGGATTGGTCAGTGCTGGTCTATGACGCTGCCATCTTTTAAAAAAGTTGATATTTTTTTTGGAAAATTATTTATTTATTTTTTCTTCTGAGCATGTGCAGAAGCTGAGTTTCCAGCACTGTGCATGTGGCCGCCATCTTGATTTCAGCTTTTTTTTTACATTTTTAATTTATTTATTTTTTTAAAAAAATTATTTTTCTTCTGAGCATGTGCAGAAACCGGGTTTCTGGCACTGTGCATGCGGTCATCATCCTGAAGAAGCGAAGCAGCAGTGAGGTAAGTTAGAACACACCCCTGCTTGGATCCCCTCAACTTTTCAGTCCCAGAAAGCAGCTGAAAAATGCCCTTCTTAACAATAACTTATTGGACCCAAATCAGCATGGCTTTACTGAAGGTAAATCATGTCAGACTAATCTCATTGATTTCTTTGACTATGTCACAAAGGTGTTGGATCAATGTGGTGCCCTGGATATTGCCTATCTGGACTTCAGCAAAGCCTTTGATACGGTTCCACATAAAGAGCTGATAGATAAATTAGTGAAGATTGGACTTAATCCCTGGATAGTTCAGTGGATTTGCAGCTGGCTGAAGAGTAGACAACAGAGAGTTATTGTGAATGGTGAGTATTCTGAGCAGAGACAGGTTACAAGCGGTGTGCCACAAGGGTCTGTTCCGGGTCCTATTCTTTTTAATATGTTTGTGAGTGACATAGGGGAAGGTTTGGTAGGGAAGGTTTGCCTATTTGCCGATGACTCTAAAGTGTGCAATAGGGTTGATATTCCTGGAGGCATCTGTAATATGGTAAATGATTTAGCTTTACTAGATAAATGGTCAAAGCAATAGAAACTGCAGTTTAATGTTTCCAAATGTAAAATAATGCACTTGGGGAAAAGGAATCCTCAATCTGAGTATTGTATTGGCAGTTCTGTGTTAGCAAAAACTTCAGAAGAGAAGGATTTAGGGGTAGTGATGTCTGACAGTCTCAAAATGGGTGAACAGTGCAGTCAGGCGGTAGGAAAAGCAAGTAGGATGCTTGGCTGCATAGTTAGAAGTATAACAAGCAGGAAGAGGGAGATTATGATCCCGCTATATAGAGTGCTGGTGAGGCCACATTTGGAATACTGTGTTCAGTTCCGGAGACCTCACCTACAAAAAGATATTGACAAAATTGAACGGGTCCAAAGGCGGGCTACAAGAATGGTGGAAGGTCTTAAGCATAAAACGTATCAGGAAAGACTTAATGAACTCAATCTGTATAGTCTGGAGGACAGAAGGAAAATGGGGGACATGATAGAAAAATTTAAATATGTTAAAGGGTTAAATAAGGTTCAGGAGGGAAGTGTTTTTAATAGGAAAGTGAACACAAGAACAAGGGAATACAATCTGAAGTTAGTTGGGGGAAAGATCAAGAGCAACATGAGAAAATATTATTTTACTGAAAGAGTAGTAGATCCTTGGAACAAACTTCTAGCAGATGTGGTTGGTAAATCCACAGTAACTGAATTTAAATATGCCTGGGATAAACATATATCCATCCTAAGATAAAATACAGAAAATAGTATAAGGGCAGACTAGATGGACCATGAGGTCTTTTTCTGCTGTCAGTCTTCTATGTTTCTATGTTTCTCCTGTTTTGCAGCCAAGCCCCATTTTCTGTCCTTGCTTCCTTCCTGTTTCTATTTGGTTTTCCCTCTCACACTGAAAGGAGCTTCAAGCAAAAGGAAGCGAGGGGGGGGGGAGCGCAAGAAGGATGTAGGAGTGGGAAGGGAGAGATTGGGAACAATTCTCAGTTGGGATTGGCTCTCAGCTAATAAAATGCATTTTTTTAAAACAATTGCATCCACATGAGGATTATAAATCCTTTCTTATTTGTGACTTTGGAGTTGCTAGAAGGCATTGCTCAGATCACAGAAGCTCATGAAGATATCATCAAGATGAACTCAGATCCAAGGTTTTTTTCCCCAAGTATGCCTAATTGAAAATTATTTCATTTAATGTGAGATATACAATTTCTGCAACCAACAGAGGAAGGAAGTACAACCTGAAGGATCAGGTATAAGAAAGCAGGAACAAGAAGGAATGACCTCATAGGACATTGGCAGTATTGTATCCAATGATGTTCCTCAAAACCATCCAATAGACCAGTGATTTTCAACCTTTTTTGGCCCGCAGCACATTTTTTACATTTACAAAATCCTGGGGTACACCGCTAACCAAAATGACACAAAATGACATTCTAACACAGTACATATTATACATATAGTTAATAACATAGTTTCTAAATATATTTATACTCACTTAGTGTGAAACCTGGGCCTCTTTCGATGAACACAAAAGGGCAGGAATGTTTTTAGTTTTTATCGCAGTCAAGCTTGAGAAGCTCAGTTCACATAGATATGTGGTTGAAAATGGGAGCAATCTTTGTTGGCCAGAATGGGGAACTCCTTGGCAACAAATAACCAAAAACTGTCCAAAGGAAGATCAGCAAATTTTAGCTTTAAACCACGATTAGAAATCGGGACCATGTGGAGGAGTAGCAGCTTCAACTACTCGCCACGGCCACACAATGACAAGTGCACGACAGCCCAAACAGGGACCTTCCTGGGTGTGGATGAGAGGCAGCCTGCTATTGGTTCATTGCTAGTGGTCGGGATGAAACCTAGAAGGTGATTGGTCAGTGAGCGTTCCCTGTGCCTCCATTCTTCCTGTCGCTGATAGCTGGAGGGATTGTGAGGGGAATGTTTATGTTCGGATGGAGGCGGCTGGCGGCGGGCCGGATAAATGGCCTCCGCAGGCCGTATCCGGCACGTGGGCCGTAGTTTGGGGACCCATGTTTAACTTCCCCATGGCACACCTGACCATGTCTCATGGCACACTAGTGTGCCACGGCGCACTGGTTGAAAAACACTGCAATAGACCCATTAAAGAATAAGTGGGCCCTCTTCACTCCCAGAATTTCCCACCCAGCATGGACATTCTCAAGCTTATGGCCCCAACAGACTTTACAAGCTTAGCATCATCTGACACTGTGTGTGCACATACGTGTGTACGGTGAACAGTGATGGCCTTTTCCCTTCAGAGTGTGCTTCCAGTAGGCCTGTGGCAATCAACCCTGGACTGATTCAAATGGTTGCTGTGGAAAACCAGCTTGATTTGTTTTAGACAACAGAATCAATTAGAATCAAATAGCCAGATACGATTCATGATGCTAACAACTCACTGGTCCACGACTTTCAATAGAATATCTGAAATACTTTTTTTAAAATTTATTTATTTGTTTGTTTGTTTGTTTGCTTATTTATTTATTTATTTAATTAATTTTTATGCCGCCCTTCTCTTTAGACTCAGGGCGGCTTACAACATGTTAGCAATAGCACTTTTTAACAGAGCCAGCATATTGCCCCCACAATCCGCACCAAGACAAATCCCTTGTGTGTCCAATCACACTTGGCCAATAAAAAATCTATTCTATTCTATCCTATCCTATCCTAACCAGGTGTTAACAATGTTCCCAGGTTTTATTGACTTGCAAGCTTTTCATTGTAACTCTCTGCCCAGAATTTATTCCAAAACCTGTCTTTGTTGGGGGGGTTTTCATTGCTTTACTTGCTTCAGATATTTATTTCCAGCCCTAATCATGTACTATTAATGTAACCAAGCTCTTTTATTGTTAGTCTCTGTGAAGAATGATTTCCAAGCCCTAAGTCTTTGCAGGGTTTGTTTTATTACTCTAATTCGCTCTGAGTAAGTTTCTTTCAGCCCTAACCAGGGGCTAACAATGTTCCCAGCTTTTACCAGCTTGCAAGCTCTTTTATTGTTACACTCTGCCAAGAATGTATTCCAAACCCTGTCATTGAAGGGTTTTTCCCCATTGTTTTACTTGTTCCAGATATTTCTTTCCAGCCATAACCAGGTGCTATTAATGTACCCAAGCTCTTTCATTGTTACTCTCTGCGAAGAATGTATTCCAAGCCCTAAGTCTTTGCAGGGTTTTTTCCATTGCTCTACTTGCAATGTAAGGAAAATCTGAGGAAGGCTACACACCTGGGATCGGCTGGGGTGTGAGTTCAGTAATTTTCTTTTGTCCATAAGGAGCAGGGGCACAGAGGAGAATCTCTACACCTGCTCTCTTGCTTGAATCAGTAAGGAAGGAACTGCAGTTGGAATGTGTGTGTGTGTGTGTAAGACAGATAAAATGAAATTTAATTCATGAAGGAATTGGTTGACCTCTGAATAAACATCTGCATTCACTGACTGACAAATTTATTTTAGTCCTAAGAATCTGGTAAATGAAGGCACTGAGGTAATAGGAATAACAATAATTAATAATAATTTATTTAATTTGCATGCCACTCACGTCTCAATGTCTCTGAGTGGCTAACAAACCAAAGAAAGCACAATAAAATCATGAGTTGACTAGGACATTACTGCCTAAAGGCCACCAAATCTGGGGGAAAGTGCAATTGACACACCAGGTGGAGTTGTGTAATGGCCTTCCCAATATGTTTAACTATGGTGCTCTAGTGAGAGAAAAAAATGAATGTTAAAGTGATCTTCCGAAAGTTACCATAACCTGGCTTCAAAAATCATGCAACCACTAGATGGCAGCAAAGAGAAATGGGACCCTTTGAACTCCCTGCTGCCTCTAGAGTTTGTCCTGATTTTGCAGCACACATATAACATTCCAAAGGAACGTATTTAAAATGACCTCATCAATATTGCAATTTGCAAGAAGAGATTCATTTTCTAAGAGAAGGCATTTCTGCAAGGAGACAGAATTTTTAAAAATCCTGAACACGGCAGTGCAAAAAATGGCACTGCCATTTTTCACCTTTATGTTCATTTTCAAATACTCACTGTTGCTAAGGTCAGGTTTTGGTTTTGTCCACCCAGGTTTAGAAACCCCTAGTAATGACCAGAATAGAAAAGTTTATGATATTCATGTTTTTTTACTTCCCACCAAAATCTAGTGTGTGTGTGTGTGTGATCAGAAAACACAGAGATAAATATATTTAAATAGCCATAGATAAGATCCAAGAAATATTATGAAGGGTTACATTTAGTGAAGGTGGAAGAATCATCAGAAGGATAAAAACCATATCTCATTCTTCTGCAGTGAAGGTTCTTGCCCTTTTCGTGCGTATGGGGGGAAAAAATCTCCCTTCAAAGCTAGCTTCTCTGCAGTATTGCACTCCTGGTTGCAGTGAGTAATATGGACCAGGGCAGAGGGTCTATATCAATCTAGCAAAGCAGAAAAATGAATGAAAATTGAATTCCCGTGGGAGAAAGAGGAGCAGGAGGAGAGAGCTGTGCTTCAGACAGAAAGATAAATCAAAGGATGCTGGGAGGAGAAGAATGATGAACCAGCTCCTTGGCAGAATGGAATAATTAGGGAAACTGGTTGGAAAAGCAGAGGGAGGGGGAATGGTAGAGAGAGATGGGAAAGGCAGTGATTATCCATTGTCATGGATCAGAGACACCTTCGCCCAGAAGATCCTTTCAATTTTGATTTGGACTACATTAAGACCATGGGAAGATCATCTCTGAACTTAGAGAGAAAGTACAGCATGGTATCTACACTGTCTTGCTGTCCACAACCACCAAAGAAGTATCTGAAAGTAGAACATTCTCCCTCCAGGTTGGTTATTTTGAAGGTGCCGGGGAAAATAAGATGTGTATATCTGTGTGTAGGTTCAAATACAAGAGATACTCTTTTATAGTCATTCCTAAGATTCTCCCTTATGGTTGCATAGCTGTTCTAGAAATTTAATTAGCTGGAGAACGGAGAATATTTTAACGCTACTGGGGGAATAGCAGAAAGCCTGCTAACTCATCTGTCTTTCAATGTTGCTTTTCTAGAAGAACAGATCTTAACAGTTTTACCTAGGGGAAAGATCAAAAGCAACATGAGAAAATATTATTTTACTGAAAGAGTAGTAGATCCTTGGAACAAACTTCCAGCAGACGTGGTTGGTAAATCCACAGTAACTGAATTTAAACATGACTGGGATAAACATATATCCATTGTAAGATAAAATACAGGAAATAGTATAAGGGCAGACTAGATGGACCATGAGGTCTTTTTCTGCCGTCAGTCTTCTATGTTTCTATGTTTCTATGTTTGTCTTCTTTTCAGGCAGACCAGAGATTGGTTTCAGCAGGTTCTGACCAGTTCTGGAAATCAGTGGTGGAAATTTTGAGTAGTTTGGAGAACTGGTACATTCCATCTCTGACTGGACATGACACAATCTGTTCTCTGCCTCCCAAGTCCCAGCTGTTCAGGAGGAAATGGGGATTTTGCAGTATTCTTCCCTGCCATGAGCACCAAGCCAAACCTACAGAACTGGTAGTAAAAGTTTTTGAATCCCACCACCAAGGTTGACCTCTGGTTTAACAAGTCACTAGATTAAACCAGTTTTTAGACCATAAATCTATTGATGGATATTAGGTAAGTACTGATCCCCCATGTTCGGAAGTAATACCCTTCTGGATCCCAAGTACTTTGAAAAGTGCACCGCACAAGCATTGATAATTTTGAAGTTACCAACATTCTGAGGTAGAAGAAACCCTGATCAATTAGAGCATCACAATTCTTACACTAGGAATTACCATACATTAAGCCCATGCCTCCCAAAACAGTTTTAGGAAAGGACCAGATGACACTGTAAGCTAAGCTTTCCTGGTGTTTCTGTTTGTTTTCTTTTCAAAGGAAAACTGTTTAGCAAAGAAAAAAAGCAAAACAGAAATAGAATCCTTCTGCAGGAGTACTGTGCATAGGACAATACACAACTGAACCACACAGGAAAAAGCAGTTTCATAGAAGGTGCCCACCCTAATTGGGATAACCATTTTCTGTTATTTATACTACACTTTCTACTTCAAATCATTTCATTTCTAGTTTGTATCCTAATCCTGGCTAGCACAATTTAGCAGCAAGCTTGGTGGCTACATAACCCAAAAGGCAAAACATAAAGCCAATTAAAAAAAAACAACCCTCCTGATCAATAAAAATATTTTAAAGACATATGTACGAACCACATCTATTTGTGTTCCTTATGCTTCATTCTAAAATGTGTTATCATGATACACTTGTAAGAAAAGAATTAACCTTCATATAAACTATTAATTCTTGTATAATTAAAACCAGTTTGTTTTCTTTGACAACAAACACAGTAAAAAAAAATATTCGGAGAGGGGCGGCATACAAATCTAATAAATACTAAATACTAAAAATCTCAAGCAAATGTTTTATGAATTTTATTATCTCTCTTCATATATATCCCCAACACGGATACTTCAGGTTTCTCCCTAAATGTTTTACTTTGATGCACATTTAGCTATTTTTTTCCAAGAGACACGCAGAGAGAGTGAATGGCCCAAGGTTACCCAGCTGGATTTGTGACTAAATTTGAACTAATGTTCTTTTTCTTTCTAGCAATGTATCTTAAGCATTAGACCAAACTGCCTCTCATAGATACATCAGAGATATTCTATAGAGGGGAATATCCAACCCTTTAAGAGAAGAGCACATCTGAACCAAATATGCTACAAGACTTTAAATCAGCAACCCTGGCATAATTTCATTTTAGGGACATGAACCCTCATGTTCTACCTTTACCCTTTTATTAATTAAAGTCTACTGAATTTAAGGGAGCTATTTAGATTGAGACTTGACTTGGGGCATCAGGTAGAATGTTGGCTACAGAACAACAAATCCCTGGTCTAAATTCCTGTTAAACCACAAAATTCCCTGGGTGTCTTTATCATCTCCCAGTCTTCGCATCTTCACATGGCTGGCCTGCAGGCATGGGATTACTTAGCATAATTAGTCTAAAATTCATTAGTGTGCTTGATTATTAGTGTTGCTCATAGATTTCTTTTCCTCCCTGGCCAGCAGCCATTAATTCTCTCTCCTCTAAAAAGGCTGCAGCACACCTCATGTCAGCACTGAGAAATAATTTCAGAGAAATTGCTACGAAGATTTGGCAGCTGATGGAATCATTCTAGTTATTTAAAGATGCTTCTTTTACTTTAAGAGAAACCAGGGACCTATTTCTTGAAAGTCTTCAGTGAAATGATTGATTACACTATATCGTTTTCATAACAAAGTGCTTTTATTCTATTTTCAGTTTGTGGAGTACTGCCTTGGCGACCTTATCAAATGAAAGTGATATAAAATATAAATACTAATAATATATAAACCAAGCACCACCACCCCCCATTTGAAAACCTGGAAGAAAAGCATCCTAACAAGGAACATGTGCAAAATTAAGCAATAGCAATACAGAGGAAACAGAAAACGCTGAATTCTACCTATTATGAAAAAAAAACACAACTTAAAAATTACATTTCAGTAAGCTGCATATACCATATCCCAACCACAACAGAAATGAGTCCTCAGATCTGAAGCTGCTCCCCTTAATCTTGATACAGGGAAAAAAAATCTCATCAATGATACAGGCATTTTTGTAAGTTTTTTTCTCGATAGAGTCTATTTTTTTTCTTTGTAAGAAAAGTGCAATTATTTGCTGATAGAAATATGGGCCCCAAACCATCAGGAAATCTCCATCAGTTTCGGTACAAGAACATTCCTGTATTTCTCTCTAAACTTGGTGCTCCTCGCTTTAAACGGTTTCATCTAAGAAAACTTTCAGATGTCCAGAATTAGCTGTACATAAATAAGAATGGCTGTACTTACCAGTGATAAAAGGAAGGTAGGTCTTTCAAGATACGTAGAGGATAATAACCTAACCTTGAGAAGTGAAACTTGTTTGTAGCACAGCAGACCTGGTGCCTAGTATTTAATTCCTCCCCGCCCCCCCGCCCCTTGGATGGACTTATTTTCTAAGACAGAAATTATGAAGGAGCAGATTAAAATACTATGGGAGACCCTAGAAGTTAAAAGGGGAGGAGAAACCAAAACGTGTGAAAGAGGAAGAGGCAAAGGGCGTCAGGTCTCCCTGAAGAGAAGGTGCTGTGATCTCCACGGTGTAGAGTGGAGAAAGTGATTCTGTGTGTGGGTCAGTAGAAGAGAAAGAAGGAGGGGGGTGGAAAACAACCTCTGAGAAAATTAAATTGCACTTGAGGGCAAATTCTATTAGGGAATAGTGACTGTCTCTCAACAGCCTGCATCCATTTAGGTAATTAGTTGCAGGACAGGAATAGCCATCCAGGAGTTTGGTCGTGCAGGCCTGGTTTGACTGATCACAGGCCTAGCTTTCTCCTGGCTTCAGGGAACAGGAGCCTTTGCAACCCCCAGCCCCCTACTTGCTACCAAGGAGCTACGTTTGGTTTAGGAAATCAAATCTGCCCTACTGTAAATTATAGGGTCTTAAGCCTAAATTGGTTACGGGCCCAGGAGCCAGTGTGAGTGGTACATTCCACACTTGTTTAAATTAAACAGCTGCATAAATTAAACATTAGTGGGATTTTTATGTCTCTCAGATTATTATTATTTATTTATTTATTTGTTTATTTATTTATTGGATTTGTATGCCTCCCCTCTCCGTAGACTCGGGGTGGCTAACAACAGTGGTAAAAACAACATGTGACAATCCAATACTAAGACGGCTAAAAACCCTTATTTTAAAAAACCAATCATACATATAAGCATACCATACATAAATTGTAGAAGCCTAGGGGGAAAGGATATCTCAGTTCCCCCATGCCTGACGACAGAGATGGGTTTTAAGGAGATGATGATGATGATGATGATGGTGATGATGATGATGATGATTATTATTATTATTAATTAGATTTGTATGCCGCCCCTCTCCGCAGACACTCAGGACAGCTCACAGCAATGATAAAAACAATATACAGTAACAAATCTAATATTAAAGTTTACAATAACAATTTTACATTAAAAAGCCTAAAAACCCCAGTATATAAAAAAGCATACACACAAACATATCATACATACAGCTACATAGGCAAGGGGGGATGTCTCAGTTCCTCCATGCCTGATGGCAGAGGTGGGTTTTAAGAAGTTTACGAAATTTTGCTACAGGGATTGGCCATTTATTCAAATTATCCCTGCAAAATGCTTAACGATGATGCAAATGGCCCCTGCCTCTTAGTCTGTAACCTAATTTATATCCAAGCCAAGGGCTCCTGTTAGAGTTGTCTGGAAATATCTTGTAAGATTTTTTTCTTGTGATCTTTAGTTTCTGCTCCGTATGGTTGGTTGAAGGTTACCCGGTTAAGAAACATAGAAACATAGAAGACTGACGGCAGAAAAAGACCTCATGGTCCATCTAGTCTGCCCTTATACTATTTCCTGTATTTTATCTTACAATGGATATATGTTTATCCCAGGCATGTTTAAATTCAGTTACTGTGGATTTACCAACCACGTTTGCTGGAAGTTTGTTCCAAGGATCTACTACTCTTTCAGTAAAATAATATTTTCTCATGTTGCCTTTGATCATTCCCCCAACTAACTTCAGATTGTGTCCCCTTGTTCTTGTGTTCACTTTCCTATTAAAAACACTTCCCTCCTGAACCTTATTTAACCCTTTAACATATTTAAATGTTTCGATCATGTCCCCCCTTTTCCTTCTGTCCTCCAGACTATACAGATTGAGTTCATTAAGTCTTTCCTGATACGTTTTATGCTTAAGACCTTCCACCATTCTTGTAGCTCATCTTTGGACCCGTTCAATTTTGTTAATGTAAAGAAGATCCTGAACGGCACTTGTTTAGAGTTCTAGTTACACTATGTTCATACAACATGTGTAGCTCAGTTTTTGATTAACCTGTTTTTAGAAGGATTGTACAATTCTTTGAATTGCAATCTGAACAAGAGTAGATTTGCACAACACATTAATATACATGTGCCACAAATTTATTTATTTATTTGTATGTTTGTTTGTTTATCAAACAAGTATAGGATAGTAGTATATATAAACCTAACATAGGAAGTAATGATAAAAGAAGACAATAGGACAATAGGACAGGGACGGTAGACACATTAGTGTGCTTATGCACACCCCTTACAGATCTCTTAGAAAAGGGGAGAGATCAACTGTAGACAATCTAAGGTTGAAGATTTGGGGGCTTGGGGAAGAAACAACAGAGTCAGGTAGTGAATTCCAGTCTGCGGAGAGGGGCAGCATACAAATCTAAATAATAAATAAATAAATAAATAAATTGGCACTCTATTGCTGAAGTAATATTTTTTGTAGCCTAGTTTGGAACAGTTTAAATTTAGTTTGAATCTATTATATGCTTGTGTGTTGTTGTGGTTGAAGGTGAAGTAGCCATTAGCAGGAAGGACATTTTGGTATATGATTTTGTGAACTATGGTTAGTTCAGTGCAGAGGCGAAGTAGTTGTAAATTGTCTAATTTCAGTATTTCAAGTCTGGTGGAGTAAGGTATTTTGTTGCAAGAGGAGGAGTGAAGAACTCTTTTTGTGAAATTTTTCTGGACATTCTCGATTGTGTTAATGTCTGATATGCAATGCGGGTTCCATACAGGTGAGCTGTATTCTAGAAGTGGTCTGTTTTGTAAGCTCTGGTTAGCAGTTCAATGTTACCAGAGAAGAAGCTACGTAAGATTAGATTGACAACTCTTAATGGCAATGTTGTTACAGTGGGCTCTAGCACTTGGGTCATTGGATATGAGTACTCCAAGGTCTTTGACAGAGTGAGGGTCGTCTACAGGTTCATTACCTCCAAGTATATATTCTGATTCTTTTTACCAATGTGTAGGACAAAGCATTTACAGGTTGAGATTTGAAGTTGCCAGCTGTTAGACCATTCTGCTACATGGTCAAGGTCCTTTTGAAGGGTAGAAGCTTTGGTGGTGGTATTAAATAGTTTAACATCATCAGCAAAGAGAACGCAGTTGCTTATAATATGGTCACAAAGATTGTTTATCTAATTATGTAAGTTGAAATGTAGCTGCCTTGTCTCTAACTGATCTGATTAAGCGTGTTGTGCAAATATATCCAGTGATAAACCACATGTATGGTGGTGTTGTGGTTAGCTCTGGCCCAGCTCCTGCCCCAAGGAATGTGGAGGTGAATGTGGGGGAGACATCCACATGCCGCAGGCCTGTTTTTCTCCCAGTAGAAACTGCCGATGAAGTCTCCTCTGACCAAGGAAGCGTGAGTGACAAAGAACAGGGGAGTTTGGCAGACAGCCCAGGAGGAGATCAATCATCTGTATCATCCCTTGATTCTGAACAAGAATTAATGACACATCCACGCATGCGTAGAGTAACGCATAGGAGACAACAACTGAAGGATTATTACAAGAGAAAATGAGGCCACCTGTGGTTGGGTGGGGCTGCTGTAATTAGTGCTCCAGATAAAAGTGCAGCCTGGTGTTTTAGCCTCATGGCAGTTTATCTGATTCATTGTTTTGTCAAGATCGTGGTTTTTGCTGTTCAGGATTGTGTGTGTGGACTCTCTGGATTTTAGAATTAGACTCAATTTCCCAGTAATTGGGTGAGCAATTGGACTGCATTGTGTGTACCAGAAAATCCCTTTGACATTTAAAAAGGGAGCTGTTTCTGTTTTTCTGTTTATAAAAACTTTTGGGTTTTCCTTTTATTGTGTGGTGTGTGTCTTCCTGGACTAATTACCCTGTAATTACGGGCGGTTGAGACACGCGGGCAGAATAGGTGGGAGTTTAAAATGGCACTGCTTTTAATAATGTTTATTAATTCCAGTTTTGTTCTTCAAAATACAAAAAGGATGAAGAGGAGTTGGAAAGTGTGCAGAAGCAATTATCAAAGAAGTTAGAGATTTGTAAGATATATCCCATGGAAGATAGTTAAAGAACTGGGTATGTTCAGTCTAAAGATTACAAGGCCAAGGAGAGACATGGTAGCAGCCTTCCAATGTTTAAACAACTGCCAAAGGGATATGTGTATGGATTTGTTCTCTTTAATGCCCGGGAGCAGAACAAGAACCAATGGTGGCAGCTTTATACAGTGATCAAAACTCAAAACAAGGAGTAATTTCTTCACTATGATAGCTACTAAGCAATGGAACTGCTTGCCACTTGGAGTTCTTTGGGCTGTATTTCTGGAGGTTTTCAATCAAAGTCTGGACAGCCATTTGTCTGGAATGCTCTGCGGATTCCTGCCCAGGGCATGAGGTTAAACTCAAAACTTTCCAATGTCCCAATGATTCTATAAGTGATAATCAATAAACATGAAAATGAGAGAGGAAAATGTCCCGGTCAGCTTTTCATTATGCAATAAGCTTCTGCTATTTTGCTTGGCATGTTATACAACTGGTGGTGTGGGGATAACATTTTGATATTGTGGAGTACCCCTGTCACCATTCCTTTAGAGCAGTGTTTCCCAACCTTGGCAACTTGAAGATATTTGGACTTCAACTCCCAGAATTCCCCAGCCAGCATTCGCTGGCTGGGGAATTCTGGGAGTTGAAGTCCAAATATCTTCAAGTTGCCAAGGTTGGGAAACACTGCTTTAGAGTACTGCCAAGGGAGAGAAGTCTTAAATGTGATTAAGTCAAAAGGGACTCTTGGCATATTCACCCCTGATCACAAAGACCTAGTATTCCAGAGGACTAGAGATGTACGAAAATGCCACCGATTAGACTACTTTTCTTATGCCTGTGCTAGAAATTTTATCTTTCCTACTTGGTTCAATCTCAGCATTTCATAGTCTTTGGGGCCAGAAAGCCTGGTGAAAGTTTGTCTGTTTCCTCTGCTATTGCTGCCTGCCTTTTT
The DNA here is from genome assembly GCF_031021105.1 of Erythrolamprus reginae. Taxonomy (NCBI): domain Eukaryota; kingdom Metazoa; phylum Chordata; class Lepidosauria; order Squamata; family Dipsadidae; genus Erythrolamprus; species Erythrolamprus reginae. Next base: position 97,635,792 of record NC_091952.1, on the reverse strand, counting down.
GTTGTTGTTGTTGTTGTTGGTGGTTTCTTTTCTGTACTACTGTCCCCTCCTCTAAGCTTAGTATATCCAAGGTAGTTATGCATGTAATAATTACTCTGAGAAAGCCATAAAATATACTAAGTCTATGCCTTTTATGTTACTGTGCACATCTACCTTGGAATTCTGAATTAAGTGTTTGGATGCCACTTAAAAGTGTGCATAACTTTATTTCCTTACTGTGCAATATGCCTATGGTTGTTTTTAGTCAGAATAGGTTAAAAGAAACAAAAGATGAAAAGCAGTTTTATGGAATGAGGAAAACTTGAAACTTTTAAACTGGCTGGCTCAGCTCCAAGCCAGGTTATTATGGAATAGAGGCTTCTATTTGACAGTCTGCTCTGAGAGACAGTATGTGTGTGTGTGTGTGGCAACCTTTTTGGTTCCTAACCGGTTTCCTAATCTTATTCACATCCTAATCTTATTTAGTTATTCAATTTGGGTTGCTCTTATAAGAATTGTTCTGAAGGTACATAAAAGAACCACACAATTCAAATAAAACTCAAACTGTACGAACAGAAAGTCAAAGAGTCAATTTAAAACAAGCAGAAGCTTTAAAAAGTGGTGGTGGTTAGCGAAAAGGGGGGGAAGTCCCAATACATCACATGACTCCGCTGTGATGAAGCAAGTTTGACACCCCTGTTCAAAACATTAGTAACAATCACAACAATTACATATTTTCCCCTGAGATCAAGGGTGCCCCATCAGCCCTCTTGGGCTTCTGAAGGTTATAAAAACCTGATTTTTTTCAGTTTTTGGGTGAGCCAGGAGGTTTGATGAGCCCAGTGTAGTAGTGGGGATTTGTGTGGTTTATGGAGTGGAGTTTACAGGTAGTCTTTGACTTACAACAGTTCATTTAGAGTTTGATGTTGCAACAGCACTGAAAAAAGCAATTTATGACCATTTTTCACACTTATGACCATTGAGTATTGATAACCATTCCCTTGTGATTATGTGATCAAAATTCAGATGCTTGGCAATTGACTCATATTTATGACAGTTCCAGTGTCCCAGGTTCCTACGTCACCTTCTGCAACTTTCTGAGAAGCAAAGTTAATGGGGAAGCCAGATTCACTTGACAACTGTGTTTACTAACTTAACACCTTCACAAATGTCTCGCTTAACGACAGAAATTTTGAGCTCAGTTAATAATAATTTAATAATAATAATTTATTAGATTTGTATGCCATAAGTCATAGAAACAGTTAGAAACAATTAGAGTTGTGGTCGTAAGTCGAGAACTACCTATATTATACGGCATCTTGGCTATTGTATGATGGTGATCTTAATCCTGATTTATCAAGGTTTTATTATATTGTCTTTGTTGATCGTTGTTAGCCAGCTAGAGTTTCTGTGTCAGATAGCATCTAGCATTTAGACTTCTATACTGCTTCACATTGCTTCACAGCCCCCTCTAAGCGGTTTACAGAGTGTAAGCATATCGCCCCCAACAATCTGGGTGCTCATTTTACCGACCTTCGAAGGATGGAAGGCAGAGTCAACCTTGAGCCTACTGAGATTTGATCTGCCCAACTGCTGGCAGCCGGTGATCAGCAGTAGCAGCTTGCTCTAACCACTGGACCACCAAGGCTCTTAATAGATGGGTGGCCATAACTATTTTCTAGAATAAACAAACAAATTTAATGCTGAGAAATACAAAAGCTGCTTTCCTATCCTAAAACAGAAGAAGAAGAAGAAGAAAAAGAAGAAGAAGAAGAAGAAAAAGAAGAAGAAGAAGAAAAAGAAGAAGAAGAAGAAGAAAAAGAAGAAGAAGAAGAAGAAGAAGAAGAAAAAGAAGAAGAAGAAGAAGAAAAAGAAGAAGAAGAAGAAGAAGAAAAAGAAGAAGAAGAAAAAGAAGAAGAAGAAGAAGAAGAAGAAAAAGAAGAAGAAGATGAAGAAAAAGAAGAAGAAGAAGAAGAAGAAGAAGAAGAAGAAGAAGAAGAAGAAGAAGAAGAAGAAGAAGAAGAAGAAGAAGAAGAAAGGGGAAGTCCAACAGGTAAAGCTTTTATCCAAGCTGTAAGACACATTACAGCTGCCAAAATCTCAAAACTGTGAAAGGCATAGGAGTCTTTTCTCTTCTGGAGAGGACCTTTTTTTTTTTGCTGTCCTGTCCTATCCTTGAATCTGATACTCATCACATCCACCACGGTTCTTGGCCAGGGTTTCTGTAAGTAGGGATAATTCTGAATGGGTCTAGGGCAGGGCAGGGCAGATTATAAATACGCAGCAGACGAGTCTGGGCAACTTTAAGAATTCCAAAAGAGATGGACACAGGGTAGGAGCAGGGAGGAAGCAATGGGGCTGGACAGAGATTGATTGGGGTTAAAGTGGAGGACAGCTGGGGGGCAGAAAAGAGGAAACTCTGGAGGCTGTGCTGCATTGTGGCATTGACCCAATGACTGGGGGGCAGGTGGTCAGGTTTTGAGAAGGAGCTGAATGTTAGGGTGAACAAAGCAAGGGGCTGGCCGGTGTGTGTGTGTGTGTGTGTACGTGAGGGGCAGTGGATTTTCTTGTCCCCCAGCACAAGACATGGCAAATGTCCTAGTTTGGAAAATGGAAGAGTGGGCTCCCTGTTCCTCATGCATTTTGCATAGGACATAACAACACACAGCTATTATGACAGAACAGCCAAGCATTTTTTTTTTTAAAAAAAGACATTTGTTTCTTTATTCCTGGGGTTGAAACCCTATTCATCCCCCAGCCCCCATGTGTGTGTGTGTGAGAGAGAGAGATAGAGAGAGAACAAGTATATTAATGACCCATGGTTATGTGTTTTTATTTTTAATGTTATAAAGCCTCCCCCATTTAAAAAAAATAAAGAAGGGGGAGAAAGAAACCCTCGTGTAGAAATGGGGACAGGTGGGTGGGCATGTAAAACCTTTGGCTTATTACTGCTATTGCTGACATGTGCCCAGGGGAAATCAGGGTGAAAGGCAGCTATGGCAGCTCAGCTAATGCTAAGGAGACATCCACTTGCACCCTATTTATCAATCTGAGTGCTGAGGAGGAGGCAGGCCGGGCCAGTGCCCATGAGACAGCCCACCATCGAGCAGGAATTGATTCAAAGATGTGGGCACCAAGCTTGCAAGCTTTGTTTAATCCTGCGTAGGGACCAGTTTTTGATGCACCCACAAATTTATTTATTTATTTGTTTGGATTTCTATGCCACCCTTCTCCATAGACTCAGGGCGGCTTACAAAAATAGGAATAAAATTTATTTATTTATTTATTTATTTATTTACCTATTTACCTATTTACTTACTTATTTACTTATTTACTTACTTATTTACTTATTTACTTATTTACTTATTTACTTATTAGATTTGTATGCCGCCCCTCTCCGTAGACTCGGGGCGGCTCACACCAACAATAGAACAATTCAAAACAAATCTAATAATTTTAAAACTTTTTTTTTAAAAAAACCCCATTATTAAAGCAGACATACACACAAACATACCATACATGAATTGTATAGGCCCAGGGGAGGTGTCTCTATTCCCCCATGCCTGACGGCAGAGGTGGGTTTTAAGGAGCTTACGAAAGGCAAGGAGGGTGGGGGCAGTTCTAATCTCAGGGGGGAGCTTGTTCCAGAGGGTCAGGGCCGCCACATAGAAGGCTCTTCCCCTGGGACCCGCCAAACGACATTGTTTAGTCGATGGGACCCGGAGAAGGCCAACTCTGTGGGACCTAATCAGTCACTGGGATTCATGCGGCAGAAGGCAGTCCTGGAGATATTTTGGTCCGATGCCATGAAGAGCTTTATAGGTCATAACCAACACTTTGAATTGTGACCGGAAATTGATCGGCAACCAATGCAGACTGCGGAGTATTGGTGTAACACGGGCATACCTGGGGAAGCCCATGATTGCTCTCGCAGATTCTGGACGTTCTGAAGTTTACAAACACTTTTCAAAGGTAGCCCCATTACAGTAGTCGAACCTCGAGGTGATGAGGGCATGAGTGACTGTGAGCAATGACTCCCGGTCCAGATAGGGCCGCAACTGGTGCACCAGGCAAACCTGGGCAAACGTCCCCCTCGCCACAGCTGAAAGATGGTTCTCTAATGGATACAAGCTAGAGCAAAGGGAAACCCAAACATAAAACTAATACTAAAAACCCATAATTATAAAAAAACAGACAATCACATTCATTCTAACTACAGTCCTACATTCCTATCATCCCATTAAGTGCTTCCAGAATTCTAGCTTTCATTTTTAATAGAGTGAGGATTTCTCCCTGATAGAAACATAGAAAAGTACATTTTAAAAAACTGCTAACCTCTCTCTCTGTTTTCACTGACATTAGAAGGAGCACATAGAATCCTAGCCAGGATCCTTTCCTGTTTTCTTTTTAACTCCTGGAAAAAGATGCTTAACGAAAGCAGGATTGGGGGTGGGTGGGTGAGAAGAGACAGACTTGAACTGTTCCCCAAGTTTGGAATGGGATGTGGATCTGGAGGGTTCACCAAAATTCTAATTAAAATAAAGCTAACCGGGTCAGCCACACACAATGCTATTTATATGTGCCTTGAGATGTTAATTAAGTGAGGCTTTCTGTATCCTTCAAGGCAGTAAGGGAAAAAAATCATTTGACAAATCAGGCTATGGCAAAAGAAGGGAAGCGTACTAGGTCCTACTCTCTTCATTCTCTACAACATCAATGACCTCTGTGACCATATCGAAAGCAACTGTGTTCTTTTTGCCGACAATGTGAAACTTTTCAACACCACTGACAACACACTCACTCTCCAAAAAGACCTGGACCTTGTCTCAGACTGGTCTAACACCTGGCAACTTCAAATATCAACCAACAAATGCTCTACCCTCCACATCGGCAAAAAGAATCCAAACCGCACACACGAACTGAATAAACAATCTCTCACTGCCAACCCACACTCAGTAAAAGACCTTGGAATACTAATATCGAATGACCTAAGTGCTAAAGCCCACGGCAAGAATATCGCCAAAAAAGCTTCTAGAGTTGTTAACCTGATCCTACGCAGCTTCTGCTCAGGCAATCTCACACTACTCACAAGAGCCTACAAAACTTTTGCCAGACCCATCCTAGACTACTGCTCATCTGTCTGGAACCCATGCCACATCTCAGACATCAACACCCTTGAAAATGTCCAAAGATATTTCACCAGAAGAGCCCTTCACTCCTCCACTCGAAACAGAATATCCTACAAAAATAGACTAACAATCCTGGGCCTAGAAAGCCTAGAACTACGGCGCCTAAAACACGATTTGAGTATTGCCCACAAGATCATATGCTGCAACGTCCTACCGGTCAATGACTACTTCAGCTTCAACCGCAACAACACAAGAGCATGCAACAGATTCAAACTTAATACGAACTGCTCCAAACTTGACTGTAAAAAATATGATTTCAACAATCGAGTTATCGAAGCGTGGAACTCATTGCCGGACTCAATTGTGTCAACCCCTAACCCCCAACATTTCTCCCTTAGACTCTCCACGATTGACCTCTCCAGGTTCCTAAGAGGCCAGTAAGGGGCGTACATAAGTGCACTAGTATGCCTTTCATCCCCTGTTCAATTGTCTTTCCTTTCTCTCACTTATTATATATATTTTCTTTCTTTCATATATCCTCTCCTCTAAGTTCACTTTACCCTTATATATATATTACTACATGTCTATTTTTCTTCCTATGTATTTGTGTATTGGACAAATGAATAAATAAATAAAATAAAATAAAATAAGCCAGCATGCAAAGTTAAAAGTACATCTGTATGAAAATAAAAGGAAGGGACATGGCTGCAAGGAAATGCTCCCCACTCAAAAAAACCATTCACACATGAAATTTGCTCCTTCCTTTGCCGATCCCTCTATTTGCTTCTTTCAGACTAATGCCAGACATTTGACTTTGCTTCCAGGTAATTGGGGACAAAGCCTGATGGTGTGAGAACGCTGCTTCAACCCTGGTTGAGTAAGGTTGATGTAAGCTTCTCTCATTCACAGGCTAGGCTGGGGATGAGAAGAAAACAAACTCACAGGGGCATCGGAGTAAAAAACAAACAACACTCAATATTGTCAATCATGCTCAGGCTTGGACAGGGTCCAAACTGGGAAAGGCCATAAGAGTACAACACTATGCTCATAAATTACTGCAGGAGTTCTTATGCAATTAAATACCAGATGTGACTTAAAGTAAGTTGTCTTAGTTTATAAGTTGTTGATATTCACAATGGCATTTTTGTATGATACTTTCAGCTATTTTTGTTTATTCTTTTGAACCAACAAAAGAATAAACAAAAATAGCTGAAAGTATCATACAAAAATGCCATTGTGAATATCAACAACTTATTAAAATGTTTGGCCCTGTTCAGAATACTAGCAGACTTTGGTACTGCATAGATGAAGGCTACTAGGGCACAGAAAGTGACAGAAGCTCAAAATTAACCTTGATAATAAGCAAAAAAAAATTAAGCCATATTACAGAGAAGAAGAAAAAAGGAGAGGAGGGGACAAACATCTTAGGCTTAATAGAGCAGAGAAAGAGGGAATGCCAAGAGGTCTCGGCAAAGAAAATATGTGTCTCAGCTTCTTTCCACTAGGTGTAGAACCTCAACTGTTAGCTTCCACCACAATTTAATTTGTCCTGCTTGGCACGGGTAGAAGGAGCAGGAGTCAAGTTAAAGAATTGCCTCCATAACACATTGTTGCCCTTCTAATGGGAACATCTCAGGGACCGCCTTCTGCTGCGCGAATCCCAGCTACCAGTTATGTCCCACAGAGTGGGCCTTCTCCAGGTCCTGTCAACTAAACAATGTCGTTTGGCGGGGCCCAGGGAAGAGCCTTCTCTGTGGTGGCCCCGGCCCTCTGGAACCAACTCCCCCTGGAGATTAGAATTGCCCCCACCCTCCTCGCCTTTCGTAAGCTCCTTAAAACCCACCTCTGCCATCAGGCATGGGGGAACTGAGATACTCTTTCCCCCTAGGCCTTTACAATTTATGCATGGTATGTTTGCTTGTATGTATGATTAGTTTTACAATAAGGGTTTTTTAGTTGTTTTAGTATTGGATTTACATGCTGTTTTTTATTGTTGTTGTTAGCCGCCCCGAGTCTACAGAGAGGGGCGGCATACAAATCAAATCAAATCAAATCAAATCAAATCAAATCATCAATCAATCAATCAACAAACAAACAAACAAACAAACAAACAAAATAAACAAGACATGTTGGTCCTTTCCAGATGTTTTGGAGTACTTGGAAGACCATCTCTCGACTGCACGAATAAACCTAGTGCACCAGTTGCGGCCCTATTTGGACAGGGAGTCATTTCTCACAGTCACTCATGCCCTTATCACCTCGAGATTCGATTACTGCAATGCTCTCTACATGGGGCTGCCCTTGAAGAGTGTTCAGAGACTGCAAATTGAGATAATGTCATCTGGCAGGGCCTAGGAGAAGAGTCTTTTCTGTGGCGGCCCCGGCCCTCTGGAACAAATTCCATCCAGAGATATGTACTGCCCCCTCCCTCCTGGTCTTTTGTAAAGCTCTGAAGACCTACCTCTGCCAGTGGGCAAGAGGACCGTGAGCAGCGAGATTGTCTCCAGCCGATATTTTGAATGATTGAATTGGATGACTGTGCATGGATTTTTTAGAATTTTACTAATTGTGTATATTTCTTTTAAAATAATTCGATTTCTATATATATATTGTTTGTATTTATTATGTTGTTTGTCACCATGAGTCGCTTTGAGAAGGGCGGCATAGAAGACAAACAAACAAATGTCCATTAATATCCACTAACCGGAGGTAATGCCTTAAAGGATTATGTTTGTAGTTAAACACATTAGATTACAGATAGAATCTAAGGAAGAAGGAAACTTATTATTATTATTATTATTATTATTATTATTATTATTATTATTATTATTATTATTATTATTATTTATTGGATTTGTATGCCGCCCCTCTCCGCAGACTCGGGGCAGCTAACACCAGTGGTAAAATAACATGAACAATCCAATTAATAAAAACAACTAAAAAACCCTTATTATAAAAAACCCTTATTATAGACTTTTAAAAAGTAAAGGAAATTCCTCCTAAAATTAAGACTATCTTCTTACACTATAGAGGATGGAGGGATGGGTGGGTGTATGGATGAATGGATGGATGGATGTAGGGCTTTGTAGGTCATTACCAACACTTTGAATGGTGTCCGGAAACCAATCTGCAGCCAATGCAGTCCATGGAGTGTTGGAGAAACATGGGCATGCCTAGAAAGGCCCATGACTGCTCAGGCGACAACATTTTGGACAAATTGCAGTTTCTGAACACTCTTCAAAGATAGCCCCATGTAGAGAACATTGCAGTAGTCAAATCTTGAGGTGATAAGGGCATGAGAAACTGTGAGTAGAGACTCCCTGTCCAAATAGGGCCGCCACTGGTAGACCAGGCGAACCCAGGCAAACGCCCCCCTTGCCACAGCTGAAAGATGGTGTTCCAAAGTCAGCTGTGGATCGATGAGGATGCCCAAGTTGTGGACCCTCTGTGGGGGGGTCAAAAGTCCCTCCCCCAGAGTAATGGACGGATAGATAGAAGTGTCCTTGGGAGGCAGAACCCACAGCCACCTCGTCTTGTCGGGGTTGAATGTGAGCCTGTTAAGACCCATCCAGACCCTAACAGCCTCCAGACACCGGCACATTACTTCCACTGTTTCACTGAGTGGACAGGGGTAGAGATATATACAGCTGAGTATCATCAGCATACTGATGGTAACTCACCCCGTGCCCTTGGATGATCTCAGAAATCCTGAAAGCATGGCAAAAATCCTGCAAGCACTTCTGTAATGTTGCCAGAAACATCAGAGACACAAGCAGAAGTGGGTTTCTCCAGGCTCAGATTGGTTTGCCCAAACTGGTAGCGACCCACTGGTGACGTCACGATGAGATAAAGGAATCGATTCGGTCGGTGCCGGTCTATGGGCACTGCCATCTTTTAAAAAAACATTTTTTAAAAAAAATGTTATTTTAAAAAATCCTTCTCAGCATGTGCAAAAGTTTGTGATGGTGAATGTGGTCACCATCTTATTTTTAGCTTTAAAAAAATATTTATTTTTTCCAAAAAAAATATTTATTTTTTCCAAAAAAAATATTTATTTTTTCCAAAAAAAATATTTATTTTTTCCAAAAAACTTTTTTTTTTTCTTAGCATGTGCAGAAGGTGAGTTTCCAGCATTGTGCATTCAGCTGCCATCTTATTTTTGGCTTCAAAAAATATTTATGGATTTTTGGCACTGTGCATGCACACTTGCGTGAAACATGCGTGCACTCATGAAGTGCATCCACGTGGCACCGGAGGAAGTGAACTAGCAGCGAGGTAAGTTAGAACCTACCGCTGGACACAAATGCTTACCTTGTGATATTGTTGATTCACAAACTTTAAGAGACTTTCATGGGGTAAAAGAGAGTAGGAAATGCAAAAAGACATGAAAAGTAGAAACAATTAATTCCATTGTTGCAGCTAGACAATATATGCTAATGAAAAATATTTATTAGTCTGAATATAGCTTGTATCACAATTTATCTCATCATTTTCTTCTTTGGTGGTGGTGTTTAAGGCAGGGGAGTATAACCAACTCTTTGGAATTTCTAAAGTTCTCTTAACTCTGAACTCTTTTTGTCCTTCTTTTGGGGCTGAAATGTAAAGAAATTCAAATACAGAATTCTACTGTTCTGCTGTTACATTTGGTTCGCCCAACCCCGATTCTCAGTAAAGTCAAGATGTAAGGGGGGGAAAAGACATCAAATCGGATTGACACCCACTACCGCCTCCTTAATAAAGTTTATTATCAGCAGTCTGTAATCCTTTTAAATCCTCTACAGCAGGGGAAGGACCGGGATTAGTAGAGGTCAATGTAATCCCAATGAATTGGTTACAGGAGGATTTAGCTAGTACCAAGGGAGCAGATGGCCCAAGTTCCAGCTTTGGAAAACAACCATTTTCTTTAATGATTAGGAAACAAGGATAAAAGGACAAGAGAAATGGGAGCAGCGGTTCTGGGATTTTAGATGGGGGATGGTAGAGGCAACAAGCGTTATGCTAGTCTTTAGAAAATCATACCATGTAACAGGAATGGAAAGGCTGTAGACCCTAAGTTCTGATTATCCCAGAAAAAAATAGGATTTTGCCCTAGTTTTCACTAGGATGCCCAATTTGTTCCTGGGCTGTTCCTCTAAGTTTGCAGATGTGTGACTACACTAACACACACAAAAAAACATTTGATGACTCCATTCAGTGTACAATGGAATTCAGACAAGGACGAGTCAAATTCAATGCAATCAGGTTACAGTAGTTTGATAGTAAGTAAATTGGATGCACAAGGGAGGAAACAATCTACACTGAAACATAGAAACATAGAAGTCTGACGGCAGAAAAAGACCTCATGGTCCATCTAGCCTGCCCTTATACTATTTTCTGTATTTTATCTTAGGATGGATATATGTTTATCCCAGGCATGTTTAAATTCAGTTACTGTGGATTTATCTACCACGTCTGCTGGAAGTTTGTTCCAAGCATCTACTGCTCTTTCAGTAAAATAATATTTTCTCATGTTGCTTTTGATCTTTCCCCCAACTAACTTCAGATTGTGTCACCTTGTTCTTGTGTTCACTTTCCTATTAAAAACACTTCCCTCCTGGACCTTATTTAACCCTTTGACATATTTAAATGTTTCGATCATGTTCCCCCTTTTCCTTCTGTCCTCCAGACTATACAGATTGAGTTCATTAAGTCTTTCCTGATACGTTTTATGCTTTAAAACCTTCCACCATTCTTGTAGCCCGTCTTTGGACCCGTTCAATTTTGTCAATATCTTTTTGTAGGTGAGGTCTCCAGAACTGAACACAGTATTCCAAATGTGGTCTCACCAGTACTCTATATAGCGGGATCATAATCTCCCTCTTCCTGCTTGTTATACCTCTAGCTATGCAGCCCAGAAAGACATTGGTGGTCTCTCTCACACTGGGTGTGTACAGGGGGGGAGGTGATCAAATTCCCTAAGCAAAGGAAATCATTTAGAGTGCTTAAAACAAAATGGTAAATGTGTAGCACTCCAGAAGGATGTTTCCAAAACAGGGAAAGATAAATTAAAATGGGAAATGCAGTCCAGTATGAACCAGGGTAAAGTGATGCATCCCAGAGCAAAAAATGGTGAGCTCAACAGTGATCTGACCAGGAAAGAAACCTTGTGGTCTTCAGTGATATATGTACAAAATTGAATGTGCACAACAGCATGTGAAATTGATTGTCAATCAGTGTTGCTTCCTAAGTGGACAGTTTGATTTCACAGAAGTTTGATTTACTTGGAGTCATATTGTGTTGTTTAAGTCTTTCCTTTTATTTTTTTGAGCAATGTATGTATGTATGTATGTATGTATGTATGTATGTATGTATGTATGTATGTATGAATGAATGAATGAATGTATAGACGTTGTGAAAGTAGAAATTCTTTCTCTTTTGGAAATGATCAAGAACGAGTACAAAGAGAGACACAAATAGTTTGTTTTATACAAATCCAAGGAATCACCATAGAGGGAATATTGTGCATGGTTTCAGTCCTACCCTAGAAAGGCTACTAAAGAGCTGAAAAAGGTGTAGGTGACCAAGGTCCAATGGTACAACTTCTGTTTGATGATAATTTACAATAATTGAGTTAGCAAGAAGGGGAGATATTAGATATATAGAATTAATTTATTAGATTTGTATGCCGCCCCAAGTCTTCGGAGAGGGGCGGCATACAAATCTAATAAATTGAATTGAATTGAATTGAATTAATTCACATTGATAGAAACTGAAAAGAAATTTCCTTCCTCTTGTTATATATGAACCCAGGCACATATTTAAAAAGGTGAAATGAGACATTCAGGGCAGATAATAAGTAGTTGTTCATATGTTTTCTAAGGGTTCTTACACTTATGTACAAAGGAAAATATAATAATAAAAGAGAAAGAAATGACTTCCAACTTTAATCACAACTAGTATAAACAATTCTGCTTAATTCATTTCTTATTTTACAAACAATGAGGTCTTCATCCTGTGCCCCATCTCTTACCGATAAGCACTGTCATTTCAATCCTAATGTCAGCAAAATTCCATTCAAGGTTATCAGAAATTACATATTTTAACCTTGATCAAATAAACCAACTTTATATTACTACCTTTTATTGCACTTCTGGCAATCTTAATCTTTAGCCCTTTCAATAAATGTTGTAGAAGTTGATTTTATTTCTTTTTTGCCCCTTCTCACAAGATTCATCCAACCTTTTAACAAATCTCTTTGTAAATACAATATAAAAGAATTACCAAGTATGCTCTTAGTTTATTATTTGTATATCCTTTTAATTTTCAACGAAACTTTTTCCATATTCTTGTAGCCTGTCATTTTTAGATCCATTTTCAGTGTCAACTCTGTCAGGTAAAACATGTTCCTAGTCTGCCATTTCCTTCAAATATCTTTTAAACACAGTGTATTCATGGAAGTTAATTGCTATTAATATTGTTACTATTAACTTCTAATTCCATTTTTCAAAATTGTCCTTCAGTATTTTGAATGCTATAATACAGTATGTTGCATCATTCTATATTTGTTAATCAGGTCCATGTATTCTCCTCAAAAAAAGAAATAAAATCAAGTTCTACAACATTTATTGAAAGGACTAAAGATTAAGATTGCCAGAAGTGCAATAAAAGGCAGGAATATGAAGTTGGTTTATTTGATCAAGGTTAAAATATGTAATTTCTGATAATCCTGAATGGAATTTTGCTGACATTAGGATTGAAATGACAGTGTTTATAGGTAAGAGATGGGGCACAGGATGAAGACCTTATTGTTTGTAAAATAAGAAATGAATTAAACAGAATTGTTTATACTGGTTGTGATTAAAGTTGGAAGTCATTTCTTTCTCTTTTATTGTTATCTTTTCCTTTGTATTTACTCTTTCTAATCGCCTGTCTTTAGTTTAATTTAGTTTGTTTATTTGTTGGTTTATTTATTTGTTTGTTTGTTTGTTTGTTTGTTTCTTTCTTTCTTTGACTTTTATGCCACCCCTCTTCGAGGACTCGGGGCGGCTTACAACATATAATAAAACAATATGAAACATCTTAATAAAATTACTTAAATTTAAGATCTAAAACCTCAAAAACTATAAAAGCAGTCATTTCATGCAATCAACTTTCTCTCAACACATTAATTGGCCAGGGGGCAAGAATCTAATGTCCCCAAGCCTGGCAGCATAAATGAGTCTTAAGACTCTTATGGAAGGCAAGGGGGGGCACAACGAATCTCCAGGGGGAGCTGATTCCAGCTGATCCCATTCACGCGGCTGCGTTCTGCACAATTTGTAATTTTTGAACAGTCTTCAAAAGTAGCCCCATGTAGAGAGCATTGCAGTAGTTGAACCTCATGGTGACAAGGGCATGAGTGACCTTTAGCATATGTTCTTTAGCGTATGTTTTTACTATTGCAATTACTGTATTTTTTGGACTATAAAACACTCCTTTTTACTCCCCAAGAGGGTGAAAACCTGGGTGCGTCTTATACACCGAATTTAGCCCCATCCAGTCACCCCCCACTCTTTGGTCTCTGCCTCCCAGTAATTTATGTCATTGCAGCAAACAGCAGCACAGCCTGAAGCACAAACCACTGAAAATCTGCCTCCTGACACACAGCTGATTGATTGAAGTTGCAGGGAAGCCAAGGGGCTAAAATGAAAGTGAAACTAAAATTCCATATAGACAAATCGAACTGTACTGAAACTGGCTGTTTGTTTTTTGCTGCAGGGCGTGCATAAGTGCACCTTCTTGCCTACCGTCCCTGTCCTAATGTCTTTTTATCTTTTCTATCTCTACTTTATACTTATACAGTGGTACCTCAAGATACGAACCCCTCGTCTTACGAACAACTTGTGATACGAACCCGGGGTTCAGAAAATTTTTGCCTCTTCTTACAAACTTTTTTCGAGTTACGAACCGGCGTTCGGAGACAGCTGGGAAGCCACGCGGCTGTTTTAAAAGGTGACAGCCGGGCGGCGGGGCTTCCCAGCAGCCTCCCGACCGCCGGTTCGTAACTCGAAAAAAGTTCGTAAGAAGAGACAAAATTTTTCTGAACCCCGGGTTCGGTTCGGGAGGTTGCTGGGAAGCCCCCCAGCCCGGCTGTGACCTTTTAAAACAGCCGCGCGGCTTCCCAGCTCTCTCCGAACGCCTAACGCCGAACGCGGAAGTTCGGCTTTGGCGTTCGGCTTCGGGAGACAGCTGGGAAGCCGCGCGGCTGTTTTAAAAGGTCACAGCCGCACTGGGGGGCTTCCCACCACACCCCGAACCCCGAACCCGGAAGTTCGGCAAAAGTTCGGGGTTCGGGGGGGTGCTGGGAAGCCCCCCAGCGCGGCTGTGACCTTTTAAAACAGCCGCGCGGCTTCCCAGCTGTCTCCTGAAGCCGAACGCCAAAGCCGAACATCCGCGTTCGGCGTTCGGAGACAGCTGGGAAGCCGCGCGGCTGTTTTAAAAGGTCACAGCCGGGCTGGGGGGCTTCCCAGCACCCCCCCAACCCCGAACCCGGAAGTTCGGCAAAAGTTCAGGGTTCGAGGGTGTGCTGGGAAGCCCCCCAGCGCGGCTGTGACATTTTAAAACAGCCGCGCGGCTTCCCAGCCATCTCCCGAAGCCAAACGCCAAACCCAAACTTCCGCGTTTGGCGTTTGGAGGCTGCTGGAAAGCCGCGCGGCTGTTTTAAAAGGTGACAGCCGGGCTGGGGGGCTTTCCAACAGCCTCCAAACGCCAAATGCGGAAGTTTGGGTTTGGCATTTGGCTTCGGGAGACGGCTGGGAAGCCACGTGGCTGTTTTAAAAGGTCACAGCCGGGCTGGGGGGGTTGCTGGGAAGCCCCCCAGCCCGGCTGTGACATTTTAAAACAGCCGTGCGGCTTCCCAGCCGTCTCCCGAAGCCGAACGCCAAACCCAAACTTCCGCGTTTGGCGTTCAGAGGCTGCTGGAAAGCCGCACGGCTGTTTTAAAAGGTCACAGCCGGGCTGGGGGGGTTGCCGGGAAGCCCCCCAGCCTGGCTGGGAAGCCGCGCAGCTGTTTTAAAAGGTCACAGCTGGGCGGCAGCGGTTTTTTTGCGGGTTTTTTTTTGGTTGCACGGATTAATTGACTTTACATTGTTTCCTATGGGAAACAATGTTTCGTCTTACGAACCTTTCGTGTTACGAACCTCCCCTTGGAACCAATTAGGTTCGTATCTTGAGGTTCCACTGTATTATGTTAAACATACTACAATGCTATATTTGTATGATAAATATATAAATAAGCTTTTTAAAATAAATGCTTGATCTGAAGAGGCCCAGTGCTGTTGTATCTTCTTTTAACTAGCAGAGAATACTTCCAATCAATTTTAAAGATCTGTAAAACTATAATTTGAAATGTCCTGTTTTAGTATTAAGTACTGAGAAATAGCAAAGAATAGGATTAAATATTAGTATTAAGATAAGGCAGCTGAGTTAAACCTTGATTTAGTCATGTTTGGTGTAGATCTATTTAAATAATTGGGAGGAGTTAAATGTGATTACATTTAAGAAAACTTTCTAGGATTAATATACCACCATAATGTACATTTCTCCTATTCTTTGCTATTTCTTTAGGTCAGGCAGACATGCACAGAAATACACAGTAAACATTGTATATTATATGTGTTGTTTGCTGTTTGGCAAATTGCCTTTTTCCCTTGTTTTCCTCTTCCAAAACTAAGGTGCGTCTTTTACTCCGAAAAAAATTCAGTATAATCTTTTAACAAAATTATTTTTAAAAAGAACATCTCTCTCTCTCTCTCTCTCTCTCGATAAACTTCCCATGTCCTTCCCACTAGCCAGTGCAATGTATCACAATCTTAGAAACATAAAGCAAACACACAGGCTACATACACAAATGTATTTATTAGCAAAAATAAATTTATTCCACTAGGTCAAATAATTTGAGTAAACAGAGGCTTCTTGGATCATTTCCATACAGCATGGTGGAATACAAAGAAAAGGCAGTAAACCAGTGTAATGGGACAACTTAGCGCAGCCAACTCACCTTGGGACAAACTCACTATGAGACAATTCAACAATTCAAGGTATATTCAATATTTTAATTTTTGTGAATCACATATCATTCTGTCCCTCCTTTTTGCATCCTTTATTTCACCATTTCTTCGATATTAGTGTAACTCTTGTTCCGTGGAGTTTCCCTGTAGCGAGTTGGTCATGGCAAGTTGACTGCGGCAAGTTGGCCATGCCGAATTTTCCTCGATCCATAAACCAGCCACACCTGGCTCTAAAGAACTAAAAACTAATTTTAAAAAATCTTATTTCCTGTTTAAAGTGGCTTCTTTAGTGTTCCACCCATAAGTCAATCAATATTATGGTACAGGAGAAAAAGACTTAACCGACAAATTTATTGGTAATATTGGCAAGACGGTTAAGGACAAGTTTATTTCTGCAATGACCTTTGAGGTAGACTGCCACAGAAATTCTGGGAAACAAAAGGCATATTTGTGAGATCATGTAAATAGCAACTTAAGTGTATACTAATAAGTATAGTAACACTCATTTATTGGGCAGTCAGTCTGTGGCACAAATATATGGCTTATATGTACATGTGGCAATATATGTGGCACAAATATATCCCCATCCTTCATCCCAGCCTAAACCACGTTACTTATGAAGCAAAATGTGACCAGCAAATATCATTGAACGGTAAGTTCCTTCTTATTTAGTGAAGAGATGGAGATACTATATATCTGATCAAGAAAAACATACTGTTTAATCTTATAGGTCTACTCTGTGATTTTGGTTTTTAGTCTTTATCTTCATCTGCATTTTACATTGTAAGGAATGAAGAAGACATCATTATTATCACTTTAGGAGAGTCAAGTGGCACTTTACAGGAAAGATTTGATCACCAGAATACATTCTGACTTCTAAGTATCTTTCATCACCATATACTGTGTGAATGGAAGGGAACTGTTCTCAGTTTTGCTAATAAAGAGGGGAAAGGAATACACAGAGTTATTAGGAATACTTGTATTATTTCTATCAATCCTTGGTAGATCATTTAAACTCCCTATCTTTGTCCAAGCACACACACTCCCATATATGTATGTATTAGCTGGTACCAACTATACTAGGACTTGAAGAACGGTGAAATTAATTTTGGAAGCCATACAGTTTTTGAGAATAGTATGTTCCTATGTTCCATGAGAGCAGAAATTATTCCTACTCTAGCTATTAAAACCTGACCTAAAAAGCTCATTGTATGACCTCTTAAACAGATGATAGCCTAGGAGAATTATCAGTAACAGTTTTTTTTAGAATAGCTTTTCAAACCCACTGTCCCTTGAATAAATTAATACTTGAGACTACAATTATGTGAACAGACAAGAAAAACGATAGCATTAATTTTACCACAAAGCCTTTGCACTGAAAGACATTTACATCATTTGAATGAAAATCTAGAGTGCATCTTGAACACCCATACAACCGTTAAACAAACAAAATATAATTCTAATGTTTGTCACCTGTAAACAATCATAAGAGAAATATCTTATTATATTAAAAAACTGTATGAATTTTTTTCTACAACCTGGAACCACACATTTCTGAAGTATATGGTGCCTGAAAAAGTCTACAGAGTTTCTCATTTAGTACTAATATGATCCATAGTTAAGTCTTTGACCCACAGACCATAATATTTTAATTGGGGATAGTAATTTCAATGACCCTTTGTTTCTCTATTTTAACCAAACTATTATCTCAGACTCATAGTCATATGGCACATAATTGTTAGAAAGCCATTGTGCCAAGGGAAGCCTTAAGCCTTAAACCTCAGCATTAAATGGTATCAGAGAGTTCATATCATTTAATATACTACAGTCTAATTAAATTTTGTCTAGGCTAATGTTTCTCAACCTCAAGAAGCTGGATAATGAATTCTTGGAGCTGAAGTCCATACAGCAAGTTCCTGTGGTTGAGAAACATTCTGTTGGCAGTAGGACCAGGTATATAAAGAAGTTTGTGGCTGTATGATGGATCCAGACCAGCAAAATCTCTCTGGAGGAAGGAAAGATTGTTGAACAGGAACAGTTGTTCAATATCATCTTATGAGTTGAGTGGCTGAGTGTTATGAGATACTGAACTATCAAGCTCATTCTTGTAACACAGTCTTTTAAAGACATAAAGCGTGCCTAACCCTCATTTCTTAACCACTTTTTGGATTATTTCTTTTATCGTCCTGAAAATATTTGCTGTATTCATTGAGTGAGTTGCCTTCTCCTTGGAGAAAGATGCTTTTAAATGTGATTTTTAAAGGTTCTGGAAAAATGTTGATTTTTTTTTAATTACATGGCAAAAAGATGTATAGAATAAGGTTTTGGAATGGTAACACTGATTAAAAGTCCAGATAGATTTTGAATTACAATTCTGAATTAATTAAAAGAATTTGTTAGAAGGGCAAACATTATTTGCTGAATGTACAAAAAACAAGCTCTGGGACTATTTTTAAAGGGGTTAAAACTTAAGTTTGTTATTATTTCTTCCAATTCTTAAGATTATTTGAAAAAGAGAGAGAAATACTGGTCATTTCAGCTATCTGACATCAGCCTTATAGATTCTAGCTAAGATTGGATTAAATTGTTCCAGCTCCCAAAACAAGCTAAATATGATCAGAATAAATTCAGACCATGGCTTTTTCTGATCTTAATCAAATGAGAAATTCAATCTCCGATGAGCTGGAAAAATGTAAGAAAATGAGGGATGCCAGTGATTAATTCCCTTCAGATGTTTTATCAAGATACTACTTTTTAGACTAGTTTATTTTAAAACACCAAAGCAGGATTGAAAATAAAGCTGAATAAAACTATTAGTGTTTCCAATAGCCAAAATGGAAAATGTATTTGAAGATTTATTCCTTCTTAATTTCTATTAGAAATTAACAGATATTCCAAGAGTAGTACCAATACATATTTTTGTTAAATACTCATACAAGTAGTCTGCAGCAATTTTGTTGTCATCTATCATCCATTGAGAGAGCTGTAATCAATAGACCTATCATTATCTATCTATCTATCTATCTATCTATCTATCTATCTATCTATCTATCTATCTATCTATCTATCTATCTTAAATTTGAGGAGAGATATCTGATAGTCAGGTAAGATTTCTACGTGAGATTTGAATCACAGACTACTGAAGCCCTACTCATATTAGCTCTCTTGGACTAGATAAAACTTTCAGAAGGAACTTGCATAAAAATCAATATCCACCTACAAAGAAAACAGCAGAGAAACCAAGATAAAAGTAGCACTCTAGGGGGGGGAAGTCAGTTTCTGAGGAATGCACCTTCCATAATATCTTCCTGTGCTACATATTTTTCTATTTTTTTCTAAAATACCAGGTGGGACCCCTTTCCTCCTACTATAGGGATGGGCAATGATGGCAAATTTACAAACTGTGGTTTTCAACTCCCAGAATTCCTAGGAGCCATTACATCCTAGGAAGACAATAAGCCACTATGGCAACTTTACAACCTGTGGACTTTAATTCTGAGCCGGCCATGGGAGTTAAAGTCCACAGGTTGTAAAGTTGCCATAGTGGCTTATTGTCTTCCTAGGATGTAATGGCACCAGGTGTAACTGTAATGAATATGAGTTTGCAATGTCTTATTAGACATCTAAGTGTATCATTTGTCTTTTACCTCCCAATTATCACTCTTCCCCAGTGAAGAAATCTTGGTAGATTAACTTTTTATCTGACTTACCAATAACTTGGTTAATCAATTCAGGGCTCGGGGAGTGAAAATGCACTTTCCTTTCACTTCTCCTCTTCCATAATGGTAAGTAAAAGAGGAAGATACAGCTCACCTGATTAAAAACCTAAAACATATGTATGTTTACAGCAGGGTTGTCGAACTGCCAACCCATGGGCCGCGTGCATCACATGTAGGCCACGCCTACCCCCAGTTCCGCGAAGGAAAAAAACATTGCAACACGTCAAATGATGGCAACGTGATGCGGAAAGTTTGACACCCACGGTTTACAGAGTAGGATAGAAAAGAGGAATGACATCAAAGCTGAAGCTACCAGGGTATGGGGAGAAAGGCAAGGGGCACGGTGAAAGGACTGAAACAAACGTAGCACTAGTAAAAACTGCTGTCCTGGTTAGGAGCTTTTGAGTCACACTGATCTATTTATTCCACTGCAGAGTCTTGACCTGAACTTGTTGCCAATTGCTTTTAATTCTTTACACTGAGTTCAAGTTCAAAAACCTCAAGGGCTGTTTTGCCTTCTGTCATCTGATCAAGGGAAGAAATTGAGCTGCAGGGGAAATACAAGCAAAAGCACGAAGTATATTCCACGCAGGACCCTAAGAAATCATGCTGAACAGCGATCAAACTCCCTCAATTTATATTCTGTATGGGTATGAAAGGGAGAACCTACGGTAATTCTTTTTGGTTTGCTTGAGTACTGCCATTAGCAAATACCACTGTATAGCTGGTTTTACTAAGGGCAGTTTTATATTAGCACAGAAGCTTTGGAAAAGAGATTTAAAATGTTCAAGAGATCTTCCAGCATAATACTTTATGCTGCTTGTATGTCTAGGTTTTTTCACAAATGTTACAGGGTTTGGACATATCTCAAGACACAAGGCACAAAGATTTCAGAAGTACCACTTTGGTCCTAAACTCGCCATGCTTTTATTTTTCCCTCTTAAAACAGCAACAATATTACGTTCTGATTGAAAAGAAGATCGTACTACATTTATCTAATGAGATCTGAATCCTTTCCACTTATTAATCCTTTCCCGCCACCACAAACCAAGAACAATAAAGAGCCCCTGATTCCTCAGACAATCTGTGTTCTGGAATATGACCCCCATGCCTCTTTTGGCACCACACTCAGCTATTTTATTCTGGTACAGAATTACAAATATATACAAATGATCTAGCAACTGTGATGAAACAGACTTGCCTGCCCACTAGGTAGTCTTTCATATATAGAAGTAGAAATTTCCACGCATTTTAGGAGATCCAATAGTATACTCTACTAATTTGCACCCTTCGCAATCAATATATCATCTGTGTATTTTTGCATTTGTGTATATTGCGTTAGTTTAGTGAAAGATCACTGTATCAAGCTGATATGCACAAACTGATATCCATTACCTAACGGCTGCTGTCCCTGTCCTTCAATTTCATGTCAATGAGTAGGCTAACCGGGCCTTGCGGTAACTCATGCGCATGCGGAAGAAGGTGTACATGCCTAACAGGCAGACGGAAGAAAGCAAATACAAGAGAACACACAAGCTGACATCCAGTCGGGAGAAACCAATTCCCAGGATATAGATCCACTGGTTTCTCCTCGAAGTATTCTCCTTCTCCACTTGGACTCCAGAGAACTGTCTGGCTCCCAAGTTCTTATTCCTCAGGGATTCTCTACTATAATCAAGCGAGCGTCGGCCCTCATTCTCCATCAGGAACAGCCGAGTGTCCCTCTTAGTCCGCCTCTCCCTGATGCTACTTTGTCTCGCCAGCTTCAAATCTTCGCTCTTAAAATGTTGCTCGCTAAATGTATCAAGATCAACAATATCCTCCACCATTTCTTTTGCCTTTGTGCTCATCTTGATAATGCTTGGTTTGTGCAACTCTGGAGAACCAGGTTTCCCCAAATCAAATTTCTTCTTTTCTACTTTCCCAGTCTCTAACTGCTCTGTCTTCGTGTCTTCGTCTGGTTCTTTTTGATTATCTTGGTCACTCTCTTCTCCTTTTCCTCCCCCTTCTAGCCTCCACTCCGCTTCATAATTTTGCTGAGCAACATTTCGACCACTTCTTGTTTGATGTGCCAGGGGAGAATCCATGTAAATATTTTTTTCAGAAAAATGCCATTTGAGAAACATCAAGACTCGATTCTTATTCCACACAGATTTTCTCCCATTCTGCAAAGAGCTGTCTATTGAGGTGGAACGACATGAAAGGCAGAAGCTTTTGGGAGGCCACTGGATCTTGGGAAATTGGGGGTCATCAGTTCCTCTATCTGAACAAAACAAAAAACAAAAAAAATCTTACCATCATGCAATTCAAATAATATTCTCACACACATTAACATTCACAAGCCACTTAATCTATAAGCATTGGTTTGATTTATGTCAAATTAATTACTGACTCTGATACTTTATAGTTAAAACGCCATTAAAATGCTTCTTTATGATGGGTATTTATGAAGCCAGAAAACTTAACTCATTATTCACCAAATTATACAAAAGTTTTGCTTATTTATCAATATAAATAATCAATTTATATTGATTATTATATTGCACTCGCTAATTTCCTACAATGATATTGGTGTATATGTGTACAATTTTATTTATCTGTACTGCAATTAATGATAAACATACTTCAAATAAAACTACTACCTGTATACTGATTTGCTTTAAAAATTGATTAATGCTTATTCGTTTTCAAAAACTGAAAGGTGACTCAAAGAAGATGTCTCTAAATATTTATGGAAATAGTTATGAAATTCTTAGGTAATGCTTTCAACAATTTTGACTGTTTTCAGTAACTGTGACATAAAATATCAAGAGAAGTATGGGTTAAAATATTAACACTGCTTTTCCATAAAAACATGTTGAAAATGATTGATAATGAAACAGGTATGAAAATAAAATAAAAATAAAAAGATTTGCTTCAATAGTTTGAAAGCAATACAAACTTTTGAACTCCCTGGTTCTTAGCCAAGAGAAAATTTCTACCGCAAAATTGCTTCAATTATCCATCTCCAGATGAGGATATAAAATTTTTGGATGAAAAAATATCCTGACAAAAATAACCTTATTTATTCACTTGTTATTACAAGTTTTCCAATATTTTCTTTGCTCCAATTAAATGAGTTGCCTGAAGGTGTTGGCCTGTCCTGTACAATTTAATGGGCTTCACTGCTGAACTACAAATACAAATAGAAATGGAATGGAATAGAATAGAATTCTTTATTGCCCAAGTGTGATTGAACACACACTTCGACACACAAAGACAGGAATTTGTCTTTGGTGCATATGCTCTCAGTGTACATAAAAGAAAACATACACTTGTCAAGAATAGGTACAACACTTCATGATTGTCATAGGGTTCAAATAAACAAATCAGGAAACAATCAATATTAATATAAATCATAAAGATACAAGGATACGAGTTTGCAGAGAGGGGCGGCATGCAAATCTAATAAACTATTATTATTAAGTAACAAATTACAATCATACAGTCATAAGTGGGAGGAGATAGGTGATTGGAATAATGAGAAAAACTAGTAGTAATACTAATGCAACCTTAGTGAATAGTTTGACAGTGGTGAGGGAATTATTTGTTTAGCAGAGTGATGGTGTTCAGGAAAAAAACTGTTCTTTTGTCTAGTTGTCTTGGTGTGCAGTGCTCTATAGTGATGTTTTGAGGTAGAAATTGGAAAAAAAAAATGTCCAGGATGTGAGGGGCCCATAAATATCTTCATGTCCCTCTTTTTGACTCGTGCAGTATACAGGTCCTCAATGGAAGGCAGGTTGGCAGCAATTGTTTTTTCTGCAGTTCTGATTCTCCTCTGAAGTCTGTGTCGGTCCTGTTGGGCTGCAGCACCAAACCAGATAGTTATAGAAGTGCATGTGACAGACTCAATGATTCCTCTGTAGAACTGTATCAGCACCTCCTTGGGCAGTTTGAGCTTTCTGAGTTGGTGCAGAAAGAACATTCTTGGAATATTGTGTCTGTAACATGCTTACACATACAGTGGTACCTCATCTTACGAACGCCTCTTCTAACGAACTTTTCAAGATACGAACCCGGTGTTTAAGATTTTTTTGCCTCTTCTTCAGAACTATTTTCACCTTACGAACCCAAGCCGCTGCTGCTGGGATGAAGGGGTTTCTTTTTCCCCCCTTTTTTGAAGAAAGGGGAGGGGAGGGGCGGCTTGGAGGGGGAAAGATTTTGGAGAGAACAGCGTGCTTGCAGAGGCACTGAAAGGGTGTCTTTTGAAGAAAGAAAAGGGAGGGGCGGCTTGGAGGGGGAAAGACTTTGGAGAGAACAGCAAAGGGTGTCTTTTGAAGAATGAAAAGAGAGGGGCGGCTTGGAGGGGGAAAGACTTTGGAGAGAACAGCAAAGGGTGTCTTTTGAAGAAAGAAAAAGGGAGGGGCGCCCCCCTTGCCTTTCTTCCTTCCCACTCACCCTTTAGCCTAGCCTTGCTTCTTCTACCCGCCCCCTTTAGCTGCTCCTCCCTGCCCTCTGTTCGCCTCCCTTCTAAAGTTTGGGATTTTCCTGAAGGATTTGCATGCATTATTTGTTTTTACATGGATTCCTATGGGAAACATTGTTTCATCTTATGAACTTTTCACCTTACGAACCTCCTCCTGGAACCAATTAAGTTCGTATCATAAGGTACCACTGTATATAGATAATTCTGGTCCCAAAGCAAAAGCAAGCAACTTCCAAAATTTAAATTATAGGCTACACCTGGGCTGGGGGAATGGGTGCAGCAGATCATCATTATTGCCACAGCTTGGAAATAATACTATTTTTTCACTTACAAAGGTAAAACTGCATGGTTCTGCCTTACAAATGAATCTGATTTCCTTGGTGCCACTTTTTTTTTTAAAGCACCATGTAGATTATCCAACATCTGACTCGCCTTTGCCAAAGTAAATCGCTATAATAAGAACTTTAAGCAGTTAAAAACCCCAGCACTTGAGTCAAGAAAAGCAGAGGTCATATTTGATGGAGTACAACAAACCATTAAAATGTTTTATTTTGCTTTCGTGGCACATACTGTTTTCCTTTCATATTTTTGTTTAATGATTTTATACATCATTCAAAGTTGCTTTGTTTGAGTTGGATGGCCATATAAATGTGTTTGAATTTGGGGGAGATAAAAAATAATTTTTTACCTCCCCCAAATTTTTCAGAATAGAGCATACCAAAGATGCCCAGTTTTTACCACTTCTTTCTAAGTATCCAATATTTGAAATACATCCAATTATATTAGGCCAACCTTCTATTTCTAACTATACAGAAAAAGGAACATGACCTTTATAGACATATACAAGAGCTGCTATTTAGGCAAAAAGGGCTGAAATAGTTTTTAAGTCCAGAACAATTCAATAGACTATAAGAAGGAAAAGAAGGTACAGCAGGATCAGATAAGATAAATGCAGATATGGAGAATCAGCTGAGAATAACAAAGAAAGATTCATATTGTGGAATCATCTTATGGATATTTGAAATCATAACATCACAATTTTAGTAAATGCTTGCAATAAAGAATCTGCTATCTACATTCATTGGGCCATTCCCCCACTGTTAGTATGCCATCAACATTCCCTTTGTTGACAGTCCAAAGCATTTAAAAGACTGACTTTAACCAACATCTATTAAAGGCTCTGGTGAAACTCTGAAGAGAATTTAGGCTGTTTAGTGGCTGTTATTTACTCTGGGCTTGAAGGAATAAATGTATAGGTGTTGTCTGTGTAAAGAGAATAAGAAAATATGCCTCAGAGGATCAGAAATTATGTCCCTAGGGATAGACAGGGTGAGAAAACCCAAGAGGAACAAAGAGTAAGTAACTCCTTTGATTCCCTGGCTTGGTCAATGAGTCCCACTACTTTCTCCTTTCACAATCATCTGTCAAGGGAAGTCACCTACTCCTCCCCCTGTCAGGGAAAACAGGACTGTAGAACAAGGGGCTGCATCTGTCTCTGAGAAGCACAGCATTTGGGCAGCAGTCCTAGAGGAAGGTCCTCTCAAGGCACGTGTCAGCCTTTAAAAGCCCCCATTAGAAAAGATGAAGAAGATTTAGTAGCCAAGTCTCTGGTTCAAAACCACCAGCTGCCGACTCCTTTCTGACAACAAGAATTGGTGTTTGCTGTCTGACCCTCTCGGCCCTCTTCCGACCCAAGTATTCTTCATTGAGGTGTTGTTGTTTTTTATGATGGCAGGCAGGGGTTAACTCACAATGCTCTTCCCTACAACACTTTGTGGCAATTCCTCTTTTTGTAGGAAAGGAGAGGGTGGCTTTCTTCAGCATGGTGGGTGGTGAGATGTCTTTCAGGTTTTTCTTTTCAAGTTGCAGTGTCCTCAGGGCTGCTGAACTAGGGAGCTAGAGGACTCTGCAAGCTAGAAATATATAGCCTGTCAGGCCTAATCGAGTACTAAGCAGAGTGTTCTGTGAAAGAAAAGTTATTTGTTTTATTTTAGAGTCCAGTGAAATAGACGCAGCATGTAAACTCAGTCAAATAAAAATTCTCTCTGTGTATGTGTTTCAAAAATTCTTTCATTTATAATTGGAACTATTCTAAATGAAGAAACAATCTCTCCCTTAATCAGGCCTTGACAGCAAACTAATCCCTCCAAAAATGACAAAACTTCTCATGTCAAAAACTCTGATCAAATCCCGGAAAATCCTGAAGCATTTGTATTGTATATCAGAATGCTTCAAACAATATACTCAAAACAAATGGAAAGAATAATAATTAATGGAGATATAATTGATACATTTAATACAGTAAAAGGAGTTCGACAGGGCTGCTCATTATCCCCCTTGCTTTTCATACTTGTGATTGAATCATTATCACAACAAATAAGAGAAACATCAGAAATTAAAGGATTAAGGATAAGAGATCAGGAATACAAATTACAGGCCTTCACCAATGATTTGTAAAAGACCCAATAGAAAAAGCCCCAAAATTATTAGATGAAATTAACAAATTTGGACAGGTGGCATGCCTAAAAATTAATAAAAAGAAAACCAAAATTATAACCAAAAATTTACCAAATAAACAAATACAAGAACTGGAAGGCAAGTTTACAATAATAAATCCAGTAGAGGTGAGATGGCTATTAAAAAGGTCAGTGCATCCTTTGCCACTTACGTTCCTTTAGTGGAAGAGGTAACACCACTAAAGTACAGAATAGAAACAAACTATTACAGATAGTCCTCGGTTTATAACTTTTCATTTATGGACCATTCGAAGTATACAAGGGCACTGAAAAAAGTGACGGAGTCATTTTTCACACAGTCACATGATCAAAATTTGGATGCTTGGCAACTGGCATGTATTTATGGCGATTACAATGTTCTGGGATCATGTGATCACCTTTGGCAGCTTGGGGAACGGGGAAGCCAGATTTACTTCACAGCCAAGAAACTAACTTAAGAACTGCTGCGATTCACTTAACAACTGTGGCAAGATTGTAAGAGGTTGTAAAATGGGACAAAACTGTCACTTAACTGTCCTGCTCAGCAGTGGAAATTTGGGGCTCCGTTGTGTTTGTAAGTCAAGACTATCTGTATTTAATTTCCCCAACACATATTCAACATCAATTGCCTTCAAGGAGAGCTAGAGAATAATATTTAAAATTAAAGTTTTCATATTTGACATTTCCTAATGGTGAGAGCAATCAACCAATGGAATGGCTTAGTTACATTCTCAGACTAAAGCACATAGGCTTCAGTCAGGTCCTCCATTCTGGATGGAAAATACACTGACTGCTGATTGGCTGTCAGACAGAGCCTTTGCTGGGTTGTAAATAGTTGCCAAATAAAGAGCTGTTGTTTTGAAGCCACTTCTGTTTGCCTCTTCCATTCACCCTATCCAACAGCTTGCCTTCTGAAGTTGTGATGCTCCATCACTGGAGGCTTTCAAAAAGAGATTGGACAGTCATTTGTCTGAATAGAGACTAAGAACAGGTCCCTGAAGTTGCAACTACTTGCAGAGTCCCAACAGTCACATGATTGCAATTTGAGCTCTTAGAAGCCAGCACACATTTGCAAAAGTTGCAGCTTCCCGTAGTCATGGGATTGCCATTTGCAACCTTCACAGTCAGCTTCTGTTATCTGAAGTCAATGGAGAAGATTGGCCTTCTCTGGGTCCCGTCGACTAAACAATGTCGTCTGGCGGGCCCCAGGGGAAGAGCCTTCTCTGTGGCGGCCCCGGCCCTCTGGAATCAACTCCCCCTGGAGGTTAGAACTGCTCCCACCCTCCTTATCTTCCGTAAACTACTTAAGACCCAGCTATACCGCCAGGCATGGGGGATCTGAGACACCTTTCCCCCAGGCTTATTATAATTTATGTTTGGTATGTATGTGCTATTTGATTTTTAATTATGATCGGGTTTTTAGTTTTTTTTAATATTAGATTTGTGCCTGCATAATATTGTTTTTATCGTTGTTGTGAGCCGCCCTGAGTCTTCGGAGAGGGGCGGCATACAAATCTAATAAATTATTATTATTATTATTATTATTATTATTATTATTATTATTATTATTATTATTATTATTAAAGTCCAACCTCAATCATGGAAGCTTACTGGGTGAGCTTGTTCTCTTTCTGCACAGCTTACCTCTAAGGACCAAGGCCAATCTAACTAATCTTTTGTAAGGCGATATATTGCTAGGGAAACAGGATATCTGCTGGTTAAAATGGTCAAAAAGTAGACTGCCAGGAGCAGAATCCTCACCTGCCAAGCGAGCATTGACTCTGTTATGCCTTGACCAAAGCCACAGGACAGCCTCATTCCTGCTCCTCACTTCATGCATAGACTCAGCTGCCATCGCTTCAAAGTGCTGTGCACAATCCCTGCAGCCAAAGAAACTGCGGATGTATCCTCTCATCGTAGGAAGAACGTCAGGTATACCTGAGGAAGCTGAAAATTATACCACAATTGTTAACACCAAAGTAAAAAAGGAATGAGAAAGTAATGTGTGACAACTACCATCTTCCTAAATTGAAGGCAAATCATGTTTCTTCTCCAAAGCAGAGCAACAGATGAAAGGGGAAGAATTCATTTGCCCCTGATATTTTAAAAAAGAGTCAACCTTACCAAGAAGGGTATAAAAATGAGAATCTTGTAGAAGGAAAAGAGTTACAACTAAGAGTCATTCGCCTATAATTTATTTATTAAAAATAATGTATTATCACTTGCTAATCCAAAATCAACTTATTTCTCTTTTGTTTCTTCGAAGTGGCAAGGCAGTCCATCTAAAAATGAAATATTTTACTGTCAGAGCAAATGACCATGATCAGAGTATAAATGGAGAAGTATCCAGCATGTTCATATTTATTTATTTGGATTCCTAGGTCGCCCTTCTCCATAGACTCAGGGTGGCTTACAAAACAGAAATAAAATGCAGAGGAACATGTAAGAAATCCAAAACAGTAGTGTTTATGGGACAGTAGAAATATAGTAGAGCATTATGTTTGATGTGATTGGGGACAGAGAAACATCTATGCTCCGGGTAGACAAAATGTACAGCATAATCCTTTAGTTGCTCCAACAAAAATTTTTCTTCCTCCACTACATATAAAGTTGGGATTGATTAAAAACTTTGTGAAAGCCATGGCAAAGACAAATTCACAAGGGTTCCAGTACATTACACAGAAATTCTCCAGCATTTCACCAGCAAAATTGAAGGAAAGAGTATTTGCTGGTCCTCACATCAGAGAGCTTATGAGAGATTATGTATTTGGAGGAACACTAAATAATAAGGAATTGAGAGCTTGGAAAAGCTTCAAGTGGATCTATGAAAAAATAAATTGCCAGAATATATTAAAGGTGTTGAGGAACTGCTAAATGCATACAAGTATATTGGATGTCGCATGTCTCTGAAAATGCACTTTTTGCATTCACATTTAGATTTCTTTCCTCCATATCTTGGGGATATAAGTGATGAACAAGGAGAACGGTTTCACCAGGACATTAAAGTAACAGAACACTGCTAACAGGGTTTTTGGAATGACTCAATAATGGCAGATTACTGCTGGATGTTATATAAAGGACAACCCTGAAAATTCGTATTGACAACAGTCTAATGTCAAGCACTTTTAATTTTTGCTCATATTTTGGTTTCTATTTTGAATGTGAAATTATTTCTGGTTCAGTTTTGTAAGGTCAAGCATTTTTTTCCTGATATGTAGATTACAGTATTGTTTTCTTAATGTCGCCAGTATATTTCTTATACCTTATAATAATGATGTTGCTCCATGGAAACTATACCTGCTACAGAAAAACTATATATATATTTGAAATCAGAACAAAAAAATGATTCAGCAAAGTACAAGGTTAACTGCGATGATTACAAATAATATTTTTGGTAGACCCGTGAAATGCTTTCAAATTTTTTTTTAAAAAAAAACAAAAACACAGGTTTGTCAGCTGTGACAATCAGCTTTGCTGCCCAATTGTCCATTTTTAAAAAAATGTTTTAAAAGCATTTTTACTACCGGTTCTGTGAACTGAGAGCGTTTGTTACTACCGGGTCGGGTGAGCTGGACTGAAACAATAGCATTTCAATTGTGATATAAAGCTTTAATGCAGTTACTTACCAGACTGTTTTCGACATGCTGCTTGAACCGTCAGGTGATGGAAGAGAGACCAGAGTCCACATGGAAAACCCCGGAACTGAGGTTTGCTTCCTTGACATCCTACCCAATGAGGTGTCTCGGGTAATGTGGCATTTGGAAACTGAAAGATTAGGAGGGAGATTGAAAAAGGCTGTGCACATAACAAGATAACCCATTTCATTCCCCGCATGGACCACAACATGTCAGTTCCAAGCAAAAGAGAAACAAAGTCAAGGATGCGGGTGAGGAGCAAGTAGATGGAACAAAAAAACAGCTGGGAGCTCCTTAAGAAAGAGAGGATGTGAAGTTCTCACCCCATTGATCTCAAAATAATTTAGTTTTACTTGCAACATGGAACAACTCATCTGTTCTAAGTTAAATTTCTGCCAAATTATGGATAACTTGCATCCATTCGATGGAAATGTACAGAGTGGATTGTTCAGGGATCCGAACAATTGTTTTTCCTGCTTGTATTGTTTTATTCATTCTCCTGGTATTTTCTCTATTTTGGGGATTTCCCCTGCATTATAGCATCCTGATACTGAGACATGATCTCCTTGCCTTCTCAGGTTGTTTCTTTACTGCTTGTGTATAATGGACAGTTAAACCTTTTGTCTTTCCTCTACCATCACAAAAAGGAAGGAAGGAAGGAAGGAAGGAAGGAAGGAAGGAAGGAAGGAAGGAAAGAAGGAAGGAAGGAAATTGACAAGAACATATATTGATCAAGGGCTGCCTACTGTTTTTGTACCACCCCATTAGTTGGTTGGTTCGTTCATTCATTCATTCATTCATTCATTCATTCATTCATTCATTCATTCATTCATTTAATACCACCACCCATCTAATACAAGTAATTCTCAGTGCTGAACAGCATGAAAAATATTAGAGTGTGCAGAAATGAATAATATTAACCATGAAAATACATGACAGAGAGAAAACAGAGAGAAAACAGAATTTTACACAATATAGAACAAATGGCACAATTGGCTGGAACAAAAATAAATCTAAATAGCCAGTTACAGTATGCATATAGGAAATAAAGTGATAAGCAAATAGATGCAGACAAGATGTCAGCTATTAAGAAGATTGTAATAGGATGTCTTGGAACTATATGATTATATATAAGTTAATGAAAAAGAGGAAAAAACACAAAAGGTACATCAATAGGATACGCTGTCAAATGAATATCTTATTTTTTATGTTGTGTTGTTATGTAATGTAATGTTTATGTTATGTGGTGTTTTTTTTGAATGTCTGATTTGTTTAATAAAAATTAGTTAATAGTAGTAGTAGTAGTGGGAAGATGGAATACGGTAGTGAGGATTTTTCTCATATTTTACTTTCATTTATTTATTTGACTTTTAATTATTTCTTAGGTTTATATGTCTCCTTTCATTCAGAAGCTATCATATTACTCCCACTTATTTTTCCTCAGAACAACAACAGTATGAGAGAGACTGGGCTGAGATTGTGCGGCTGGCCCAATGTTGTCCAGAGGCTTCTCTACAGAAGGTGGGTCTGAACTTGGGTCTTCTCGGTGTCATTGTAACCCCTTCACCACTAGGTCATGCTGGCCGTGCTTGCAAAATCAATAATTTGGAGAGTAAATTTTATGGTACCCAAAATAAAACAGAGGTAAAATATGTTAAAAAGGATAGTTATAGAGACAAATAATACAGCAAAATACTCTGCCTTAATTATAATCCTAAACTGTTATGAACATTATTCAGTTCTCAATAAATGAATGAAGGGCTCAATTGATGCAAGAATCCCATGCTATTTATTAATAACATGTTCATTAAAAGCACAAATTCCTTCTTTTTTTAAAAAAGTATTCAATAATATCAAAGACAATATATTTTTAAAGAAAAACTTAAATGGAACAGTGTGTGGATCACAGAAAATATTTACATTATTTATAATATCACCTAATGAAACTCAATATACTTTTGCAACAAATTTAGATCTTAAGACAGCTCCATAATATATGACATTTGGCAAGTAACACATGGAGCTTGTAGCATTGGAGCCAGAATGCTACCAATATCTGGTTGGCTTTATATATATTTTATATATAACCTACCTCCTTTTTATTCTTTAGAGCTTCCTCCCATTCATGCTGCAAAACAATTGTCTTTGGTCTCAGCCACAAATCCAGGTTGTAAAGGTAATTCTTGACTACCAACCGCCCAGCAAAATGCTGAATTTTAAAATAAGAATGGGAAGGAAATGATTAAGAGGTGTAGATGGAGTCATCCTCTGAAGCATATGTACATAGTATCATGATGTAACAGAGTATATTGGATGGCATGCCAAATGGATTTTCTTAAAAAAACAATCAGACAATATACATTAACTTGGGGGGGAGGATATACCTCTGCCCCAAGAAAGACATATGCAGGTTCCAGAGTAATCAGCCACACAATATGACCTTTTTCTCTAGTGGTGGAGAAGAGAGAATGGAATTCATCCAGGCATTTCAAATTCAACAATTGTAAAATAGGACGTTCGGCTGGGCTCATATTTATTGTTCAAAACATATTAATCCAGAGACCATCCAGGATTCTGATAGAAGCTATAAGCATGCTAAGAGGAAACAATCTAAGACCCATTAGCCTCCATCAGACTAAAGACTGACAAATAAGCCAGTTTAAGCCACAATAGACAATTGAAGTCTAAACCCTGTATTACAACAGAATCACAGAGATACCACTAATCAGTGCCATCTTATTCAAACCAATATAAGACGTATATTAATTGCCACACATAAGGCTTAAAGCAGGGTGAAAAATATTCAGTTACAACCACGAACTGTTGTGGCAAAGAGTTATTGGCATATAGACCCTGACATTCTTTAGCACCAAAAGCTTAATATTGTTAACCACCAAATTGCAAGGACATCCATCCGCCCAATCACAGAGAGATTGCAAGTCAGCAAGAAGGAGTAACTTGAGCCAAAACCATACCCTTGTTTCCTATACTGTACAGTTCCAACTCCGTTGAAAAAGCCATGGACGTATCTTTCTGCACTGTTGGTGGCAATCTTGACAGCACTTGAAAACGGGGCACTGCAAACAGAGAACAGCTAGTTGCCCTGTAAGCTCAGTAGTTCATCTCCTGTTTTCCAATGGGCTTTATGGCATCCCTGCAAATCCAGCCCACTACTAAGAGAGGCTTTTATTTTTTGGAGTGGTGTTCAAGATGCTGCAGTGGCAAACGAAGTCAGTCCCTATGGGCTTACAGCCAAGATCCGAATCTTGACTCTAAGTCCAAAATAGTCTCCAAGGATCACAGAAAGCTACTTTGACAATAAGTCATCTCAAATCCGATTAGCATCAGCACTTTAAAACCACAAGCACTCCAGGGATGGGGGGAAGGGGATCAAAGAGCTATATGCTCCAAAGAGGGGGGGGGGGAAGAGAAGAGAGAAATGCAGCAGGAAAAATCCATGTCACTAAAAGAAAGCCAGACAAATGACAAGTTGACTGGAGGAGGGGAGCAAGTTCAGAAAGAACAGGAATATTGATTGAGAGGATGTATAAAAGGAAAACACCTGTTTTGTTTTCTCAATGAGAGAATGTAAGCAATATTAAATGGCAGGGTGGCAATTAAAGTTTGCCATTGCAGCTGCAAGAGCTATCATGGGCTTTCCTAAATAAACTCATGTCACACCAACACTCCGCAGTCTGCATTGGTTGCCGATCAGTTTCCGGTCACAATTCAAAGTGTTGGTTATGACCTATAAAGCCCTTCATGGCACCGGACCAGAATACCTCCGGGACCGCCTTCTGCCGCACGAATCCCAGCCCTGACCCTTTGGAACCAACTCCCCCCAGATATCAGAGTTGCCCCCACCCTCCTAGCCTTTTGTAAGCTCCTTAAAACCCACCTCTGTCGTCAGGCATGGGGGAATTGATACTTTTCCTCCCCCTAGGCTGAAAAAAATTATGTATGGTATGCTAGTATGTATGATTGATTTTTAAATTGGGGTTTTAAATTAACTTAAACTTAAATATTAGATTTGTTTACATTGTACTATTATTGCTGTGAGCCGCCCCGAGTCTGCGGAGAGGGGCGGCATACAAATCTGATTAATAAATAAATAAATAAATAAATAAATAAATAAATAAATAAATAAATAAAGTACATGTTGATTAAAGAAAGGAGATTTTCCTTTGATTATTTCTTTAAAAACAAGCACACAGAGTTCAAGTGAACCCAAATTTTCTCTTCTACCTAAAGATTATACACTACCTTATTTGAATATATAGCCAGACAAGCTTTATAGAGAATTATAGCAACACGGATCTATCTTTCAAATTTAGTGCAGTAGAATTGGTAGGAGAATGTCTAGGTAGCAGGAAGCCTGTTGATATCTTGGACCTTCTAGAATCTATCATAATATGTCATATTAAAAAAAATACAGCCTTCCAAAGATTTATTTTATTTTGAATATAGGGAAGCCAAATTCCAAGGAATGTAATTAAAATGAAAAACCTGGCAAAAAAAAAGACCAAGGAAACAATGAGTTACAGGATCCAATCTGGATTGGTCACTTGGGACCAGAGATTTTGTCTTCCGAGCTTTTGAACTTGTCCTGGAGCCCATTTTCAGGGAACTTCTCTCTAGCTAATAATGAGTTAAGGAACTGGAACTTAGTCAGACTTCTCCACCTTGTGGCCCAAATCTAGAAACACATCGTGCATCCGATACAAGACTGTGCTTTTCCCAATATAAATTGGTTATGGGGGAAAAAGAAAGCAAGTCAAGGGTTCTTTCAGAACATTGGTTGACCAAAGTTTATGCTACACTTGAAACCAGAAACTACATACAATTTGACTTAGCAGGTATTTTTAATGTATATAAACCTATGGGAATTAAGAATCAAGGGGATGATTAATAGTGGAAGCTACAGAATTACAGTGTGAGCTCAGCCAAAACCTCACTCATACAGAAATATTAGAGAAAGCCTAAATTGTTACCCTGAAAATCACCTATATACTGCTGACCTTTTCTTACTTTAAGACCCACCCTTTGGGAATCTTAAAGGGAGGATTTAATAATCTCCCAGACACACAGAAGTTTTGCCTATGTCAATATGTGATATAGGAAATTTGAAACATCATATATCACATGTCTTATTATACTTATATTCAACCAACATTAATGTAGTTTCAAATGATGAAAATCCATGTTCAGGCAAATAAACTTTATATTAATATAAATTAATAATACAGTAGTCCCTCACCTATCGCTGGTGTTACGTTCCAGACCCGGCCGCGATAGGTGAAATCCGCGATGGGGAATTTATCGACTGATAGTACTTATTTAAGTATTTATATTGTAATTGTTTGGTAAGTTTTCATTGTTTTAAGTGTTTATAAACCCTTCCCACACAGTATTTATTTTAGATACAGTATTTAAATACAGTACTGTATTTACAATTTTAGATATATATTTTTTGAAAAATCTGCCGATCGGCGGGCTGTTTAAATCTGCCAATCGACTTCCTCAGAAACCCGCGAACCAGCGAAGATCTGCAAATGATTTTTCTCATTAATATTTCTTGAAAACCCGCGATGAAGTGAAGCCGCAGTAGGTGAAGCGCGGTATAGCGAGGGACTACTGTATTACTACTATCATAGTAAGAATTACAGTTTAGCAAAAAAAAAAAAAAGATGTTTGGAACCTATACTCAAGCCTTATAAACACATGTAGGCATTTCCATTGATATCCACATTAGAGAAGCGGCAGATATATTTTACAAGTTATTTGTCCTTTTCAACCTTGGCAACTTCCAAGATGTGTGGACTTCAATTCCCAGAATTTCCCAGCCAGCCAAAGCCATTCCCCACGAAGGCTGAGGAATTCTGGAAGTTGAAGCTCACACATATTCAAGCTGTCAAGGTTAAGAAACACTGCATTGAAATTTACAAGTAATCAAAATAAAAAATGTGATGTTATGCTAATGCTTGAATCTTTTTACCCACTTTTATGCTCGTTCAAACATACAAGAATAGGAATAAATTTAAAATAAATTGTACACGGTTCTGGTAGTCAGAAATGAAAATTTGGAACTTGAAGAATTCTTTCATTATGGATTGGCCTGTCAGCATTATTTCAATTTACAAAGAACTGAGGTTGAAAGGTTCAGACTATGTGGAGGTAGAATAGAAACAAGTATGATTTTCATATACAATTGCTGTACTTTTTAATGTATGAATTAATCATGCTCAATTTTTCTCTGACATTATTTGGAATGGGAAAGAAATTCACTGAATTATATCAGCCATTCTGAGGAAGTGGATTTAGGATAAATCGGGTAAGTAGATAAGAGAAGTGCTTTGAAATGAGATAATAAATCTTATACAATATTGCCATTCAATCTGACTGTCCTAAATCCAGCTCAGCTCCTTACTGAGGACCCCAACTATATAATTTTCTTGGCAACAATAGGCAAGTTATTTTCCATTGCCTTCTTTCAGGATATGTTTTGACTTCTCAGTCTAATCTACACCCTTGTGATTTATGGTGGACCTCCCAATTTAGCTTTGTTTAAGCTCAGACACTATTAATTGGGGCCATGTTAAAGTTGGACAAACCAATTATCTTCAATTTCTCAAAACTATTAGTTCTTTTTTTGTTAAACTTAAATTATTCTAAAACAGTGATGAGTGAGAAAAAGTTCAAAGAATGGTAATCTGCGAAATCCTAGAATGCAACTAAGAAAAAATGGATTCTCAAGAGAGAAATAAATCAAATATTTATGCCCTTGTTTCTCAGTGTGTTGCTCATAGATATTTTGGCTGATACAGATTTTTAAATCATGTTTTGTTTGTTTTTAAAGCATACATGGGAACTTAATATGTTGGAAAGCAAAGTCGCAGCCTTAAGCATAATCTTTTATTTCCAAGAATGCATAAATCCTTGTCAGGTGCAAAGAATCAGGATCATTCATATTTCACTATACACAAGAATGGTCAACTAAATTGGCACCTGATAAAAGTCAATAGAATTCAGGAGGTGATGGATTTAGAATGTTTGTGGCAACTCAAGGATTTATGATTTATGACATGTTTACCTCCCCTCCCACCAGCTTTGAATGCTCTTCTCCAACAATCCTGGAGAGATTCTTAGAAAATGAAAATGATAGGGCTGTAGCTCCATACTTTCTCTAGGAGTACAACCACTTGCCCAGAAAAAGACAGAGGTCAACTGAAGTGACATGGAAAGCATCTCCATGAATTGATCTCCTGTAATATAATGTGACTGGCTTCATCCACCATAGCAGCCAGTGTGTGGACAGCCCCCATAACTTGTGCAGAATTTTTCAAAAGTAACTTTTTCAGATGTGAGGTACTCCCCACCTCCTTTTTTAATTAAAAAAAATGTAATTTCACAAGATTATTGAATTTTGAAAAGGTCTTAAAACTTTTTAAAAGCTAAACATTCAAAAATGTTTAGTAACAAAAATTGTTTGTGCAGAATTCTTCATAGATGCTATACTTAGCAGCACAGTTATGAGAACAGTTCGGGAAACACCATAAAGCAAAGCCAACTTCACAGGGATGCCATACAAAATTAATAATACTATAAAAGGTAAAGAAACAGTGTTGTTCAGAAGTAGTATTTTATTAAAGGGGGAACTATTATTTCTATCTAGAGAAAGGAGTTTATGAATGGCTTTTAAGACTGAACTTGCTCTCCAAAAAATTAAATACTTTCATATACGCTTAAAAACAGAATTACTGATAAGATTATAAAAATCTTATCAGTAACTTACCTGTATATAAAGAGGTAGTCCTAATTTTTTTGAGGGGTGGGCGGAAAAGTATAGTGTCTGAGCGGCAGTCCCTTCGGGACTGGGCGGCACAGAAATAATAAATAAATAAATAAATAAACAAACAAACAAACAAACAAACAAATAAACAAATAAAAAACCCACCCTGTTTTGCCTCAGAGAATTTCAAAATAAAATACTGTACTGTGTGTCTATAACAGTGAGCTCATAATAGGGCAACTCTATCAATATCAAAATGCCACTTAAATAGTTGAGCTAGTTTCAAACTAGATTTTGATTTTCTTTCTCTCTTGCTTACTCCCATTCTTTTTCTTTCTCTTTTCCTTCCTCTCTTTTTTCTATCTGTTTCTCTCTCTTCCTCTCTCTCTCCTTCCCTCTCACTCTTTCCCTCTCGGCTTCTGGGCAGGTTTGGAAAACTCTGAGTTGATGATGATTCTTAAGTGAGCGATTGCTCACTGCTCAGCTTAGAGGGAACTATGGGACTCCTCAAGATATAATGGCAATTGGGACTGGAATTTTATTTTATTACTTAGTTATTAAATTGATTTGCTGCACATTTCCATCGTTAAGTGATGTGGGTATACAGCATGATGTCATGTGACCACATTGCTTAGTGATGGCAATCCCATCATTAACCAAATAATATTAGGTTGGCTAATTGTTAGCCAAAGACCTACCGCCAATTCAAACCATTCCCAACATGGTCTCTACAGCCCCAGACTTTGGTAAGTCTCCTCTTCAACTACCCCCATCAGCCTGTCTTCCCTCCCTTCTGTTCCTTTTGAGCTGCCCTGTACTCCATCTCTACTACCCTTGCTGCCCTGTGCTTGCTGGCCCTGCCATCCCTGTGAGAATCTCAAATGCAATTTGAACAAGGGGTCGGCACTGCCTCAAGAAACAGTCCTGGGGTTGACAACAGCCGCATTGAGAAGAACCAGGCTGGGTGTGTCAGCAATGGGAGGAAGAAGAGGGCAAAGGTCAGCTAGAGTGGCAAGGTCAGCAGAGGTAAGAAGGTCAGTGAGTGTAGGTCAGCCAAAATGGCAAAGAAGGAGCAGGGCTGGGCAGAGAGAGGGAGTTGAAGCGACCCTGCAGTCATAAATGTAGGCAGGTGGCAGTGTGCCCAAAATTTAATCACATTGACGCTGGGGGCAATGATCATAATTCCGGGAACCAGATTACTAATGTCAAACAATTGCTGAACAAATGGTCGTACTTTGAATAATACCTGGATATAAAAGGGGAGAGAGTGCAGCATTGTTTGGAAAGTCCCTCAGGTCTAAAGGCTTCACATCACTCACCTGGACCAAAACTGAAACAAAGTCCTTCAAAGCAGAGAGTCGCTCTCCATCAAGGCTGGGGAATACGGCAGCCTCTATCCTT
This sequence comes from Erythrolamprus reginae, assembly GCF_031021105.1. Taxonomy (NCBI): domain Eukaryota; kingdom Metazoa; phylum Chordata; class Lepidosauria; order Squamata; family Dipsadidae; genus Erythrolamprus; species Erythrolamprus reginae. The sequence continues at coordinate 97,596,153 of NC_091952.1, read as the reverse complement.
AAGGTGTAAAGCACTGCAGATTCTAAATCATCCATGTATATCTTTCTCCTGTGGCACAAACATTAACCAAAAAGGGGGAAATTTATTAATAACTGATACAACGTAAAACGTCAATTTTAGGGTGTAATCTAACACCTCCTTTGGCATCATCTGACCTACCAGTTTGGCAGCAGAGGTCAGAGAGACATAAAGCTAGCTCAAGCTGTGTCTATAAAACTAGTAACAACTTTTTTTGGGGAAAAAATTAGACTTTAATTGTCCTCCATTATCCCTTTTGGGATTAATTTCTATAAATTTGCACTGACACACACATTCTTCGCTAAATTCCAAAAGTCCACAAATGTTAGTATCCTGCACACAATAGTTCCATGATTTAATTTCCCTTCTGACCAGACCCCTTCAAATTACAACTTGAACGAGGCCTTTATTTCTTTTCATGCTTAAGTGTCTTGCCTTCATGCTTTGTATCAATCACTGTTTTATGATTTGCTGTTTATAAAGATTTGCTGTTTCTTGCCCTAGAATCTTTAATTGGAGCTGGTCTCAGCGAAATCCATTATGAATATGTATTTTATTCTGTGACACCAGATTTATCCAGCATGACTTCCACGTAATATGAAAATTACTTTGAACAAAAGAAATAAGGGATACCGTATTTTTCGGAGTATAAAATGCACCTTTTTCCCTCCTAAAAGAGGATTAAAATCTGGGTGTGTCTTATACACCGAATGTAGCCCCGCCCAGCCTCTCAAACGGACCTTTCGGAGGCTGAAACAGCCTCTCAAATGGAGCTTTGCAAGCTAATATACATGTTCAAAACTGTTTGCTAAGGACGTCAGCCAGATGGATGCTGGTAGGCAGATATTTTTTTCTTATTTTCCTCCCCCAAAACAAAGATGTGTCCTATACTCTGGTACGTCTCATAGTCTGAAAAAAATGGTAACTACTTTCCCCATACAGAACCACTTTAATGTGTATGTGCAAATGTGCTTTGAGAATGAATAAAATGACATAATAAGGTATTTTCTCAAGAAACAGTTCATTTATTGCAGGTTTGTTGATTCTGGGGAAACTGATAAAATGAATGGCTCTGAATTATGGAATGAAAGGTTAAAAACTAATCAGAATAGAAAAATAAATAAATGAATTGTGAATACAGAATGCTTGTTAAATAGTTTAGCATTGCATAGAAAGTGAGACATAGGTATGTGATGCCCATTAGGTTGCTTACTATCTATCAGGAATCCCTGAACAGGGATATACACTCCTATGTTCTTTTATGTGCAGATGATGGTCGAGATCCAGAACTGATTTGCAGTGAATGTTAGATAAATAGTATAGTGCAACAAGGAATATGGATCTGAAAATAACACAAGTTGTATTTGACAGGAGAGAACAAATATAGATACATGGCAAAGAACCAGAGTAAGTAAATGAATTTATATTTCATGTATTTTTGATACAATAGCCACCTAAGAAGGGGGAAAGGAGGGAGAAATACCAAAAGTTGGTAGAAACGTAGTGGATAGTTTGTGGTCTGTGGTGAGAAATGGCTGTTGAAAGAAGCAAGAAGTATTAAGTGTATTAAGAACATGCTTCTGCTTTTGCAGAAGGCAGTGAGATTTTATTATACCAAGAAAAAAGTTAAGTTGAATGTAGTAGGAAAGTGGTATTTAAGAAATATGGTGGTAAAACAAGAAAAAGAATCAAGAATAGGTGAGTGCCAAATGAGTGATGACTATGGAAATGAGTGATCGGTATGAAAGTACATTGAAATGCTTTGATCGTATAGGAAGAATGAATAAGAATTAAATCATAAAGCAAGTCTATGATAGACAAAGTGGAAGAGTGGTAGGAGATGCTGAGGTCCTAAAGGAGAGGTGAGAAATTTAAAGAGGAGAAGTCAGTGTATCAAATTCTGAAAAGACATTATGGAAGCAAAGACAGTTGCCACTGTAGAAAAGTAAACAGAGGATGTTGTCATGAACTAGACTGAGCTTTATTTTGTTTCCTTTTTCTAAACTCTCAGTTTAATTTCTTTGGCTTATAATTCTTACTCCCTTTCTACATTTCACATCATGCTGCTTAAAAGGCATTTCACAAGAGACATGGGAAATTTCTCTGCAACTTCTCATGACCTCTTTTAAAATGCTGCACCTTTTCCTGGGCTGGCAGAGCAACTACAGAGTCCCAAGAAAATATGCACTGTAGTTAGTGAGGTGCCAAAAGGATGCAGCACACTTGTCTTAACATGCTGCTTGGCTTAAACATAGACTTTCATGGGATGCGTGCCTCCTGTGCCAACATAGGAAAAGATGTAGCTTTTTTAAGGAAGAGTTGAAAGGTGCAGGGAATATTCCAATGGTATCTCTAAAGTAACATTTTCACATCAGATGCAAAGCACTGTACATCCATGATGTACAGCTCCTGCATCTGCTAGTCCCCTTTCAGTTTATAAGTTTGTACAGGACAGACTGGATACCCTGCTCCTCATAACTATGAATGGTGAGACTAACCAGTTTTGGCTTCTATTGTGAGAACATCTGAAACAGCACTACGAAAGAAGAAACATTAAACCATTCTGGCACTCACTTGTCTGCCAACTTCCAAATTGTAAAAGGAATTGTTGTCGGTGCAGTGGGTGACACAGTTGGTATGAAAACATCTCGCCTAAAGACCCCAGGCAAGTTCTGTAGGAAACTAGTATACTGGGATCTCCAGTTCTCCAGCCTGGAAAGAAACATGAAAGGAGCCAAACTTTAACAATGTGTATTTGTTTTAGTTACTATCTTAAAGTTTCAGTGTGGTTGTAACTCACATAGCATCACATAACAACAGGTATATTACCAAAGCGAAAACAGAACTTTAAGCATGAAAATACACAAATGAGTATGTATGTATGTATGTATGTAAATACATAGATACATAGATACATAGATACATAGATACATACATACATACATACATACATACATACTGTATACACACACACATACTATCACTAAAAAGTGATATAATATTTTGCAGTAGTGAATTTCAAATAGATATACAATAGACCATTTGCTGTTCTACCTGTTACGCAAAATGACCAAATACACCTTATCACTAGATACTCTATATACTGGATTCAATTTTTATGAAAGATGAAGTGTAAAAAACAAATTAAGGAGGAAAAAGAAAGGGAGAAGGGAAGGTGCTCCGAGTCCACGGAGAGAGGCAGCATATAAGTCCAATAAATAAAAAAGTAAGTACCGGTAAGTAGGTAAGTAAGTAAGTAAGTAAGTAAGGAAGGAAGGAAGGAAGGAAGGAAGGAAGGAAGGAAGGAAGGAAGGAAGGAAGGAAGGAAGGAAGGAAGGAAGGAAGGAAGGAAGGAAGGAAGGAAGGAAGGAAAGAAAGAAAGAAAGAAAGAAAGAACAAAAAGAAAGAAAGAAAGAAAGAAAAGAAAGAATAGCTTCCAAATTTCTTCAATAATATAAACTATATTAACCTCTTGATTTAAAATCCAATAATATTTCTATAAACATTTGTAATTGTAAAATCCCAAAATTAATGTGGCATTTCTTTCAGTTTCTAGCAAAATGTCCAAAATTAGTTTCCATGTAAAAACAAAATTAGACAAAGGTTTTTCTTTAATCAATATAGTTAATTTCATCATTTCAGCCAGTTCCACTAACTTTACCATCCATTCTTTCACTATGGGAATCTGTAACATTTTTCATCTTTGTGCGTACAAATGTCTTGCTGCAATATAGAAACAAAGTTCTCATATGTTTCTTCTCCTGTTTAACTGGCTACCCTAATCTTCTCTATATGTTATTTATTTATTTATTTATTATTTTTTAACAGATAGCTGTATCACCTCCATGTGCTAATTCCAACTGATTAAAAATTTTAGAAAACACACACAGATAAACTGTCCCTAAGCAGTACACTTTTTCTGCATTCACAATCGTTACACATAACTATGTTTAGTATCTTGGTAGTCTGATTTTCAGAGACAAGATCCCATGTAACTTTGCAGGAAATGAGCTTGGTCCTAATGAGCTGTCTTTTCTGGTGTTGAATATAGTTTGTTAAAGTCAGATCTGGGTTAAGTCCAGACTACTGAAGTAATCTATCTCTAGAACTTATGATAAAATAGGAAAGGCAGGATATAGACTAGTAAATTAAAATGACTATTATATCACCATGCTGCAAAACAGGCAATACAGGCGGGCTCCAGGGGAAGAGCCTTCTCTGTGTTGGCCCCGGCCCTCTGGAATCAACTCCCCCCGGAGATTAGAATTGCTCCCACCCTCCTTGTCTTCCGTAAACTACTTAAGACCCACCTATACCGCCAGGCATGGGGGATTTGAGACACCTTTCCCCCAGGCTTATTATAATTTATGTTTGGTATGTATGTGCTGTTTGGTTTTTAATTATGATAGGGTTTTTAGTTTTTTTTAATATTAGATTTGTGCCTGTATAATACTGTTTTATCGTGTTGTGAGCCGCCCCGAGTCTTCGGAGAGGGGTGGCATACAAATCTAATAAATAATAATAATAATAATAATAATAATAATAATAATTATTATTATTATTAGAGTATTTGCAAAAACTTAAAAATGGGCCTTGGAAACAAGCTATAATAGGATAGGGCAAGCCAAGCAGATTCATCCCAAATTAGAACAATTCCCTTTCACTTTATTGCCTTTGCCACATAATTAATTTAGAAGACAAAAAAATGGAATATCCTTCATATAAACTGCCACATCCACCATCCCTCCCCACCATAGTTAAGTACAAATTAAAGAACAGTCCTGCACTCCGTATGTCTGTGACATACGGTAATTATGAAGCTAGTCAGTATATTATTATTTCCTACTGATACCACATCTATAGATGAAACAATCCACATTTCATTTTTCTTAATAGCAACAGCCCTTAGACTTATATACCGCTTCACAGTGCTTTACAGCCCTTTCTAGAGTTAATAGAGTCAGCATATTGCTCCCAACATGTTCAGCAAATGGATTGTACCTAGCAAATATCAGAGAAATTACACATTGTATTCTTGAGCTTCAAACTGGGTGGGATGACATTGACTTACAACTGGGCACAATTTAGAATCTGGTCAGGTGAATTTAAAGAAAAAGATACCAGCAAAGATTGTGAATATTATTACTGACCGATGTCAATAGCCCAAATGGGTCCATGGGTTTCTTTTCCATAAACATAATACATACAAGCACACATATATACACAAACACAAACTCTGTGTGTGTGTGTGTGTGTGTGTGTGTGTGTGTGTGTAACATATTTTTGCTGATATGAAAATGAATGGGGACTATTATAAATCTATTTTAACGTTAAGAGAAATAACACAAGAAATCAAGAAAACACCAGAATATTTTTTATTAGGTATATCAAATAACAAATATAAAAAAGACATATATTACTTAATAGTTCATATATTAGTAGCCGCTAGGATAGTTTTTGCTCAAAAATGGAAAGAAACGGAGATTCCAAAAGAAGCAGAAATACTTAAGAAAGTCTTAGAATGCGCCGAGCTCGACATGATGATGAGACAGTTAAATAATCAAGAAGACTCAGAGTTTTATGATATTTGGCAGAAGGTATAAACTTGGTGGGATAAAAAAAAAGAGATAAGCTTGTTGTTATATTACTTTGAAAATTTGAATTTAATAGTAAAAGTGTATTAGATTGTGATTATCTAGAATATAAATGTAATTTCTTTATCTCTTATCTTCTTTATTTTAGTTTGATTTAATCTACAAATTAAGAATTTCTATATATATTCTTATAAACTTTTAGAGGTGTTTTTATGTAGTGTCTTATAATAGATATTTTTATATATTTTGTAGACGGTGTTAAACAATAAGATCTTTCTTCTTTTTATATAATGAAGATTTCTATCTTGAGCGGAGCGACTGTAGCTCCGCTAAATGTTATATGTTGTGTTTGTTATGTTTGTCTGAGAAAAACAATAAAAAATATTTTAAAAAAAATAAATCTATTTTAAACTAAATAGATCTCGTCAGCTAGCCATACCCTTACAAGGATTTGAATACGTGTGTGTGTGTGTGTTTGTGTACATATACATATATATGTAGGTCTTGGCATATTCGAATTTCTTCCCGTGTAAGGTTCAGAGAATCCTGGACCTTACATGGGGAAAAAAATGAATATGCCAAGACCTACATACCTATTCCTAGGAAAATCTACGAAACACACACACACACTTATTTGTTTGTTTGTTTGTTTAATCTAATTCACTTTGGAATCAATTATATACAGTACCATAGAGAGATTCAAACAGAGAAAAGCCTACTCTCAGCCATCCCTTTATCTATAAACCGGAGGGCTTAAGATATAAACAGAGAATTCTGAATATCCTTGCTGGACAAAGCCAATTGTTCTCACATCCCAAAGCAGCACCAACCTAAGAGAAAGTTGCTGGCCAGTGCAGCAAGTAGTGGCACTAGCAAAAAAAATCCCTCAGGGAAGCACAAGCAGGAACAGCCCACTTTATGCTCCGTTTTCTCGGTCTGATGCTCTCTGCGAGCAGATGGCCAAGAGTCGGCATCATCACAAATAATTCTCTTCTCTGCCAGTTCTGCAGCAAGGAAAACAATGGCTCTCCTGTTGGGTGAAGTTGGCAGGAAAGAAGCAAGATGACCACCTCTAGGCCAGCCAGCTACCTCACTCCAGTTAGTTCACTGCAAAAGAAAGCATACAGATTTCATGTGCGCCAATTATTCCCCTCCGGTCCACGAGTGAGTAGTGCCGCCGCATCTGTAAACCTCTTGCTAAGGAAATCAACAGTGCCAACATGCCCCTTTGCCCATCACACTAATGCCTTCACTGCCAGGTGGACATCAATCATCTGCTAAGAGCGATGTAGGGGAGGGGGAGGAGGGAGACCATCTGCTTGTTGTTTAATGCACTATTCAATAGCAGGAATTCACCAGAGGGTCCAAGCACGGGCTCCATTGTTCTCTACCAGCATCTCAGAACCAGCCATTGTCTGGCTTCTAATGAACTTTTCTGCAATTAGAAGTGCATGTGGAGGAGACGACCAGCTGGGTGGAGGGGAGGTGGTAGGTCAGAACACAGCTGATCACTTGCCAGGTTTTCAGAAGACCACACTCAATTATCTTTGCTTCCAAATAATGTGAAATAAAACCTCCCTTCTGCAAACTAGGCAGAGAATCACAAGCTGCAAGGCTGATCACAAAAAAGTAGCGCTGGACGAATATTGATAATTTTGGCAGAGAAAAACACAAGGTATTTTGGTGCTATTTTGCATCTACTGAAAGCATTGTAAGACATGATAAAGAATGTGCAAAGGTTTGGGGCAATGCCCAGTAGCAATAATAAGACTAGAAGGGGATCAATACTGCACACTGTGCCTGAATCCTGGTGAAATTAGGATAGTACGAGCAAATGGTTTCTAAATCAAGGAAATTGATAATTGTGAATGGAGCTGAAATCCCTCTGAAGCACCAGGTACGTGGCCTGGAGATGCCCACCTTTAGGCCAAAGAGTGTTTATGCCAGCCACATGCATATACTGATGGGCTAGGATAGCTTAGTTACAGTGATATAAGCAGGAGTAACTCACTCCACTGAGTTCAATGTGGAATTATCTTCCTGAATAACAAGAGTCGTTGCCCTATAAAACTATAGTTATTGGCAGCATCTTAAAGGGAACAGGGAGGGAGGTCAAAAGTGATGCTCTGCAAACACCATAGGTCTCTTTATTGCACTTATGTCTTAAGGGCACGAATCCCAGCGACCGGTTAGGTCCCACAGAGTTGGCCCTCTCCAGGTCCCGTTGACTAAACAATGTCATTTGGCGGGACCCAGGAGAAGAGCCTTCTCTGTGGCGGCCCCGAACCTCTGGAACCAGTTCCCCCCAGATATCAGAGTTGCCCCCAACCTCCTTGCCTTTTGTAAGCTCCTCAAAACCCACCTCTGTCGTCAGGCATGGGGGAATTGAAATTTTCCCTTCCCCCTAGGCTTATAGAATTTATACATGGTATGCTTGTATGTATGATTGGTTCTTTAAATTGGGGTTTTTAAGATTATTTTTAATATTAGATTTGTTACATTGTCTTTTTTATTGTTGTTAGCCACCCTGAGTCTTCAGAGAGGGGCGGCATACAAATCTAATAAGTAAGTAAGTAAGTAAGTAAGTAAGTAAATAAACAAACAAACAAACAAAATAAATAAATAAATAAAATGAATAAAATAAAATAAATAAAATAAATAAAATAAACAAAATAAACAAAATAAACAAAATAAACAAAATAAACAAAATAAACAAAATAAACAAAATAAACAAAATAAACAAAATAAATAAAATAAATGGCACATGTTGCAACGATTAAAATGACAAAGTCTTATGTTCACAGCTATTTCCACAGCTGAAGGATCTGCATAAACTATGGATTTGCTATTACTGCATGAAGTTGAAGGATTTAATTCTCATTCCTGAGCCTTTAAAAACCTGGCTCCAAAAACCCAACAGAACTCTTTTTTTTTTTTTTACATAAATGTTCTTGTTCACTACAATAGTTAGTGGTGGCCTTCCCAGTTTGTGTCATGTTCTCAGAGAGTTTTCAAAGTTACAGGGAAATTCGGAAAGGAACTCTTAAATATTTAAATCCAGAATAAAAAATAAGCAAGAATATGGGAAAGAGAAAATATTTTAAAACATGGCCCAGTGTTCCCATTGGGTCACTTGAAATAAGACGACTGGTGCTTCATGACCGGCTAGGAAACTTACAAGTTGAGCCAACCAGCTATGTTGTGTCTTTCTATGTGCTGTAATTTTGCAGATGCTAACTAAAAGCTGTTGGCCTGCAGATAGAAACATAGAAACATAGAAGACTGAGGGCAGAAAAAGACCTCATGGTCCATCTAGTCTGCCCTTATACTATTTCCTGTATTTTATCTTACAATGGATATATGTTTATCCCAGGCATGTTTAAATTCACTTACTGTGGATTTACCAACCACGTCTGCTGGAAGTTTGTTCCAAGCATCTACTACTCTTTCAGTAAAATAATATTTTCTCACGTTGCTTTTGATCTTTCCCCCAACTAACTTCAGATTGTGTCCCCTTGTTCTTGTGTTCACTTTCCTATTAAAAACACTTCCCTCCTGAACCTTATTTAACCCTTTAACATATTTAAATGTTTCGATCATGTCCCCCCTTTTCCTTCTGTCCTCCAGACTATACAGATTGAGTTCATTAAGTCTTTCCTGATACATTTTATGCTTAAGACCTTCCACCATTCTTGTAGCCCGTCTTTGGATCCTTTCAATTTGGTCAATATCTTTTTGTAGGTGAGGTCTCCAGAACTGAACACAGTATTCCAAATGTGGTCTCACCAGCGCTCTATATAAGATGAATGGAATGCAACAAGCTACAATGTGATCTCAAAGGCCTTATACCCAACCTCGCCGAAATGCACCCGCAAGCGTGCCCCTGTGTGCGATTTTGCTACTTGCACAGCAGCAGGAAGCATAATTGTGCTCGATCCCGCAGTCACATTCCAGAGCTGCGGAGCTGGGCGCAATTAGCTGTTCTGGCAGCAGCCCACCTCTGCTTATATGGATATCACATTCTAGTTTGAGAATTCAGTTGCTCACCTTTACCATTTCTGAGTATATCAAAAGGTACAATTAACATATCTATTAAGTTGTGCCTCAAAATTCAGCTTCCAACCTACTATGCCAAGAAATACGATAGTAGTTCAAATCTGAATGCTCCACAACTAGGGAATCACCTTCTAAAGAAGATTCACAATGAACTAATAATTTACTTGTGTTGACATATTACACTGCAGCATTAGCAGCGACAATTATTTACTTTAGATAGTGAGTACAACTAGTGCTGAATTATGAAATGTTATCTTCAAAGGAAATCTAACATGTGCAGCTAACCACAAAAAAGTCAGCGTATGTAAATCATTAAGGGCAAGAAGGAATCTATAAGATAAGAAACGGTGTAGATCAGATGGCATAAATCCAATATATACTATTACATCTAGTGTAATTATTATAAAGGATATAGGAATTTACCACAAGTGGGTTAGGCCACACGTGGCACACACTTCGCTCAAGTTTAGTTTGGGGTAGACTTAAAACTACAGTAACCACAGTCAAAAATTTATCATAGCAATCGGACATACAGGTCCTCACATCTATACAGAACCAGGTTTGATATTGCTGCCTTAGAGCAGTGTTTTTCAACCAGTGTGCCGCGAGACATGGTCAGGTGTGCCGCGAATCTCTGAGAGATAAAGAAAACAAGAGAGAAAGAAAGAAAGAGAGAGAGAGAAAGAAAGAAAGAAAGAAAGGGAGAAAGAAAACAAGAGAGAGAGAGAAAGAGAGAGAGAAAGAAAGAGCAAGAGGGAGAGAAAGCAAGCAAGCAAGAGAGAGAGAAAGAAAACAAGAGAGAGAGAGAAAGAAAGCAAGAGAGAGAGAAAGAAAGCAAGAGAGAGAAAGCAAGAGAGAGAAAAAGAAAGAAAGAAAGAGAGAGAGAAAGAGAACAAGAGTGAAAGAAAGCAAGAGAGGAGAGAGAAAGAAAGAAAGAGAAAGAGAGAGAGAAAGAGAGGGAGAGAAGGTGGGAGAGAGAAAGACATAGAGGGAGGTAGGGAGGGAGAGAGAAAGAGAGCAAAAATGAGGAAAGAAGGAAGAGAGAAAGAAAGAGGGATGGAGAGATAGAGAGAGAAAAAAGAGGAATGGAGAGAAAGAGGGAGGGAGAGAGAATAGAGTGAAAGGGAGGAAGAGAGAGAGAGAGGAATTTTTTGTCCAAACTTTTTTAGCCCCCCCCCCCCCCCAATGTGCCCCATGGTTTTGTAAATGTAAAAAATGTGCCGCGGCTCAAAAAAGGTTGAAAATCACTGCCTTAGAGGATTCTAATTATGTGAATGATGCAATAACAAGAGATGAACACGGCTTGTCTCTCTGGAATAACAGCACTCACAATGCTTTTGTAAGAAATTAGCAAGACATATCCCATATCCACACCCTCTATACACAAATCCTTTATATCCCAGGAAATTTCTTTCTGAGCAACACCCAAAAGAAAAATCCAGGATTTTTGCTTCACACACAAGAAGAACCTCCCATCAGTGGAGATTCCGTCATTCCCAACCTAGTTAGCAGATAAATTCTTGCACGCCCAAGGAGTTGGCTGAAAACATGTTTTGACAATGCAGATGTCTGAATTACAATAAACAGGCTGATCTCTTACTACAATGGTTACAAAGGTTCTGAAGAAATCTACTCTCTTGCAGTTTTCTGCAAATGTCTGCATCATAGGATTGGAAGGAGTTCTTCTAGTCCAAACCTCTGCCCAAGGCAGGTCTCCTTACACTATCCCGGGCAAATAGATGTCCAATTTTCCCTTAAAAACCTCCAGCATCCATAACTCCAGGGGCAAGCTGTTCCATTGGTTAATTGCTCTCACTCTCAGGAAATTTATCCTTAGTTTCAGGTATGATGTCTTTTAAAAAGTTTCCACCCTTGTCCCGCCCTCAGGTACTTTGGAGAGTAAGTCTATCTCTTCATCTCTGTGACTGGCCCTCAAGTAGTGGAAGACAGCTGTCATATTTAATCTAATACAGTACTACTTTTTGTTAGACTAAAAATACTTAGTTCATACATCCTCATACATAACTCATCCTCAAACATACGTCATACATCCCAGCAGCCGTTCAGGTCGCACAGAGTCGGCCTTCTCCAGGTTCTGTCAGCCAGACTATGTTGTCTGGTGGGGCCTAGAGGAAGAGCCTTCTCTGTGGCGGCCCCGGCCCTATGGAATGAGCTCCCCTCAGAGATCCGTACTGCCCCCACTCTCCCTGCCTTCCATAAACTCTTAAAGACTCACCTCTGCTGGCAGGCCTGGGGCCATTGAAATTTTAACACCTTGCCCCACCCAGTGAATGAATGTGTGATGGATGATGGATGAATGTGCTGTTAAGTTTTAATTATGGGGATTTCTACATGTTGTAAGCCGCCCTGAGTCTCAGGAGAAGGGTGGCATAGACATTGGATGGATGGATGGATGGATGGATGGATGGATGGATGGATGATAGATAGATAGATAGATAGATAGATAGATAGATGATAGATAGATGGATAGATGGATAGATGGATAGACGATAGATAGATAGATAGATAGATAGATAAATAGATGATAGATAGATGATAGATTGATAGATGATAGATAGATGATAGATAGATAGATGATAGATAGATGATAGATAGATGGATAGATGGATAGATGATAGATAGATAGACAGACAGACAGACAGACAGACAGACAGACAGACAGACAGACAGACAGACAGACAGATCCAAGAGTGGGTTCTTCTCTGTTCGGACCAGATCATCCGAATCATTAGACCTGCTGGTGAAGTGACAATGGTATGACAGATCTGGTTTAGTTAGCGCCGGTCCATGGGCTACCATTTTTTGGGACAAATTTTTGGTGAATTTTGGGATGGCTTCTCCTCTTCTGCCGCTTGAAAAAGAGTCCTCCCGCCCATCCCTGGGTTAATATTGACCTTTATTTCTTTACCCGAAGCACAGCTGATCAGCTCTTCAGCTATGTTTTGGGGTGAATCCTGCTACTGAGCATGCGCGGAAGCGAATTGCATGAGAGGATGTGCATTGCTGCGAACCAGTGGCGAAGGTAAGTGGAACCCCCCAAGGTCAGTACTGCTCCCACCCTACTGGCCTTCCAAAAAGCCTTGAAGACCTGGCTCTGCTGGCAGGTCTGGGGGCTGTGAGAATTAACATATTTAACTCCGCCCATGATTGGTATGTGTGATGGTATGACTCTATTGGTTAGATTAAGGGTTTTACCGTTATTAATGTTTTGATTTGACTTTATACTGTGTAGTTTTATTGCTGTGAGCATTTAAGTGAAATAAATAAATAAATAAAATAATAAATAAATAAATAAACTCACCCCTGCATAGTTCTCTTAATCATTCATCACATGGTATAGCGTCCAGACCCCTTGTCATCTCTACTGCTCTTCTCTGCACTATTTTTAGGATCTTAGCTCTTTTTTTTCCTATTGTGGCTATCAGAACTTGATACCAGTACAGTATTCCAAATATAGCCTCACTAGTGCAACATAGAGTGGAACTATCACTTCTCGTGATCTTGATGCTATCCCTATTAATGCAGCCTAGGACTGTATTCATTTTCTTTTGACAACTGCAGCACACTGCTGGCTCATACTGAAGTGATGGTCTACTAGGAGACTTCATTCTACTGTATTGCTATTATTGAGCCAAGTGCTACTTTATATTTTTAAATATATTTTTCTATTATCTATTTTATAGCCATGCCTTTGGTTTTTCCTAGCTAAATGCAGGACTTTTCTAACCACTGAACCACATCTTATTGGATAAGACCCATTACTGTAGCCCATCAAGATTCTTCTGATTCTTGAATTTATTTTCCAAAATCTTAGCAATTCCCCAAAGTTTGGTGCCATCCGTACATTTGATAAGCTCCCTGTCTAAATAAGAATAAAACAAAATAAAAATAAATTCTAAAAAATAATACACACAGGAACTGGTTCGAGAATCCCAAAAGTATAAATATTCTGCAAATTCCTTAAATGGATAATTATGAAACAAAATTTTAGAATAGACAGACAATATTTTTATAACATATTTTTTTAAAAATGTGAATTGGATATGAAGTCCTCATAGAAATTCTCTAGGTTGCTACAGGAACCTAAATTCTTGAAAACTCAAGGAGAACATGGATGACAGGGAATTTATGCATTTTAGTAATAGTGTTCCCTCGATTTTCGCGGGTCCGAACTTCACAGAAAGTCTACACCACGGTTTTTCAAAAATATTAATTAAAAAATATTTTGCGGGTTTTTTCTCTATACCACGGTTTTTCCCACCCGATGATGTCATATGTCATCACCAAACTTTCGTCTGCCTTTAATAAATATTTTTTTAATAAACTTTAATAAATAAACATGGTGAGTAATAATCTGAATGGTTGCTAAGGGAATGGAAAATTGCAATTTAGGGGTTTAAAGTGTTAAGGGAAGGCTTGTGATACTGTTCATAGCCAAAAATAGTGCATTTACTTCCACATCTCTACTTCGCGGAAATTCAACTTTCGCGGGTGGTCTCGGAACGCATCCCCCGCAAAAAGTGAGGGAACACTGTAGTATTAGATAAAACAGAAAAGAGAGCCTTCTGTGACAATAATAACATCTCACCCAGGGATGCTTCTGCAGGAACCATTATTGGTCACAAGGAGGCCAGATGGAAAGGTAGTGATGTTGAACTGCTTCACTAGCTCTTCATTGCTCTTCAGGATTCGCCTTACTGCAATATTCTCAAACTGAAACATATCCAATGCAACCTAGAATCAAACAAGGCATGCGTCAATATTGCTCATCTGGATGCAAGAAATTACTTTCATTCTCCTCTATTCAAACATTTAATCTTCTGAAACACTCTCTTGCCGTTCTCATGGTCCACTACCAATGAAATCTTGCTGATCCTTTACAGGTTATTCACATCTAAATAGTGTCACGTTGCATATTTGTGGATGAATCAGAGGTACACACATTCTTTGGAACATTCCATTATTATTTCTTTAGCAACGATATATCCATTGCCAAAGTCTCCCTTGAATCCTGAACTGGAAAAGAGGTAGATAATACCATTATGTATACTCAACGCAATGATTACACAATTAAAGTTTCTTAGCGTAATCTTTGTGTTTGTATTTATAAGAGCCAATAGGTACAACTATTATTTGTTTTAAGACTTGTGGCAATTAACTACTTTGTTTCCTCTCTCAGTTCACTGAAGGGAATAAACCAGCCAGAGGTATTCAGTAGGCCATGAAGAGGAAACACAGAAGAGAAAGAAACAAAGAACTGAGAATAACAAACAACATTTTTTCCCAGCATGCAAACATATTTATAAAAATAGTTTATTTCTCCCCTCTTTTATGCAGGAATTCCTTTGTACTGATTTGCATCAGAGCGCATTATCAATTTAAATCCAAAGGCTACAACATTACCTTCAGATGTTAGGGTTACAGCTCAATAATGATCATGATGCACATAAGATTTTACTGTCGCTTTTGGTGATCCACTTGGGATCCTGATCTGTGGGGAAAGCACTCTGAATAGTACAGAGCCTCCTTTGCCAAACTGAATCTGGTAAAAGTCTTTCTGTTCAGACTTCAAGAGGTATATAGACATAGAAAGCCAGAGGGTACATAAAAATATGGACAACATAATGGCGGTCCATTTGCCAGTTCCCACTTCTCTTTCCAGGAACAAATGGTTCTTCCATCTTTAGAAAAACTGGCAGCTAAAAAGAGACATTGGGAGGGAGATAACTAAGATGCTTGGAACTGAAATTAGCAGCTGCTCATCCACACTTTTTCATGCATGGAGAAATCTTCTGTGTTGCCACCACGTCAGTGGTGCTAGAATCAAAATTTACATCCTTTCACATGTTACATTAAGTTTTAAATTAAAGATCTTTTTGATGTTTCCTGCTTAATTTTAAATGAGAAGTTCATGCCAAAAAAGATTAAAACAAAAATCTGGGCAAAATCATGAAATCTTATTGCTTAATGTTACCCATGTTTACTTTAACTGGAAATACAGTTTATAAAAAGAGATTATATTCCAATTTACTGTACAAATGTAACTGTTGTGGAGAAACAAAAGGGATGCCCCTGTCACCTTGAATGAAAAAAGCTAACCAGCAGAAGTATTATCCTGGTTTCCTCCTTTCATTGGATTTCACTGTGGGTTGTGGGGGCGGATTATGTAAAAGAAATTATTTCACAGGACATGAACCAATTCAAAGTTAAAGAGAAGAGAATATATGTAGTTCAAGGTGAATCTGTGGAGTCCTTAGAGCTCTCTGAGCTTGGTTGTTTGTTTGCAAGACATTTCAGTACATAACTAGATAAAATCATTAATACTAGTGACTGTAGACTTTCCTCTCTGTTTATATACAGTACAGTATTGGGTAAATGAGGGGCAAAGGTTCTGCTTTAGTAGTTTCTTGATTAGGGAACAGTTTTTTGCATAATTATTTGCCTGGTATTAATCAATTCAATTCAATTCAATTCAATTTATTAGATTTGTATGCCGCCCCTCTCCGAAGACTTAGGGCGGCTCACAACAATAATAAAAGCAGTATTCCAGCGAAAACAAATCTAATATTAAAAAGCACATAAAACCCTATCATATTTTAAAAAGCAAACAACATATACATACCCAAACATAAATATAAAAAAGCCTGGGGGAAAGGTGTCTCAATTCCCCCATGCCTGGCGGTATAGATGGGTCTTGAGTAATTTACGAAAGATAGGGAGTGTGGGGGCAGTTCTAATCTCCGGGGGGAGTTGATTCCAGAGGGCTGGGGCTGCCACAGAGAAGGCCCTTCCCCTGGGGCCCACCAAATGACATTGTTTGGTCGACGGGACCCGGAGAAGGCCAACTCTGTGAGACCTTATCGGTCTCTGGGATTCGTGCGGTAGCAGGTGGTTCCGGAGGTACTCTGGTCCAATGCCTGCTTATCTGGGTGCAGGCTGCTGGAGAAGAAATGCTCTGCTCTTTTTATTTCCTTGTTAGCATTTTTATGGTGTCTTTTGAATGGTGTGTAAATGAATGGTGTATAAAAACTACCAAAGAGAAAATCACACCCCCACCAATGCTGGTAGGAAAACTACTGCATATAAACAGGGAGCTAACTTCACATTTACTAGCACTGATATTGCCTAGTTGGCTAATTTGTAAGCAACAACGAAACTCAGAAAGCACCAAAGACTTCACAGGACAATTAACCAGTAGAGATGGGGAAATATCCCTAGACTAGTTATTGGTGACAGCATCAGGGATTAAATTAATATGTCAAACATATTCCCACAGAGTGCTTGATCCAAGTAAGATTTCCAGTAAGGAACAGGAAGGAAGTGTCAATATACAGTACTTTTTTTATTTTTGTTTACAAAAGTTACAGGTCTATAATAACATAATAATATTTAATTAGCCTGTTTATCTGTGCATCAGAGCTTGCTCTAAAAACTCACTTTGGGCAGGTTTCCTGGTCAGGTTGATTAAAGGTCATTCCAATGTTAATCAGGAATGGGCCATTAGTCACTTGACATCTGCAATGCCTTCAACAGTGTCCTGAAATTTTAGGGCAAAATATAGCACATAGGGCGCTAATAGACACCCAACACCAAAACATCACTACCTGTGTAGAAAATCCTGTAATTGCTTGTCAATTATTTCCCAGGCACAATATAGCAGTATCTTACAAGTCATAATTTGCTTTGCTTCCCATCCTTAGTGAATCAGCAAGGTGTTTTAACCTGAGCCACATTAAAGATCATCTTGCTCCCCAGGACATAGAGAAAGTTTCAGCCTTTTTTGCATAAATAACAGGCCTTGCATATTTCTGTTATCTTTCTTGCTCTTTAACCTGTGACATGTTCTTGCTTTGGAATTACATTCAGGCTCCACTCTTTCAGCTGTGTCCTTCTTCTTTATTCAGAACTTCTCAGTTTGAATTGGATAATGATTACAAGCGGGTCTAAATTAGTGCAGTTAATGAGTCCCAAAAATGATCACATTATTTGAATTTGCACTATCCAAAGTGTTATTCTTATGGAAAATGTAGAAATTAGTTCCAGCTCGATGGAAATAGGCAGTGAAGTATTTTAAACAACAATATTAAATATTATAATAAAGGGTAAAAATAATATACTCTTGATTAAAATTTATGGTTAACAAAATCACAGAGTAGGTACAGAAAGCAAAATAAAAATCAATTCTATGAGTATTCTATATATCCTATTTTAGTATTACTACAACCACATTCATGTCTTCAATTACATCAAATTTTTGCTCCAAGGCAATAACAAATCTCTTCTTTTTAAAACTTGTACTGTTTTCTTCTGCCAGAATCTTCCTGTTCTCAATTTTCCACAAAGATTAGCAGCCTTTAAAATCCCAACTTCAAATGCACCTATGTAAGTCTCAACTGCACAAGCCTGTGTTAACATGGTCACATTAAACTAAATATCATATTATTTGAACTCAGACTGATAGCTGAGACTGCCTGTATTTTTAAAAGTTTTAATCCAATTTCAACTCTTTATTTTAATTTTATGTTAGAGGTCTAAATGTTTTCTGTGTAAAGAAGCAGGATATAAATTTAGTAAACAATAATAATAATACTGACTGTGATGTGTATGTTGAACAATCAATTAAGATTCACCTCTCTGCTCAAAAAGGAGTTGTCCTCATCAAATATCAGGGCCAAATAAGTCACGTTGTTTACCAGAAAGAAATCACGAAGTTCTGTCACGCTGAAAAAGAGGAAAAACTTTATATGTTATTACTAGCAGAGATGAACACTTCGTATGCAAATTTAGTTACCCATTGCCTCCTTCTATAGGAGGTCTTACCCAAACAAGTTATTAGCATTTCTTCCTGAATGTAATAAAATTTTAATCCAACAGGATTTTGGATTTTGTATGGAAATATAGGAATGCAAATCTCCATTCTTTGAAAAATCTGGCCCTTTTCCTATTTTCCAATTTACTTTAGCACAGATATATCAGCAATAGGAAAAAAAATCACCTGTTACATCTGTACTTGTTAGAGAACAGGTATTACAAGCAATATACAGCAACTATCAAATGTGACATTCTTCTGCAAATTGCCACCTCCACAAAATCTAGCTAGGGCTTTCCTCACTGTTCCTTCCTATAGCCATCCTCTTATTGTACTGATATCGCTTCCAGCATTCATCACCCAGTACTCACTGACAAAATGTACCCAGGCTGGTTTATCTCATTTTAAGATACCGGTATATTTTTTTTACACTGAAATGCATAAACAATGTGTCCCTGAAACAGGCGAGAGGCATGTTATGGAGTTGGGGACAGTATCATTTCTGGTGGATTTTTAAAAGAAAAAAGATATACAGCCAGGACAAGAAAGAAAGCACAACCTATCTTTGGGGAAATCACTGTTTCTAAAGGTCCTTCCTTTGGCAGTTGTTCTCGTTTCAGGCTAATTCAGATAATAATTGGAATAAATGATTGCTCAATGCATCTCTTTGTAAAAACACATCTTCTTTGTTTCCCCTTGTTCTCTCATTCCTGCACCAACTTTGCATGCAGTGCTTTCTTTTCTCATCTCTATCTTTAGTAGTTACGTAAATTATCTTGGTAGTAACATAATAACATTCCACAAGTCATTCTAAAATTTATGGGCTAATCAGTGCTAGCCAGGAGTCATAAAAGCAGGTAATAAATCACACATTGTTTAGCTTACACTCAGGAGCGTGTCCTGGATGCGTCCATTTTGGAATTACAAAATTGAACGGAATCAGCTTCTTCTTCCGTTCACACTCAGATGTGAGGTAATTGATTAATTAATTCCTCACTCTCTAATATCTCCTCCCTCTTTCTTCTAAGCGTCTGTGATAACATCTAAAACGGGGATCCATCCATCTATCATCTCCCCCATTTGATTCATCCAAACTCATGTGTATGTCATTAGGTCCGTGGTCGTCACTAACATCGCCATCTGTCGCTAAATCAGGTAAATTTATGATCTCTAAATCATCCTCCTCCTCTGAATCTGAACATTCCTCAGGCTGCAAGGGAGTATATACAACAGCAGTTAGGAGCCTTTTCTTTTTTCTCTCTCTCTCCTTTTGACAATAATTGATTTAATGACAGTTTGAAATTTGACTTTGCTTGCTTTTATTTAATCCACCAAAATTATTTTACACAACTAATGTAGCAAACCCTTTGCATTACTACTCTTTTCCATTTTAGTATTTAATGACTAAAGACCTCAGGGTTTAAGGATTGATGTTATAGTATAGTTAGGCCCATGTCTAACTGACGGATGCCAAATTGTGATTTTAATATAGATTTTATCTGTCATGACTTTACTCTAGAATTTTCAACTGTATACTCGTTGAGTGTTTTTATCTGTTGCGTAATAAATCCTTGACTGTAGTAAACCTGATTTGATTTGATAAGGTAATCATTGATTTAATGACAGTTTGAAGTTTGCTTGTGTTGCTTTTATTTGTTTGCAACCTTCCTTTTATAAGTTTAGTAATAGGTCAAAGAGCTGAATACATCCAATACACATTCTTTCTATTTTCCATACGCCTTCTCCAATTAACTTTGTTGAAAGCCAGCTGGAAAGACTGCAAATTGCAATCATGTGACCACAAAACATTTTAACTGTCAAAAAAATCAAGCCAATTGCCATGTGCCTGAATAGTGATCAGATAACTGCAAGGTTGCTTCAATGGTTATAACAAAGAGGACAGGAAAGCCAGAGACCTTAAATTCAATTCATGTTTTAGCCATGAAAGTCATCTGAATGACTTTGGACCAGTCATTCTCCTCCATTGCTTAACGTAGAAATGCTCATAAAATTGGGTCTGGTCATATTGTGACTCACTTAATGACCATATTGCTTATCAAAATTTCTGTTTTAATTGTAATCATAAGTCGAGGACTACCTGTAATATTTTCCAAGAGAATAGAAATAATCAG
This sequence comes from Erythrolamprus reginae, assembly GCF_031021105.1. Lineage (NCBI taxonomy): Eukaryota > Metazoa > Chordata > Lepidosauria > Squamata > Dipsadidae > Erythrolamprus > Erythrolamprus reginae. The sequence continues at coordinate 97,575,523 of NC_091952.1, read as the reverse complement.
TTTTCTATAATTATGAATAATTATTCTGAAGTTTTTTAAAAATTTATCTCTAATTCCACAATCAGAGAAAAAGCAAGGCAATGATAGATAACCCCAGCCAGCTAAACTCCAATCTCATGTCTCCCATGTCTAGGCTTTATCCTTACAAGAGCCTTATAATCACATTTTGATACTTTTTTGCTTCAAACCTTTGCCAAGCAAAAAAATCTCAGGTTTTAGTAAGATGTCTGCCCATGGTTTCCTTGATGACTTCAACAAATTTGCATTATTCTAAATTTTGTCCACCAAGGTAAGAAAGAAACTCATCACACATCCCAAGTGAACTACCAGCTCTAATGCATCAACGTTATTTTTAAATGAAAAATCAATAAGTTTGATTACCCAATGTGTTGTCAGGTAGATTAGGTCAAGAAACAGAAAATCAAAGGAAATACTCAAACTCTACTTTATAACCTAAGAAGTTTGATAGGTGTGTAGAAGTCTCTCAATGTTTTGTAAACAACAATTCAGTAAATGAGCAGTTGTTACAACACGTATTCAAATACTATAAGCTGTAACTTGTATTTCAAAGGTTTATATAAGCACTGTTCTTACAACTACGGATCAGTTACTGAGTCATTGTTTATAAACTTTATAAAATGAATAATATATAATATTCTAAATATGCGAGCTGATGGTTATCTCCCAAACATGCAACACCAAGTAATGAAATGTCAGTTCCGCTAATCATGCAATTCCTTACAAGAATATATGAGTGTATTATGAATGGATATTTCTACCCACAAAACAAAACCAGAAATTACAAATATAATTAGATTATTAATTGTCCAGAGAAGGACAAAATTGTGGAATCTTTGAATGGAAATCCCTTCCTTTCTTCATTCCTGGAGCACAACACAATGCAGAACCCATCCCTGATGATGAAATACTAAATTTACTTAAGAACATATTGGTTTGGGAAGATGAAAATTTTAATTCAACATATTGGGCAGCAAAGTACCAGTCTGAGGAAAGCCAAGTTATACAATTCTGCACAGACGAACATGCCATTCAGGTAGGCCACAGAATGTCGCCTCAAGACAAGTGTGAGTTCTAACTTACTGAATAATCAATTATAGAGGGGCAATTGACTGCCCATTGTTGACAAGGCTTTTGTAGTTAAAGGCACACTTGTTTTATTTTATGAGATTATGGCTGTTCTCTCAAGCCCAGGGCTAGGAAGGCTGGTGTGTCCTTTCCTGAATATTAGTCTAAGATGGTTTGGGGTTTGCCATTTGCTTTTCCCTTTTTTTTCCTTGAAGCTTGGTTTTATTGTCTGTTGTGTTTAAGATATTCTTTTTATATTGTTTCAGGTATTGTGAGACACCCAAAAGTCATTAGGTTCGATTACTGCAACGCTCTCTACATGGGGCTACCCTTGAAAAGTGTTCGGAAACTTCAGATCGTGCAGAATGCGGCCGCGAGAGCCACCGTGGGGCTTCCTAGATTCACCCACGTGGGGCTTCCTAGATTCACCCACCGTGGGGCTTCCTAGATTCACTGCACTGGCTGCCGATCTGTTTCCGGTCACAATTCAAATTGTTGGTTATGACCTTTAAAGCCCTATATGGCAATGGACCAGAATACCTCCGGAACCGCCTTCTACCGCACAAATCCCAGCGGCCGATAAGGTCCCACAGAGTTGGCCTTCTCTGGGTCCCGTCGACCAAACAATGTCGTTTGGTGGGGCCCCAGGGGAAGAGCCTTCTCTGTGGCGGCCCTGACCCTCTGGAATCAACTCCCCCCAGAGATTAGAACGGCCCTCATCCTCCTTGTCTTTCGCAAAATACTCAAGACCCACCTTTATTGCCAGGCATGGGGGAACTGAGACATCTTCCCCCAGGCTTTTATATTTTATGTTTGGTATGTATGTGTTGTATGGTTTTAAATTGCTGGGTTTTTAGATATGTTTTATTTTAATATTAGATTTGTTTCACTGTTATATTGTTTCTATTGCTGTTGTGAGCCGCCCCGAGTCTTCGGAGAGGGGCGGCATACAAATCTAATAAATAATAATAATAATAATAATAATAATAATAATAATTAAGAATCAGGCACATCAATTGGACTGAAGATGTTATCAAAGGCAATTATAACTTGGGTTGCAGAAGTAAGACATAATCTCCTTTGTAAGACAAGCAACATTACAATATTCTTCCTACAGCAATCCTTCACAAGGCAGAGAAAAATCTGGGTTGACACAATCAAAGGCATTTTGTTAATCAGTAAAAAACATATTGGCCTCTTTTTGGAATTCTTTGGCATTCTCAATTACCCAGGGAGCATCAGCAAAAATGTCTCGGGGATTTCTTGACCTTTTCTAAAGTCACCTTAAGCAACTGACACACCCCTTTCTTTCCATTTAGGGCTCTGATCTACTTGGGATGATTTATTTTGCTGGCATGTAAAATTAAGGCTATTATGTGATAGTTCACACACTCTTTTAAGTCTCCTTTCTTTGGTCTCGATATGTAGACTGAATCTCTTCAATGTTCATATTTGCTCCCATAACTTGGTTAAAGTCTTAGAGTTTCAATATTTCTATATATATTTCTGTAGCCTTCTGACGTGATAATAACTGTGATCTAAAATAATCTTCTACTACTATTCAAAAATAAAGACAACATAAAAATATAGAAACCTTCCAGAAAACAGAAAGAACTAATATCTATTTTAAAAATATTCTTCTACAACTGTTAGAAATTAATTATTTTCTCAAGATCAATAATCACACAAATAAATAATTGATAATGTACTTTCAATCCATGCAGCATAGTAGAAGCTGATTTTAATTAAACATATATATTGTTGTCAATTTTAATGTTCTATTTTATTTATTTATTAAATTTCTTATGTCATCCATCTCACTGTCAAGTGACATTATAACTGAATTTAAAATGTTTTACTGGTCCGGGAAAATTATCCATGACGATTTTTTAACGTGGAAGTTGTTTATATATTTTAACAGATAATACACGCAGGCAGCAGTACAAATCACAAACCAGTTATATCTTTTCACTTTGACTCACCGTAGCCCCAGTTTCTACTTCCTTTTCTCTTTGTCTGTTATCCTTCTCATAAATGATTTTAGATTACAATTTCCTTTGGTGTAGGGATCTGATACCTTTAAGTCTGCTAAATGTGTAGGACAGCACTATCCTATTTGATTTGATTTGATTTGATTTATTGGATTTGTATGCCGCCCCTCTCCGGAGACTCGGGGCAGCTAACAGCAATAATAGAACAGTATACACAATAATCCAATAGTAAAAACAATTAAAAACCCATTAAAGTAAAAACCAAACATACATTCAGACATACCATGCATAAAATTGTAAAGGCCTAGGGGGAAAGAGTGTCTCAGTTCCCCCATGCCTGACGGCAGAGGTGGGTTTTAAGTAGTTTACGAAAGGCAAGGAGGGTGGGGGCGATTCTAATTTCTGGGGAGAGTTGGTTCCAGAGGGTCGGGGCCACCACACAGAAGGCTCTTCCCCTGGGTACCGCAAAGCGACATTGTTTAGTTGACGGGACCTGGAGAAGACCCACTCTGTGGGACCTAACTGGTCACTGGGATTCGTACAGCAGAAGGCGGTCCCTGAGATAGTCTGGTCCGGTGCCATGAAGGGCTTTATAGGTCATAACCAACACTTTGATTAGATTATTAGATTGTTGTAATGAAGCACTTTGAATATCTAATGCAATTTACATGCTCAGTTTTCAGAGTCCAAAGCCCTTTTACTTATTCTGTTGAGTTGAAGCAGCAGGGATGCTTAGGCATGCTTAAAAGGGATAGTTTGTCTTGCAACCTCCTTTCAAATTACCTTGTTGGATGCAAAGGTGGGCTGGGAGAAGGCCAGGTATCTTCATGACTCTCCATTAAAGAGATTATGGTCCCTCTTAGAGACTCAATGGTTTTTTCATAATCTGTACAGGAAAAAAAGCATATCATTGTCAAATTCCAATCAACCAGTATGATTAGGTCAAGTTAAATCAAGATAATTCAGGTTACCCCAGAAGACATCATGCATAAGCAAAGTCCCAGCAGCTTCTACCACCTGATTACAGGGAACTATTTCCAATGGCTTAAGGACAATGATTCCCTTTTTTCTGATAATTCTATTATCTTTATCCATGTAGAAAGAGTACACAGAAAATGATCACATCATGCAAATAACTTTTTATAGACTTTACAATGTCAAACCTCCAAACATGGAACAACGGGAACTGAGCCATTTTTATCTCCCCTAATAGAGGAAGGTGAGTTCCAGTCACCTGTAGCTCATTTGTCTCAGCAAATCTCTATATGCCTGATATAAAGTTCAGTTGAGAATTGAGGGAAAATCTGAATCTAGCCACTTCAATATAACCCTTCTGCCAAGGAGCCACTCCCAACTTACATGGCTCATCCCAGAGTTCAGTACTTCCTGACGGGAGTCTAAGTAATTCTCTTGACCAAGAACTTCACAAATGTTGTCTAACAAATATCACCAATAAAGAAAGAAAATTGTTTGATCCTCCTACAGTTCAAGAAGCAATCAACAGCATCTGTTGGGAGTTCATAAGGCGATGAACTTAGATTCTGACCTTGGACTGCAGCAATATTCATGCAGCAAGGCAAAAGCAATTTCCGCTTTGCTTTTAGATTTTAATTCTTCTTTTGAGACTTATTTTTGATTCCATGATATCCCTCCCACCCTACACTATGGCATGTCCATATTACAGCCTAACGGACATGCTGAGAATTCTTTGTTACATATTTTTACATTTTTTCCAAGAGGAACACTCCTTGGTTATCCCTAGAAACAGGAAGCTGCTATGGGATAAATATTTATGTTTTAAGCAGGTCTTCATCCTGGTAGGCAGAAAATAAGCCAGGAATCACAGAATTCATTTGGAAATGTAAAACCCAATTTTATTATTTTATTTTTAGTTAATTTTTTTTCAAAGCAAAAAGAAACCATGTATTATTCTGAACAATGTTAAGCCTTAGATTAAAACACAAAAGAAAGTCAAGCCATTGGTTCTATTCTAAATAGGTTAATCAGGTTCTGATTTACCTATAACCATAACATATTATTTATCTGGATACAGAATTTTGGCGCCCCAAAATGGAAGTCCCAATTTACTGATTTGGGAAGGACAGAAATATCTTTCAGGCTTTGCCCAAATGAAACATGTAACAGAGACACAGGAAAGGAATGAGACGTCTCAAAGAAACTGCATTACAATAATGGTCATATTACATGGTGGATCATCTCCCTCTTTGATAAGCATGACTTTTCTTGGGGAGGAAAGAGACAATTTATTTAACTTTACTGTCAAGAATTCTAAATATGGTACATACTGGGAAGTGGCATGCCATCCTCAGGTTTTTGGGATAACATCTTGAAAAACTGGAAAGAAATAAACCAGATTGTTAAAATTTTGCTTTTAAACATCACTTTTGTAATATGTTAAGCAACACAATTGCCTAGTTGTAATCTGAAGTTCTTATCCATCAACCTACAAGCTGGGAGAGAAGTACAGTGGTGCCTCTTCTTACGAACGCTTCTACTAATGAACTTTTCGAGATACGAACCTGGTGTTCAAGATTTTTTTGCCTCTTCCTCCGAACTATTTTCACCTTACATTACGAACCCAAACCACCGTCGCTGGGATGCCCCGCCTCCGGACTTCCGTTGCCAGCCCAAGGGCTGGATTCCCTTGAGCCTCCCCTCTCTCAGAATCCCCACCTCTGGACTTCCGTTGCCAGCCGAAGCGCCCGTTCGTGCATTGCTAGGATTCCCCTGAGGCTCCCCTCGCTGGGATTCTCTTCATTTTTGCTGACGCTGCTTTGAATCTCAGCAAGGGGAGGCTCAGGGAAATCCCAGCAATGCAAGAACGGGCGCTTCGGCTGCCAACGGAAGTCCGGAGGTGGGGTTTCCCAGCGAGGGGAGGCTCAGGGGAATCCCAGCAACGCATGAACGGGCGCTTTGGCTGGCAATGGAAGTCCAGAGGCAGGGATTCCCAGCGGCACAAGGCAAAAGGGGTGATTTTTGGAATGGGGTTGCACGCATTATTTGCTTTTACATTGATTCCTATGGGGAAAATTCTTCTACTGTACTTACGAACCTGGTCACGGAATGAATTAAGTTTGTAAGAAGAGGTACCACTGTATATAGATTGAGATGGAAGAAAATTTCCAAGACAAGTTGATATTTTCCATTTCTGTTCACTTTGGAGAGATTTGAAAAAAACTGTCAGGCCCAAGCAACATCATCATGAAGAAATTCTTCCTACGTTGTCACTAAAAATCAACACCAACTTGATGGCACATTATCGATTAGTCAATGATTCAATTTACCCATACCCTTCTGTTTTTCTTAAAGTATTGTATATATATAATACTTTGCTTTAAAAATCCCTGTGAATTGTTATTTTAAAAATAAATTAAAATTAGAATGCCTCTTTCAATTCTACTGAATTGTTCTGGGATTCTGTCAGGCCGAAGCAATAATCAACACAGCCCATGTCCAGAACAGTTATAATGGATTCTCCCCAGACTGCTTATGTTCCTCTGGAAACAGATAGATAAGGTTGCTCGGCGGCAGGGGGCGGCAAAGTGGTGGTTAGTCCTGGATCTCTTGTGACTGCAAACAATTCTAAGCAGTGGTGGAATCTAAATTTTTTACTGTGGGCATGATTTGGTGGGCGTGTTGTGGCTTGGTGGACATGGCTTGAGAAAGATGCTGCAAAATCCCCATTCCGTTCCCACTCCTGGGGGAAGGATACTGCAAAATCCCCATTTCCTCCCCACTCTGGGGCCAGCCAGAGTTGGTATTTACCGGTTCCCCGAACTACTCAACATTTCTGCTACCAGTTCTCCAGAACCTGCTGGATTTCACCCCTCATTCAAGAACTACTCCCCACTTGATTCCTGCTCCTTACCGGGTTGGGTATTTCCCACAAATCCAGAATAAATACCCATTTTCACCTGCAGAGGGGTAACCAAAGGTCATTGCATTGGCACTGGGAGAATGTAATGACAGAACTAGAAAAGCATCCCCAAGCAAAAAAAATATGGCTTTCATTTAAAAAAAACAGCTACAGACTTATACAATTCATCTCACCATGAGCTCCATTGGTTTCCGACTTGATAGCTACATTTGTTTTATGAGTTATATATTGCTCAAGACACTGCTAATAGATTCAAACTCCCCATTTTTCTAATATTGAACAAGTTATTTGAGTAGAAGTGGTATGGGACAGTGTGTGTATATGTTTTGCAGACTACTTCCAGTATCCTAATTTGTTTCTAATTGAACAGATTTTTTCCCTCCAAAGTTCTGAGCATAGACAATTAGCATGAAAGCTAACATCAAGAAAGAAAATGTGACAGCAGGAAAAAATTAATCAATAATCCATTTCTTAGCAAAAATACCAGATGAAAGAATAGTTCACGTAGTTACAAATATTAAAAGATTATGCCAGAAATATAAAATTTGCTAGGCTCAGATGAACCAGTAATTGGTTTCACACACAGCTTTAAGTCATGCAAATTTCTGGTCTGCTTTAAAGAGTGTATGTATGTATGTGATCCTCACTATTATAGTTTGCCAGCCCACAGTTTATGATTTACCATTTTGTAGGAATCATCAGAGAGCTGAACGAGTTCTAAGGTTTGGGGGGGGGAAGGAGTCCTTTGCTTGTTTTTCACCTCTCCTTTGCCCACCTACACAGGAACATAGTCTCATAACTATCATTTTAGCTGAAAAATTTCTATAGATTACAGAAAAAAGGATAATTTCTAATGTTGTTGTCATATTTGGCCAAAAAATCAGACAGACAGTTGTCACTCAATATTTCATTTCTTCAGGTATTTTTATGTCTTCCTAAACCCTAATTCTTGTGATAGGGGGTATATTCTGGAATGTTCTCCACTTCTTCCCAAATTCATAGCAAATCTACACAAATACTTTGTAGAGATCTATAAAACTTCTCTTTTCATCCAGGCCCTGATGGGTTATTCATTTTGCCTTCTTACTTCCCTCATTTTAAAAAATTGATAGGCTCACTCAATTTTTTTTCTTTAAAATTGTTTGTTACATCCACACACACAGTTCTCCAACTGATTTGCAATAAAATTGTTTTACGATATTGCATTCTCTTAGTGCAGATATCATGCCATGCATATCTAAGCACGAGGATGAGTGGGTTTATTTATCATTTTTGCCCCATTTTATAACTCCTCCAAAATATATTTATCACTCATTTGAAATAAAACTGCAAATTAAGTTTCAATTATTCCGTGGGAAAAATTCATCTCTATGCTGCCAGTGGCATTGGATAGGGCAAAGCAACAGAACTCGATTAACAATCAAATATGCCATCTCTTTCCTATGTTGATTCTTTTGGAAAAAATGATAACAGGTCCTGCCAGCTGTGTACTTTCCACCTGATCAAATGTACACAAATCAAGAGGTTGTGTAATGACCAGGCTTTAGAGAACTAACAAAATACAAGGAAAAGGAAGCAGGAAATGCCACATCAGCTTATAACATAAACTGAGTGTAAACCCAGGAAAGAAAGGAAAGGAACAAAGCTTATATATGCAAATAGGAAACTTAAAGTTAGAAAAGACAAGTTCTGGCAGCGGAATAAGATTGCTTTTCTTCTTAAATAATTGCACAGTGAGGATTAATTCCGATCCAGGATCCTAAATCCTAAAAAGAGAATTACCATCTTTGTCTATTAAAATCAGCCCGCTCTCTCTAAGCCTAATTTATTTCCTTTATCCCATGAACATTAAGCTAGTAGGATTCTGTTCTGTTTCTTTACAGTGAAAGTCCTACCTGTCAATGAGTACCTTCAGCTTCAACTACAACAATACACGAGCAAACAATAGATAGAAACTTAAGGTAAACCACTCTCAACTCGATTGCAGAAAATTCAAGTTCAGTAACAGAGTGGTCAATGCCTGGAACACACTACCTGACTCTGTGGTTTCTTCCCCTAACCCCCAAAACTTTAACCTTAAAGT